>NC_073228.2:171454772-172094318 GCF_029281585.2 Gorilla gorilla gorilla
GTTACTGAGCATCAAAATCAATTTTAATCATGAAACAAATAGGTATTAGAGTCAAATCTGTCCACTTCACTTATAACTCACTGAACCTGGGCTAGTTAGTTAACTTTCTCTGAGCTTCAGCTTCCTCGTCAGTAAAAAGGGAATTATAAAACCTGCTTCAGAGAATTGTTGCAAAGACTAAATAAAAATGCATCTAAAGGACCCACTAACATACCACCATGCCTGGCACAAAAATAACACTCATGGCAGAGCGTGGTGGCTCATGCCTGTAATCCTAGCACTTTGGGAGGCCGAGGTGGGCGAATCATGAGGTCAGGAGTTCGAGACCAGCCTGACCAACATGGTGAAACCCCGTTTCTACTAAAAATACAAAAATTAGCCAGGCATGGTGGTGCATGCCTGTAATCCTAGCTACTCTGGAGGCTGAGGCAGGAGATTCGCTTGAACCCAGGAGGCGGAGGTTGCAGTGAGCCAAGATCATGCCACTGCACAGCCTGGGTGACAGAGTGAGACGCTGTCTCAAAAAAAAAAAAAAAAAAATATATATATATATATATATATATAAACACTCACTTACTGGTGGCTTCCCATTTTCATCCTCCTTTAGGTAAAAAGCAGCAAATAGTTCTCTTTAAGGCTTTTTCTCTTTGCTTACTCTCCATTTTTCTGAAATATCAGGTATTCAGGGAATGAGAAGGAGACAACGAATGTGAGAAGAGAGACATTATCTCAACATATAGCAACTTCAGTGTCAGCATAGATGGTATTTACAAAATGAGCCCTGTTCTGCTGAGACAACAGAACACAGTTGACAGAAAGACTTAAGTAGCTATCCCAAAGATATATGTGACACACAAGTAGACTCCTTTTCACTCCTCCTCCTCATCTTCCTACACACAAACATATACATTTGTTTTTTTATACACACACACACTCATGCGCACTAAACTGAATCTATTGTGAGCCTTTATTACCTATACGATGTGAAGCCATTGTTTCTTATCATTCTTGTGAAGTATAATACAAGCATCAAAGCAGAGCTTAAAATCAAAAGACTTAAGAGAGAAAGAAAAAGTGTAGTAGAATTGTAAAAGGATTGGACATACAGAATTCTTCAGTGGAGGAAATGCAATGCTTGGCTTAACTCAGTGAACTCAGAGAAGAAATTAAGGACTAATCTTGATATCATTTGCATGTGCACGCTAAGTTTCTGCATAGACACCAAGCCCCCCTTAGCATGTTTGTATGGATATAGTACGTGAGAAAGGGGAACAGTGGAGAGATCATGTCTTCTTTGGACGAGGGTGTTGGAAATTGCCCCTACATGTAAATCACAGGACACAGCAATGCCACAGTGCTCAGCGGATGTTCCCACCGCTCACTGCAAAGGGGATATGACTTTGTAATGACACCACAGCAGAAAGCTTCTCTCAAACAGCCGGCCCTGGAATTATTGTTAAATCATCTATGTATTAATTACAGCTCCTGGGTTTTCTAACAGTTTTATAGAGGTATATTTTGTATGTCATAAAATTGTCCATCTGAGGGTACAATTCAATGATTTTTGGTAACTTCACTGAAATGCCATAACCACAAATCAGTTTTAGAACATTTTTGTCCCCCCATTAAGATCCTTCATGACCATTTATAGTTAATCTTCATTCCCACACCCAGCCCTAGGCAATGACTAATCTGTTTCCTGTCTCTATAAATTTGCCGTTTCTGGAATTTGCCATTTCTGGATATTTCCTACCAGTGCAATCATGCAGTATGCGGTCGCTTGTGTCTAGATTATTTCACTTGGTGTAATCTTTTTTGTGGTTTAAACATGATGTAGCCTGCGTCAGTGGTTCATTTTTTTTCCACTGCTGAATAATATTCCAACAGCTTCTGTTAAAAATAAAAAAGGATATAAATAAATGAATATTTATTTATACCTCTATAAAAACTGAAGGGTAACACATTTCCAGTGAAGAGTAAGATCCAGATTCAGAGTCAAGTTTTGTTCTCTGGATCACACAGGAACACTTGCCTGATTATACTTTCTTTCTCATTTATTTGTTCATCTTGTGAAGAAAACATGTCAATGTTGGCTTCCCTACATCACTTAGAAATAATCATTTCACAATAGATTATTTGAACCCTAAATGGTGGAAATATAAAAGCAATTTCTGGCCAACTGTGGTTAAAAAACAAAGTTCTAGGCATTCATTTGGAGGGTGCTATGATGCAAATACGTGTTAAGTAATGCAATTGAGTTAAAAGTTATCATAGTATTAAGATGAGTCATAGGAATCTGAAAATAAGTAGAAGATTCATTACTTTTAATATTTGGAAGTAAATTACTTCAGTATTGCATAGTTTCGCTGATTTCATTTTTTTCATATTCTAATATCGTATCAGAAGGATTGCTGCAATATTTACATATTGTCTTTGCTGCATGCAATATAGTTACCCTCTCAGATTATCCACCTGGATCCATTTATTTTCATAATGGGCTTCTTTGGAAGTTGAGTTGTGGAAAGTCATAAATGTTCAGGGAAAGCATGCCACTGTGGACTCAGAAATTACATTAAAAAAGCTTCCAGTACACATGTTGAATAAAAATGGGTCCTATAAAGTTTATTAACTAAGCAAATTAAACAAACTTGGTAATAGGTGTTTCACATGAAATTCCTGAAGCAGCATAAATGTGCTTTGCAACCTGAGTCCCTTGTTATTCTCACATAACATGTGGCTTTTTCTTTTTTCCCAATTTCTCTTCTAAGTGTAGCAAATGATTTCTTTCTTTCCCTGGGATGAGAGAAGTCCTTCCAAGGATAGTGTGGATTTCAAGACTCAAGCAATTCCAGAGTGTTGAAAAAGAGTCAGTAGGTAGATTTGTAATGACAAAACAATAATAGTAAAGGTGGTGACATGCACTCAGTAAATGGTAGCTACTATTTTGTATCAGGCACTCTGCTACAGACATTACGAGGCTGGAATAAGATAAACGCCTCATGACATAGCTTCTACCATTGTTCCCATGTGGCAGATGAACAAACTGAGGCTCAAAGAGGTCAAGCAACTTATCCAAAATCACAAAACTTGAGTGTCAGAGCCAGGACTTAACTCTAGCTCTGTGTAATCTTACAGCCCATGTTCTTAACAATCATACTAAACTGTCTTTCAAAATGACAGGCACAAGACCTGTCCCTTTCACTCCTGCTGGTACTCAGTGATGTACAGTCATGCATCTTTCAACACCAAGAATATGTTCTGAGAAATGTGTCATTCGGTGATTTCATCATTGTGGGAATATGCGAGTGTACTTACATGTATCCAGGTGGTATAGCCTACTACACACCTAGGCTGTATGGGATAACCTAGGCTGCGCACCTGTACAGCATGTTATTATGTTATTGTACTGAATACTGGAGGCAATTGAAACACAATGGGAAGTATTTCCGTATCTGAACACAGAAAAGGTACAGTAAAAATATAGTATTATAATTTCATGGGATTACTGTCATACATGGGGTCTGAAGTTGACTGAAGCATTATTATGTGGTGCATGACTGTACACTAACAAGTCAAGTGACCTCTTAGGACTTAGTCTATTAATCTAAAGGATGAGAAGTACATTCTAACATCAGGTGTCTTTTCTTGAGCACAATCAAATTTTCATTTTCCCAATCTCTTATAATGACTCATGACTGGGTGAAGGAGGAATCAGTGCAAATTGCTTGTTGGGATGGAAACAGGTGCTAGAAGTGAGGAAAAAGCAATGTTCAAACGCAAAGGAAGGGTGGAGGAGGAAAGGTGTGGAGTTGCCACAGGGACTCATAGCAAGCAACAATAAAATCCAGCTTGGAAATCCACCAGAAAATCCCCCTCAATCTCGGAGGCTTCTTTCGTGTTCTTTACAGGAAACACTTGTGTGTTCCTTTCCCTTTGTCAGGGACATATAATTTAGAAAGCAGAGAATTTGTTATTTCTAGTTTTTCCTTTTTTTTTCAGTAAACATGAAGGATTAAAGGGAAATAGACAACAGCACTTTTAAAGGATGCTTTTTCGTAAGACTTTCAGTGGATGTTATCCAGTAAATAAGAGTTTCACAGTATGTTATCAATGTTAGTTTGGAGAAGGAAAGGTCAAAAAGTTAAACCTTGATATCTTTATCTTTTCACAAAGGTTATTTCTGAAGGAGCTATATGTAAAAGGAAAAACAAAAGGCAAATATATACACACACCTATATATGTATATGTAATGCATATATTACAACATAGTTCTTCCAGTCCTAATTATATGCCTAATGCTGGGCTGGAGTGTCTATTACTTTTTAAACTACACTTGTGCTATTATTTTTCTTATAATAAAATGAGAATAAATATGGAATTCTCTCTGAGTCCCCAGACTGCTGTCACAGCCAGCTTAGTTCACTTTATATTACCCACCTAGCTCCAGTACACACCTGAATTTGTGTCTCTTGCTCCAACACAACATATATATATATACACACACATATATATGTGCATATATATGTTTTTATATATATGTTGTTTTCATATACATATATGTTGTTTTCTTATATATATGAAAAACAACAAAAATCCTTTCTTGTGTCACTCCAGGTAATGGGTTTCACTTTGTAACTATTCTTTTCTGCAGAAGGTTTGTGTTATTATCCTTGGGTATTATTTTCTGATGGTATCAGTGAAATGGGTCATTATTGAAGCACGGGCTTACTTATGAAAGATGTTATTAAATACTGTGGAAATACGGTTATTTCCATTAAAATACCAAAAGGAAAGATAAATATAAAAATATAAGAGGTAGTTCTGAGGAAACCAAGCTGAACCTCGGAATATGAGACAATTGGTACTAAAAGGTGTTGTTGGGACTAATTTTTTCTTGGTGGCGATCCTGTTTTGCTTCAGTTGGACAAACGCTACGGGGCAAGAGACACAAATTCAGCTAGGCAGGTAATATCAATGCGTGAACCAGACTGGCTGTGATAGCAACCCGGGGACATAGGGAGAATTCCATATGTCCCCCCATCTTATCAAATGAAAAATAATAGCACAAGTACAGTTTTAAAAGTAATAGACATTCAACCCCAGCATTAGGCATATAATTGGGAGTGGAAGGACTACGGCAAGCCAGATGGCTCATGAAAAGGACGCAGCTATAATTCAACTCAAGCCAATTGCTCCTTCCATTTTTCTGAAAGTTTGGGTCAAATTCTAAAGCAGGATAACAGTTGTTCGCAGTTGAAAGGAGAGAACGCAGCAATTGAAAAGCCATTAAATACCCGGATAGGTTTTGGAGATGTGGGACAATTTCTCTACCTTGTTTATTTCTTGTAGGTAATTCGGAACTCTCATGGGTTCCAGGAGTTGAGGCGTGATAATACCAAAGATGGGACTTTAAATGACTCTGATGATGCTATGTAAGGTGGCTTGGAATAAGGAAACCAGTCCTAAGACATTACGGTAGAAGTAGACTGCAGAAGAGACATAAATATAGGTATTAGCACGATAGCATTGGAAACGACCAGACAGAGGGGAGGCTGGTGGAGTTGATGGATCCACGGTGGGGTTAAAGATCCAAGAAAATAGCCATTGACAGAGACTGTTGAGAACCATGACTCCACTGACAAAGCAGGACCATAAGAAAACGAGGATGGCCGGGCGCAGTGGCTCACGCCTGTAAATCCCAGAACTTTGGGAGGCTGAGGCAGGTGTATCACCTGAGGTCGGGAGTTCGAGATAAGCCTGACCAACATGGTGAAATCCTGTCTCTACTAATAATACAAAAATTAGCCGGGCGTGGTGGTGAGTGCCTGTAGTCCCACCAACTCGAGAGGCTGAGGCAGGAGAATCACTTGAACCCGGGAGGCAGAGGTTGCAGTGAGCCGAGATCGCGCCATTGCTCTCCAGCCCGGGCTACAGAGAGAGACTCAGTCTCAAAAACAGAAAAGGAGGATGTTGCGAAGGGAAGGTGTTGAATTCATTCAGCATTTACTGAATTATTTCACAAGAGGCAAACATTCTCAAGGAACAGGGAAATTAATGATGCACGACTGCCCTGGAGGTGCCCCATGATCTGACCCCCATCTGTAGGAGGTGCTTGTAAGTTCAGTTTTAGATAGTTTGAGCTCAAGACACTAGCAGAACCCTTCCCAATTTAGAAACTTTAGCCTTGTCTTGACTTTCCCTCTCACTTATCTCCTACGTTCAATCTTTCGGTACAGTTTCACTGCAAGTCCCCCTGAAGTTTTGTTTCAAAGAGTGCCTGGGGCACGAGCTCTGTAAAAGCTTTGGGTACAGATTTTCTCTGTCCAAAAAGCAATCCTCAGGACTTGCTACGATGTATCCCTATGTGCAAATACCTTTGTGGAAAAACACAGAAGCCAAGCAGTGGTATAGATGAAAGCACGGGGAGCCGAACTAATCAAGTGCATTTTTGAATGTCATATTAAAATGCTTTAGTAAGAGCATCATGGGAAATGACCCATTCTGCACAGAGACTGACCAGCTTTGTCAGGCTTATGCCCAGCACCTGGCTTAGACAAAGGCTTAGACAAATACACATGGGTGTTTATCACTATGCAAAGCCAGTGTGTAATGCTTTTTCTTTTTATATTACAAAAAGTATACACACAAAAAACATATTTTTAAAAATATAATAATTAGGAATTCTACTATTTGTTGATATGCAAAAGAAGGGAATTATCTTTTGCTCACTATATGTCAGGCACTGCTCAGTTTTTCTTTACCACAGTGACCCTGTTTGGGGATCTGTTCCAGTGATGGGGACAACAGGACTGAATATTAGAAACCTAGATCATCCTAGAAAATCTGGACCATATGGTCACGTACCTGTACCTTCCTCATTTTCTCCTAACAGGGCCTGGAAACTCCAGCAAGTTATTTGGAAGTCTGTTTGATGTCAGTCTCCAGTGAGAAGCGATGCGACTGTTCTCTTGCTGCAGTCGGATGGATGTCTGTCTGAGAAAGAGGGCGGAGGGTGGAAGAGGTGCAGGGGGACCCTTCACCACAGGCTTTGATCTCCCTTGACTCCTCCTGGGATATCTCACCTTTTGATGTTGGGAATCAGTTAATTACTAGTCAAAATTGGTTTGAGGGACTAGGAAACAGTTTGAAGGCTCTGTTCTCAAAATGCCTGTACTTTGATCTGAGGAACTTTCGGGCAACTTTCTGAAGCAACTCAGGCAAATGAGAAGGGCTCGGTCTGTGGCCCCTCCCTAGCAGCGGCCCAGATTTTGATCCTCTTGTTCTACCATGGTACCATCCTGATGCAGCAGACTTCTTTTCTCTTCAGAGCTCTGTGGTTTCATTGGTAGTGAAATGATGACTTTTAGGATTAGATTGTTAAACATCTGTCACACCGCAAAGAGTATGTAGCTTAATAATTCCCTCTTTAGGTCTTAATTTGAAACCACCACCTCTCTTTTCTGAGCAACACCTGATTAACGCTACCATGAACTTTTTCTGAGCAACACCTGAATAGTGCTACCATCTCTTGCAACACAACCTTGATTTGTAAGGCACTATATTAAATTAGTGGGTTAGAAGTCAAATCTCCTGCCTTGCCTTTGCTGGTGCAAGTTAACATCCCCCAAGTTGACCTTAAAGGCTGCAAAATGCTTCAGGGGTTTGATGGGCAGGTGGTGCTGGAGAACTCAGCATGCTTTTCTCTTCCAAACAAGGCTACACACCTGGCACCTTGCCTAGTAATGGAATTCTCCTAATGAACACGTTCCCCTAGTCTAAGGCACTTGCACTGTGACCATACCACAGGGCTGACAAAGAGATAATTTTCAGTGCTCAGAAAAAGAAAAACACACACACACAGAAGTCTTTTGAGACTGTCTTTTTTTCTTATGTCATGGCCTATTATGGCATTTTCATTTTAATTGCACATGAAACCCATTTAAAGTGGTGCTCTAATGGGACTGTTCCCTTGGAAAACACAGACAGGAGTGATATGGATGTGTTTTTGAGGAGTCCATTAGTTACTCAGACTGTCATCATTGTGTGCCTTGAGGGTGCTAACAATGTATTAGGTATCTAAGCAAATGTAATATATTTGATCCTCTTATATGTGAATCCCCTGTCCTCCTCCTATAAGTAGTAGATTCATATCAAAGTCTCTGGCAACAGAGTACTGCTCAGTATTTCAAAGACAAAATATGCATTCTTATGCATGTACGTTTTCTAGTTTTTCAAATGGAAATTGAGCCATATAGATAAAGCATGCATATATTGAGACTCTGGAATTACCTATTGAAAAGAATGATTGATAAAGTGGTTATTGTGGTCGCTTCACTCTTCCCACCTCCACTTTGGAAGATAGACAGCCTGTACCTCAAAGAGTTTTAGAACTTCCTGACCTTCTGTAAGTAAAAATGTCAGTTCCCAAGGCCAGAGAAATAAAGCCACAGGGTCTTTTTCCTTAAAATAAGCTGCATTCCCTGGGTCTCAATATCTTTAGTCTTCTATAGGAAACTAAAAGAATTTCCACTTTGCTTTGACTTTCCCTGCTGTGGTCCCTTCCTCATTTAGCATACTTTGTTCTTTATGCATAATTGGAAATTAATTTTCTAATTAGGTTCTTCACATTTATGAAGTTGTTTGATGGGGTGTCGTTTCTTATAACATGGCCTAAAGGCTAAAGGAGAGGTAATAATTCTTTTTTTCTGGCTTTGCCCCTAATTCAGCTAAGGTTCTTAGGAAATATATTTAACTTTTATGAGATCCCCGTAATACATCTTTAATGCTGATCTACCTTTGAAAGGTTGTTAGAAGAGTGCTAACTAAGGCTTTAAGACTCATTATGATACAGTTGATTTTATTTGTAATAGTTGCTGAAACAAAATGAAGTCATTTCTTTGGCAACATGAAGGGTATTTAAATAACTACAAGTAAAAACAACTGCAGAAAATAAAATCAGATGATACTGGGAGACAAAATAACATTGAACTGATACTTGAGAAGCAGAAGTGACCCTGAAGATTAAAAGGCGAGTATTTTTACTGTGAATATACAAGCAGAACTAAATCAGGTATGAGCTGTATGAGTCCGTCACCTGGATGTTCTGTGACTTGTTATATAGAACTTGAGTCTATGGTTCAACACTCTCTGATCTGTGAAGGCAAGCCAGTATAAACCAATGCATGTAAACAGTCTGTTTCTTGATTTCAGTACAAAAGTTGAAAGATAAAGCTAACCATTAGACTTGGAAGTAAAAACTAAATTCTGGAGTCACAACTTCTACATATGTCTCAGATCATGTTACTTATTACTACAGGTACAAAATAGCATGCATGTGAGGAGAACAGGAACCAATATTGCACACTGGCAAAAGAACATCCTCATTTTATAGGAAATCATGTCATCCTATTTGAAGTGTGGCTGAAGAAAAACAATTAGATGAATACTCCTCAGCAGTCTCCAAATAAGAACTACCTTGCACACTAATTTCCATTGTGCATCAATATCCTTATTTGAATTTGCCATTCATGTATATGTCACGGCTAGGAAAAAAATGTAAGAACAAAGTGTAAGGCTGAATATATGATGATTAAAAGTAAGTGATACTCAACCTCAGAAAAAATATTTGTCTGACTCTTGACTCACTCTTTAAGTTACTTTCTATGTTCTGCACAATGGAAATTAGTGTGCAAGGTATTTCTTATTTGGAGGCTGCTGAGGAGTATCCATCTCATTTTTTTTTTCTTGAGCCACACTTCAAGTAGGATGACATGATTTCCTATAAAATGAGGATGTTCTTTTGTCAATGTGCATTATTGGTGCCGATTCTCCTCACATGCATGCTATTTTGTACCTGTAGTAATAAGTAACATGATCCGAGACATATGTAGAAGTTGTGACTCCACAATTTAGTTTTTACTTCCAAGTCTAACGGTTAACTTAAGATCTTGTTAAGTATCAGCATAGAAAGAGGCTACATGGTAGAATGGGAATATCACTCTGCCCTGTGGGACTCAGGGGGGCCTGGTCTGTGTGTCCAGCTCTAACTCTAAGTGCTTTTGTGACCTTGGACAAATTATCTAATCTCTTTGGTCCAATATAGGTCAAAGAGGTTCTTTCTGTCCTGAACACACGTAGCTTCCAAGTTCTTATCTATCACATGCATTACCCCAAGAAATTCTGGTCACTGCAACTTCTTGAACAAGATATACTGAACCCACCAGAAGAGAGTATAGCACAGTCATTAAGAGCACAGAATGCAGATGGCATATTTGGTTTTCAGCATTGCCACCTCTCTCCCACTACTTAATTGTCTTAGCCTTAATTTCTACAGCTGTGACATGGACTAATGATCTTATTTCACTAACCTTTTTCTCTTTCCTTTGCTATCTTATGCTCTTCTTTTCAGTTCTTAATGGTAGGGTTTTCTTTTGTTGTAGAGGTCTAGACAGAAGACCTTGATAAACTAGACTATGCCAAGAGTGAGGAGTCATGGATTATGGATTCATCTTTGGGACTGGAAATTACTTGACCTTAAATGCACTTTCTCTATGGCATCCAAAGTCATCTTTTAAAAATGTAAATCAAATCACATTATGCCTTTGTTTAAAAACTATCAATAGTTTTTCACTATACTATATTTAGCATAAAATCCAATCTCATTACCACATTTAACAATAATTTGGACTTATTCCTTGCTTTTTCTTCTTCTTTATTATTTTTATCCTCTTCTATAACTTCAGTCTCCTCCTCCTCTTCTGCCTTCAGGAGGAGAAATCTATAGCTCCAAATATGTGCTCAGTCCCTTCTTGCATTTGCAACAGTGAGGGGAACACATCCCCCTTGAATTCCTGGTCAGTATGTCAAAGCTGGAATTCATCCTATCCTTCCCCCATACCACCAAGCAACTATAGCTTCTGACTTCTGTTAGTAGTATTCCTATTATTCCAGGTAACCAGCCTCACAGTCTCATTCCATTTGACTCCTCTCCATGTCTCTCTTTCCTTAATTGCTATCCTTTCTATGTATGCCTTTATTTGTACTTCCCTTTGCATTTCTACTGCCACGGTCGTCACTCACATCAGGTCTTTCGGACCTGAAATAGTGAAATAATATTCCTCTGAGTCATCTAACTTCTCCCTCTTTCGCTTTTATTACAGGTTAAAAAGCTACAAGATTAATTTTCTGGAGTACAACTCTGATCATTTGATATCTGGGCTCCCAACATTAGCTATGTGATAAAGTCTCAACTCTTTGGCTTGACTTTCAGAGTCTAATGCAATCTGACCCTGATTACTTTTCTAGGCTAGCTTACTGCTTTTCATATATTATTCTATTGATTCATCTCTTTATTTTTTTCAACAAAAAATGATTGAGGACCAACAGTATACAACATCCTAGTGATATGCTAACAATACAAATGTGAAACTTCGCAAAATAGAAGAGAGACCAAACACGCACCCAGACAGACACACACACACTCACACACAAGTATTAAGTGGAATAATAGAAGCAAAGAATGTGATGGAAAATGGAGTAACAGGGAAGTAATTTTATATATTTATTTCTTTTTCTTTTTCTTAGAGATGGGGTCTCCTCTGTTTCACAGGCTGGAGTGCAAGGGTGAAATCACAGCTCACTGCAGCCTTGAACTCCTGGGCTTAAGACAATCCTCCCACCTTGGCTTCCAGAGCAGCTGGGATTACAGGCACAAGCTACCATGCCTAGCTATCTCTATATATTTAAGTAACTGTTAAAATATTCTGGAACTTGACCTTAGTTGGATAGCTTACTAATTCTAAATACTATCTCGTATTTCCCACTTTTTTTTTCTTTTGCTTATATTTCTTCTTTTCAGAATGTGCTGGTTTTTAATGTTCAATATCTGGTCCATACTTAAAGGCATACTTATTGAACTTTTATTTTTGCCTCCCCAGTGTCTACTTTCCTTGGCTCCATCTCTTCCAAGCCTTCAGCCAAAGCAGTTTGAGTGAGGACTGAGCCCTTTTCCAGGGGTGGGTCATGTGACCTAGGGCTAAACCAATCAATACACTACATTTTTCTGGACATAGGGATTGGTTCTGGGGTGGCATGTGACAAGCTAGGCAAACAGCTAATCTGAGGGCTTTTGAAGAAACCACTGGGAAGAAGTCTTTATTCCTGTTGAACTTGCAGCTGAAAGGTTGGAAGGTCTGGGGTTGCCACATCCACTTTGTCTGTTGGAGAATGGAGCCAATCTAAAAGGAGATAGAGAAAAAAGAAATCAATTCTTGACACCGTCTCTCCTCCAAATCAAGTCACACTATGCCTCTGGAATTTTTAGTTACGTAAGTCAATATTGTTTTTTTCTTACATCAGTCTGAGTCATGTTTTCTGAGAGAGAAAACAAATACAGCCATCCAATTTCAAATAGTAGTACTTTTACTAACTTTTTTTTTTTTTTTACTATCTTTATGGGTACTGCCAGTTCAATGCGGTTTTTCTCTACCATTTTGTATCTCTCAGTTGTGGCATATATGCTGTTCAACCTTATTTTAGAGTTCTTGGTAAACTTGCCTCCTACCAGATTTGAATGGATAAAAATTTCTCTTTAAAGCTCTTCATTGGCCCAGTAAATAGGGCCTGAACAAAAGTGAGACAAGTGAGGTGCATAGGGGTCAACGATGAAGAAGCACTCACTTCCAGGTGCCAAGTCTGCACTTAGCAGTCTGGAGAGCGAGTGCCTCCTTATCATTTGCTCCCTGGGCACCTCACTTGCTTTTTCTATTTCTGATCCTGCTAGTGGAGTAACTACTCAATATGTGTTAGGCGAACTCGAAAGAATTTCACATTTTGCATGGGGATGGAGATGATCCAGAATTGCATTTTCTTTACTATTATACTCATCTGACATATTTCATTCACTTTTTTTTTTACATTTACTTCATTTTGAAGTCATCTAGCATTATGCAGTGATTGCAGGGAGGGTTTGCTGATGGTATTACTCTAAAAACCTCCAAATCCCATTTCCCAGCAAGAAGACAAACTAATAGCTCTGCTAAGCAATGCATCCAGAAATAACATGGAATATGGGGTAGTGAATTTCATTTTCACTCATTTACTTATATTTTCATAGCTCAGTGTCTGTTGTGGAGCCTGAATTATACAACTCATTATCTAGGTCAATCTAGTGAGCTATCCTGTCAGCACAGATGTGCTACTTTTGCAGTAGAATTCTCAGTGGTAAAGTTGCTTCCAAGCTGGCACCTATTATTAATAAAAGTATTAAATAAATAAATTATAGAAACAGTTGAAGCAATGAAGCCTACACGATAAGTGCAATAGGTTATAAACATTATGTCTTCATTACATAAGCAATTGTGTTAGTTATTTAAGATTACAGACGATCGATAGCCACATCTTGTTTGCGCTAGTGTTGGTTCACTGGTTGTAAGCAACAGAAACTGACTTCAAATAGAGAAAAGGTTTTACAAAGAAATATCAGAATCAAATCAATGAACAGGTTCAAAAGAAAAACACTAGAACAGACAGGAAGCATGACAGCTCCAGTGAACTAGGTAGCAGGAATATATGTTGAAGTAATAAGGCATAAATAAAATGAATCTACACCAACAATTTTTCTATATATGATTCCACTAAATTTTTGTCATTGCATTACTCTAGTCAAGACCAAATCCTAGGACAATGGGTTCATTCCTGGTTATAATCATATGGCCACCTCTTGACCAAGGAAAAGCAGGCCACCTTGATTGAAAGTCCTACCAACACTGTACACAAACAACAGATGTCCATTACTTTAGTTCAGTTAGAATCTGAAAGGCTTCAACTGTGCTACTTACACATATTCTGGGCCAATTGCCAACTTGTGTTGAACATGAACAAAATCATTTTATCATGACGCTTTGCTGTATCAGTCACATCACATTTGTTCAAATTTGGGAAGCATGAAGCTTCAAAAATATTCATAGATGTGTAGGTGAATTTGGTAGGAAATAATATTTGGTCTTTCTGTATGTTAATTCAACTATTTGGCTAATCAAAGTATATGGTGTCATCTATCAGCAAACAAATTGGACTGATCTTACTGTGAGTTTTGTTGAAATGTTTTTGACAGTAGATATGGAGAATGTCTAAGACACAAGTTTTAAACACAAAATGCTATCCTAAACTAGCTCTTTTCCCCCTGCCAGGGCCACCTTTTGAATCTGTGACCTGTGCAGTTGTCTGTGCTCAGAACACTTAGTTTAACATCCTTCTGTCCTCTCTTGACTCTCTTGAAGCTGTTAATAATTTGTTAACAAAAGACCTGCAGTTTCATATTGCGCTGGGCCTTGTATATTATACAGCTAATCCTGAAAGACACAGAAACAGTGGAAGCCAGAATTACTTGCTAGCGGGAATACTCAGGCCATAAAGTGCTGCAACTTTGAGTCTCTTTAAATAAATGCCATCTTTTAACACTCTAACAAGGTACAAAAATCCCAGAATTTGCACACTCCATATTCAATGCTCTTTCTTCATTGGAAGGGCAGCAAAGGTAAGGGATGGGCCATAATGGTAGAGAAGAACCATAGAAGAACCAGTGGACTGCCAATGACTTAGCATGTCTCCTAAGCACATGTGAATGTTACATAAATACTCATTGAATCTTTAAAAAGATGAAAGCATGAGCACACATGGCCTGTTTGCAGGTCCCTGAGCTGTGAACAATCGTGGCATGTTTGAGGACCAGAAAGAAGGCCAGTATGCCTGGGACAGTGAGCAAAGGCATGGTGGAAGAAGGAAAGAATGAAGTTTATGAGGGACCCAGGAACCGTGTCAAGTAAGGGCTACTAGGCCAGGGTAGGAAAGTAAACATCATGGGAAGATGACTTACTTATTATAACATCATAGTATTTTGGTACATTAAGTCTGAAGCATAAAACTTTTTTTTTGAATTTTATCTTATTTTCATTTTATTGTATTCTTATTAAATATATGTGTTTTTAAAACAAGTTATGTGAAGGAAAACATATTTTATATTTACTCTGTTACAGATTCCAAATTAAAGAAATCCCAGTTAACTTGGTTACATTATATATCAACAGCCCTTTCCTTTAATATCAAAAGGCTTTTCTTGCCTTTTAAAAGCTTTATTTTTAATGAACACATAATGTTATACATATTTATAGGGTACATAGTTATATTTTGACACATGTAATGTATAGTGATCAAATCAGAGCAATTCACGTATCTATCATCTCAAAGATTTATCTTTTTTTTTTTGCATTGGAAACATTCAAAATCTTCCTTCTAGCTATTTGAAGCTATATACTATATTATTGTTAACTGTAGTCCTACCAGTGGTACAAAACACTAGAACGTATTTCTTCCTATATAGCTGTTATTTTGTATCCTTTAGCAAATTCTGCCTATCCCCTTCTTCCCCTACGTTTCCCAGCCTCTGGTATTCTCTGTTCTACTTTTAATGTCTATGAGATCATTTTTTTGTTTGCTTTTGTTTTTTATCTTTCACATGAGTGAGAACATGGAATGCGACGTTTAACTTTCTGTTCCTGGCTTATTTCACTCAGCATAATATCCTTCAGTTCCACCCATGTTGCCGTGAAGAGCAGGATTTCATTCTTTTTTGTGGCTGAATACTACTCTATTGTGTATATGCACCACATTTTCTTTATCCATTCATCTGTTGGTGGACACCTATGTTGATTCCCTATCTTGGCTATTGCAAACAGTGCTGCAATAAGCATGGGGGGTTCAAATGTCTCTTCCATACACTAGTTTCCTTTCCTTTGGATAAATGCCCAGTAGTGGGATTGCTGGATCATATGGTAGTTTTATTTGTAGTTTTTTTAGTAATCTCCATACTGTCCTTCACAGTGGCTATTGAAGCATAAAGCTTAATACAATGTCGTTTAGAGCAGAGGTGGGCCAACGTTTTCTGTAAAGAATAATAAATATTTTAGCCTTTGCTAACTGTATAGTCTCCCTTATAACTTCTTACAACTACTAAACTCTCTCACTGGGCTGAGTAAACATAGACTATACTTTGGGTGAAAGTAGACATAGATAATCTTAAATGGAGGTTGCTGTGTTTCAACAAATCTTAGAAAAATAGATAGTAGGCCAAATGTGGCCCATCAGCCACAGTTTGCCAGTCCCTGATCTAGCAGAGCATGGAGCCACATGCATCTATATTAGCTGGAATGCACATTAAAAATGCAGATGCTTGTGTCCTCTTCCAGATGCACCGAACCTAACTTTCTGGGTTTGAAGTCTGAAAGTCTGTGCTTAATAAGTTGCCATAGAAAGTGTTATTGCATGCTTGTCTTAGTCTGTTAGTGCTGTTATGACAGAATTCCTGAGACTGAGTAATTGATAAAGAACAGAAATTTATTTCACTTCTGGAGGCTGGGATGTTCAATATCAAAGCAACAGCATTTGAGGTCTGATGAGGACCTTATTGCTGTGTCCTCACATGGCAGATGGCAGAAAGGCCAAATGCTGTGCAAAGCCTTTTTTTTTTTTTTTTTTTTAAGACTGAGTTTCACTCTTGTCACCCAGGCTGGAGTGTAATGGCACAATCTTGGGTCACTGCAACCTCCACCTCCAGGGTTTAAGCTATTCTCCTGCCTCGGCCTCCCAAGTAGCTGGCATTACAGGCATGTGCCACCATGCCCAGCTAATTTTGTATTTTTAGTAGAGATGGGGTTTCATAATATTGGTCAGGCTGGTTTCGAACTCATGATCTCAGGTGATCTTCCCACCTCAGCCTCCCAAAGTGGTGAAGCCTCTTTTATCAAGATATTAATCCCATTCATGGCAGCTCTGCCCTTATGACTTAATCACCTCCTGAAGGCCCCCACCTCTTAATGCTATCACAGTGAAGAATAAGTTTCAACCCATGACTTTTGGAGGATATTCAGACCACAGCAATGCCAAAATTGAGAAAGTTGAGAACCACTGGTCTAGAAGCCAGTCTATCCACTTAGGTCCCTTTCTAAGGTATTAAAAATTGTAACTGATTGACCTAGGATAGCACATGGGGTAATTTCTCAGAGTAGAAGGACTAATGTTTGGAATGGCCTGTATTCAAATTCAGAATGGATTGTTCCAGGAGACTAAGAAAGATCATGTAGCAAGAATAGTAGCAAGGAGAGAAAGCTCTGCTAGATAAGGCTGTGCAAATCAACCTTCCCTTTGAGTTCCCCGGTTTTAATTATTGATGCTAAATATACATTTCCCTTAATTGTTTTGTGAAAATAAGTTAAATAAAGAATAAAGCCATTCCATACATGCACAGGCAAACATTACACTCTTTTCAGATAAACACTGGGATGATTCCTCGGAGTGTTCCTATTCAAATTTGGTTGCAAAATAACACCCACAGAATGTATTTCCAACCACAAAATACTGTGACAGTAAGCAGCCAGCACAAGAGAGCCTGTTATGGTTTATAGATTGCAATGATTATATTGCGGGAGCAGTTGATGCATTTGTTGGTGTTCATTCTATTTCACATTTGCATTTAAATTCCTGTGGAACAAAGATAAGATAAAGAGGAAAACAAATGATGCTTATTTGTTGTTGTATTGAACTCCTATTATAAGTATTGTTTTAAAGGAGAGTGAAGCTTTGCAAGGAAGCATTCCACATGTCCTTGACAAAACATGAAATACACTTTCAGTCGTCAACTAGAAATATGCAGGAAAACATATCCCTGGGCTTTCATAAAATCATAAATCAATAAGGAATAACTGAAAATGTGGTTGAATACAAGGAAGCAAATGAAATACTCAATACTTTGCTTTATACATTTATCCACATTTTATTGATACATAAGAAATGTAGAACTGCAATGAGTTTTGAAACACTATTCGTTTTATTTCAGGCATTCCTTTAAAGCAATGCTTGATATGTTTCCTCTTTCAAATAATCTGTGCATCCACAGCATGGTCCTTTGATGAATTTATGCAGATCAGTTCTACATCCAGGGTAATATTTTCTGCTCCTCTAAGCTATTTTGCTGGGATCACAGGGAAAAAAAAAAAACTTTTTGTAGAGTTCGGTTGTACCTTCTAGTTACTGACTGGGTATAAGGTTCCTCTACTCATACAAAAAGCACATCTGCCTCCCCATATGATATGTTTGCCATAATTAATTTCAGAAGAAGAATGAGATAATGTTACCTCTTCCTCTCAAATTATTAAGTTGCATATCAGTGCCTAGAACTTATTTAAATCATTTTTTTTTTTTTTAATTTTTTTTTTATTATACTTTAAGTTTTAGGGTACATGTGCACATTGTGCAGGTTAGTTACATATGTATACATGTGCCATTCTGGTGTGCTGCACCCACTAACTCGTCATCTAGCATTAGGTATATCTCCCAATGCTATCCCTCCCCCCTCCCCCCACCCCACAACAGTCCCCAGAGTGTGATATTCCCCTTCCTGTGTCCATGTGATCTCATTGTTCAATTCCCACCTATGAGTGAGAATATGCGGTGTTTGGTTTTTTGTTCTTGCGATAGTTTACTGAGAATGATGGTTTCCAGTTTCATCCATGTCCCTACAAAGGACATGAACTCATCATTTTTTATGGCTGCATAGTATTCCATGGTGTATATGTGCCACATTTTCTTAATCCAGTCTATCATTGTTGGACATTTGGGTTGGTTCCAAGTCTTTGCTATTGTGAATAATGCCGCAATAAACATACGTGTGCATGTGTCTTTATAGCAGCATGATTTATAGTCCTTTGGGTATATACCCAGTAATGGGATGGCTGGGTCAAATGGTATTTCTAGTTCTAGATCCCTGAGGAATCGCCACACCGACTTCCACAATGGTTGAACTAGTTTACAGTTCCACCAACAGTGTAAAAGTGTTCCTATTTCTCCACATCCTCTCCAGCACCTGTTGTTTCCTGACTTTTTAATGATCGCCATTCTAACTGGTGTGAGATGATATCTCATAGTGGTTTTGATTTGCATTTCTCTGATGGCCAGTGATGATGAGCATTTTTTCATGTGTTTTTTGGCTGCATAAATGTCTTCTTTTGTGAAGTGTCTGTTCATGTCCTTCGCCCACTTTTTGATGGGGTTGTTTGTTTTTTTCTTGTAAATTTGTTTGAGTTCATTGTAGATTCTGGATATTAGCCCTTTGTCAGATGAGTAGGTTGCGAAAATTTTCTCCCATGTTGTAGGTTGCCTGTTCACTCTGATGGTAGTTTCTTTTGCTGTGCAGAAGCTCTTTAGTTTAATTAGATCCCATTTGTCAATTTTGTCTTTTGTTGCCATTGCTTTTGGTGTTTTGGACATGAAGTCCTTGCCCACGCCTATGTCCTGAATGGTAATGCCTAGGTTTTCTTCTAGGGTTTTTATGCTTTTAGGTCTAACGTTTAAATCTTTAATCCATCTTGAATTGATTTTTGTATAAGGTGTAAGGAAGGGATCCAGTTTCAGCTTTCTACATATGGCTAGCCAGTTTTCCCAGCATCACACTCATTTCTGTAAATACACCTGAAATAAGGTAAAAATTAACAAATGACAACAGTTAATTATATGATGTATCTGAACTCATAAGCAAAAATTTCTCTGACTTTACCATGCTTTACGGTGCTTTTCTCAAAGGAAACATTAGTCAGGTCCTTTTCTGGATGCTGGCAGTGACAGCCTGGAAGCATTCCTTAAAGGGAGGTCTGTAGAATGTCCTTAATAAGAGATGTTGGACTGGGCGCGGTGGCTCAAGCCTGTAATCCCAGCACTTTGGGAGGTCGAGTTTGGCAGATCACAAGGTCAGGAGATCGAGACCATCCTGGCTAACATGCTGAAACCCCGTCTCTACTAAAAATACAAAAAAAAATTAGCCAGGAGTGGTGGCAGGCGCCTGTAGTCCTGGCTACTCAGGAGGCTGAGGCAGGAGAATGGCGTGAACCCGGGAGGTGGAGCTTGCAGTGAGCCGAGATTGTGCCACTGCACTCCAGCCTGGGCAACAGAGCAAGACTCTGTCTCAAAAAAAAAAAAAAAATATATATATATATATATATTACACCAAAATTAAATGTGGTGGTCAAATTAGAATAATTATGTCTAAAAACCTCTGCTTCCTTTTTGTCCCTTCTTGGATATTGATAATGTATACTGACATATTAAAGGCTCTAAGAAGTCAGAAAAAAAAATGTCTTTAGCTTTATTTTTTCAAACTTTTTGCTGACAGTAACTTATTATTTTTTAAAGTCTAACACCTTGCATTGGCACTTGTATTTCTGGAAATGCATGTTCCGAAGTTCTGACCTAAGTAGTAACTAGTATCTGGAGGAAAGTACATTCTCCTGTCCGTATTACATATTTTATGTTCCTTAACATATTATATGTATCAGCCATATTTATTCATTCATCATTTATTCAGCAAGTATTTGAGGAACTTCTCTGTGCCAGTAGCTTGTGGGTGCTGGGGACTCATCTTTTTAAGAGCATATTTTTATTCTATTTTCAAAATGTATGAAAAACTTAGTTGTTAATATAAATAACAAGTTATATGAAAAATAAAAGTATCACAGTGCATAGACTCTTAGCATTTTAAGTCAAGCATTCAGAAGAAATGCAAAATGGTAGATATTTTTCCTTAGATGCCATTAGGGCACCTTGCACTGAGCATGTACCTTATTTATTGTTGTGACTGTCCCTGGAATACTAACAATGATGCATTTAAATAGCTTATAGTTATGAGTTTTAGAATCAGAAGCAAATAAATTTGAAAGCATTAATTCCAGCCTCCTGCTTTAGCTGAATTTCTATTATCTAAACCAGCCCCTTCAAATGTTTTGAAAATCAGATCATATACAACATTTTATAAGCTTCCTATCTTAGAACGTGAATTTAGAATTCACACTCTGGCTTATTTTTCCAACTGTAAAGTGAGTGAGTTGGGTTAAGAAAATCTATTTTTAGGAGAAGTAGTAAGCATTGAAAAAGTTCACAGAGGTTTCAAGACATAGATTTGAATATTAGCACCTGGAAAATAGTAATTCTAATTCTCATTCTTACTTAGCTGGTGCCACTTGAGTGATGTCCCTGGAGCTGAAAGGGATTGCCAAGTTAATTTGGTCAAGTGGTTTTCACAAACTATGCATCTTATTAATTATTCCTTTGATCGGCTGGTCTAAACCCAGTTCAAACTGACTTAAGTAAATAAGGACAACAGAAATAAGAATTAATAAGCAAATACTAAAAAGTGATTTAGAAGATATTGTTTCACTTCACCTCCGAGCGCAGGGGTATAATTAGCTTCAGCCTTGCCTAGAGTCAATGGTGCAAACCATGTCACTGATAGCTTAGGCATGTTTGTCTGTCTCCCTCTGGTTTAGATGGATCTCAAACAGGCCGTCTACTCACTGGTTCCCAGAAGCTGCAGGCTTGCATAATCCTTACAACTAGAAATTCAATAGAAAAAGCATTCACCTTCTTAGTTATCCTCAGGATTGACTCTCCTTGGGCTGCCCTGGTCTTATGCTTATGCTGCAACCAATCATTGTGGTCATGGGAATAGAAGGGCCTGATTGGCCAGGTTTGGAAGATGTTTCTATTTATGGAGTAGGCAGAGACTAATGATAAAAGATATAGAGTGTGGTGGGGTGGTTTTCCACAAAGGGAATTAAGGTGCAGCCACCAAAAGAAGCTGATGCTTGGCAGACAAAATCAACAGGTGCCCATTGTATTTATTTTTTAAATGAGCATCCACACAGAACCATGAGGTACAAGGTAAACAAAAAGAGGAGATTCTTGCTAGGTTGGGTATGGGGAGTTGGGGTGGAGAGAGACTCAGAGATCTGCTCATTCAGCCACATCTCACAGCTCTTGAGAGAAGCTGACCCCTTCCTCGTTTGCCTGGCATGATCTTGGTTTATGTGTGTTGTTCATTTTAATTACTGATAACACCCCCTTTTACTCTCAAAAGTGGCCTGGTTTCTTAATAGATTTTATGGTTACTGGATCGTGGGGATTCTTTAAGCTTTATTAGTTATTCACCCCAAACACTTGTAAAACTCTTGATCTACACCCACCAAGGCATCCACTTTCATAAATCAGACTTCTGTGTTTCATCTGAATAATATGAAAACTTGGAAGAGTTTAACTCATCATCTCCTCTCATTTTACTTGTTTCCCATGAAAATGAAACTTATTATCATTTGATACAATTAATATTTGTTTTTATTTACCCACATTTAACAAATGTTTTGTTCACCATTGTTTCTTGAATATCAGTCTTTTCCCTGGGATAAATTTTTACCTTTCTGAACCGTTCCTTTGGGATTTTGCTACTCAAAGTGTGGTCTATGGACCAATACCACCATCAGCATCACCTGAGAGCTTATCAGAAATGCAGAACCTGAAGCTCACTCAGTCAGAGCCCATAGATCAACAAGATTCCCAGGAGTTCAGTAGACACAGTCAAGTCTGAGAAGCCCATTTTAGAACAGTGAACTTAACACAAGATGTTTTCATTTTCTATTCCATTTTGTCTCTGATTCTCTCATATTTTAATCTGTGTCTCTGTCTTCAATATTATGGATAAATTATATCTTATCTTTCAATGCTGTCTGCTCATTGTAGTCTCCTAGGTGGCTTAAAAACTAAGTACCAGTATATACATTTTTAGAGATAGAGAGACAGAGAGAATGGGGATGGGGAGAGAGAGAGAGAGAGAGAGAGAGAGAGAGAGAGAGAATGAATGCCTGGGCTCCTCCTCAGACCATCTAAATTAAAATCTGGGTAAGGACCGCTATACCAAGAGCTCCTTTAGTTAGGATTTATTGGTGACATACTCTCATTTTTCTCTTTGTCTAAAAAATACTTATGATTCATTATTGCATAATAGCCAGTTATACAATTCTAGGTTGCTATTTATTTTTCCTCAGTGTTTCAGAGACTGAAAAGAGTGTCTTTAATTTTTGTTGCTATCTGTTGAGAATAAACTCTTTTTCTCTGTAGGCAATCTGAGTTTTAAATTTCTGCTCGGTACTAAGATTCTTATTGTCTTCAATGTTATGCAGCTTTACTCCATTGTCACTAGATTTGTATTTCTTATTTCTTATTGTATCTAGGATTTTTTGCAGCTTTTAAATCTGAGGATTCAGATTACTGTCCCATCTTCTATACATTCTTTGTTATCTAGAATATTAACTGGACTTATGCAAGATGTTTCCATTTTCTATTCCATTTTGTCTCTTATTCTGTCATATTTTAATCTCTGTGTCTCTGTCTTCAGTATTATGGATAAATTATATGTTTCATTTCTAATCAGTTAGTGAACATATATGCGTCGAATTTTTCTATTTCATGATTTTATTTTTTCACTTGAATGTCCGTTTAGAACATATCACTTCTAGAAGTTCATTTTATAATCAGACTGGTTTTTCCTTGAGAGTGTCTTGCTCCTTGCTCATTTTGAAAATTCTTTAAAAAATATTTAAATATAGTTAGTTATAGGCTGAATTTCATAATTTCACTGTCTAATGTTATTTTCTGTTGTTTCTGCTCAATACTGCTCATGAACACCTGTCTCTTGTTCATTTTGCAATTTGAGCGGAGAGTGAAGTTATGTTATCTGGAATTGATCTGTGGATATTTTGTGAGGCCTGAGTTGAGGGTGCATTCCATCCTTGTAGAGAAATTTGTGTTGACCTCTGCCAGGCTCTGTAAAGTACGACTGAGTCAAGACCACTTTGATTTCTTGTCTTGGGGTTTCCTGAAATATGCTGGTTATGTAAATTTCAAAGCCCCTTTGCCTGAGGGTAGGCCTGCGATTATGTATTTTTCAGAAGAGATGTTTTCTCCTTCTAGAATTCAGCATTAAATAAACAAAATCCCCTTGCCTAGGTCTTTGTTGACTGTCAAAACTTTTTTCAGTACAATCTTTCCCTGAGGGGAAATGCCCAGCTCTCAATTATTCATTTTGTTAATGAGGAAAGTGAGGCTCAGAGTTCGACTTGCTGGGAGTCACACTCAGCCCCTGAAAGCAGAAATGAAAACAGGGCCCAGATCTTCTCATCGTCCAGTTGTTTTCTCCTCCGACAAAACAAGCTACAGAAATAGCATCACCTTCTTCTAATAAGAATGGCTTCACCTTTGCCTCCAGTTGGACAAGTAACAGCAAGATTCAGTTATTCCTCATGGTTAAGTTTGATGAATTATAGAAATAGGTTACTTAGATATATTTTAAGAATCATAAGAACATAAAAAAGTCATATGAGCTAAGACTTATAGTCCCCACTATTCAGTATTTTGTCTTTTATAGTAGTACCAAGGGACATTGGTGTGACATGATGATAGTTGCCCTTTGTGATATTGTCCTCAAAGGGGGCATCCCTAACTGGGAAAGATCTATCATCCAAGAATTTCTCTAAAGCCTTCTTGAACTCTCATTATATTTTTGGTTTGTACAACCTTAAGGCACTGCTTTACAAGGAATTGATCTTATACTAGTCAGGACATGGGCTAAATAACCCTGAAGTCCTTTTAAAATATGATTTCAAGTATCATAAATCTTGTTGGATAATCACACTCTGCAAATGGAGGGAATATAGTAGAGTGATACTGAGCTCTGAAGTCAAACAGCCTATGTCCAAATACAGGCTTTATCCCTATGTCCTAACTGTGTGACCTTGGGCAGAATCTTTTACTCTTCTGAATCTCTGTTTCTTCTCCTGGACAAGGGCAGTGACTGTAGGATTATCATAAGGTTACTGGGAAAAATGAATACAATAATATACATAAAATTACTTAGCACAAGGCTTGGCATACAGTAAACAAATGAAAGTATTCTCAGTATTACCATTAGTGATATTGTCATTAGTGTCGGTAGATGTCATTAGTGTCATCCTGGTCACAGACCTCACCAAAAAAGTGACTGCGATCCCATTTCATATGTTTTAAAACATCTGGAGGCTGAGGGCAGAAGAGGATATAAGAGACCAAAAAAAAAAAATGAATTCTTATACTGTGAAAGAATTTTAAATTTTATGGATTCCAGTATGTACTAAATAAATCACCAACTTTTCAGGAAACAATTGTTAAAATATCTTTGGATGTGCTGTTGTGGGAGTGCTTCATATTGAAAAAGAGAGATATAAACTAACCAAGTAACTAAGGTCACTTGCGGTTCCATTCTGTATTTTACCCTTACATAAATTGACTCTGATACTTGGTCGCTGGGTTTCCTCAATTATTTTATTTTTGCCAAAAAACAAAACAAAAATAATGTGGCGTGTAATAGCTCTAATGTTAATAAAATTGAATGCTTCCCCCCCCCCCCCCCGGAAAGTGGCCTCTCCACTCTTTCTTAAATGTCCCATTCTGCCTCAACATTTACTTTGCACTAGTAGCAACACTCAATTTTCATTGACATTATCCTCTAAATACAATCAGATCAAAAATCACCAACATCATTCTCATTCCTCTCCTGTAAGCAGATAATACAAGACAGGGTCTAGCTGATAACTTCCACTTCAGTAACCTCTGACTCCACTACTTGAAATGCTTTGTGTGGTTTTCTACTGGACCAGAGGCAGAGGTATTTGTGTAAAACAGGCGATTCCCGTCAGCAAAGATGCAAGACGTGGCATTTGCCTTTAATTTCCTTTTGCTGGGTGCAGGGACTCTGTGAATGGGCAGGCCCCTGAGGGTGACTTGTACCAACTGGAGCCTGTGCCAGCACGGACCTTCCCAGGCACACACTTAACATTTTTCCCCAGGGGCTTGTGCTTAAATCTGCAGGTTGAAAGGAACTGAAGTGAAACTTCTAAGAAATGGTAGTGAGCATTTAGGATGTTCTAACTCAGTTCACATAAGTGTTGATGTGTTCTGTGACAGTCTCAACCCCAAACGAAATCCACTCATGTTTACTGGCAAAATTGGGAATAGTTTTTCAAAAATTTACCATATGAGTAACCTTCCCAGTTTACTTAAGCTCTCCAAGCCTCAGTTGCTTCATCTGCAGAATGGAAACAAACATTAATTATGATATTGAAAAAAACATTACATTATTACATGTGCTAAGTTAAAAATCTCAAAATTACTAATATTAAATATTAATATTTTTAGAATTATTTGAGAGTTGGATGAGATCACTCAAGGACAGTACTTAGAGGGCCTGGCATATTTACATGTACCCTTCATATATTACTAGCTTTTCATTGTAGTAATCCTAATGTAAGCCTATGCTAGGTTTCTTTTCACAAATGGTCTGAAATATTCATTCTTCTGTATCTGGAAAGCAAAGTGGCCTACTGAAGACATTATATAAATTCAGTCCAAATGCTATTTGCACTTGATATGCCCAGATGTTTGAGGTGGAAAAAACATACTGAATTATCTGGATACTTCCTTAATTTGGGGGAGAATAAATTTCCTATGTTGGATTTTTTAATATATTTAAGGTGCTCAACCATCCAGGTTTGCCTGAGACCAAAAGGGGTTTCTGGGATATGGCACTTCTCAGCAATATAACTAGGACAATCCTAGGCAAACTCTATGAGTTACCTTATACATTATAGCTCCCTGTAAATAATGTAAGACACTCAAATATGATGAACTTTTAAAAATACACAGGTCTTTTGTCAATGCAAAAAATTCTTTGGTGGAGAAGGAGAGAGCTATATCCTTACATCTGCTTTCAGTTGCAAAAATAGCTCAATACTGAACTAAAACTGGCTTAAGAATAAGGCCCTTGAGTCTGGAGGTGGATAATTTCTGGCTTGGTTCAATAGTTCACAATGCCTTTGAGGACTAAAGAATCTCTGTATTGGTGTTGGCAGTATTTGCCCTTGAAGTTTCATTAGGCTTCATCTTCAAGCACCTCTCTCTGCCACAGTGACACCCAAACCAGGAAAGGCAAGTCAGGGGAGAATCTACCTCCAGCATCTCTCTTTTTTCATCAGGGACTAAAATTATTCTAAGAATCACTCAAATTTCCCTCATGCTTTATTAGACAAAGCCGAGTCATCAGTCCACCCATCAGTCAATCAACCAAATGCATGGAATTATTAGATATTTAGACAAACCATAGGTCATCCTCTGGTCTAAGAGAGGGGCACAGCTTCTCTGAGCACCTGTTAATATGAACAAAAATGAGATTTGGCCAGGAAAGAAAGAGGGAGGTTGGAGAAACAACTGCTGTCTACTGAGCAGACAAACAGTATCTGCCATGGGCAGTGGAGAGGAGACAGTCGTCTCACTAATATCCACTCCTGTTCTTTTTTTTTTTTTTTTTTTTTTTTTTTTTTTTTTTTTGAGACGGATTCTCGCTCTGTCGCCCAGGCTGGAGTGCAGTGGTGCGATCTCGACTCACTGCAAGCTCCGCCTCCCGGGTTCACGCCATTCTCCTGCCTCAGTCTCCCGCGTAGCTGGGACTACAGGCGCGCGCCACCATGCCCGGCTAATTTTTGTATTTTTAGTAGAGACGGGGTTTCACCTTGTTAGCCAGGATGGTCTCGATCTCCTGACCTCGTGATCCACCCGTCTCGGCCTCCCAAAGTGCTGGGATTACAGGCGTGAGCCACCACGCCCGGCCTCCACTCCTGTTCTTTAGGCAGCCATGTATGTCGCTGATAAGAGGGCTTCTTGCTGTTGATTTCCCAGGTGCCTGGGTATAATGGGAATAGGGCAGATGTGCCACCTTCTATTGAATGGCGTGGGTTGTGAGGGCCAGGGAATTCACATGAAACCTCTACATATCTCAGTTTCTCTGTCTGAGAACTTAAGATATGGCCAGCAGCTTCCTAAACCAGAAGAGGCATCTAACCAAGGAAAACACAGTAAAGAACTCTTCATTTTGAAGTTTGTTTCTTGCCTGCAAATCAAATAAGATATTGATCTTTCATCTCAGGAGAAAGTCTTTCATTGGCCCTTGATGGCACAATTCTCATAACAAAGTCCCCAACAAAGAAAATATAATCTGGTGTTCTCACCTTTGAAAATCTCCTCCACTCCCCAAGTTGCTCCCTCTAAGTGAGCTGAATTTGTATACTCTACCCTCTTTCCTGGGGCTGCTTCGTTTATTTAAGGATGAGAGTTCAAGGTCATTGAAGAAAATCTTTCTCAGCTCCACCAAGAGTCCCCTTATGAAAAAGCAAAAATCTAGCTCTTGTGTAAATGATCAAATCCTTGTTTAACAGAGACTTACCTTGTGATATCAAGGTTTGTTGTCTGATTTATACTGCTTATGGCTCCTGTGAGGGTGTTATGAGGTTTCATGAACTAATGATTATGGAGTTTAATATTTTTTAAAAACGTTCCACAAATGTTAAATGCTATTACTCCTTGGGTCACTCCCTGTTTGCATTTAATATAACTTCCTGCATCATTCATACGCTGTAATGGAGAAGCAGATTCCAGGGACATTCCCTGGCTGCTTAGGAATAAACAGATACCAGTGCAGCATAAGGTTTAATTTTCCTTTTTGCTTTTAAATGATTCCTAAAACCATTCTGAGAGACCATGAATGAGAATGATGTGGAAATTTCTGATAGTAAAGGCTTAATGTATGCACAGTGGCTCAAAACTGTAATCCCAGAAATTTGGGAGGCCAAGGCGGGCAGATCGCTTGAGTTCAAGAGTTCTAAACCAGCCTGGGCAACATGGTGAAACCTCATCTCTATAAAAATACAAAAATTAGCTGGGTGTAGTGGTGCACCCCTGTAGTCGCAGCTACTTGTAAGGCTGAGGCCGGAGAATCACTTGAACCCAGGAGGTAGAGGTTGCAGTGAGCCGAGATCCCCCACTGAACTTCAGCCTGAGTGACGGGAGTGAAACCTTGTCTCAAAAATAAATAAATAAATAAAATATTTGAACAGAAGTCGAACAATAAATTAACTGCAGAAGGTGCGCCATTTTAACTGAGCACACACTTGGCGTAACAATAAGCTGATTCTTTTATTTGGAATTTCCAAACCGAACTTTAAAAATAAAATAGGAGGAGCGTTTCTAAGGAATGCAGTATGACTTTGGTGGGCTCACGGTTCTCAGTGTTTACATGCATCCTTGAATGTGCTGCTTTATACATTTCTCTAGCAGTTTGTGGTTTGTGTTTGTGTTCAGATGTGCAAGGATAATAGATATGGGAAAAAGAGTGATGCATTTTAAAATTATACCGTTTGTAGATTGTGGAGAAAGTTCTTAATAAGAAGTAAAAAATTAGAAAATGTTCATTTAGTTGATTTGGTGTATATAGCTTTTGTTCAAAATAAATGTGTGAACATGTCTTGCTCAAGAAAAGCAGCATTTAAGAGGGAAACTCATCAGACTGATGGTTCTATCCGTTGAAGACAGTTAAGGTGGAGGAAGCGTAAAGAAAAAGAAAAGCACAAATTAGTATGAGCACAAAGAATGAGCTTAAACAAAGCTATGATTCTCCCATTCACAAATATTATATATTGTACTTTTTTTTCCTGATATCCCACCCTTGGCTCCTGCTTCTCATTCCTGTAAACAGCAGTGACACATCACACCTGCTGAACTTTTTCACCTCCAACTCCAAATTAGAGGAAAGCTGGCTTCATACTGATTGTACTTTACTGGGGACAGACGGCAGGGTGGCAGATGGGGGAGGGAGTGCCTGTAATTAAGCAAAACGGTTTAAAGTGTAGCTTTCTTAGACGAACCGTGGTTGTAAGTTATAGCTGCTCTTTACTTGCTAATAATTGCAAAATCTATTGCTGCCACTTTTGAGGTTTTTTTTTTTTAAAAAATAAAAGACTATTAAAATGGAATAAAAGCTTAATAAGTAGATTAGTTAGAACAATAGTCCTCATGAGAATGTTTTGATTCTGAGTATAGCTGCTAAAGATAACCCTAAATGCAATCAGGTTTAGCTCCCTGCATGTGTGAAAGGAAGGTAATACCCTCAGAGATTTTGCCAACAGATGACATTATTTTTTAAGTGTCTCTTTCTACATTTAAATTAGTCTTTCCTCTGGGCACCTGCAACAAAACCTTTGTTAAGAATCACCAGAGAAACAGAGCTCTGAATAAATGCTCAGTGGAAAGTTATTTTTGAAAATTTGGTTTTAGATGTTTCACATCAAAAAGATGGATGGCAATGCATCCAAGAGGGAGCGCTTTGTGATCCTTCTCTGTCCTCTTTGTAATTTTAAGGATCAAAACTCCCAAGGTGTCCAGAGATAAGTACAAAGGGAGCCCTGCAATTTTACTAAACACATACACATTATAAAGCGCAATGTGATCCAATGTCAATGAAAGTGTGTCCATATCCTGTCCTTTTTGTTTTATTTTATTAATTTCATTCCTTTGGCCAGATATTTATTCTCTCTCTGTCTCTCTCTCAAATTCTCTCCCCCTCTCTCTCATCACATTTTTTTCCGTGCACTAAAAGACCTGTATGAGACTCAGGAAACAATCATTCACAGACTTGATCATTCAAATTGCAATGAACGTTACTACTCAAGAATGTTCTTCAGACAGGATGGCACAGACGATACTGAGAGTCTTCATTACCTCCCGGGACATGCACGTTCACAGTGAGCCTGACTTCCACTTCCTGTCTCTATCCTTCCACTTTTTTCCTTGGAAGGTATTTTCTTTTATATTTTCCTATGTCAGTGCCCTCTAGATTACACATGCTGTTTTCAACAGCCTGCTGGGCAAATCTATCATGTTCCAAAGAAGTAGTCTGTTTTGCATTCCTCCTTGCCATTTTTCCTTCCCCGTTCAGTTCATCCTTGCTTCTTTTTTGCATCCCAAGCCATTGCATTTACTCAGCTCTGTAGGAGAGACTGGGACACCCTTGCACTATCCCAAGTATGTAGTTTATAAAGTCCCCTGTCACCAAGTTAATTAAAGGGACTCTTTCATTTGCCTGTCTACACCCACCCAAATATGACAATAAATGTGTAATCTTGTGACTTTTTTCTTTTTTCCCCACCATTTGAATTCAGCCTTAGACTCATAGTTGTCGAAGTATAGAGGATATAGAAGAAAGGCATCATTAATATGATTTGGTCTGACACACACGTACCCCACCCCATAGTTCTGTAGCAGAGCTTTATGAGGATAATGTGAATTAAAATGAAGTTTATGTTGAGACTATTTTACTGTTGTATAATAGCCCTGACATAAATGGAGAAGCATTTGAGAGTCCCATCAGCCAAGGAGTAAGCTCATATTTATTTAGCATAGTCATAAAACAGGTTAGGTATCAGTCACTCACACTATTATTTTGAACAGTAGAATTTTATAACCTGATGTTTTAACATTTTTCTCAGGCATAGCTGAAGTCAGAGTCATCTGGAGACTTTATTGAACTACACAGACTGGGCCCCACTGCAAGACTCATCGACAGCTTGAGTAAGGCCCAAGCTGGTAGATATTTTTAGTTTCCCAAGTGACTTGACATCGAGTTAGGCATAAGAACCATGAAACCAGACTTATACAAATAAATATTGTATTTTATAGTGATCTATTATGTATGTCTTTATGAATAAGTGTGTGTCTGTTATAAATATCCATTTATCATCATGTCATGTTAATCCCTTTAGAACACCTATAATATAGGTATATTCTACATAAATAAAATCTTTAGCTACAGATATATATATATTTATAGCTACAGATTATATATATATATTATATATTTATATATCTCCAGAAATATAGAATAGGCACAGATATTTTCCTAACAATTATACACAATTCCTGAATGATACATTCTGCTTGTAATATGGAAGTTATGAATTCTCTGGGCTATAAACATTTCAATAGTCATAGTAATGATCTTTTATGGAACTCATTCTATGTGCACTGTGCTGGGATAAATGTTTCTCATGCATTATCTCACTTAATCCTCACAACAAACCTGGGAAACTAGTGCTTGCATTTCTGCTGTAATGTAATATATGCATTCTTTAAAAATCTTGCAATGTGCAAAATTATGCAGTGAAAACAAACCAAGATGATTTATAGTAAATCTGTGTTAGAGCAGACCATTCAAAACCTATACAAACTGGTAACTAGGGCATCAACAAAACAAAAGACAATTTCATAAAATAACAAAAGACAATTTTATAAAATAACACACTGACAGAGTATCATAAATTTCTGATTCATTTGTGTTTGTGTGTATATGTATATATACACACACATATATATACACACATATATATACCTTTATTTTATAAATATATGTACCTTTAATAAAAAAGATAGATTGATTAGAACCTGATTTAATATATACCTTTAATGAAATAAAGATAAATTGATTAGAACCTGATTCAATATAGATTCACTCCCCTTGACATAAAACTGAGATCCACGCATGTGGCCTTCTGGTGATCTAACCTCAAGTACTAGAGGGGTGAATGGATCACATACATACCCCACAGGCAAGTTTCCTAACCCATCATTCTTCTTAGGCTTTCAGTAGAAGCTTAGAATCAAATAATCTTATGTGATACTCTCTGAAGAAGGTTTGGCATTGCAATATATTCCACTGGTTATTTAAAATAGATCTGTGCGATCTGAAAATCAAACTGGGTGTTAACGCAGTGGATTCCTAAATGAAAGTTTACTTTAAAAGATGTAAGTTCAGGTGTTCACGCAGGCACCTATTTCTCTCAGAAAAGGACTTTTGACAAATGATTGACCCAAGGACAAAAGAACAAGAGTGGTGTGACAAATCATTCCAACAGAAAAAATTTGCTAAGGATAGCTAATGAAAAGTAAGCCAAAAATTAGTTCTACCCTTCTACCCTCTCTGTCAGGCAAAGCAAAAAAAAAAGATGATTTCTCGAACTCTTAATAGCTCATAAGAGGAACCATGCCAGTTTCTCTGGAGATACCAGCCCAACCTACCCTCCAACCCCCAAAACACACCCAGAATTCCAAAAGATTCCAATATCTTTAAGGTTTTGTATAAAAAGCATTAAACAATCATGTCTGTTATGGCTGATAGCAGTGCTACCAATGTGTAGATGCCACTTATTATATGGTCATTTCTATACACATACCTGTAGGTAAGACTCCATAAAGTAATTTAAATTATATTTTATTATTTAAAATCTTTCAGGTTTGGGGCGATAGAAAATGTCTGCTATGTATTGTTCAGTATTGTTTCAATTTTTGCAATGTGTATATACTGTTTCAATAATCATAACAATAATAAAATGATTCTAATTTTAGCATAAAAGATGGTTCCCATTAACACCTTTTTGACCTGACCCCTATGCCAAAATAAGTTTGCTCAGTACTCAGTGAGAAGGATGCTGGTCCTCTTAGTTGTCCACTGGGGAAGTTCTCTGAAACATCATTTGTCTCTACTAAAGCCCTTGACATTTGTTCCTTCAACTAAGATGCATAGAACACCCACTATGTAAACTATATGTCAAGTACTTGAGAATGTGATGGCCAGGTTCAGTATTTAGCATACCAAATGCTTGTAGTAGCATAGGAGGATAATATTCAGTGATTGAAAAGAAAATCCAAATCACTGCTCAAATACTCACTTTCAGGCTGGTGGTCTCAGAAAAGGGGGTCAAGTTTAGAGACCCCAATTGAATCTACAGCTTCTATTAAATTGGAACCCTAGGGACACCTTTTCTCCAATACCTTATTTTTTTTGAGTGTAGAACAATTCATATTATATACACCCTTCTATTGACCTGTCTATTTGAACCCTGCAGGCACTTGACAACTAATGAATAAAATAATATTGTGTGCTCTTGGGGCTACTGCAGACTCTTTTGTGTCTATAACAGCTCTTATTTTTCCAGCAACTGGGAGAGGATACAACATGGTGAGAGGCTGTGTAGAATAACTGAGATAGCATGGGCTAAACCCCAGGGGCACTAATGCCGTTGTATCCACAGAGCAAAATCTGAATGTTCTGTAATGGTGTCATTAAACTCCTGAAAAAGCTAACTTATTGCTGACTAGAATTTCTCCATTACATTCTCTTTAAAAGAGGAATAAACTCCAGGGTGTGTAGCTATGCGTGGGTATTGACATTGAATAGCTGCCTTCAGTCACTCTGCTGAAACTGGCTGACCTTCTTGTGTGCAGTTTAGTCAACTCAGCTGCCCTTTCAATGAAGACAAATGAATTTCCAGGATTATGCAGGTCAGGTCACCTTAGGTCAAAAACTGATTATACAGTCATGCCATCACCTTTGTTCTACCTGGGTATCTTTGAACGTTTATTCTTTAGGTGCTCACCTTTGATTTGGTGCCCCCAAAATGTTTATTCCTGTGAAAGTACATATGCAAGTCAAATACAGAAACCCACAACTGATGCCTCTAACAAATTCAGATTTTTTTCCCATGGAGGCAGATATGCAAAACTGACAGTCAAAAGCACTTATTTGAAAGGCAGAATTGCAGTAAAGGAAAATAATAATAATTTTTAACAGACATTAAAAATTTGAGACCAAGTTTCTACTGCTTATAACTTGCCTTGGACAAGTTATATCATCTCCGTGTGTCTCAATTTCCTCACCTGTCAAGTGGGGGCATTAATAGCACCCCCCTCTTGGGGTGGATCCAGTGAGATAAAGATTTAAAGTACTTAGGAAGTATTCAGAATGTGGAACGTGCAAGAGTAACTGTACGTGAACTTTTATCAGAGGAGCGTTAGTTAATAGAAATGTTATCTTTCCAAACCCAGAATTTAGGTTGTGTTTCTATACTAGCTGGTCACATTGTCAGCATTGAAGCTTTTATAAATGTCTTCTAGCAAATCACCACAATTTTTACGTTGTTGGGCTCTGTTGAGCTCTAGCCCCAGACAACTCCAAATTTGCATTTCTCACATTTGCCTTCTTCATTTCACTGTCTCAAAAAGCAAATGCAAGAAAGTAAATCTTCAACTTAGAACACCCATTCTGTCAAACTGATGTGCTGTCTGAAGAATGGTGAGAAAAAAAGAAACACATCACCCCAGGAATATGTAAGCTCTCCAAAAATATCAAGTAAGCCCAATGCCAATATAATATAATGAGAGTTTGTAAGCGCTTATAGTCTAACGAAATTGGCATGGTTTTATTAATGGGCTGAGCCTCCTTTGAATTTGGAAGACAAAATGTCTTGTTTCCTGTGATTTGGTGTGATACACAAAGACTTTTGATATCTGCTGATATTTAAATGAACCCAAGGACGTAGAATTCGATAGTAAATTGTCACATGAAGTTCTCAAGAAGAGAATCTATTTTCAGATAACAGTGATCCTCTGCTTCCATTAATAATCTTGGGCTCTCTAAAATTATACGAACCCACAGTACATTTTTGTACCATGTGGTTGATGCACACCTTGAAAGGCTAGGTCTGAGTGTTCAACGACTTGTTATTGCTATGTTCATGTGTCACCAGGACTGCCTGGCTTTAATCAAAGCATCCCTGGGGTCATTTGAAAACAACTATTTACAGAAACTTTGGACATTTTCTTGACCACATGATTTAATGACTTTATATGGGAGGTAGTCTTGCACAGTGGATAAGGAGGTTAGAATCCCAGCTCTGCTACTTAAAATTTGGTGGCTTTATTTCAGGGTCTGTATCTTTCTATCAGCATAGTGGGAAAAATAATAGTACCTAGCTCAAAGGGAGTAAATGAGATCTGGTACACGTCCAGAATGAAAACAGAAGCAATTGTTATGTTAAGTCAGAGAGTCACATTTTCATGTAGACAGTACCACAAAAATATTGTTAGATCCAAATAATAACATAGGAAATTTATCTTCCCTCCATTTTCCCATGTTATCCCGGTCACTGTACACTGCTCAGGTTACTTGGGTAGTACATGAATGTCAAAGATCAGTCTGACTTTCAAAACCTTAGGAAAATTTACCTACCCCATGAAGCCTGAGAATGACCTAGAACAGACAACATGAACTCTAAAGCCCATTCAAGGAGCCATATTATCTAAGCCCTGGATCACTGTAACAACTCTTTATTTACACAGCACATTCATTCCACACATGGTCAAATTTTCCAGAATATGGATGTTATAGGTGTCATTGTTTTAGAGGCAGGTCCATGCTATTAATCTTTGATTATTAGTGTATTTTTCTACCTCTGCTATTTTCAACTTATACTGCAGCCTGTTTCTTTACACAGATTTCTTTTGCTTTGAAATTAACTACCTTTATCTCACTCAGTAGTCCCCTTCTTTACTCATTCTTCATCCATCGCTAAACAATTATCCCATAAACCAGCTGTCAAAACGCAAGATGTGGTTCCCGGTTTAACTGGGAACATACAGTCTGGGTGAAAAGAGAAAACTCAGTGCACCTGCTCTTTATTCTTATTTCTCATGTCTGGTACTCAAGAGTACTTTGACAAATCAGAAAATGAACTTGAAAATGTGTACAAAGCAATATGGCAAGTATAAAGCTATCCTGTCACACATAGAATATATACATTTGTGTCTGCCCCAGAGAAGAGTGATCATGGTTAAGGGGTTTCATTCACAGAAAGAAGACTTCCTGGAGAAAGAGTGTATGTGTCTGTTTCAGAAGCTGAAAAGGCTGCTTTGGGATGATAGTTTTTATGCAAAGTGACTGCTACCTGCTGCTTTATTCTGCATTCATCTCTTATAAATAATATGTTTTTAATAAGCCACTGTATCTTTTGTTGGAACAATGCTTCCTACAATTAAACACACATTTCCCTCACTTTCAAAATGCCCTTGAAAGCGTTGTGATTATACTGGGTCTTTCTTTGTGACTCTTATGTGTTTTGTCATCAAGAAAAAGTCAAGCTAATTAAACTATATGAGGACAGTGCACCTGAAAATGACCTCCTGAAGTCAGCTGCTGTCTATAGGTAATTCTCTCAACTAAATGTATGCATGTTGGACAATAAGGGCACAAGGTGGTCAGTGGCCTTTCCCTCTGCGCTCCATGCAGACTATTCCATCTGCCTTTCCACATGTGGAGGACAAAGGAATGTCATCAAGTCTCTTTCTCAGTTCCTAGTCTGACAGCGAACCCTTGTTTAATAATATCCCAGTGTTTCTAGTTACCCCAAGAGAATAATTTAACCTGAAATGATTCCCTAAACACAGCTTATTTTAATTATTCCTAATGATAAGCAAAATTTTACCAAACGATTCTTTAAAGCAAAGAATCACATTTGCTTTGAATATGTTATTATGCATATTGCTTGTTACACCACACATAAAGATCTTCTTTACAAAGATCTGCAAGGAAACATTTCTTATGACAGTACTGGAATAGATGAGGTAAACAACAACTGCTTTTTTTTCTTTTTAAGACATTATAATTTGTTAGAACTTTTTGGTTTCTCTTGGTTGGTAGGCAAATCAGAGCAAAAGGTTTGCTGTGATTGCTGCCTTCCATCAAAATCTGTCAGAATACATTATTGCATGTATTCTGTGTACTAACCTTACCTATTTTCTTTTTATTTTTCAACTTTTATTCGCCACCCAAAAAGCATCATCATTTTGTAAAATCTTGCTTTCAACATAGATTTCTATAGGAAGTATCAAGTGGTTTTGGCGACCATTTAATTCCAAAATATGGTTTATATATTTTAATGATATTTATATATGATAATTATATATTATATTTATATACTTATTATATATTTATATATGATAATTACAGAAAATACTATAAACCTATTTATTAAAATACCAGAGATTCTAAGATAAGTTTGAATAGAATATGGTTCAAATTATTAATTTCTTTTCCCCAAATTTAACAGATCCAAGCTACTATACTATTTATAATATAGAAGAACTAGAAATAGTCTAAAAGTTAATCAATAGGCAATTGGTTAAATATTGATATGTTGATGTAATAAAATAATATGTGACTGCTAAAATCATGATATAGAATAGTATTTAAAGACATGGAATTATATTTGTGGTATATTGTAATTTAAAATGACAGGTCACAGAGTAGTCTATGACTGTTTCTATTATGCACAAGAATAGATTTTAATACATATGCAAACACATGCAGAAAAGATTAAAAATATCTGCCATAAAATTATGACTATCTCTAGATAATGGAATTACAGGTGATTTTTCTATTTATTTTATTTTTGTGATTTTTATTTTGTATTTCCTAATTCTCTACGATGAACATATGTTATATTTGTAATCAGGGAAAAGTAAATGTCTGAAAAAGCAAGATACGAACCACTTCTTGTTATCACGTATAACAGATTAGTTCTTCCTTTTAAAATAAGCCATTAAAAAGGATTCTTATATACTCAATGCAGGGCCTTTTTTACTTCAGTGGCAATGGTATATAGTGCCTGAAGATTGGTAAAAATAGCTAATAAGCAGATTCTGCGCACAGATTTATCCTTTTCTTCCCTCTGTCCTCCCACCGGAGTCTGTGTTTCTGTCACAGCACTTGTTACTTTAAAGTCCAGTTATTTGCTTATTATCCTTTGATTCCAGCCCCAGCCACCCATTAGACTGCATCTCATTTGAGGGCAAAGATGAATCACATTTTTTTAGGCATTCCATAAATGTTTGTGGAGTGAGTGAGTGTGTGGCTGAGTGAAAGTAAAAAAAGAAGAAACCCTTGGTGCCAATCAGGCCAGAATAGCAGCAGACAAGATGCCTTCTCTCACAGCCAATTTTCTTGGCTGACTTTGTCAGTATAATTGCTTCAAATCTGTATTTTCTCTACCTATCTAGCTCCAGCCTAAATGTTGAATATTGTATTTTCCCTCAAAGAATGTCAATAAAGATTTTATTTTTTTCAATTACTGTTGCAGAGAATGTTTCCCTTTAGGAAAACTAAAATTTAATAACTTTTCTTCGGCAAAGTTGACGATCTCTTTATTCTCGCCATGATGACTGTAGTCAATCAGGAGTCAGTTGGAAGCCAAGCTGAACATAAAGTAATTAAAAGAAAACCCAAACACAAATGCACCCTCTTGAAAACCTAATCACATTATGAAGCTCTAAGCATGAGTTATGAGGTAGCTGTGGCTGGCTGGGTTTTGATGAAGTACCCATAATTTCATATCAGCTGCCACAGGACTTTCTGACTTCTCTCTAACTTTAAAATGTGATTTACCCTGTTATCATCTACTTATACAGTCTTCAAGATCTACCTAGGAATAAATAGTATTAATAACATTCTAAGCTGTATTGCTGTAAGATTCTTATTTTTCCATATTCATATGGTAAAATTCAAATGATAAAAATAAAGTAGGTAATTCATTAGATTTCAAACTCTGGCTGTTAAAATAAAAGCATTTCCTCAATTCAGAAATCCTGGCATGAATTCATATGTTATCAGCAAGTACTATAGATGTACTTCTTTTGAAAATATGTACATTATTTTTATTCACTTTAGATTAGGAGTAATTTGATTTACTTAAAGTTAAGCGGGTATGCGGTAGTGATTAATTTCAACATAATATATTCATAATTCCACTCTTACCAGTTTTCTCTGTTGGTACTGCATGCAAATCTTTATTTTTAAAAAGGTAATTTAATAGGAAAATCTTTGAAACTAATTTCTTAGGCAGTTTTCCTGAAACATGTTATTAGAAATTGATACTTTGACATTATAAGCAGTGTAGATTTCTATTGTGGACCAGTATTTTGCAGAAAGAGTTACATTTTATTGATGAAAAATCTAAAGTATAGTCAGTGTCCCTACATGTAAAAAAAGGAAGGCTGAACCTTCTTGCAATGTTCACCTGGAATAGGCTGGGAGCTTTTCTAGAATGAATGAAGCATTTATGGCTTATGGTCCATCATGGTGGTAATGCTTTTTTAAGTCAGCTCTTTTCATTGGCCAAGATAACCTTTATTTTTAAGTGAACACACTTTTTATAACCATCCGGTTAAGTGTCATCAGTCTGTCTCTGCATTACCTTCTCTTTTCCTTGTTAACTCCTTACCCTGTGTCTTTAAGACACAGGCTTTGGAGAAAGTATTTCCCAGCCTGTAGTGGACTTTCCTTCTCAGTGCTCCCATAGGCTTTGCAGCTGAACTATTTAATTCATCGCTCCATCTTCCAACCAATATTCAGCCCATTTAATGCCAGTTATAGTACTTGGCACTGGGCATGGTGATAAAAAATCATCCCTGTCTTTATACGATTATGGACTTTCAGAAAAAAAATAGCCACAAGTAGGGACTTTTGGGAAAAATTATGCCCTAACATAGAATAAGTTAAAAAAAAAATGCCTAAGAAAGAGTTGGGGGAAAGGTTTCCAGGTAAAAAGGCATTATAAAGACTGGGGGCAAATGAAGGAGTGGTGGTTCACAAATCAGAAGTTACAGGCCAGAGGGTGAAGGCTAGAAATGAAGTGGGGAGATTGAAAAGGGTGAGGTATTGGGAAGTCCTCTAAGTTACAGTTAGGATGTTACCTTAAAGACCGAGAAATATCTTAGGCAGGGAGTGACATGAGGAGATGCACAGTTTAGAAAGCTTAGTTTGGCCAAGGTGTGGAAAATAAATGGACAGGACCTAGTTGAGAAGCTGTAGATGCTGTAAACCAGATGAGAGACGACGGTGGCCCAGATTAGCAGAAGAGTGTGGAGATGCAAAGTACTGGACTGAACCCAATAATGCTTAGGAAATGGCAGGACTTTGACATAAAAACATCTATCTACCACGCATCCTCGTCATTCCAAATTACAATTGTTTATTTTGCTAGATCTCCTGTGTAACTGAGTTTTTTATAGGCATTTTTTATAAATCTGGAGCCTAACTCACTGCTTAACACATTTTAAGTGCTTGGTGCACATTGAGGAATAAACCTTGATTGATGCTGTGTCGTAAACCGTCTTTGAATGATGTTGTTTTTAGTGTATCCGTGCCCCTAGAAAACAGTTTTACTGAAACTGTAAGAGAAATGAAGTTGTGATTTGAGTTGCTAACTACAAAATGGTTTTCAAATTTAATTTTCTGTTTTCACATTTTAAAACAATTACGAAGTCAACCTTCAAAATGGGAATTTTTACTCTATAATTATATATGCTTATGAATTGTTTTAATATGCTCCCTAAACCCCATAGTTCAAACCACATTTTCAATATTATTGTTTCAATTATTTCAGAATTTTTCTAGCATCTATATGCATGTGGACACACACATTGTTTTTCTTCTTTTCTTCTTTTTTAATAGAAAAGGGATTATACACTACATATAGTTGTGCTCCTTGCTTTTTCCTAATAGCATATCATGGCTGTCTTTCCATTTTAGACATATAGCCTAGCTCATTGAACAGCTGCAGCTAATTTCAGAGGTGGAAGTACAATGATTTTATTATTCCCCTACTAATAGGCATTTATGTTATACCTATTTTATGTGATGTCATAAGCAATGATGGAATGAATAACTTTGTATATATACTTAATTTCTACTGGACAGATACCTAAAATTAGGCTTGCTGAATGACAGGATATATGCATATTAAGAGTATGTGTGCTTGTGTGTGTATGTATATGTGTATATATACATCCATATTCTACCTGTGTATTTGTTTTTATATATATGCCCATGTTCTAATTATGTATATATGTATGCATATCATATACATAATACACACAAATATATGTACACACGCCCAAATTGCCCTCCAAAAAGATTGTACCAATTTGTTATCCCACCATTAGTGTAGGAGTACCCAGTTTTCCATATCCTCATCAAAACTGGCCAAGGTAGGAAAAACATTTTTATCTCTTTCAATTTTATATGTCTGGGTGACTTCTAGATATTACTTCCAAATCACCTATTTTCTCTTTAACTATGTTCATTCTGCCATTCTATTATCCAGTCCTACTCTTAGGCATGTGTGTGTGTGTGCGTGTTTGTGTGCGTGCATGTGTGCACATGCATTCTGTGTTCCTTGAGAAAAAAAGCACACACACAAAGAGAGAATGCCCTTCCTTCCTTCCTTTCTCCTTCCCTTTCTTCCTTCCTTCCTTCTTTCCTTCCTTCCTTCCTCCATCCCTCCCTCCCTCCCTTCCTCCCTCCCTGCCTGCCTGCCTTCCTTCCTTCCTTCCTCCCTTCCTTCCTTCCTTCTTTTTTTCTTTCTTTTGCTCTGTTACCCAGGCTGGAGTGCAGTGGCATGATCTCGGCTCACTGCAACCTCCATCTCCCAGGTTCAAGCGATTCTTGTGTCTCAGCCTCCCGAGTAGCTGGGATTACAGGCACACATCACCAAGCCCAGCTAATTTTTGTATTTTTAATAGAGATGGGGTTTCACTATGTTGGCCAGGCTAGTCTTGAACTCCTGACCTTAGGCCACCTGCCCGTCTCAGCCTCCCAAAGTGTTGGGATTACAGGCATGAGCCACCGTGCCTGGCTGAGAATGCCTTTTCATAGAAACTTATTGTTACGGATGCAATACTCTCTTGCATTTCTTTCTTGATAAAATAATTATCAATAATTTTGAAAAAGTATTCTTCTTGGATTCTGGCAAACTCCTCTGGGATAGGTGTTTCTCTTCTTTCATAGTATTGGTGTTCCTTTTATATGGAGATTCTTTGTTAACCGTTCGTATTTATATATACAGGCAGAGCTCAGGCTGTAATGCTCGCTCACCTGCTATTCACCTCCTGCTGCGTGGCCTGGTTCCCAACAGACGGCCTGGGGATTAGAGACTCCCAACTTTAGATGGTATAGGCACAGAACTGTCAGGCAAACTGGGGACCCTGGCTGTAACAGCAAGACTTATGGTATTAGATGCTTGATAAAATGTAATCAGACTTTCTCATAGTTTACATTACACAGAATAATTATACTTAGGCTTTGTCCTTTGTTGTTTTATTGGTGAGGAGACAAATAATTAACAAAGAGGAAACACACTAAAGACACCTTTCTTTCCCCAGGAAAAACTTTCAAATTACCTATAATGAGACTTGATTTAAAAATATATATCTCAAGACATTACTGCTTTTAAAGCACATGACATCTGTTTAATGTGTTGGACATGTCTGTTACCATAGTCTCCTGCACTAATGGATAATAATAATAGCAACTACACTTATTTCTTTCACAGCAATTATAATCTGTATTAATTGTGTACATTTGTTTGAGTTGGAGATTTATTGCCTGTATCCTCTAGTATCTCTGTGACAGGAAGGACCATGTCTTTTTTTTTTTTTTCCCCCCTGGGCATCAGAAATAAAAAGTCAAGAAAGTGGATATGGCCCTGGCTGCCATTTTTATATTAGTTTGTCCTAGTTGCTGAAAAGAAAGATGGCTCCTATGATGTCATCCTTCCCCCTGGCTGCACAAATGTCACTAACCTCTTAAGAGAAGAATACTGTCCATGCAAAATAGAATAATGTCCACTGTGCTTATCGTTAAAAACTAGAGTGTGGTTTTGTTGTTGTTATATAAATACCTGGTTGAATGTAATATAATCCCAAAAGCTACTGATAATTGGGTTTATGTGGGAGAATAAACATAGGCAGCGTTAGAAATAACATTGCCATTTTCTCCATGCCCCAAATAGCATGGTTTCTTGAGATAGGGAAAACCATATTTGTCAGACATGAAATTTATGTTTCTCTGAAAGGGGCACCTGACATTATAATGAAACTCACAAAAGCATGGAAAGAGGTTTGGAAGAAAACGAAATGTTCCAAAGTGTAGGAATAATTGATGGAATCATAATAATGCTAATTTTAATAACAATCGATCTGTGAATGGCCTGCCAGCTTCACTCTCCAACACATTGTACTCTTATTTATGATGACTGTAATGTAATTGGAAGTATTTTTCAGTTAAAAATGCATGTAGTACTTGCATAAAAGGAATGCGTCTTAGGTGGCTGGGTGGCCATTTTGCTTGCCTATGGCTCCCCAAGCTTTCAAAAAGAAGACATTGCACACTCCATGTGGATGTGGCAGTGGGGAAACCAGAAGGTCTCCTCCTGCACCTGGCGAAAGAACCACCAGTGCCAGCTTCTCTTCTCCAGTTGTCATTCAGTAAAAGGACGCAGACCAACACTAAAATTTATTTTGACGAGGAAAAACAGGAAGTACATACCCAGGCCTCTGTGATGAGGTCTCTAATACCCACTGGGTGCTTTTGCGTGAGACACATGGTCTCAGCCTTGGCTACCCATCCCAACTGGTTGGTGGTCTTTCCAAATGATGCCACCTGGCTCTTGGTTCTTATGTGGGTGAGCACAGGGGTAGCCTTTGTCTCACATAAGCACAAAGCAGGAGGCTTTTGCATTCTGGAGACTCTCAGTTCATTCTCTGTGCCTTCAGCATGAAAAATGCACCACTTTCTGTATCTACCTGATCGAGATTGAGGGCACACGCTGACATTTTATCCATGGTGTAAATGAGTAAGTACGTGGGGAGAATGAGTCATGCAACAAATAAAGAAATCTTGTGCTCTCAGATAGAGCTTGGGTAATATGTAAAGAAAGATTTTAAGTCTAAATCCCTTGTCTGTTTTTCCACATTGCTAGATGGGAAACAAAGAGATAATTTAGTTAAAACATTTTGTTGAGAGGATAAAGTATGCTATAGGCTATTTTAAGGGTACTAAATTATTTCCTTCCATCGCCAGAAGTCTTTTTCCCATTACTAATATGAACAGTCGTATTTGTTGTAATGTTATAACTGTCCTAATAAGAATACTCATCTTTACTGAGCACCTACTATATTGAGCCATCTTCACATGCACTATCTCAGTTCTATGAATATTTTGTTAATAAATATCCAGGGTCTATTAATACCACTATATCATAGATGAGAGAAAACTGCAACATACAGAGCTGAAGCCGTGAGCCTAAAGGTACATTGCTTGTAAGTGGAAAGGCTAAATTGGAACTCACATAAGATCTTATGGAATCTAGACCACCAGCTCTCAACTGTTACTCAGTGCTGCCTTGGTAGCTCCTATCCTAGGGTCACGTTTTAGAGACAGACTCTGAGGACCTCATGTGGAATTGTTAGTCATCAATATTGCTAAGCCTTTCTTCTCATTACTGTCGACCTTTTCAGAAGGCAACTTAAAAAGAGAATGGTGGAATGTTTGTATCATTGAATATAAGTGCTATTTTTGAAAAGTGACTCAAATGTATAGTTTAAGGGAGAAAATGAAATCATCTGTGAACATTAAAAGTTATCTCTTCCTTTTAGTTATCTCTTCCTTTTATTTTTACATGGCACATGTCTGCCATGCCAAAATAAGCTCTGCCCTCCTGTTTTCAGGCCCCAAGCCTGTGAAACTCTGGGTCTTCATAGGCCGTCTTGAATCAATCAGTTAAGCAATATCATTTTATCCTTTTCATCACCTTCCTCAGCCTTCCTCGGCCTTCTTTTTCCTTCTGTACTCAATTGTACTCTTTCCTAAAGAATCCCCGATGTGATCTTTCACATGCTGTGGGAGGAAATGTATTTTCAATATCTCAGTGGTTGATACTGCTGGTTCATTGATATATCAGTAGTTTTTAGAGAATGTTTACTCCTGTCTTGCACTTAGGAGTGTCTACCTGTTCCCAATGTGTGTAGAAGTGCAAAATCTTTTTATAAGAGTTTACCCTGAATATCATCAAAAGAATCATGTAGTTGCAATTCATGATAAATAGGTTATGTGTAATGATATATGATAGTCTGTGGTAGGTGGTAAAAAAAAACACAGTGTTCCTGTTGCTAACTATAGGGCACACTTGCCTTTGCAAAAATGATTGAAGGGTATAGAGGGCATGCAGCACCAAGGCTGGGTGAGAGGCCTCATACGCTTTTTCAACAGTGTATGGTTGAGTACCAGCTTGTAGAAGCAGGTAATTATCAGCGTGTGGAGCAAAATACCCTGAGTTTAAATCTAGCACTAACCCTAGTGGTGGTGTTACCTTGAGCAAGTCACTTCCACATTCTCATCAGTAAAATGGAAATAATAAAAGTATGTTTCTCATAAGATTGACATAAAGATGAAATAAAATCATGCATTGAAGAGCTTAGGCTAGTGTCTGACACATGATAAGACAGCATGTATTGATCACTTACTATTATTTTCCAAGATCCACCACACTTGTCCCGTGGCAAAGAACATCTTTGTAAGGATACATTTGAGAAGGATAGGCTATTTCCTTCCTAAATGCTTAAAGCAATGCAGATTCATGCTTAATGACCAAAAAGACCATTTGTGTAGAGCCTATGACTTTTCCTATCCTTGATGTTTCAGATTAGAGATGGAAAAGTCTGCTGTCTTAGGTGAATAATGATGCATGTCTTTATGACTTAGAATGTTCAAAGGAGCTGTAGAGCATTTTTTAAGATTCATTTCTTCTCAGGCATTGTATTCTGCAACCCAAACGTTGCTTGCTGTGTAGTTACTTGGGGACCTATTTTCTTTAGATAGTGTCTGCATAGTAGTCACTCTGGTTCACCGAAAGCTTTAAAAATGGAAACGTTTACAAAATAGAAAGGCAGGTAGGGCTCAGCACAAGTGAGGCCTGATGTGTTTCTGTGGTAACCCCATTCCATATCACAAGGGTCAATCTCATGGAATGAGATGATGTTCAGAGATATGTTCTGGAATTTTCTTGGCTGTCAACCTAACTATTTGGGATTTGAAAAACCAAAAAGGGTGGGTAGACCACTTGAGGTTTGCTGGGATGCCTGGAGCCATTAGAGATGACTTAGATGAATATGGAACCTCAAGAAATGAAGCTTCTGACACCTCAGGGGTTCCCTCAGCTTAGGAGCCCCATTTCTATTAGGTTGATGCAAAAGTAATTATGTTTCTTGCCATTGAAGGTAAAATTGGTGAAATAATTCACCGAGCATATGTTGAAATCCAGGAGGAGAGAGGGAGAAGCATCGTCCAAAACAGCCCCAGCTTCATCCCCAGAGTCCCCACCTGTTGAAAGGGCTATTCTCAAATCTTTAAAAACACATTGCCAAATACTTGTAATTAACAAAAGGGAATCTAGAGTATGGGGGAAGTTATATCTCTGCCTTAATTTGATCATCTGGTGTTTTGTTACTGACCTTGTGTGATGTGTTCTCTGGTTACCTCGGGGAAAATTGACTCAGGCTGTACTATAGGGCAACAAGAAATGGTTTAAGTTTGATTTCTTTAAGTCAAAGATTTTAAATCAAAATGGTACCAATGTCACATTACATTTGATTTATTTGCATATCTAGAGAATATATACATATATGATCTAAGTATTCAGTGTAATTGTCAATATATATTTTTTAAAATATGCATATGCACAAAGGTTATCGAGACCCTTATTTTCTGAAGGAAAAAAAATAGCTGGCTGAATTTTCATCATCAAGTAGAGGAAGGTGAAATGGAAGCATTGGGAGAGGGAACACATACATGTCCAACTTATTTATCTGGGAAAAACTATTTATGTGGGAAAAACTATTTCTCTACCTACTTAGTGTTTTCATTTTGTTCCAGGCTCACGTTGATGGATATGCAAGTTTGCTCACTTACTGCGCTAGCATTGGCGTTGAGAGTTCACAGATGTTTCAGTTGAGATATTTAAAAAGAAATTCTAAATGATCAAGGTACTTTGAGTTTAAAACTTAAAAAAAAAAAATCTACTTTATCCAGCCAATTTCCCACTATTTATAGTAGCAGAATTTGGTACAGCAAAAGGAAGTGAGAATTGTTCTTTCTTCCTCTCTGTCTCTCTCCTTTCCCTTTTTCTTTTTAAATGGTACATTTTTGTATGTGTGAGAAAACATTAGAATAAACAAATAAGCCAAGAAAAAAAAAACACTTGAAAATAGACTGCAGTCTTGCCATTTAGCAAGAATCACTATCAACATTGTGAGAAATATGCTTCCAGGACTTTCTCTAAAATGATATTTAACGTTGTAATAAAATTTACAACAATAATAGTGGTATTTATTAACAGTTACTCTGTGCCAGGCACTTTGAAAGGCACTTTACATTCAATCCTTTATGAACTATGTGCATTGTTTTTATAATTCTTGATTTATGGAGAAACTGAGGGAGGGATCAGTCAAGTGATTTCAGCAACGTTATGAAGGTAGTGAGAGTAAACGGCAGACCCCAGTTTGTTCTCAGGAAGACTGGTTCAAGATTACCTTCTCTTACCTTCTCTTACCCCTCTGTCATACTGCTCCTCACTGTGTGTATTTTGAAACAGCAATGGCGTGGCGTTTGACTATTGCTTTATAGTCTTTTTTCTCTTACTGTATTGTGAACTTTCCCCCATGTTTTTATGTATTCTTCTGTGGCATCATTTTTTATGATTCTCCTTGTGATTCCATCTAAAACGGCATGTGATCACATCCTTAAATGATCCCCTATTGTTGGGCATGTAGACTGCACCACAATGCAGAGGTTGTTTAATTGAGAAATTTCCGTCATCATCCTCAAAACACTAGTGTTCCAACTAACTCATGTACCAACTTTGTTTGAAAAACAAAACAGATTGCATGTTGCAAGACAGAGCTGCTGGCAAAATACTCCATCGTGTCAGATTTATACAAACCCATCTCCTGTGTATTGCACCATGTCCTAGAAAACTGAAAACCATGAAAACAAGTGCTCATATTTTAAGGAACTCAATGACAGCTGATAAAATATTGCATTTTCTGTAGCAGTTTTTACATAAAGCTTCCACCTTAAAGAAATGGATTTGATGGGACTAGGTGGTAATTTTTTAACACAAGCAGTGACAAAATAAACACCATCTGTTAGTATTGACTTATTCCACAGCATTCTCATGCTGGGTGATTTTATTTCACTTTTTTCAGAAATGGTTAATGACACATCTGGTAGTCAGTGAAGGTACACTCTGGGTGATTAAATGTGGTCATAAGTTTACACAAAATGCTGACAGAACATTTTTTTTTCTTTTCCATTATAAGCAATGGGGCACATCGGAGTGCCTGGCTGGCTACTCATTTTAAACCTTGTTTAGGATTATCTGTTTGGCGGTCGTTGAACTTCTGGAAAAACGTTGTTATTTTGAGTCTTCTGAGAAGCAGATACCAAGACAGGATTAGGTATGCAAGAAATTTATTGAGGGAAACACCTGTGAAAACTAAAGCAGAGGTGCAGGAGAAGGCGAGAACAGCCTTCAGATGGCAATGTGAGTCTGGCACCAGTGAAGGGAGAGTGGGAAGGAAGAGGAGTGGGCAGGAAGAGCCCCAGGCAGCAGCACATTCTAAAACAGTGTCAGCCAGGACGCTGGGGGGTCCTGGAGCCCCAGTTGCCCATCCGAGCTTTTCTGCATCCTGCATAAATGGGCATGAATTAGTTTCTTCACTGTGCCCAGTCATTGGCAGAGAACAGACCTAGGAACCTCAGTACACACACAGTAGTGGATCTGAAGGGGATAGCCAGTGTGGCCCTGCATCAACTCTGTTCCCACAGCCAGAGATCCGAGGAGTGCATTTTCATGGTCACCAAAAATCTCAACACAAAAAATGAAATGATCACTGAATTCATTTATCTCTGCATGTCTTTTTAAAGAAGAAAATACAATATTTAAAATGGCCTTTTCTCCCCTAATGTCTCCATTGGTCTAGCAGGCATGGCTTGCACTGCAGAAGACTAGCGTAGCTGGAATAGTAGGTCCCATTTATGCTAAATTCCAACAGTAAAGGGAAAGGGGAGAGTCCTGAACACTGTTCTTACCTCTTCATCTGTTCTTTTTTTTTTTTTTTTCTTTTTTTGAGATGGAGTCTCGCTCTGTCTCCCAGGCTGGAGTGCAATGGAGCAATCTTGGCTCCTGCAATCTCCACCTCTTGGGTTCAAGCAATTCTCCTGCCTCAGCCTCCTGAGTAGCTGGGATTACAAGCGTGAGCCACCATGCCCAGGCTCTTCATCTCCTCTTAAACTCTCAGAGACTCTGCTGCTGCTGTTAATTTTGCTTTCAGTGTGAAGGGTTCTTTTGGTTTGCCATAATTTTGGGCCCATGACCTGGGAACTTCACCTCCTATTTGAAAAGAAAATCATCTGGGAATGGAAGAGGCGAAATTTAGGAAAAAACACACTTTTTTTTTTTTTTTTTTTAGTAATTCAAACCCCAAAACATATTTTGAGGGGCAGAAGGAAAAATAATTAATGCTGTATATGATCACTTCCTACATGTCAAGCCATTATATTGTTATCATCCTTAATTCTTAAAATCTTTTGAGACAAGTAAAGTTATATTTTTATTTACTTTTTGTATTTTTTTTAAGTTTAACAGAAGAGGAAAGTGAGGTTCAGAAAGATCTGGTGACTTTTTATTGGCACACAATGAGAAAGAACAGATTGGGGTTTTTTCCCTGTTTTTCTTGAGTTGGTATACAGAGTAGATTTGCCAAAGAGCTCCTCAGTTATGCCAGTTACTTTACTTATTTGGGAAGGACTTCTCATATTTATACAGATATCTTTCTTCACATCCTGAAAAGGGCACTGAACAGAGAGAGCTGCATGCTATTACCATTTTTTGCGACTAAATACTTGTGTGGCTGTGAATTAGTTATCCGGGCCTTGGTTTTTTCATCTGTAAAGAAAGGAGATTGGGTTAGATAACATTTATCAAACTTCAGCCATTTTCCATTTTCCATCACCTTGGTTTCTGTCCCATCTTTAATGCCACCTATAATATATTGCTTGATATTTTATTTAAAATAATTCCTCCTTGCAACTTAAGTGTCTTTATAATAAAAACATTTCGTCACCACTTAAAAGGAAATACCAGTATAAACAAGTAAAATTACACACACACAAACACACACACATACATATTTGTATACATACATATGTACATATATATTCGTATATATGTATATATTTGTATATATATCCGTATATGCGAGTATGTGTGTGTGTGTGTGTGTAGAGAGAGAGAGGAATATAAGCAATGAAATGCTAGGAACAAACTGAGACTTTCTCCTTAATATAACCAGAAACTTTGAAGACAAATTGAAAACAAAGTATTTCTAATGAAAATGTTCTGGAGACCCAAAGTTGTTTGACACTTTGTCACACCTAGTATCATTTTCTGGGCAACCAGTGTCTTATACTGTGTCAGACACTGGAAAAACATGACTTATATATTCTGTCTCACACACTTGTGATTTTCCTTCCCTGCCCCACCCCAACCTTCACTTACCTTTGGCCCCATTTTGCCTCATCCTTCCAATTGCGAAATTTGTAAGGACCATCTCTCCTCTGACTGCAGAAATACTCTCTGCATCTTGGCTCATGAGTAGAACAAAATAAGACCTGGAACAAATAAGAACAATTTCTTCCTGTTCTTCTGGGAAGTTTCAAGGGAAGGAAGTAGACAGAGCTCGGTAGTCTGGGTAAAGCCTGAGGCAAGTCACACTGTGTCTTCCACCAGCAGGTGTTTACCCAGTTAAGATCAGTTTAAATTGAATAGTGTGCAAATGAAGATGGAGTTTTCCCTTATATCCCATTTCTCCAATCTTATTGTGCCAGTCTGCCTTCCCCGCTTCTGTCCCTCAGCAATCACCACCAGAAAATGGTCCTTCACTACATATTCCTTGATGGTATTTTAGAAAGAGTAGGGTCATGGCACTCAAACAGAACTTGGTTCAAATCCCAACTCTCCCTGACTTCAGGCAAGAGACGCTGTGGCTCCTGGTGGTTAGGAGAACTGGGAGTTCTCCAGGAGAGTCTTCAGGAAATTGATGGACAAGGGGGATCTCGCTGGCAGGGGAAAAAGAAGTCAGAGGAAGAGAGGTTGAGGGCATAGCCCTGGTCCCAAACCAGTTGGCTTTTGGAGAAGGTAAGTGATACACAAAAAACTATCTTAAGTAGTTTGGACCTGAGATCTGAAGTTGCCCGTGTGGTTAAAGTCTCACCTATTTTTTAGCACCATTTGGGGGAGAGGAGTACCTCCTTCTTGACCCTCTGCCTTGCTACCAAACCCTCTGCCTTCCTGAATAACTGCTTGATAGCCTTCTCTTTCTTCCTGCCCTCTTTGCCACCCTGGAATACCACTACCTGAAATGATCTCATTTCTGCCTATGTCTACTTGCTTACTGCTGGTCTCCCCTCACTATAATGTAAAGTTCATAGGACAGACCTTATCTGCCCTGTTCACAAGTTGTTCTCGGGGTATAGAACAGTGCTGGCAAATAGTATTAGGTCAATAATTATTAAAAAGGTCAAATGAATTGGCCCAAGGCAATTGCCCCCATTCACTCTAACTTAGTAAATTAGTTCCTAATTCTGGCTGTGCACTACTGTCACCTGAGGCTTTATTGGAAACACAGTTTCCAGATCATCACCCCTGGACAGTCTGATTCCATTTGTTTTGGGTGAACCTGAGGAATCTGTATTTTTAATTAACATCTCAGGCGTTTTGGACACAGCCAGTGCCTGGACTGATATGTGGGAATTACTCCCACAGGAAATGTTACTGAAAACAGAACTTTATTATCAGCGTCACCTAAACCACATTTCTTATGTTACAGACTATAAATTAAATATATATGCATGACTTTAAAAATATATACCTCCAAGCCACATCCAGTTTGTGTATGTGCTTCTGGCAGAAGCAATTGTATTTATTCATACCCTGTATCCAATAGGGTAGGGAGACCCAGCTGTTCAAGCAGGTGCCTCCTTCCCAAGAAAAAGATAGATCGATTAGATTAACAAATAAAGTGGTGAACTGTTGAGAGGTTGCCCAAATGGCCTTTGGGCTTTCTTCTAGAATGGCATCAATACACAGTAGAATTGTGGCAGATGGACGATAGTGTTGCATATGCACTCATGCTGGGAATGAGGCCATTTTGAGCTCCTCCACTGGTCCCTCAAAGGGCTGCCTGGTCGGCTTGATGGCTTGAGTTGGCAGTAGGGAGTAACAACTGAGAGCCCAAGCTTTAGAGACAAACAGCCCTGGGTCTGAATCACAGAATGGCCACTGATTAAAGGGCATTTTACATAGCCTTTGCGAGAGCCTCGTATGTTTCATCTGTAATTAGGAATGCTATTCTCTAACTCATTGGTTTGTGCTGAGCTATTAGTAGAGTGTGGCTGGCATTCTGTATATACGATGCTCAATAAATGCAAATATCATAACCTCTGGGAAGACTGACTTATACCATTCCACTGCCGCAATTGCCCTACCAAATCTCCAAAGACTAAGAAATCTGCCCCCATTGGTCAAGAGAGGGGCTAGGCAAAAGTGTTTGGTTGGTCAGGGAAAATTGAGGATAATGGAACTTTAATATGTTAAAAAAGATTCCTTCTCCGAATTTCGTTTGACACTTGCTATATGAATAGTTAGGATTTAATGAATACCTTTTTATAGAGTTATGTAATTTTCCTGTAAGATGCATTGGGTTTCCAGAAGAATGTTGAACTTGATGCAATTTTAGCTTGATTCGGACTATTCAAAATTTATTTCCTGAGGAATAGTCTCAATGGATAAACTTAGGAGTTGTTACTGGAAGACTGGGTAACTGTCATAATGCCAGACATCGGTGCTCGTCTCCCTCACTGTTACCTAACTTTTAAGAAATTCCTAGGCAAAAAAAAAAAAAAAAAAAAAAAAAAAAACTTGATTAAGGCAGAGGTTATTAAGTATGGGCAAGAGTGAAGGGCCTGGAGTTGATAGTGGAAAAAATATAGCTTAGGGAATTTCATACCCAGAAGCAAAACCAATATGTAGATAGATCTTAATGCTGTGTTTCACTTACAGTTCAGAGTCCACTGCCTTGCCTAGCATGTTCAAGATGTTGTAGTACCACCATCACTGTATGTGAAGGCTAATTACTTGGAATATTCCTTACTGGGTATAAGTGTTCCCCAAAGATTTAGCTTAAGGATGGAACTCAAGAGCCCAGCACAATCATTCCTATTAACTATTTAAAATATATTTTGGATGCACAACAGACTCATTGATTGAATGCACTTTTCACAATTCCACTTATCTAAGATTTTTAGAAAGACACCAGAAATCTCAAGTTGAGATTTTAGTATTATCAGAAATGTACAAAAATCATCAGCCTCCTAAATCGACATCTTGCTAGAGTTCCTCTATTCACTCTACCTCCTCTGCACTTATCCAGCTCAATTTCTCGTCCCAAGTGAGCACATTTAACATCTTGTGGCTATCAACTTACAAGGTAAGACAGTAAGAGAGGGCTGGTTCTCAATTATGGCCTTATGTTGGAAGCACCTGGGGATCTCTACAAAACTGGGATCCTGATTGAATTGGTCAGGGTGTGGCCTGGAATTCAGGCTGTTAAGAGCTTCCCAGGTGATTCTCATCCACAGCCCAGGTTCTGAACCAATACTTAAAATAGCAGAGCATCCCTTAAAATAGCAGAGCATCACTTTCCCCAGGACTAGAGGTGACTCAGCTGTATTTTCTGTGTCTGTGTTTGACGAATTAGTTGCAAATTATATTCCTGCTTTTACATAGTAATTAAAACAGTCATGTTTTCATGGGAGGTTCCTTCATGCTGAGCCTATCCACTCTGTCATTTCTTCGCTTCCTTAGTGTGTTGTCTTTTAAATGAGCTTAGTGGAAAAAGTCTGGTTGGTGCATTCTGAGCCTGCTAATCATTTCTTTCCTTTCCCATCCTTTTGAGAATCGGGCCCCAGCTCTTAATCTCTTGGTGTGCATGAATAGTTCTCATTAGTTGTGGTAAGTGCGTTAAGTGAAACTAACTATAGAAGCTCACTGAAACTGGACCGTGTAATCACATTGTTCATCAGAAGGGATTTTAATGTTTACATGCAGAAAAAAAAATTGTCATCACAAGTAGATAAATAGCCCATTATTTTACACTTGAGTTGGTACAGCAGGAGCAAACAGCCACCAAACTACTTCTGTTGACATTCCAGTTGAGCTGCACATAAGAGACATGTGGATGTATCCTGTATATTCTCAGACAACATTCATCTACTCTTGCTTCTGATGTCATTTCCCAGTGGGGTAAATATGTCTCTGAAGCTTTATTCCTCCTTTGTGGGATTCGGAACCCCAGTTTTTAGCCATGCTTATTCACAGAGCAGAATTTTCCAGAGTATGGGAGCTACACGTACCATAGGCACAGCACCTGCAGTGGCGTTAAATAAGTTGGGTCACATAATGAGGGGTAGGCAAACTTTATCTGTAAAGGACCAGATAGTAAGTATCTTAGGCTTTGCAGGCCATGAGGTCTCTGTTGCTGCTACTCAATTCAGCCATTTTAGCACTAAAGCAGCTGTAGGTAAAACGTAAGGAATGGGTGTGGCACCAAAAAAACTTTTATGCACACTGAAATTGGAATTTCGTATGATTTTACATGTGAAATGTTATTCTTCTTTTGATATTTTTAGACATTAAAAAAATATAAAACTCCTTCTTAACTCTAGTTTGTATAAAAACAATCCTTGGGCCAGTTTTCAGACTCCTGCCATTGGAGGAGTCTCAGTGGGATGCTAGACTTTATTGCCTCTCTAAAACATATGAATTTTACATTTTAACAGAGGGAAAGGGTTCAGGTTTGTCTCTGAATCAGACAAAAATAGTTAGCTGGAAATAAAGCATATTGTGTTGAACTTTTTACATTTTATTTTAAACATTTTATTTTACCCTCTATTTGTGGCTACTAAGTGAATTTCTACTTAGAATGGTGATTAAAAAAACAAAAACAGAATTGGCTGGGTGCGGTGGCTCACGCCTGTAATCCCAGCACTTTGGGAGGCCGAGGTGGGTGGATCACGAGGTCAGGAGATCGAGACCATCCTGGCTAACATGATGAAACCCCGTCTCTGCTAAAAATACAAAAAATTATCCGGGTGTGGTGGCGGATGCCTGTAGTCCCAGCTACTGGGGAGGCTGAGGCAGGAGAATGGCGTGAACCTGGGAGGTGGAGCTTGCAGTGAGCCGAGATTGCACCACTGCACTCCAGCCTGGGCGACAGAGCAAGACTCTGTCAAAAAAAAAAAAAAAAAAAAAAAAAAGACAATTGATTTACAAACAAAAATATTAAGTAAAGAAGAGGCCAGGTGATACATGGCTACGATGAAAATCATGAGGTGATATATATGATATTTGAAGGGTTGGTATTTGGGAATCTGCTGTCCAGGTTTGATTACCTGTGAGTGTATTTTCCTTGGGAGGAATATCTGTAGTTCTGAAAAAAATAGCTTATTATTTTTTCACTACAACTTATGATATTATAAAAATTTAAAAAGAGCCGCTGATGAAACATACACATTTCCTCTGATACTTTCATCAAAGCCGGCCAAGGTATAAAAACCAAGGTAAAGTAAGGTTAAAACTTGTGATGAGTCCTGAAATGCATAGAACAATAGTAGTTCCATTGTCTCCCTTCACAGTCTGTGGATTTCATGTAGTTCTCTGCCACACTTTTTATCTCAACACTTCACATGTTTTTACTGAAGGATCAGGAGCTCACTTATTTATCGTTCTCTAAAATGGTGAGCCTCCCTTTTCTTTGTATGAAAATACTCAATATATGTTTAAACAAATCAACAGAAATAGGAAAAACAGATGGTGAAAGGATTATGAGGCATTCTTCGAAAAGAGAGTGTGCTGTATTTTCTACGCGGGAATGACCAGTTGCTCTTTGATCGCAAATGTCTCCGTTAGCGCGAAGGCCCTGCTTGCGCTCAAAACCACACTTTGTCGGAGAGACTCGTGCTACAGCCTCCTGAGGATCTCCCAGCTGCTCCTCTTGCACCTCCCTGGAACCATTCCTTCCTTCCCACCTCCTCCTCTTCCATTCTCACCCAGCAGCCAGTAAGACCTTAAAAAGTGAATCAACCAGTTAACAGTCTTGCTTAAAAACCTCAAGAAGCTCATCACCTAACTTGGGAAAACAAGCGTCTACACTCTCTATCTGAGGCAGTCAACCAGGCCCTGCACAGTTTAGCCCTGCCATTCCATGGCCTCTGCCCATGCTTCCTCTTCCTTCCAGCCCTTACCCTCCTCCAGTTTCTCACACTTGCCTGGTTCTTGCCTGTCTTTAGATGCCAATAGCACCAGTCATCCCTGTTGTGACAACCAAAAATGCCTCTGGATGGTGCCGAATGACCTCTCAAGGGTAAAACCCCTGTCTGCCTGAGAAAGCCTGCTCCATCTGGAACACCGTCCCCCGTGACACCCGCTCCTTGTTTGAAGCTCAGCATGCACTTCCCTTCCATAGAAGGCCCTCCTTGGCTCCCACTTTTAGAAATAGTTCCTCCAATTTGAACCTTTCATTCTATATTTCACTTTTCCTTATAAGGACTTATTTCGAGTTGTAATCATGTATGCATCCTGTGTTCATTAGTTTAATATCTGTTGACTAGATTATAAGCTCCCTGAAGCCACGCTAATTTGTTCACTGCTTTATTTTCAGCATTTATCACAGTGCCTGGCACATTGCAGTGGATTAATCCATATATTTTGAATGAAAGAGTTATCAATTTTTTTTTGAGGTGTAGTTTAGCTCTTGTTGCCTGGAGTGCAGTGGCACCATCTCGGCTCACTGCAACCTCTGCCCCCAGGTTCAAGCGATTCTTCTGCCTCAGCCTCCCTACTAGCTGGGATTACAGGCACCCGCCACCATGCCCAGCTAATTTTTGTATTTTTAGTAGAGACAGGGTTTCACCATGTTGGGCAGGCTGGTCTCAAACTCCTGACCTCAGGTGATCTGCCCACCTCAGCTTCCCAAAGTGCTTGGATTACAGGTGTGAGCCACTGCACCCAGCCAAGAGTTATCAATTTTAAGTCAAATTTATATTTCATAATCTTGTGGACCTACTATTCTATCACCATCCCTAGCTGTTATGCTTAGGTTATTTAACAAAGAAAAGTCATCAGGAACTTGAAATATAATCGCCTGACAAAGTATCCCTCTAAGTGATTAAATTTCTGTTTTATTAGGGTTCAAACAAGTGCTCGGTATTTGCCTTTATGTTTCCAAGAAAATAAATCTATCTCCAAATGCCACAGAGAGAAATTTATCTTTTCCTTTACTCATTGTATGCACTGATCTTGTGTTCAGATCTGATTACCCTTAACAGGCAGCCTCTATGTGCAGTAACTTGAGCTCTTTTCCTCAGTTTCTCCTTTACCAGTAACTCCCTGGTTGTTTTTACCTTTGTAACTACCTTTCCGGTCAAAGTACTGCATCTCTTTCTGTAAGATGATGGCTTCAGATCACCTTCTCATTTTTCTCACGTTTATTTTCAAATGTGTCTCCACACAAGCCCAGCCTGTCATAGACCATGGTTTACTGTTCTGAGTGACTTGACATTCCCTGACCAGACCATGGTGTCTGTCTCTCCATCAAGCTCCACACTGTTCCCTGGGCTAGAACACTGTCATCCATAATGATCTCCTAAAAACAGCCCCTTAATCCCCAAGATTAACTGGATGTCTCCCCGACCCACCTACCCAGGTCCTGGTCTCCTGAGTGGCCACTGCACAGATACTGTACTGCAGTTGCCTGTTTATTTGGTTTTCCCTTCCATTGCTTGAAAATGCATAGTGGGAAGAACAGAGAATGGCTTCCATAAATAGTTTTTGTGTGTGTGTGTGTTTTGTTTTTTTTGTTTTTTTGTTTTGAGACATAATCTCGCTCTTTTGCCCAGGCTAGAGTGCAGTGGTGCGATCTCTACTCACTGCACACTCCTCCTTCTGGGTTCACGCCTTTCTCCTGACTCAGCCTCCTGAGTAGCTGGGACTAGAGGCGCCCGCAACCACACCTGGCTAATTTTTGTATTTTTAGTAGAGGCTGGATTTCACCGTGTTAGCCAGGATGGTCTTGATCTCCTGACCTTGTGATCCGCCTGCCTCGGCCTCCCCGATTGCTGGGATTACAGGCGTGAGCCACCCCGCCCAGCCCCATAAATACTTTTAAAAGAAATAATGAAGTTCCTTTTAAAGTGTAAACCCCTTAGAAATGAGAATTAATTCTATAGTTAGCTAGTTATAAAAGTCTAGAGAAAATGGAATATAAGACAGCCATATCTTTTGTCTTTGATTAGTAAAAAGAAATATATATGACTGTCACAGAAGATAGTCCTAAATGTGTAAGATGCTTCACAAAACAGAGATAAAGAGTATGTCCTGTCCTTAAAATTAAAATTTGGAAGGATTAATAGTGGCTCAACCCACTAGAATGCTGCGTTAAGTAGTATCTGAAGTCTCGTCCAAGCCCAATAAAATGAATAATTTGATCCATCAGCAAAGTGTGCTATGAATATCAAGCAGGGAAGGCCAGAGGTTTAGTGTCTAAAACTAAAGGGGTAAGTAAAAATGTAAAAGGAACACCCAAACAAAATCTCGGCTTATTTTCCCTTATTTTTAAATCAGAGAATTGTGTACTTGAAAAGACCTCTTTCCACATCCCCAAGTCTTACTTTACAGATGAATCACCTTACTTTCAGCTGAAGCAGCTAAGGTTCTCAGAATAAGTATGCTGAACATGTCTCTGCTGTAGCCAGATAGAACTAGAACAATGCCCTGCCCTGCTGATTATCTGTGTAAGAATTCTGAACCCTGCTGAGTTTATGGGGCAACATTCCTATGGCCTGACTTGCAGCTTAAGTGGCTTCTGAATCGAACATCCCTCCTCCAGTGGTTGAGAGACACAGACTGGCGCTTAGTAACAATGCAGCAATGATATATTTAGTATCAGCCATGAGCCAGGCTTTTGCTGAACAGTTTACTATGCAGTAGGTTCCCCACAAGCCCCAACAATCCTATGTAGTAGAAAGTGTTAGTTTCCCCAATATGCAAATGAGAAACCTTAGGCTTTAAAGATTAACTGACTTGGAAAAATCACATAGCTAGAAATGGAGAGAGCTGGACTTTGACCCAATCAGTCTGGCTCTGAATTCACTTCTGTAAATGCAATAATATATTGGGGTTCAGGGAAAATTTTTACATAGCACTTTTGAGGACATCTTGAGTTCTTCAGACCTCTTCACAGACATGCCATATCATAGAAACAGAAAAACATTTGCAAAGACACTTAGTGTCTCTGAAAAGATAGAACAGGCTTAAAGAGTACTTGACTCAAAAAATTCACAAAATCCCACTGCTCCCTTGATAGAGATATCAGATGGAACATGAAATAAAGTACTTCCCTTAAAGTCCTTTAAGAATTTAAATGTGAAGATAGAGGTCATACATGATATACATTAAGATGAAAATAATTAAGAGCTAGCATTCTCTGGGGACCTGCTAAGTACTAGGGGTTGGGCCAAGTGTTTTACAAACATTATCACTTGAATCCCCACAACCCTTGGGCAGGGGCCTGCATGTTCAGGTTGTATACTGCAGAACTCCAAGGGGCACCATTCATTTAGACTAACATGCATGGTAGCTTTAGGTGGTGCAGTGGCCTGACCTATGAGATTGTTAAACGTTTAATGGTTAGTTCAGACTTCACATAGCCAGGAAGGGACTGAGCTGGGTTTGGAACCCAGAACACTTTACTCACAGAGTCCTTGCTTCTCACTGCTCTTGGTACACCTATGCCCCTGTAAACATCCTCTCTCAGGGTAGAGAATCAGGCTAATTTAATCAGCATGGCCATGCTTTTCTGGGTTATATGAAATTATTCTCTGTAAGAATCTCAAAGCCAGCAGTTAATGATTTGGTACCATTATCAGTTGATTGTGGATATCACAGTTCGGTCCATCTTGAAGGGGTATGTTTTGATAAACTGATTCCACTTAAATGTGTATCGATTCTATGTTCAGTACCATTATCCTTCCTTTTAGTATAACGTGCACTGAAAAAATAAAATTGCTGTTCAGAAATAATACTTAGTTCAGCCCCAGTACACACAGTTGTTATATTTCTTAAAAAAAAAAAAAAAAAAGCTAGCAAGTTTTTGGGGAACTCCAGGGAAAACAATATGTGAATTAATTTTAGTTTCAGAAGAACAGCAGGAATTATTCAGGTAAAAATATTTATGTTAATATGCTACAACTGCCACATTTCATCTGTGTGACCACTAGTGCTTTCTAAACAGCTGCTAGAAAAATGTACACAAGAAATGTGCGAGGTCTATGGAAAATGTAATTTTTGTATTCTAGCTATTACATTTTTTCTCAGTCATTACATCTCCCCCAACTCTTGCAGGATGTGGGTTTTTTGCATAAGTTGCAAATTCTCAGTTAAATGAGGCACCTTTTGGACTTGGCTAAATATGTATGAACATGAAGTTATGAATCTATGAACTGGTTTGAAAGGTAGAACCATGTGATGTTGGCATTATCGTCATGTTGGGTTTTGGGTTTTTTTTTTTTTTACATCAGTTTAAAATTACTCTGCATGAAATTAGCATAGAGTAGCAATTACTCATTCTTACTCTGTATAACTTCTCACGTTCCAGTGAGAAGAAGAAAACAACATAGGTTCGTGACATGTAATATTTGAGACCATTGACTTTGCTTCTCACTAACTGCATGTGAGAATTTGGGCAGGTCACTGAAGCTCTGGTTCTGTGTCTTACTTGAAAAATAGGAAGGATAATAAGCCCTCACCTCATAGATTGTTCTAAGGGTTCATTAAATAGGTACATACATACAATGTTTGGCAAAGTGCCTGATTCCTAGTTAGTGGAACTCTAAATTGTAGTTATTATTATTGTATTGTATTATTCTCTGGTCTGCATTGGGAAAGGATCTGCTTGCATTGCTGTATAAGTATTTTGTTATTTTAATGATAGTTTCTAACTTTTCAGGCGACCTTTCCTTATTGATATTTATGTTCATGTTGTGATAAACTGGAACTATACTAAAAGTAAATATGTCTCTTTGAATGTTATTTTCTATCAGTTCCTTCTAGAGAATATTTGTTTTGGCAAGTAGAGGTATATCCTGCTTTAATCAACCCATCAGGCTTATTCAATTCAAGGAATTTTCAACCATTTTGAAGATTGCAAAAGCTATTGAGAACTATAAAATGTGTTCCCTGCCTTTGAAAAGATCTGGAAAAGGATTATTGACATCTTTTTATACAGAAGAGGAAACACCCTGAAACGCCAAAGAAAGGTTTACATCAAATATAATAACTGATGACATGCTGATTTAAGCATTTAATGAGCAAATCCTATTAACTCTGCCCACCCATTCATTCAGTTACACAAATGAAATAACATCTGAACTTCCATGCATGGGTGACCAAATCCCATACACAAGGTAATGAAGGATAGAGCTGCTTGGGTTTTACTATCATGTCTTTCCATGGGAAAGTTCTGCCTTTCACATGTGTCTAGGTGCTCTCTTCATTAGCTGAATTCATCTCTGTCTTGCCAGCACACTTGCTTATACACTGATGTTATGATTTGGGTCTTGTGTGTCTCTATGGGGCCAGGTTACTCATAGAATTTCACTTTGTTTTAATAAAGAAAGGGCTAATTATATATGTATGTATGTATGTGTGTGTATATATATATATATATATATTCCTTTACAGAGTAAAATTTTCCCAAGAACTGCTGTGTTTTTTTGGTTTTTTTTGTTTGTTTTGTTTGTTTTTATTGTTTGTTTTGTTTGAGATGCAGCCTCCCTCTGTTACAAGACTCTCAGGCTGGAGTGCAATGGTACAATCTCGACTCACTGCAACCTCCGCCTCCTGGGCTCAAGCGATTCTCCTGCCTCAGCCTCCCAAGTAGCTGGGATTACAGGCATGCGCCACCATGCCCAGGTAATTTTTGTAATTTTAGTAGAGACGGTGTTTCACCATGTTGGCCAGGCTGGTCTCAAACTCCTGACCCCATGATTCGCCTGCCTTAGCCTCCCAAAGTGCTGGGATTACAGGTGTAAGCCACCACGCCCGGCCACTGTTTTTTATTTTCTTCAAAAGTCCTTGCTTACACACACAACCTCTCTCCGTCTGTCTCCCTCTTGCTCTATTTCTGTCTTGTTCTTGATTTCTCTTTTTCACATATGCACAGGCAGAGGCACTCATACCTACATTCATATAGACCTTTTAGTCTTTCTTCTCATAGTATTATTCCATATGCTGCAATTGCCTTGGCTACAACTAGTCCAGAAATTTCCAATCCATAGCCATATATGCTAAATGACACCTATAGTAAGTGGTATACAGCCTTAAAAAGACTACATTAAGCCAGACATAGTGGCTCACACCTGTAATCTGAGAACTTTGGGAGGTGGAGGTGGGTGGATCACCTGAGGTCAGGAGTTCAAGACCAGCCTGGCCAACATGGTGAAACCCTATCTCTACTAAAACTACAAAAATTAGCCAAGCATGGTGGCGCACCCGTGTAATCCCAGCTACTCGGAAGGTTGATGTGGGAGAACTGCTTGAACCCAGGAGGCAGAGGTTGCAGTGAGCCAAGATTGCACCAATCTACTCCAACCTGGGTGACAAGAGTGGAACCATCTTAAAAAAAAAAAAAAAAGACTACATTAACTCCTGATTTAAGCAGCAAATGAATTGGGTGTGAGTCTTACTTGTTAAACAAAGAAGACTCTCCATAGGATTACTTTGTATCATTTAGAAAAAGACAGTTTTTATTTTTTTCTGGAAATGTACGGTAGAACCCAAGAAGTAGTATACTAAATTAGTACTAGTCTTCAAAAATGTATAGTCTCATTGATGTACTGATTTCAGAAAAACTACGTCAGCAACTTCGGTCTTTTCGTGTGATGTAGCAATTAGTTTTCTGCTAGGCTGATAGAAGAAAGTAAAAAGAGGCAAGGATTTGTTCCTCAAATTATTGGGCTTAGGTGTTTTGTTGTGCTTTGGTTTTTGTGGTTATTTAACCCCTCTTTCCAGCCCCCTCTCTTAACCTGAAGAAGAGGTGGAAGGAATAGAGAGGAACAAGGAAGGAATCAACCTTTTGGCTTAATAAGAGAAGAAATTCTTTGAGGGTGCAAAATTATTTCTAGGTAGTTCTGAACTTGGTTTCCTCAGAGAACTGTGTGGTGGAAATTAGCCGTGGTACAAGCCTATGTTGGATTACCTTGCTTAAAGCTTTTAATCACTCATTTGAGTTCCACCTTGGTATGGGATATTGAGAGGTAGCTGGAGGGAGGATGCACCTTCTCCACTTACCTTCATGGGGCCACCCAATCAGTCTTTTCACACTCTGGGTCCCTGTCTGAACAGAGGACTTTTATTTGTCAATACAGATAATTCCTCTGGGTGTAATCTTAGCCTACACTTTAATTTCAACTTTAAGAATTTTGTTTTTCTGAGAGCTACAACCGTGGCACATCTTATCCAACAGGAGCCATTCCTACTCATTCATTTAGTACAAATGCGTAAGACCAAAATCAGTGTGTTAGGTGAAGTCATTCCTTGTGAGGAAAAGTAAATGCCTCTTATAAAATAATGTTTCACCCTCCTGCATCATCATAATTAAGAAGATAAAATGTATTCAAACAGAAGACTTAAATACCAATATTAGGTGGCATGGGATTGAGTACAGAAATAGCAATGAAGGAAGAGGGCAGTACAGGCCAGAAAAAATCAAGGAAAAAGAAGGCTTTGAATAAGAACTGCACAGAGTGACTATGAGTTGCAGTAACCTTATGTGGGTTAACTGGTTTTGCTTTTTTTGGCTGTGTTGATGGAGTTGAAAGAATCAGCCCTTTTTACTTGAGTACTTTAAATTTTTGTGCATTATCTTTAGGCTATGGTTCTTGATGTTGTAAGAAATATGATGTCTTCGAGGCTTTTCTCTAGGATGCCAAAGAGTGGCACCTTGGGTATAGGAAAAGAGCATGTGTTAGGTCTGCTGGAGCGTGTGTAATAGAGGTAGATGGAGCTGGAGTGTATTGATTCTTTATTTCTTGTCAGTTCTTGGCATGCATTATTGACAGTGGAAATTGAATACTTTGAAGTTGGTAAAAGTCACCATCAAGAAACTGTGTTGCTTTGAGTTTGCAGGAATAACTGAGGAGAGAAAGACAAACCCCTTGCTGTGCTCTGCCTACCCCTGGGCTTTTTGTGCATTGGATTATGAAAAGTGATAGAAGACTGGAACTTTTTATGGTAAATATCTAAAGGGAAAACTTTGTCCCTATAGTAACCCTTTTAGCAAATATGGTTGTCATGTTCCTGCTGCATATGACTGGGACTGTGCTGAGCTCAAACGAGGTGATCAGTTATTATCAACATATAACCAGCTAATGGATGAGCAAATATTTAAGGAAACAAAATAATTATCAAGATCTTGACTTCTTATATTCTTGGAAAGGTGGAGTAATTGATAGAAACCTGAGCGTGCCTGCACCACCCACCCACCCACCCTGCCCAGCTTGGTTGATCTGGATGGAAGTTTAGAAGACGTTCTTTATTTATGATTAACCTGTGGCTCTATTATTGGACTCCTCCTTACCAATTGTCTACCTTTGCTATCTATTTCTGAATATAGAGGTAAAAGAGGGTGTACAGTAAAGCTTTGTTATTTATTGGCTGCGGTGGGGAGGGGAAATAAGGATTATCATAACACTCAATTAGAGTTACATCCTGTTCAGGGCAGTTCTCAAAGTGCTCCCTCTGCTCCAAACTTAGTGATAATTTAGGCTTATAAAGCAAAGAGACATTATTAAAAATACATCGAGTTTCATCATTGACACTTCCTACCCTTTGACAAATACTTCCCTGTTTCCCGTACTCCCCAGCCCCCGCAGTTTCCCATTCCTACTCTCTGCTTCTAGGAGTTTGACTATTTTAGATTTGCCATATAGGTGGTATCATGTAGCAGTTGTCCTTTATATCTGGCTTATTTCAGTTAGCATGATATTCTCCAGGTTTATCCATGCTGTTGCAAATGGCAGGAGTTCCTTCTTTTTCAAGGCTGGGTTATATATATATATATTTATTTATTTACTTATTTATATTATATATTATATATATTTATATTATACAATATATATTTATGCCAATAGATATACCAGTGTGTGTATATATATAATTATACCAGTATATATGTATAATTATACCAGTATATATACCAGTATATAGATGGTGTGTATATATAGTTATACTATATATTATGCATAGTATAATCATATACTATATAATTATATAGTATGTAAAAATATATTATTATATAGTATACTATATATTATTTATGCTGTGATATATATTATGATAAGTGTATATTATATATGTATCACAGTATATATAAGAAAATATATACTAGAAAATGTGATACAGTATATATAAGAAAATGTGATACTGTATATATATATAAGAAAATGTGACACTGTATATATATAAGAAACTGTGATACTGTGTGTAGATATATCTATATCTATATCTATATCTATATCTATATATCCATTCATCTGTCGTGGACATTTAAGTTGCCTCCATGTCTTAAACTATTGTAAATAATGCTGCAGTGAACATGGGAGCACAAATATCTCTTTAAGAGCTGGTTTTCAATTCCTTTGAATATTTACCCAGAGGTGGGATTGCTGAATCATATGGTAATTCTGTTTTTAATTTTTTGAGGAGTATCTATACTGTTTTCCATAACGGCTGAACCAATTTATATTCCCATCAATAGTGTTAAAGGGTTGCCCGGCCGGGCGCGGTGGCTCACGCCTGTAATCCCAGCACTTTGGGAGGCCGAAGCGGGTGGATCACGAGGTCAGGAGATCAAGACCATCCTGGCTAACATGGTGAAACCCCCGTCTCTACTAAAAATACGAAAAATTAGCCAGGCATGGTGGCAGGCGCCTGTAGTCCCAGCTACTCGGGAGGCTGAGGCAGGAGAATGGCGTGAACCCGGGAGGCAGAGCTTGCAGTGAGCCGAGATCGCGCCACTGCACTCCATCCTGGGCGACAGAGCGAGACTCCGCCTAAAAAAAAAAAAAAAAAAAAAGGGTTGCCCTTTCTCCACATCCTCCTCAAAACTTGTTTTCTTCTGTTTTCTTCACAGTAGCCATCCTAACACATGGTAGGTGATATCTCAGTGTGGTTTTGATTTGTATTTCCATGATGATTAATGATGCTGGGCACCTTGTCATATACCAGTTTTCCATTTGTATGTCTTCTTTGGAGAAATATCTATTCAGTTCCTTTGTTCGTTTTTAAATCAGGTTGTTAGGGTTTTTGCTTGTTTTGCTTTTGAGTAATAGGAGTTCCTTATGTATTTTGGATATTAACCCTTTATCAGATATATGGTTTGCTAATATTTTCTTCCATTCCAAAGATAGCCTTCTTGTTTTCTTGTTTTCTTTGCTGCACCGAAGCTTTTTAGTCTGATATAATTTGACTTATCTATTTTTGCTTCTGTTGCCTGTGCTTTATTGTCATATACATGGAAACCATTTCCAATGTGTTTGTGGCATGGATCATAGTAATGGTTTCATGGGTGTGTACTCATCTCCAAGCTCATCAAGTTGTATATATTAAAGTTGTGCAGCTTTTTGGATGTCAATTATACCTCAATAAAGTGGTTTTGAAAATGCACCAACAAAAACAGCATGAATTGTACATAGTATAATTCTAGAAATCTTAGAACCCACTGCCTGAATGCCGTCTAGAGTCCTAGGAAGTCTACCTTCTATATTTCATTAGTCTGTGGTCTCAGATCCCGAACCAGACTGAAGACACATATAAACATCTGAACATCTGAAACCTGTACTGTCTCTTCAGTGGATTCTAAGCTGCTTCAGCTTTAATAAAGGTCTTTAAGTAACTCTACTTAGTAGAGACTCTTCATCACTTAGAAGAATGGTGGCCAGAGGCATGTCAAAGTCAGAATATTAGGTATGGTTTACCAAAGTGAAAAGGAACGGTGTGGTGCTCAGAGTTTTCTGGTCCAAGCATTTGTTGGGTCAATGAATAAGAGCAGGGTTTCCCTCTTGCCTTGCTATGTTTAAATTCATTGATATTGAGAGACAGTCCAGGGTTGGATAGACAAATCGATCTTATCTGAAATTCTGATTCCTATTGATTGGTAGAAGCTGCCTAAGATGTTGAGTTAAGAAGATTATAATGTCATGACATCTGGACTCAGTACAAAGAAGAGTTATCACAACTGAAGAGTGTATGCTACGGGGAAGAAAGTGGTGGAGACAGAGAGAGAGATAGATGATAGGCTATATTATATATACATACCTTTTAGATACAAATATACTGTATTATCAAAATCATATATGCACTTTTAATATTGAGAGTGTCACTGTTAGGGTGAAACTGCACCATATAGATGGCAGATACTGTCTAGTTGCCCACCAAATTATTCCCTTTCTTCTCAGGCAAACAAGGCAACTGGACTACAATTTCATCCTCTCTTGAAGCTAGACAGGGCCATGTTCCTGAATTCTAGCCAATGAGATATGTAGAAATGGCATTCATCACTTGCAGACATGGAAAATAAATCTTTCCACATGTGAGTCCCAGTTCTATTTCTCCATTCACTGGCAGAAGGGATGGAGAGGACTTGGGTAGAGGACCGAGGAGAGAGCAGCCACAAGGAGGAGCCTGAGTCCCTGAATGACTGTTTGGATTTGAGGCCTCCCCCCTAGCCTCTCCCCCTCTGCCTGCCACACTGCATTGTCATACAGTGAAAAAGAACTATACTTTTACCGTACAGTGCCACAGAATTGGAGTTGTTTGCTCTAACTGACTAATACTATATATGTTAAAGTTTTTTTTATAAAAACATAAAGCACAATGGGAGTATCTAAGAGACTGTAATTATAAGGTAGCAAAAACACCATTTCTCTTTCTATACAAACCTATATTGTTATGTGTGCTAAGAAGTCTCCCCAAAGCATTCTTTCTCTTTTATGAAATGGGTGAGTCTAGCACTTCCCTCCCCTCTGCATATATCACACATATGCCTCAAACTGTCTATCCAATACAGTCCTACCTGTATCTAAATCCAAGTATAGTCACAGAAACTATGCCAGAGCTCTGGAGGAAGTCTCAGTGATGGGCAGACAGGGGACACTTCTCCCCCACCGCCCCATCTGCAGCTGCGTGCATCCTCCTCTGCATCAGTTTCCTGCTTTGTAGTCCTGTCTTTTCCAAGCTGAGTTCACTGCGTGGTCTTCTCTTATCCCCGGGTTATTTGGTCTTTTACTCTAATTTTCTCACCAGCACTTTTCTATTTAGTTTTTATAGAATTTATTTCTCCTTCCCTACATGTAATTTTTTGTATCTATTTTATTTGAATTTCATTTCATGTAATCCCTCCAGTGCATCCAGGCCATTTTGGATTCTAAACGTGTTGTCTCTTCCCTGACAGCTGGGTATTCACTGCAGAGTACAAATATATACTTAGCTCTAATGTCCACAACACTTATAACAGTAAAACTAGAGTGAAAGTCAGAAGAAGAGATGGTGGCGGTCCAGAAGCCCAGTCCAACTGGTCCTTGCTCTTGCAACAGGGCAGCAGGAGCAAAGGGAGAACTGACATTTAGGACAGGTTCTCTGTCTCTTTCTCAGGACAGCTTTGTCTCTGTATATCGTCCTCAATCTCCCCTCTCTTCAGACCCACATTCCTTGACCACATGAAAGAACATGGCTGTTGACACCCCAAAGTTTTACACCTTGTCTCTTCAAGAAAATGGCTCTGACTTTTAGGAGTGGTTCAAAAAATGAGAGAGAAACCAAAAGCGAGGGTGAGAGTGAGAGAGCATGGGAGGAAAGGCAAGAATGAGAGAGAGAAAGAGAGAGAGGGGGAGAGAGGAAGACTCTTTTTGGTTTAACTTGATCAACCATCTACATTTGGTCTAAAATTTCTAGAAAAGAGAGCAGAGTTTTGGAGTAAAAATGAGGCTGTTGGGATCTCAAACTTCTGGGTAAGTTGAGGGGAATCATTATAAATCAGGCACCACCCCCAAAAGATCTACTGGTGATGGTAGTAGAGAAATTAAAAGGTAGATAAACAAAGGAAGAAAAAGAAGTAATGATTTAACTTCGTTTGAACATAAAATTTACCAGTAACAATCACTCTATGAGAAGAAGCATGTTGTTAACATATTCTGTTGGGTTCTGTCTGACTCTGTGGTGGTATGTGTGTGTATACATATGTACACACACATACAGGTATACACATGCATACACACACACATATTCAGTGAATACATACTATTTGACATGAATTACACCAGGTACTAAAGTAGCCCTTATTTTTAAGTGACTTTCGATTTCATGGGGGAAAAAAACAACAACACACAAACAGAGAAGTCACACTCTTATATCTGCTGGGCAGAGGAGCCCTGGGAGCACTTAAGTAACCTAGGAAAGGAGAATGACAGAAAGTCTTCCCAGAGAAACAAGTGCCTGAGCTGACTGTGAAAGGCTGAACAGGAAGTAGCCAGATGAACGACAAGAGAGCAGAACATTCAAGGCAGAAGGGATAATGTGAATGAAGGTGTGACAATGAGAAATAGTGTGGTGTCTTCTGGAAAGGGTCAGCCCAGACTTGCCATGACATAAATTAGGAAGTAAAACTAGGAAAGCAGTAGGGAAAGATGAAAGGGCAGATTTCAAAGAGCCTTTTTGGCCAGGTTAATAAATTCAGACATTAACCTGAGGACACTGGGAAACCACTGAAAGGTTTTAAGCAAAGGAATGACACAGTCAAGCTTGTATCTACTACAGATCACTGTGGTATGACAGAAATGCACAAAACGGGTTTAAGATGAAGACAAGCTGGGAGACAGGGAGACTAGTTAAGTAGTTACTGCGGTAATCTAGGGCAAAGATGATGGAGATCTAACTAAAGCAGAAATAGTAACAATACAGCAATCTATTATTCATGAATTCAACAAGTAGTCATTAACATGTCTTCTGTGTCCTACACTGTGCTAAGCATTTTACATGAATCATCTTACTGAATCCCCAGAGGCCTATGAAGCCAGGTACTGGTATTGTTGGTGAGAAAAATGGGGCTCAGAGGGCTGAATTACCTGGCCAAAGGTTCAAAACTAACAAGGAACAAAGGCAGTATTCAAATCCAAGTCTGACAACAAACTTTAGTAATCAACCACCAATCCAATAATAATAGCTATAAGCAGGAAGGAATACAGGTTAAAAATACATAGATGAAATTAGCCAGGCTAGGTGATTGACTAACTTCCGGGAATATGGGAGAAGAAGGCACCAAGGATAATTCTCATATATTGAGTATGGGTGTCTGGGATAGTAAGTGCAGAAAAACTGTTTTAAATGTTTGACATTCATTCCAATTCACTGCACCACCAGGAAAGTCAGTCATCTGGCAACATCGCTAGCCCACTGGCCCTTCCACATTCTGCAGCTAGTCAATCTTCCCATCCTTTTCGGCCTGGACCCCTGGGCCAATATTTCCAGCAATCTGCTTTACAGTGACTTCAGTCTCTTTGTCCCCTGGCCTTTCACAATGCCCACCTTGCCAATCACATCCCTTACATCAAACCCACTCTTTATCTGTGCCAGCTCCTGGGCAGCCATTCAGTGATATCTGTAAAATTCAGCCAGGTACTGGTGCTTTTGCTCAATCATCTCTTTTCCTTCTTCTCCCATCAGTCCCCCTTCCTGTTTTGCACTGCACTCATCTCCTTAGACCCAACCAGCCACCTGTTCTTTGCAGTGTGCCTTTGAATACCAAGGTCATGCAAGTTGAGGTCTCTCTACATGTCTCTCTATCTTTACCCATTTTTCTGTCTTCACTCTTCTTTCAGAGTAACACTCTTATTTCAGAGTAACTTATTTCAGAGTAACTTGCCACCAACTGAACCTTGATCTATCAATTGTGTGCAAATTATTTTTAATACATTGCTTAAAATTTATTCATGGTACAAATTCAAACTTATTTTTAATCCTTATCATATCTATGAAAAATACTGTCTTTGTTAGCAGAGCATTCATCATCCTAAAATAAACTATGAGAAGGGCTAGACTTTCCTCATCTTTATCTCAGGACAGGATGAAGTAGGTTAAGCTCCAATCAACTCGATCTTAATTAGCCCCCAAATGATGCTTTACTTCCATTTCTAAAGCCTTAGTTAGTGAATTACTGGATAAAAAATAAGTTTAATAACTAAAGAAAGGCAAAAGTCATGAATATCTCTAAAAATGAGGTATTTTAGTGTATATTCCATTAACAAGTTTTAAGATGTCATCAATCGTAAGATATTTTTTAAATAAGAGGATTTGGGGGAAAATTAAAAGTACAAATGTCAATTTAAACCAGATTTCAGAAATATGAATATGAAAATGTGAGAAAAACAAACTGGATCTTATAATTAAGACAACACAGCAAGTTTTCTCCCTAGAATTATGTTTCTGTCTGTCTAGCTGTCTAACTTGGTCATTTTACAAAATTCCTATTCATGCCACAATCCCCTTTGTTAAAAAGTTTTGCTTCATTTTTTGTTTTATAGGGAAGAACTATCTGAGACACCTGGTAACCATTTCTTTCTTAGTTTAGAAATTGGTTTTGTGATACTATTGCTCAATAATCCTATTCAGAAATATAAGCATAGCTTCAGTAAAGGTTGAAATATCAAAAGGAAAGAAAAGCCTATAACTGAGGGAGCTTTTTTGAATATGGAATAAAACATGAATCTAGACATTAGAAAATTGGAACATATTTTTCCATGTTCTACCCCAGTAGAAGTTTAGAGAAGAAAAGAGTGAACTTGCTCTAAAATGCAGTATATTTCTTTCGGCAAACACCCATATGTGTTAGTGTGTGCATGTTTTTCTTATTAGGTGAAAAAATCACGCTAGGTCTGGATTTTAGCATCTTCTTGCTAGAAGCAGCTGATTGTACCTATCAAGCCCAAGACAGAGCCTGGACAAAAGTATTTTCCTGCCTGGTGGGCTCACAGTTTGTGCAGCTTTATGTATGTATGAACATCCATTCATATATGTGTATACATATGTGCGTGTGTATAGTGTGTATACACATCTATATTTTTAATGACATTTTGGAAAGGATACAATAGTGTTTGTATTTTGCAGTGAGTGTGCCAGTTCATAATCTATGTTTATTAGAATGAACTAAATTCCTTGAGCCTCTGCCATTTTTCCTACCCCCTACGAAGATTCTGTTTTCCCCTCTTCTAAAATATAACACTGGAGAGAAGTGCCAGATCAACAGCCCAGAAATCGGGAAGCTCCTTTTTTAATTCCCATCCTGTAGTACTCCCCTTGGATTTCTGTGCCAAAGCTGGCTGAGAGCGCTCTCACTTCAGCTTCCTATTTAACTTGGCTGGTACTATCTTCCTGGTGAATCATTTCACGAATTTGGGCATGGGTACTGATCTCATACATCAAACACACAAGTACATACATACAATGCACACACACAAACTCAGGAACACCTCCATGAATGCTGACCACATGCACTTGCATATGCAAGCATCAGGCATGTGCAGACCCCCACCACCACATTCATGTCCATATGCAGACACGCACATACATGTGCACCTCCATGCTCACATACATGCGCACATGCAAGCACGAGCATACATGCATACATGTGTTTATACACATATGCACACAATTTGGTGAGCACACATGCACATACATGCATATGCATATTCATGTGCAACACACACTTATACATGTGCGTACGTGCACACACATACACACATAGACCTGATGCCCTTTTTCTCTTTAGCGCCTAAAATTTTTCCTTTGCTCCCGTTTTCTCATTTCTCTTTTCCCCTTCAGCATTCCCAATATTGACACCCTTGAGGTTATTATATAGTTCATCATTGTTCAGAATATGCTATCTCTACTCACAAGGTCTGGATTTATCTTTCCACAAGACCATTGAACAGTCCTGTGTGCCAGCTATGGAAGTTTTCATAACCTGCCTGAATAGAAGAAACATCAAATCACTGAAGCTTAACCCTAAAGAAGTGAGGGTCACCTCAGCCTTGCCTTCTGACTCAGGCTGTTCATGTTGTAATAAGTGAGGGACATGGAATTGAGCACTTCACAAAGCCTTCTTTATAGCCAGGAGTGTGATCACAAGTAGGGATTTCCATGTATTTCCTGACACATTTCCCTCTTACTTTGTTGTGAAGGGATCTTGATTTTCATGTTCTAGCACTTCCCCCCATGGTGCGGTTTTCTTTGCACTAGACTGAAGAAAGAGAGTTTTAAGTTGCTTCTTCTGCAAGGGCAAGAAGTCGCATGGATTGGGGAGTGGGTTTACCCTTCCCTGTAGATCTTATCTCTGCTCTTTCTTCTGTTGTTTCATGCATTGAGAATGGCATTGTTGGGTCTGATCTCTGCTAAGTCTCTAGAAAACACCGGAAACAAGAGCAAGGGGAAGGTGGCATCTCTTAGCTGAATTACCCAAGTCCATTGAATCCTGCCTTCTTGTTTTGCATGCACCTGGGCTTCCCAGGCCTCTGAGCTCAGGATTTTCCAACCTGCTAGCGTATGGCCCAACAAACCAATGGCATGGAAGCCCTTGAACAATAAACAAATAATAGGAATTGGCTTTTCTAAGAAAATCAGACAAATAAAGGAAACAAATTTACTGAAAGGATTTATTAGCCAGACTTAAGAAATGTCGACCAGCATCAATCCTATGAGGTTCTTAGGATACTTTCCTGTCTTTTGCTTATCACTCCAACCCAGACCCTGTGCCAAAACTCATTACCACTGGGGCTATCTCGACAGCCCCACACTGTAGCATTTCTCCCCAGGATTGGTGGGGCCTGGAAACGCATCATAGGTGAGGAAATGGCTTACAAATGTTAGCTTAGAAGGGCTGAACTACTGATGTAGATAATTAATTGAAAACCTTCTACCCATTTTTTTTTTCTTTTTAGGTTCTTTAAATGGAATACTCTCTCTTTCTTGTTGATAGAACTTAAGAGTATCTACTTCATACTGATTTTAGTGTGAGGCTCAAAGGATGCCAAGAAACACAGGACATAGCTTCTGACCTCAAAAATCTCTTGGTCTTGGAAGGAAGAGGCAGATAAATTAGTATTACGGCTTATCTGGAGTACATAATCAATGGACAATGATTGGGAAGGCTCAAGCAAAGATCCCAAGAGGGAAGCTGTGTTGACATGATAGGCCAGAGGAGATAGATTTTAAATTATGTGTTAGGAGAAAGAGTACGGTTAGTTAAAATAATCTAAAATTTAAGCAGGGGAGAAAATATCTACAAAAAAATAGTGAACACCTGGTTTCTTTGAGGATTTCTTAAGAAGTCTTCAGCTGGAGGCAGGTGGCATGGGCTACGGTAGAGGCCCAGATGAAGGGGCTATAGAGGCCATGACAACCCGTTAATCCAAAATGAGCCATTGAACGGTTTAAAGCACTGGAATTAAAATATCATTTTCAATTGTTTTAACCCTTGGGATGTTTTGATTTTATGGTTATGAACAAAGATATGTTCAACAGAATTCTACCAAGGTTGATAAATTATTATTGAGACAGGATTTCCTAGGGACAATAAGACTAAGCCAATTTAATTTCTCAATCAGTTTCATATACCTTTCCATATAGTGTCATTTATGCAGAGTAAATGATAAGGTCACATTTTCTTTAGAGTCAAAATGACAGATGAAAAAGTTCACGTAGCAGAGTGGTGGGTTCAAAACTTGCCTCTTTGGATTCTCATTTTATATAGAACATGCAAGCTTCTGAATACGAAATATATTCCCACTGCATTCTATTATTTTTCAGTTTGAGGATTCAGCTATTTTAGAAGTTTCCGTTATTAGGGATTAAACAAATTATATATTTTTAAGCAACTGAACATGTTTTAAATAGGATTTTTATGAAGAGGAAAAGTAGAAGTCCAGCAATTAGGCACACTTTATATGCTGCCATCGCTCTGAAAGTGGTGGAGTTTGGAGTGAAGGTATAATCCTTGCAGCCATTGCACAGACCCACAGGCATCTGCCAGTGTGTGCCAGGAGCCCGAGGCTCTTCAAGGTCACGGAGGAGCATGGCCCCCCATTCAGCCCACATTAGCTCGGGAGTGCAGAAAAGTGACGAGGTCCTTTGTAGTGGAAACAGTAACTCCTGTCATGAAGGCTTGAAAACAAGTCACTTGGGTGTTGATGATGACTGGAAAACTGTATTTTGAAGGATCCCAAGGTATCTCTTTAACATTCATGCCTTCTCCCACAATCTGCTAGTCTGCCGACTTCAGCTTTCATCTCCTGGAATACCACCCAGTTCTCGCTGTTGCATCGTATCTGTGAAATGTGCATCATTCCCCTGCCTTTCATCTGAGAGTTTATACCAAGATTCACGTTTTCATCGGCAGTGGGTTCATGTCAGTTAGAATTAATGGCAGTTTCACTCATTGGCTTTTATTGTTAATATTTACATACCTTCCAGATTGTGGCTTTTGGGTAGGGAGGCCAATGGAATGCAAAATGAGCCAAAGTCAAGAAGCACAGAGCTTTGCTTCTTTCCTTGAAAAAAATGTTGCATTTTATTTGTTTTTAATAAATAAAATGAGCTTTACAGCTTCCAGTAAAATAGCCAAAAATAAAATAGAAGACTTTGTTTTATGCAAGTCTTAGGAATCCAAATGAATACTAAGCAGTGGTATTTGGGAGTTGGGTAAAAACTTTCTGACACAAGCATTACTATGCCTATAATACAGAAATCCGAAGGGAAAAAAAATCAGTTTCAAGTCTTTTTTATAACTTTATTTTCAAGTGACTAAAATTTACATGAAGCCATCTTTACTCAACTTTGGGTCTTTTTTTATATTTTATTTTATTTTATTTTATTTTTGAGACAGTCTTGCTCTGTTGCCTAGACTGCTGGAGTGGAGTGCAGTGGTGCAATCTCGGCTCACTGCAAACTTCACCTCCTGTATCCAAGTGCTTAGCCTCCCTGGTAGCTGGGACTACAGGCACACACTACCACACCTGGCTAATTTTTTGTATGTTTAGTAGAAATGGGGTTTCACCATGTTGGCCAGGCTGGCCTCGAACTCCTGGCCTCAAGTGATCTGCCCACCTCGGCCTCCCAAAGTGCTAGGATTACAGATGTCAGCTACCATGCCCGGCCAACTTTGGTCCTTTCTAGCACTACCAAGACCACTCTATCCTGCTTTCCTGACCTTGGCATTCAATTAAGTATTTTGAATGCTTCATCCTCAACTATGAACTGATCCTCCCCCTACCCGCCTCACTTTAAGTTCTCAAAATGAGATGACTTAGAAATAGGTTGGACATGTTCTCAAGTATCCTAAAATAACCTGGGTTGTATGTGAAAGATTCGATTGACATAGGCACCTCATACTCTGAACACTTTGCCTCTTTGAATGCTTATTAACTTTTGCTAGGATGCTATACTTTTTATACCATCCATCGCTTCTGAAATTTTATTAATTTCAGAATAAAATAAAAAAATTAATTAATTTTTTTTGGTTTCTTTAGTAAGTATTTTCCCTTTCTGGTTGAAGGACTTATAGCAAAGGAATGGAGCATGACCTTTGGAATCAGCTCTTCAATACAATCAAAGCTGCATCGAGAGGCTGTGTGCCCTTGGTTTACCTTTCTGAGCCTCTGTTTTTGAATCTGCAAAGTGGGATTGATTAAAATAAATACAGACTGTAACCTCTGTGGGTTAGAAACTGTGTCTGTTGGCTCACAGGTGTTACTCCAGAGGAAATGCTTGGGCAAGCAGAACTTTGTCTAAAATACCACAGTGTACTTCCTGTTGGAATTCGAAGTTGGTAGTTCTACCTTTGTCAAATACCCTGACTTCTCTTTTGAGATTTTCACACTGTTAATTCCCAAAGGAGATTTATTTTAAATAGGTGATCTTTTAAGGTCTCTGCTGTTCTGAAAGTCTGAATATCTAGCATGCATATATGAATTGGATTTTAGCAGTACTGTCATTGTTATTTCTGGAATCAAAGGGACTTATTGGCTTCCTCCAACATGACTTGGGGAACTCCAACTCCTTTTGCAAAGTCAAGCTCGGGGGATCTATCACCCAATTTATTTTTGTATAAGTGTTTTTCCATGTCTTCCTAATTGACTCCACTCCCCATCCTGTTGCTGTGGAACTGGCCCTGCTCCGAGGACCTCACCTGAAGCTGTGTGGTGTAGAAAGGATGTGCTGGGCTTATTGTCTGACAAATTGGGTCCTGTTTTGGGGCCACTCACAGAAGAGCTGGTGACCAGGGCAAGTTACAACTTCCCTGTAGCTCAGTGTCTGCATCTCTAAAACAGGGTAATCACCACTGTCCTCTCTGCCTCCCTGGAGACAATGTACGTGAAAGCAGTGTGAAAAAGCTCCTGGGATGAACAAGTTCAGGATGAGCCATTGGTGGTAGTATTGAAAAGCACAGATCCTACAGAACCCTCTGGGACTAAAGGGGGCCAAAGTCAAATACGTAGTTCAAAACAGGTTAAGTGAGACTTGATATCTGAATTATTTTATCCATTGTATAGTGGAAAGAATATGGGTTTTGAGGTCATATTATAGATCGGGATTCATACAAATTAAAAATAAGCCAATTTCTAAGCACAACAAAGCAGGCTTCAGTTAAGAAAGTCCAGTTTGAGTCAACAATTTGGGTTGGATTTTTTTTTTCTTTTCTTAAGAATTTACTGGTTCGGTGATCTCTGACATATCATTTAACCTCTCTGAGCCTCAGTTTCCTTATCAGCACAATGATGATACTACTGCCCATTTTTCAGCTTCTTATGTGTGAATTAGAGAGAAAATATATAAAGCACTGAGCATAGTCCTGAAGACACACATGCCCAAAAGACATATTTATTATTGTTTCTAGTTTTTATGTTTTTCAGGTATACAACTAAACCTGATGTTGAACTCAATCCATATGTTAATAATGCTTTTTTTAGGTATGAAGCATTATTCTGCATTTATATGCAAATAAAGACAAAAAGATGTCTACCCATAAAAGCAAAGACAGGTTGGGAATGTAGTTAAAGTAGATGAGAAGAAGGAAATTCTTTGTCAAACTGAAGATTCCATTCCTATTAAAAACATGCATAACTTACGAGCTAAATTTCAGGATGCAAACACTTTTTGAAATGGATTGGCCTACATACTTGTGAAGACTCTGCGGGACCAAGTCCTGTTCTTCTGTCAATACCCATGGTTTCAATAACATAGCACAGAGGACTAGAGAGAGAAGGCAGTTCTTTGGTGACAAGAATTGAGATTTTAGGACAACACTAGGATGTGAGAAAAATTCCTAAGGGTTTGAGTTCAGAGATCCTGGAGACCAGAAGGAAGCTTCGAACAGCTGGAGTGGGGTTTCCACAGGAAAAGATGTGTTTCTAAGGAGGTAAAAGGTGAAGTGCATGTTTGATGAACTGAGAATGAGTGCAGAATGACAGGCAATTAATAGCCTAAGCTGTGGAAGATGTTCGAGTTAGGACTAATGGAAAGAAGAAAGTAAAATCTAAATAACCAGAATATTTGCCATAAAGTACATGCGAGAGAGTCTTCTGCAGAACTGAGCAGATCCTCCAGAACAGTGGTTCTCAACCAGTGGCGATTTTGCCACCTCAAGGAATGTTGACCCTGTCTGGTGATGTTTTTATTTTGTACACGTGGGTGAGTGCTACTAGTATCTAGTGGATAGAATCCAGGGATGCTGCTAAACATCCTGAAATGTACAAGTCAACACCCTCCCACCACCCCCAACAAATAATTACCTGGCCCAGGTGTCAAAAGCACACAGGTTGAGAACCCTTGCTGTAGAATGACATATTCCAAACTGCACTCCACTGCATGCAAAGGATAATAACACATTTTCTGTGGGTTAAAAAAAGTGGGGGGCTTGGGGAAGGGAGGTTCTAAGATCCAATAAACTGAGGAAGCTCTGTGTCTAATAAACAGATTTCTTTATTGTAGAATGATTCTGAGTACTTAAAAACAAAAAGCATTTCCAAAAACAATTTTCTAAGAAATAACTTTGAAGTTATAAGTGTTCCACAAAGCACAGGACAGGAAACACTGATCTAGTATTTCATATTAATTAGTTTTTGATAGAATATTACTAATTACCTACTTGAAAAAGAGTAGACATATTTGACATTAAATTGTTAAAAATAAAAAACAGTTAAACATAAAACCTAGCCATGCATATGAAAAAAATATGAAAGCACACAAAGATTGCATACTGACAGAGAATGCATCATCCGGATAGTCCAGGCAGTGATGAAACCAACGGATGTTCCAGTACATACTTCCCTTCTACCATCTGTAGCACTAAGAATGACAAGAGTCTGATGTCTCATCAATATGCCAGGATGCTAATACAACCTTTTCCTTAGTAGGCACTCTATATTTGAATTTATTGTAGATACTTAAGTGATTCTCCCCACCCCTGTTTATAAGTGAGTAGTTATAGCAGATGCTCACATCAGATTGCTGTGTTTGTAAAAGGATTCTGTTCATTTGCATGTTTTTCTCTGAAATATTGCATTTATTTATTTCAGTGCATCTTCTTAGAAGATGTATTCAATAGGGAGCAAGAATAATATATACTCCTGGTTGAATGCGAGACCATAATTTAAATAGAGGTATTGGACTGACATCAGAGATTTGAGTGAAAGTGGAAGCCCAGAGGAAGGAAGGGGACAATTTATTATTGTTTACATATTACACTGCAGCTTTAGATTCCCTTAGTTACTACTTGAATGTAAAATGTATTACTCAGAAGAGGATCTGGAATGAACTCTATGCAGAAGATGAAGTTGGGTGGGTGTTGTGCTGGAATGAAAGCTGCAGTCGTCTTTGCAGATGCCAGTGTACTGGGAAATAGGCATGTGTATTTAGCATAATAAAGTCCTGCATTCTCATTGCCCAATCACTTAATTTTCTGAAAGAAAACTTATATCCTATCTCTCTTTTGATCCTACTTACTACAATATTAAGGGATTTAACAGCCTTAAGACCTTTTGTCCTTCAATCATTCATTAGTTTGATGTTATACCTAATCCCCATTTCCATTTGCAGAGAAGTCAGTGAATAGAATCAGCTATCATTATTAAACAGGTTTTAAAAAACGTACCACATCACTTGAAAAAAAAAAATGATGAGGATTTTTTGGAGTGGTTTAATTTTGTATCAAATGCAACTAAAAACCTTACATATTCTTTTTTTCTATTGCTGTCATAACAGATTACCACCAACAGACGCTTAAGCCAACACACATTTATTATCCTATGGTTCTATAGGTAAGAGATCCGACTGGATTTCCACTGGGCTAAAATCAAGGTGTTAGTTGGGTTTCGTCTCTTTCTGGAGCACATAGCAAAGATTCTTTCTTCGCTTGGATTCCTGCTTCAAGAGGCTGTTTCCATTCCTTGGTTCACGGCCCCTTCCTTCATCTTCAAAGCCAAAAGTGTAGCCTCTCTTTGAGCCTGCTTTAGTTGTCACATTTCCCTCTGACCACAGCCAAGAAAATTTCCCCACTTAGAAGGACATGTGGATGAGTTCAAACTCACTTGGATAATCCAAAATATTCTCCCCACCTCAGGGCCCTTAACCTTAATCACATCTGGAAAGTCCCTTTTGCTATGTAAAGTAACATATTCCCAAGTCCTAGGCATTAGGACATAGACATTGTTGGGAATTCATGATTCTGCCCACCGTGCTTTATTTCCTTCCATTTCCAATGCGATTTGACAGAAATTCCAAATGATTCCCCCCAAAATCAGAAAAACCTATTTCAAAGTGTTTTATAACACATTAGCTGTTACTTCTTTAGCTTTGAAGTGAAATTAACCCAGACGTGTAATCCTCAGCTCTGTTTCCTTCCCACTCATGCTGTAGAAATAAACCTCCCAAAGATGCTGAGTAGGCTCTGTCCCAGGGCCAATGATGGCTGGTGGAGGTTGGTGGGACATCTCCCCTCTCCACTTCCAGCTATAAATCCCCATGTGTCACCCAAAGCCTGCATGGCTCACTTAGAGAAGCTCAACTGAGTGACTTCTGCCTCCCCTCAGGCACTGACTCCTACAAGCAGACAATTACTGGTGTCAGCAAGCATGTGCCTGTGGCTCGCTGCATGATTAGCCGTTAATATTTGGTTTTGAACTCCATCAGAGATAAGCTGTTCTTGCAGCATATCAAACCAGGCAATCTAATGCAAAGGATGCTATGGTTAGAATAAAGTGTTGCTCATTTTCCAAGAGATAAGTAGGTAGATAGATTGATAGATAGATAAATAGATAGATGGATACATAGATATAGGTAGAGATACAGCTATAGATTTAGATACAGATACAGATATAGATATATAGAAATAGAGATTTTTTAATAGACTAGTTTTTAGAATTCACGGACCCTTGTTGAGGTGAAAAAGAAAAAGGGATACAGATCATGACGTCAGGAGATCGAGACCATCCTGGCCAACGTGGTGAACCCCATCTCTACTAAAAATACAAAGATTAGCTGGGCGTGGAGGTGCACGCCTGTAGTCACAGCTACTCGGCAGGCAGCTGAGGCAGGATAATTGCTTGAACCCGGGACAAGGAGGTTGCAGTGAGCCGAGATTGCGCCACTGCACTCCAGCCTGGCCATAGAGTGAGACTCTGTCTCAAAAAACAAAACAAAACAAAACAAACAAAAAAACAACTTTTGAGCTAAGTTCTCAAATATGTTTCTACTTCAATTTTAGGTCTCTTTCTCCTAAATATCAGAAAATGTCTTTGTCCAATATGGGTAGTCACGGAGAAATGAGGCAGTTTATTGGTAGTGAGAGTGTGATAAGGCAACCAACTACAAAAACCCTCTTTGGAGCTAGAATGATAGTGTTAGATTTCTATATCCCTCAAGGACTTTAACATTATAACCACTATGTCTGTCATTAAATACACCTGAGGTTGTGTATTCAGTGATTATAACCCTATTGGCATGCTTTTTAAAAAATTAAGGCTATTTTTTAGTCCGTGCCTGAAAACCACATTTTTAGGTCCCACTGTTGGCTAAGGAAAGAGTTAGGAGTTGATTCTTTGCCCAAGGTGCTGGGCTTATTTTATTAAAACATCCTTGCATGGTGACTTTCCTTATATTCCAAGTTCATTCCAGACGCCCAGCCTGATTTGGCCCCCGAGTCCTCATCTAGTGCCACTCTCTCCCTTGCTCACTCTTGTGCAGTCATGTTGGGCTTTTTCTGTTTCTGGAATGTACCGAATTCTCCAGTCTCCCCACCCTTGCACTTGAGGCTAGGTCTTTTCCCGGCTCCTCCTTCATTCATAAGTGCATTCTCAGCAAAACCGCCAGAGGGCGCCTGACACGTGAGTTCTGATCTGTCTTCAATGGCCTCCCATTTCACTCGAGATACAAGCCAAGGCTCATATATCTAGCAGGAAGGCTCTCCACCATTTGAACTCAGTTTCTTTTCTGACCTCCTCTTCTGCCTACTTTCTTTTGGTTGCACCCCTGGACTTCGCTGTGTGCCTCAAATATGCTGGATATGCTCCCACCTCAAGACCTCTGCTGCTGCTGCTCCCTGTCCTAATAGTCTTCCTCTTAGTGTACACAAGGCTCCCTCCCTCTCTTCCTGCATCCTACTGCAGTTTCAGGTTGTAGACCAAGCATGTAGTAGGTGCTCAGTAAATATCTATTGAATGAATGAACAAAAGCAAGCATTACTGTTCATGGAGCCCTTTCTGACAACCCTTTATTTAGCAAAATGGGATTTCCACTCTGCTAAGGAACATGAATCTAATGTAAAAGATGGTGTCCCAGAAGGCTGTGAACTTTAGTGTTCAGACACACTGAGGTATAAATATATGAGTTCCACAGCCCTTCTGACTTTCTGTGCAGCTGACAGTACCTGTTTGATGAGAAGTTTCCTGGGTACTCTGTAATTTAACCAGGACAATTGTCGCAGTGAGACCAGAGATTGTTTCTTTTGCTTTTGCCCATTCTTGTCTTATATATCTCATTGCATCTTATATCAGTACAATATCGGTAAATACTAGCACAAATAGCAAACTTTCTATGTAGTACACCCGTTAGGCCTCAGTGTGACTTGCCTTCCTCTCCAACAGCAGCCTTGTAAATGGTTTTGGAAAAGACAATCTGTGGATAAATTACTAGTTTTTTTTTTTTTTTTTTCCGTGTACTTACTGTGTGACTTTGGGCAAGTTTCTTAATGTCTCTGAATCTCTTCATGTATAAAACAGGGTTTTAAAAAATTCTACTTCATGAAGTCCTCATGTATTCATTTAATAAATATTTCATTGAGCACTTACTATGGTTGAGGCATTATTTAGGTCCTAGGGAAAGAGGGATGTACAGGACAAATAAGATGCCCAACTTTCATTCTATTGGGGGGAGGGAAGGAGGGAAGACAGTAGAGTAGGAAGGAGATGACGAATTCAGTAAGGTATTTTTCATGAGTGATGAGTGTTATCAAAGAAATAGGCCCAGGGAGATGAAATAGAAAGGGAAGAGATAGGAACACCACTTCAGGTTGAGTTATCAGAGAAGACTTCATTTCTTTGTGGCTGAGATCTAAATGCTGAGAAGAAACCAAACACACAAAGATCCTAGGGTATAATGTTCCAGGCAAGGGTAAAAGTAAAGTTCAAAGACCCTGAGACGGACAGTAGCTTGATGGTTTGGGGAACAGAAGGAAGACTGTCGAGCCTGCAGTCGTAGTGAGAGTGGTATTAAGGGAGCTCAGAGACATAAGCACAGGCTGGATTACGGCAGGTAAGCTCTGCAAAAAGTTTCTGGCAGAAATCATCTTACCACTGTTCCTGGCACCTCATAATTATCTAATAAATTTAAATGTCCTTTCTTTTCCAAATTTCAATTTTCTAATTAGAAGAAGGATTATATTTATTCTCCATTAAAATAAAGGGTATGAGCAAAGTTATGTTCAAATAGTTTGGTATGCTTGTGCTAATTTACATTTATCACCAATCATGATTTTAATTAAATACATGGGAAATGGATTCTTATTAAAATTCAATAATTTTTTTTTTTTTTACCCCAAATGTGGTCAAGTGTTTTCCCTGGATTTATGCAAGCATAGCTCCTATGATATGGTGTAAAATGAATCATACTTTTTTTAAAGATGCTTTTGTTTGAGTGTCTTCAAGAAAAATCTATTGTGAGAAAGATCCTAAACATATGTATGTACAGATGCATATCTTTGAAAGCCTATGTGAATACTAAGGGAATCTGAACTTTTCCTTTGGAAATCTTTACATAATAAATCTATTTTCATCAATCTGGCATATTTTTCCCCTAGCACTGACTTACTGAATGCTGCTGACCACGTGCAGCGTCTCATGCTAAATGCTTACTTAATTCATCACCAAATTCTGTAGACTGTACAGGGTAAACACCTCTAAGGCATTTACTTATTTTCATCCTCACTGTCCATCACACTCCCTCCCTCCCTGTTTCTGCAACAGCTTCCCAATTGGATCTTTTTAAATGCAAATTGGATCCTGTGTTCTTTACTTTAAAATATTTGTATGGCTCTCCAGTGCCCTGAGTGGTTTAGGGGTTCTTAGCTTTTATCCCTTATTTACTTTTCTAAGTGCATCTGTTACCACTTCCTACAGGTCAGGGTCACGCTTAAGCTCCTCCCATCCTCAAAGAAGCCTTACTCTCTCGCTTTGCCTTGTCCCTTTTGCCTGAAATCCCCTTCCTCTACTCTACTTTAGCCCCTCCACCATTACCAGAGTAATCTCTATTCATCCATTAAGCCCCGCTTCAGCCCTCTCCCAAGGGCTGCACTCCACAAACCCCACCCCCACATGTCTAGTTATTAGCACTTAGCTGTGCTTACACACCTTCTAGAGGTATCAGAATTATCACACCCCATTGTTAGGACTGCCTGCCTAGCCATCCCACTAGATTGTCAGATGGTAGGGGCAGGCATCATGACTATGGGGTTCCTCTTAAATCCCAGTGCTGGGCACGCTGCACGGCATAGAGCAAGTACTCAAGAAATGTTTCTTGAATTTAAAAGGTGGCTTTAAATCAAATGCCTCTGAAAAGGGAGCTGATAATGCTCCTCATTACCTGAAGTTTAGCTTCATGATCTATGGTCAAAAACATCCAATTTGGTCCCACCAAACATCCAGTTTGGTCCTACCTGTGGAAGCATATTGACTGCCCTTAACTCAAGCCCTTAACTCTCTAATTTCACTGATTTCTACAATAGAAAGAACTATTATTATTACATTGTTTATCATGGAGCTAAAGTTTAGTTTTTGCATGTGAATAGGCGAGGCCCCTTCTCACCCCTTTCCTTACCTTCCTTTTTATTTACTTATTTATTATTTTTAGAGACAGGGTCTTACTCTGTGGCCAGGCTAGAGTGCAGTGGCATGATCATTGCTCACTGTAGCCTTGGCCTCCCAATCTCAAGCGATCTTCCTGCCTCAGCCTGCCAAGTAGCTGGGACTACAGGCATGCACCATCACACCTAGCTAACTTTTTTATTTTTTGTAGTGATGGGGTCTCATTATGTTAACCAGGCTGATATTGAACTCCTGGCCTCAAAGGATCCTCTTGCTTTGGCCTCCCAAAATGCTGAGATTATAGACATGAGCCACTATGCTGGGCCCCCTTTTCTTATTCTTAGCAGGAGCATTCCAAACTCTGGAAATCTGTGCCCAAACCGTTGCTTTCATTCCACGAGCTTGCTAATGGCCACACATGCCTGCAACATTCCTCAACTCCCCTAGCTTTCAGTTTTATCCGTAAAATTGATTGCTTTGAATTTCTATTGTTAGTAATTAATTGAAAGAATAAGTCTTCATGATAGGTCAATAAATATGTTTTATGGATGAAATCCCAGCAGTGCAAATGCAAAACTTGTGTGTTTTAAATTTTAAATGGTTACCAAAATGAAGCCTCCAACTCTACTCAAACTACAGCTTGCAAAATCAGTAATGAATCCATTAATTTCTTTTTTTTTTTTTTTTTTGAGATGGAGTCTTGCTCTGTTGCCCAGGCTGGAGTGCAGTGGCGTGATCTTGGCTCACTGCAGGCTCCATCTCCCAGGTTCATGCCATTCTCCTGCCTCAGCCTCCCGAGTTGCTGGGACTACAGGTGCCCACCACCATGGCCGGCTAATTTTATTTTGTAATTTTAGTAGAGATGGGGTTTCACCGTGTTAGCCAGGATGGTCTCGATCCCCTGACCTCGTGATCCTCCCGCCTCAGCCTCCCAAAGTACTGGGGTTACAGGCGTGAGCCACCGCGCCCGGCCATCCGTTAATTTCTTGACATTGTTTTTCACATGCCTTGTGTCAGCTCCCCTAGGCATCTACTGAGTCCCACCTAAAACAAAGACTGCTCCATACATCTGCAATTTTTCAGCTGAGGTAGAGAAATGGAGAAGCTTACTACTGTTGTAACGTAGATATATTTGTTCATGTTCACCTTGATCTACTTTTCGACATCACTGGCCAAGGTTTAAATTTAGATTCATCTAACATTTTGTGTGCACACATTGTGCTAAGAACGCTGCTGGATACTTTACATGTATTTTATCTGTAAATATTCAAACTCCAGGTAAAAGTTATTTATTTACTACAGCACCATCATGCAGATGAAGACATTGAGGCCCAGAAAGGTTTAAATGTTTATTTAATGCCACACAGCTATTAAGAATTCAAATCTAAGTTATTGTAACTCCAGTACAAACTCTTTCCTTTATATTGTGCTACCAAATAAATCCCAGGGACCCTTTGCCCTTTTGGGATAAATATTACCATTATTTTTCTGGTCTTTGTGTCTCATTGGGAACTTGCTGTGAGATCCTGAGAGTGTCGCTTAGCTTATGCAGGTGTGACTTATAGCCTGTGTCAACAAGCTGGCCCCAAGTAACATGCCAGGTAACAGTTTCAAGCCTGGGTTACTTAAAAAGAAGGCTGAGTAGGTTGGTGGGAGCTGGGACCAGTCTTATGATGGAGGAATATGCTGTTGCTATTCTTGAAATTCTTTTCCTCCACCCCACTTCATCCCCTACCCCTTGTTGTTGGCAAGATTTATCTTCAGGTATCCAGGGAAGATGAACTCAAGCTACCTCTCCTCCTTCCCTTCATTTTGTCTAGGTCCTCAGTCCTGCCTACACACAAGTATTAGATAAGTCTCCCTAATTTTAAATGGAGTGGCTGGCCAGGCATGATGGCTCACGCCTGTAATCCCAGCACTTTGGGCCTCTGAGGTGAGAGGATCCCTTGAGGCCAGGAATTCAAGACTGGCCTGAGCAACATTGGGAGACCTCGTCTCTACTAAAAAATAAAAAATAAAAAAAATTAACTGGGGATGGTGGTGCATGCCTATGGTCCCAACTACTCAGGAGGCTGAGGCAGGAGGATTACTTGAGCCCCAGAGGTCTAGGCTGCAGTGAGCTATGATTGCACCACTGCACTCCAGCCTGGGTGACAGTGAAACCCTGTCAAAATAAATAAATTAATTAATTAATTAATTAAATAGATAAATAAATAAATAAATAAATAAATGAAATGGAAAGAGTGGCTGAGGGAGTATGTGTTTCATTCTGTGTTTTATCTACAGCTCGAGAAGCCTGGAACTCTGTGGTCCTGCACCTCCCCCTACACCCCCCAACAAAAATTAGCCTCCAATCAGCTCCTGGAGACAATGTTGGTGGGAACCACAAGGGTTCCTGGGCATGCCCAATCTCTGGCACTGAAGAGGAGATTCAATCAAAATAAATGTATGCTGTCGAGGCCAGGCTGGCCATATGTTCCTGCCAGGCAGTTGTCAGGAGGAGATATTTGTTACGTTCAAATGTGGACACAAGCTCCTAAGAAGGCAAACACTTGTCATTTAGAGGGACGTCTGAATATGGCAGCATGTTTCCAGTGATAACCCAATTTCATTTTACATCCTTTTCCTTCCCTTTCTCTTGGGCTCTGGGCCTCCTCACCAGCACATCCTGTTGGCCAGCCTGCTCTATCACAGCAGTATAGTTGAAAACCTAGGCACAACTTTCTACCCGTAAGTAGCTTTGTAATATTCCTAGGAGGAACTTCCTTTCTCCCTTCCTCTCCCACATTGCCTCTTTGTCCAGATGTTAATGTGGAAGCATATTGACTGCCTACTTTCAAGCCCTTAACTCTCTAATTTCACTGATTTCTGTAATAGAAAGAGCTGTTATTATTAAGTTTTTATCACGGAGCTAAAGTTTAGTTTTTGCACGTGAATAGGCCACTATTCTCCTTCCTGTGTTAGTAACTGCTTTTTAAAGCTCTTGTGTTCTATTAAAATAACAATATCAAATTATGTAAATGTGCTAATTGCTTTATTGAAATTAATACCCTTATTTAGCAAGTTAAACCTTGCAAAATGACCATTTTTATTAAAAATTATGGAAGCATACCGGCTGTTTAAAGGCTAATGTAATTGGGTGAACTCAGCAACTGGGAAATGTCAATTAATGAGAGATTGTTAAATAGTATTGTTTAAACAATCAATTTTCTCTTGCAGTTTGGAAAATTGTCCTGATAAAGTAATAGTGACTATCTAAGGCCTGAAGGAAGGTTTATGAGTATTCTTTCCCATCTGGTTTTTAGATCTGTTGGATTTTCTTTTGGGTGTGTCAAAATTAGATTTGTTTAGTAATAGAAATTTGAACTTGGCAGTTTATAGAAAATCAGGATAGTTCTCCTCTGTGAAGGTCATTTTCTAGCTGGCAGTAAATGGCCACATGCAACCTCTGCCACCAGACCGTGAGCGCTTGTTGAAATAGTTGGAGACATCTAATTACTTTCTCCTGAGATGGTTTGCCTTTTTTCTTAGAACAGGATTTTGAGATTATAAAGAGATCTATCTCTCTGCTCTTGATAGTAAGAATTATTGCATCCGCTTGATAAGATATTGAGTATCCTTATTATGGGTCTGAGTTTTTTTTAGCTTCTCTACCATTGGAAATAACAATAATGCTTGCCACGAAACCATCTAAAAATCCATTGTCTTTGCGGTAGCCTTCAACCGGAACTACTGATAGCTGTTCCTGCAGTGCCGTTGTTCTCATTGGAGCATACTACAGAAACCTATTTATGAAAATATCTTGTGGTTTCCAAATAGTTGTAGGAAAGGGAATTTTTGGTCACTTATGCAATTTACAGAATTGAGGTCAGTTGAGGATGTTGGGATAGTTCTGACTGGAGCTGTGAAGACAAAGGTATGAGTAATACTCCAGATCTCTAAGCTCATTTCCAACTGTTTGTGAGTCATTGGCTTTGAAAACCAGAGGAGAGGCCCACATTTGAGTTTCTCTGTAAATACCGGTTTTTGGTGTCATCCAGCATTTGAAAGTAATCGTTGTAGGTGGTGGATCATGTTTAATTTCTAGGGCTTTTTGTGAATAGATGATAAAGGGCTCCTTTATTATATGATAAGACACAGCTCTCCACTCTCCCTCCCACTCTACTCCCCCGTCATCCTGGAACTAAATCACCAGAGGGTTTAATCTATTTCAATTTTCTTTGTTCACATCAGAGATGTTTTGGGTTTGTTCTGTGGACTTCTTATGACTAAGAGTATTGATTTTATTAATCCAATTGTTTGTGAACAAAAGCTGGCTTTTTTTATTGCTGGAACTGAAAATTAGTGACATAAACTCTGATATCTTAAAAGGCTAAACTCACATTTTTCCCCAGAGGCATTTACCAAACTGGCTGTTACATTTATCCTCTCCTCTACTAAATTTATGCAACATGAACTGCAGGATAATAAGCGTACCAATATACGTAGGTTCCTAAGAGTTTCAACATAATGCTTCTCACAGTGAAATCATTGGTTCAGTTATAAGACACTCCATGCACTATTGAAATATGACCTAGGATGCACCTAGTTTTACTCTGACTTCTGTGTAGATGTGGATGCAAGGATTCTTTTGATTGAAACATGTCCTTAGTTTCCATGAACAAGGCAATATACACCTGATCATTCCACCCTTGAAAGATGCAAATAATCTTTCACGTTTTATATTAAAACACCAGATAAAAACCCCACGCCAGTTGACTAAAATGGGTTTCTACCCTCCAGACAGTTTTTTTTTTTTTTTTTTTTTTTTAGTTCTAAGGAAAAGAGTTCAATTTTAGCTGTATCAATAGCGTTTTGAGCGAGATGGAAGATGTTCGCCTCCGTTACAGAGGGAATTTCAGGCATTGCATTGGAGCTGAAATTTGCTGGCACCTGCTGAGTGAGATTTTTCTGGCCTGTGCTCTGAGAACATCTTTTATCAAGTGCATGATCATTTATCCAGCTTTTTGAGATCTAAACCAGGTCATTCTTTGATCTTTATCTTACTCTGAACTTCCTAATGGTTGAACCCGGTCAGAAGAGGGTGAATCTCAGTCCTCCAGACCCTTCAGGAAGAAAGTCATCCTGTTGGTAGTTTAGTTTTCTTTGTAACAAAAGCATTTTTTTTTATTTAACCTATTTTATCACTTGAAAATCTACTATTTTGTTTCTGCCATCCTAGAGTGTGTTTGGTCTAATTGAATCTCTTCATGGACTCTGGGTGGTCACTAAAGTATCAATTTCTCAGAGGTTTTTTTTTTTTTTTTGAAATATTTAAGGCTATTTGCTTGCCCCCAAATGGTTCCAGACTACTGCATGTAGTTTTTATGTCTTTCTTTGGTAGTATAGCCTTCTCATTTGTTGCTTTCATGCTGTTACCTTGTCACAATGCCTGGCAAAAAGTAGGTGCTCATTAAATATTTCTTAAATGAATAGATGATAGTATTTTCTCTTCCTTTTCTAATTGCCTACTTCTAATTTGTTGATGTTTTGGAAATCAAGTAGGCATACATGATAATATTGTGAGCAAATCAAGATTAAACAGTATGTAATTGCGGGCTTTAATCCCTTGGAAAGTAAAAAGCCAGGACTTATTTTGTGATACTGATCTTGTGACAACTATTTTGACTACTAAGAGGTGGCTTTTAAAACACGCTTTGTGCTTTGGAACTGAGCTCTGAATCCACAAAAACTGAGATTTTTGAATTCCGATTAGGTGAGGTATCTTTGTAGTTAGTTTTCCATCCGATGGTCATTACCAACACCTAAGAGTACTCCCAGAAGCAGGCTATAGAAAAATCACTAGGCTATTACTGTGTTTGTGCTTATTTTAATTAGATTTCTTTTAGATTTTTTAAAGCTGTCCAGGGAGAAAATGTGTCCCTTGTGAATGCAATGTCCATTATGTAAAACTTAAGTGCATCAGGGGCTTTGGAAAGTGTAAAATTTATACTTAGGGCCCTGTTTAGTCAATGTGATGAGATTTAAGATCAATTATAGGGGAAGAAAAGAACTGGATACATTACTGTTTTTAGGAAAACTTAAAAGATGATAAGAATGTTTTTTTTTCTCACTGCCAAATGGTTGACAGTTTGCTTTTTTGAATCGCAGTGGAGCTTTTTGAGATGTTGGTCAGAGCCACTTCTGCTACTCTCTTATTGTGTTCTGGCTAGAAGTGTTGGGAGGACAAGAAAATTTCTCATTAGTGACATGTAGTGACACTTCACTTTATTGTGCACGGATGATTTTCTGACAGAGATAGATGACATGGTTCAAGTTTCCAAGAAAATGTTATTCCATCATTGAATGGGGAAGCTCTGAACCAATCTTTCCGATTTACAAACAGACCGTAGATGTGCCAGATATGACAACCTGATACTGAAATGTGGAGCCTTGAAATTGAAGATGTTTCCTTGTTCATTGTTGGGTATATAAGGTTACAGGTAACTGAGTACATTAACCATGCCATGTGTTCACTTTTCATTAAGTAGTGACGTGGATGGTGCACGGTCGATAGAGAAAAGTCTCCATTAGTCTGAATTTTTTGACACTAGATTTTTATTTTCCTATCAGGAAATATTTTTTTTCTGGAGCAGAAAGGGCAAAATAGTTTCCTCCATTTTCTCCAACACCAGCATCTCCTCAATAGGATTCCTCAGCTTGACTCGCTGGTGTCAAAGAGAAAGGCATATTCCCAGGCAGCGGCGGGGTTGATTGGTCACCTGCTACCCCTTCCCTTCTGTAACATCCACTAACTCCTCATCTCCTTGCCAATAGTGCCCAGTTTCTGTTTGAGATCAAGGAACTAAATAGAGTTAGTTCTGACAGAATGTCTAGTCGGTGCTGTGTCAGTAAATGGTTAATAACAGGCACTGAGGGCCTGAGTGTGGATCTGCTTGTAACATCTGATGATTTGATTTCCGTGGTGTAAGTATTCTCACTATGACTAATTTCAAGCCACCAAAGTAACATCGAATATGGAATTAAGGAGAAATACTAACAATTGGCTCCCATGATCCCATAATACTCAATACCAGCATACTACTACCTCTATTCCAAAGCTGCTGTTTTACATACGAGAAAACTGTGATCTAAAGGAGTGAAGAGGCTTTTCTGAGATCGCACAAACAGGGGTAAGACTTGCGCCAGAGTACCTATCCCCAACTTCTGAAGTTAGTTTTTAATAAGCTGATGATCTGATTTACTTATGTTTACATATGTAGCTGCTAACTGAAACAAATTTATTTCTTTTAAATGGAAGGGCCCCTTAGGTTCTTTGCTTAAGACCGGAAAACTAGCCAATGTTTCACAAAGTCAGTATTTTAGACTCTGCTGCCCAGTTTCTGGACAAGAATCCCAGTGTATCTTAATGGAAGCGGCTATCACGTATTGCGTATATATGTGCCAGTCACTCCATATGCATAGCGCCACAGAACCCACAGGGAAGGCATCATCTTTCTCTCCACATTGCGTATGAGGACACTAAAGTTCAGAGACAGAAACTTACCCAAGGTCACGTCTCATACGTACTAAGGAGTGTAGTGAGATCTTGACCCCAGGTTTGCTTGACTTCAGATAACACTTTGCCTTGCACTTGCTGCATTGTTCTGGAGAGGTCTTATTTCCACTATGTGCTGATGGACTTTGGGGATTTTCTGTAATTTAGGAAATATTTGTGGGAAACAAATTACTGTACCAAATGAAAATGCAGATGGAGCAAGGGTTTGATGAACAGGTAGGTAGATAATAGTATCCATGGCCCTTTGGGGTTCTGATCATAGTTTTTAGTATTTTCCCTGCTACTTCGTCCCTCATCTCATCTTTGAGATTTGGTAAAGCTAACTGGTGAGGACTCACCTGAGAGGACCCACGTCTTATCTCAAAGGTCCTTTTAAAAAATAATATGAGAAATATTCATCCACTTCTAGAACTAATGGTGAATAATCAGTAGTTAAAACCTAAAAAGCAGGCAAAAGGGTTGCATCTTTTAAATAAATATAAATAACTATATTAATTAGATATAATCATATATAATATATGCAATATATTATATATATAATATATGCAATATATTATATATATAATATATGCAATATATTATATATATAATATATGCAATATATTATATATATAATATATGCAATATATTATATATATAATATATGCAATATATTATATAAATAATATATGCAATATATTATATATAAATAATATATAATAAGTATACTAATAGTTAATGACAACAAGGCTGGTTAAAGCAAAGGCTGCTTCGTTTTATCCTTCTTGTGCCAGACGAATGGCATTCCTATATGATTCCCATAGTTTGCCAGTGCGTTCTATCTACATTATTTGGAGTGAGTCTGCAGCTTTCAGTACTGTGGTCTGCATTAAAGTGGGATGATTAGCATAATCTATACTGCACCCTTAAGAATATGGGGGCAATTAAACACTGAGCTTGACCTACCGCCCTCTTTTGTAGGGCAGAGATGATCCTGCACAGCAGAGGTGATTATAAATATCAATTCTATTCATTCTTCCTCTCAACTGCTTCGTCTCCCTTCCTTCCTTCATCTCTCTTTCTCCACGCTCTACACATGCAATTTTTAACCTCCAAAACTGGTGAAAAACTGATGGCATCAGGCTATCTTGCTGGAAATTGAAAATGCCAGTCAAACAGGGTCTCCAAATATCCAAGTATCTGGATGTTTAGGGTGGTGTAGACAAATTAACCAGATGCATCCATTGTGAATCTGGCTCTTTTTGGAGACCCGTGGAAACAACAAGTATCTATAGATAAAGAGAAAAATAATACTAACAAGCAAACAATTGCTTTGAAGTTCCATTGCAATTGTACTGTTATATGTCTGGCAGCCATATCCAGTGTCTGAAAATCGTGGTCGTATTTGCTATAACAAATCATTCCCACTGATTCCCATGTTGAAGTCTGATAATTTACAGATGAAAAAACTACGTCAAGATATCCAAGGCAATTTCTGCATTTTTAAATACAGAAATAGAAGTAGTGACCTGCTTGGTAAAGACTAACTAAAATGTCAAGTTGCTTCTTTGTGAAAATCAGAAAGTTTGCTGTGTGTTAGTATGAGAAACTAATCAGTCAATACTAAATAAATGTAATTTGGTAAACAAAACCTGTTACAACTAGAAATACTTAGCAGATTTTTTAAGAATAAAAAGAGGGGGCTGGACTTGTGACAACTATTGACCAGGAAGTTCTTTGACCAGGCTGAGTGCAGTGTCTCACACTTTGGGAGGCCAAGGCAGGAGGATCGCTTAAGCCAGAAGTTCAAGACCAGCCTGGGCAACATGTCAAAACCCCATCTCTACAAAAAATACAAAAAATTAGCTGGGCATGTTGGTGCACACCTGTGGTCCTAGCTACTCAGGAGGCTGAGGTTGGAGGATCACTTGCGCCTAGGAGATGGAGGTTGCACTGAGCCAAGATCATACCACTGCACTCCAGCCTGGGCGATAGAGTGAGACCCTGTCTCACAAAAAGAAAAAAGAGAAAAAAGAAAAGAAAAGAAAGTTCTATGACCGGTTCATACCAATCCAGCCATGATTCACTGTGCACCCAACTAAGTGCCATGCAGCAGTGAGGTCAAGATTGTACTTGTAGCATATACAATCTAGGGGGGAAAATAAAGTTTTACACATTCGATGAATGTTACCAAAGTGTATTAGTCTGTTCTCACACTGCTAATAAAGACATACCTAAGACTGAGTAATTTATAAAGGAAAGAAGTTTAATTGACTCACAGTTCAGCATGGCTGAGGAGGCCTCAGGAAACTTACAATCATGGTGGAAGGAGAAGCAAACACTTCCTTCCTTCACATGGCAGCAGCGAGGAGAAGTACAGAGCGAGGGGTGGGGAGAAAGCCCCTTATAAAAGCATCAGATCTCATGAGAACTCACTCACTATCACAAGAACGGGAGGGGATAAACTGCCCCTGTGATTCAATTATCTCCACCTGGTCCCTCCCATGACACGTGAGGATTATGGGAACTACAATTCAAGATGAGATTTGGGTGGGGACACAGCCAAATCATATCACAAAGGGACTTAGAGATATCCATCTAGAATTTCTGCTTCTAACCAAACAGAATTTGAACAGGACAGTCAATTACCTATAGTTAGTGATTTTATAGGGGTCAAAAATGCAACATCCTCAAAATTATCCATTTTGGCAAACCAGTTTACAAATCCTATATTGCTCACTTCTTTGGGTTAAGGTATTTAAGGTCTCAGTAAAAGATAATGCTGTAAGACAATGATGTCAAGCCATTATGAAACCTTAAAACCTCGACTCTAATAAATGTGTTGGATTAGCAGCCAGTCACCTAGGACCTCCGCAGAAGCCCTGGCTCAGGAAAAAAAAAAAAAAAAAAAAAAAAAAATCCTCTGAGGGTCTGAAGAGAGGAATTTGGAGAGGAAGGAATCCCCGAAATGCATACTTCCGGGTGAGGGAGCCCCGGTGGGAACTTGAGAAGTCTTGTTCCTGTCTGAAGACCCATAGACTGAAAGAGATGTTGAAAGGAACATCCTAACAAGGGGCTGAAGCAGCCACACCAGACAATTCTGATGGGGAAGTCTGCCTTCCCTAGCCAGTGAACTAGCCTGGTAAAACGCCTACTAGATCTGGCTGCAGAAAAGCACAAGTCTCCCTACTGAATGGCAGCAAAAATGAAGCAGAGTTTCTGAGATTTGCCCAAGGCCATAGAAGCAGTCCGCCTCACACCTGGGATTGGGATTCAGATCTTTCTGCCTTCCAGAAAGACAACTCCTGTCGCTCCCGATCATGTCCTATTTTTAAGTTCATTAGTTAACCTCTGGGTACTTAGCCAGTTCCAAGAGCCAGTACGTCAAAGCGTTTTTAAATGGACGAGCCTAAAGTGATCATTGTCTGGTTGGCCCGGCTCACCCCGTGAGCTCCTGCAAATGTTCTGTGGTTCATACAGAGGCTGGCTGCTCATCAACAAGTTTCTCTGAGAGGTGGGAAGCATCTTTCTTCTGATCAGAACATGCCTGTCACAGAGCGCCGGCGGCTACCAAGCAGTGCCTGCTCGAAAGAGCCACTGCCCCAGCCTGGGAGTCCAAAATCTGTCTTCTGGCAGAGGCTTTAACTGTTTGGCTGCTGTTTTCGAAGGTCCATGCTGGTACCTCCCAGGAAGAGAGAACCCAGCTGGGAAGCTGCCAGTTGCAGGCAATCTTCTCCTTCATTTCAACTTAACAAGTATTTAATGTGTACCCGCTGAGGGTCCAGTCCTTTGGGGTATGCAGCCCTCTGGAGGTCTACAATCATGCTGGGGAGTCCAGACACAAGCAGGAGGCAACCAGATGATACATCAAGGCTCTACATAATTAAGAGCTCTGCAGTCACGGCTACAGGAATTCAGGGATGTTCGGGGCTGTTGATGTAGCACTGCCTCTGCAAAAGGACGACTAGCAGTATTTAGGAAGGACCCAAAGACATTGTTTCTGCCCTATCAGGGTTCTTTGTCTCACACTAGGACACAAGTAAAAGTATCAGGCAAAATGAGACCTCTGCTTAAAGGGAGAGCTCATGAAAATGAATGGGACTCCCCTGATGCACAAGATTCTTCTCCAGACAGTTCTATAGGGCACTGAGCTGATCCCTATCACTCTGAGGTCAAAGGGAAGGCTAACTTGGCCTCAGCTGTCATGGCTGTGTTGTTAATCAGCCCTTCCATGCTAAACTCCCAGCTCCAATTTGCCTCCTTTTTCTTGTGCTGATACTTGTTTTATTTTGTCCTTGCTTTTCAGCATTTGCTGGGCACCCACAGGGTTCCTGGCACTCCAGCAAATGCCTGGGTGGCAGTGGAGTCATAACTCAGAAGACAGGATGCTGTGCGTGACTGCTTGATATCTAGCAATGCAGTAGCACGGTGGAAGTTTCTGGCTGTGTTAAATTCTAATTGTTTATATAATAAGAGCATAGCATTGGGGGGCTGTTATAACATGGAGTGATGTGTTAAGCTTGAGCTTACATGGTGTTAGATCAGCTTTCTCACACTTCTGATATCCTCTCACCTCCTAGAAGAGTGACTTCTTGAGCTAGGCAATTTGCTTTTAGAAGATTTATTGTTAAGTCTGATTAAGTAATTATTAGTAAAATAATTTGTTGGATGTCTGTCCCCCTTGCAAAACTGTAATTCTTATGCAGGCACTGACACAATGTGGATTCTTCTTCATTGCAGCTCCAGAGTCTTAAACAGATTTGTGATGAAATATTCGATAAATATTTATTAAAGTGATTATATTATTTTTCTAGGGATACCATAAGAAAATTCCACAAGCTGAGTGGCTCAGACAACAGAGATGTATTTCCTGTCAGTTCTGGAGGCTGGAAGTCCAAGATCGAGGTGTCAGCAGGTGTGGTTTTTCCTGAGACCTCTCTCCTTGACTTGTAGATGGCCACCTCCTCACAGCATGCTCACATGGTCTTTCTGTGTGCACCCTCATCCCTGGTGTTTCTCTGTGTGTCCAAATTTCCTCTTCTTATAAGGACACCAGTCAGATTAGATTAGGGCCCACCTGAAAGTCCCCGTTTTAGCTTAATCACCTCTTTAAAGGCCCTATCTCCAAATATAGTCCCATACTGAGGCACTGGGGGTTAGGGCTTCAACATATGAATGGGGGACACCATTCATTCTATAACAGGGATGAATGATAGAAACAGAATGAAGTATACTGCAGAAAATTGGATCACATTAAAGTGGATAAACTAGAGAATAATATACATAAATACTACATTATCATATTAAAGTGGATAAACTAGAGAATAATATACATAAATACTACATTAAAATGAGTTAAAGTTATTCCTTGCAATAGGAGCCCTCTCCCTCATTTGTTCCCTTGGCTAGAAAAGGACATGGTGGCTTTGTAGTCCGCAGGCCAGGAATGGTGTTCTAGCCATGGGTAGGGTGTAGATCAGTTCTGTAATTTGGGAATAGTCTATTTCTATTTCTGGGCTTTTGTTCTTTATTCTACAAAATAAAGGGAATCGGGCTCACGAAGTCACTCAGTGATCCTATGAAAAGCCAAACCAGAATGGAAATATTCCTTATGGCTTCTCTGTTTGACTAAGAGTGATAATCTGCAGTAATTCTCTTTCCTCCAAGGCTCATGGAGAGAAAGAAGAGACCCAAAGTCTACTTCGTCTTTTCCTTAGTGGCATTCCAGTTACGTGTAAGCCAGACAGTCAGGGAAGCAAAAGTCTCTACCCTAGGAAGCAATAAGCAACTCCCTCAATGGGAAAAAAGCCAGCAAATGCTCCTGGTTCCCATCTTGCTGGCAGGGAGCAAGTCTGTGCTGCCTTGTATCTGTCTTCTCCTGTCTTGGTGATGACGGACTTTAGGAGATACAGTGTTCAAGGTAGCAGTAAGGACCATGAATCCACAAAACGGGAAGTCAAACCCTAGTTCCCCTGCTGACTTGCTCCAAAGCTCAGAATACCAAACTGGTGAAATCCCAACTAAGACCACTTTTCACCCTGTTCCACTGATGTTTCCCATTCTTCCCGTTTGGAGTGCAGAGTTGAGACATTACCTTGAGCACCGAAGTGACACAATAGACACATGGAATTTCCTCCCCATCCCCAGTGCAGTTTTCCAGCAATGTGTGATAACTAATTACTTGTGACCCTCGCTTCCCCTTGTTATCTCCTGGAAATAGTTGTTTTTCTGTGTAAGAACTTGCTACAGATGCTACTAAAATAAAATCCCTGGGATAATTAGCAGATGCGGGGGTTTCTGCGATGTTTCATTAGTAAGTGGTGCTGGTCTAGGAGACTGCCAGCTTGCTTACTGCACTCAAAAAGCAGGGTTGGAGCTGCCATCGTTTGGATTTGCATATGTTCTTCCCATTTTCACTTACCGCCCCTTTGCCCAAGAAATCACCTCTCCAAATCGACAATGACTTTCCAAATCTATATGTCTTTGCTTTCCCAGTTACTGCCTTCTCTTCATTTACCCAGTCACATCGGGTTATGGAAACACAAATGCAGAAACGTGCCCAAATCATTGCGATCTCAGAAATTCAGAGCCGTTTGCATTTCAGCCTAAGGCAGCAGCTTCTGAACTACACTGAATAGAACTTGGGAAACCTCGTGCACCCAGAACTGATAGAATGCTTTTCTTGTGTGTTTTTGGATTGTGCAGTCAATTGACATTTTGTTGACACTACTTCCCTTCAATTTCCCTTTCTATATAATTTCAATTCTCCTTCTTCTAGGATTTCCCATTGCTATTTCCAGTGGCTTTATACCATGGCTCAGCTGATCTTTGAGAAATAATGCCAGGCCTCTCTCCGTTCTTTTGTATCCCGCGTGCTACCTGATTCTTATCTTACCTGTGCAAACACAATTGGGGTACTGCCAAGAATAAGAATAACACTTTAGCCTCAGTTACTGGGCCTAGGGACCCATGAGAGGGATCTGATATAGCTCAATCAGTAGTTGGCTGTCTTCTTTATTCTGCAAGACTGATGATCAGGACAATCCTTCCTCTTACTGAAACGATATATTCCTAACCTCGTTTTCAAATTCCCTCTTGGTGATCCCTAGGCCCTCCTTGACTTCATCAGCACCCACTGCTTCCTCCCACTACTGGGCTCCAACCACCTCAGTCTTCTGTCAACCCTGCAGACGTGCCAAGCTCATTCCAACGTGAGAACCTTGGCATGTCTTCTGTCAACCCTGCAGATGTGCCGAGCTCATTCCCATCTGAGAACCTTGGCACTTCCTGTTTCCTCTTTGTTGTACACTCTTTCCCTATAGCTGCGTCTTGTCCTTCTCCTCAATCTGAGAAGCTCACTCTTATGCTCAGAAGTTACCTCCTCGAAAAAGCCTTCCCTGAAGTTAAGTGATTTTGCCCACTCCACCCAGTCCCTATCTTTTCCACTGTGAAATTCTTTCTTCTTCTTAAACTTGTTACTGTCAAGAGTAAGCTCCACAGACTTTGGCACTTTATGTTGTGGCCACTATTTTTTTCCAGCATCCTTAACTGTGCCTGTCCCAGATTAGATGCTCAACAAGTATGTGTTGAATGGATAGATTTAGGAAAATAGGGTTAAGAAAGGATGAGTTAGAGAGGAAAAATAAGATTCATGATCTTCAAAAAGGAATCAGTGGAGAAATGGCCTTGTTGGTTCAGGTTTTAGCACTTAAAGTGTGTTGTTCTCTTGGATTTTCCAGTTGTGGGTGATCTCTGAAAAGGGGCAATGTCTGCAGCAAGTCTGCCTTGCCTTCACACACAGTCTTCAGCTATCACCTCTACACAAATTCCTCTCAGATCTACATGTCCGGGAATGGAGGCCCCTGATCACAGCATCTCCCCTCATTTTCAGATTCTGCTATCACCTCAGCTTCAACATATTGAAAAATCATTGTTACTTCTGGTTCAGCGACTCAGTCTACCTTCTCATTTGCCTTGTTAACATACCACCATCTTCCGCCTTTCTTCTCAAGAAGAAAAAAATCAGACCTCACTGACGCTTCACCATCTTCAGCCCCTCATTCCCAATGTATCTAAAAGGAGCTGTGCCACTTTTTAGAAAATCAACCCTCATGCATTCGGCACCTGTTATTATTTCTAGAAACTGTATTAAGCCTGTGGACAAACAGGGCCCTGGTTGTCATGGAATTTGAAGCCACCCTTTTCTGTTTTGATTGGATGCAGGAACAATGAGTACGCACCACACCCAGAGTCCATCCCTTGTCATATCAAGTCCCTCTTTCTTCAAAGACAACCTCCTACCTGTATCTTGCAGATTATTGCCAAAAGAAATATCCTAAGTGGCAATTAATTGCTCTACTTTATCTTCATGAACCTAAACTAACTCTGTCATAAGCCTAGAGTTTTCTTATGCTGAGCTTTTGAAACTTTTCATAATCTGATATTCACTCTTAACTAATTCCCACGTTCCCCCAATAATTCCCACTTTTCCAGCCAAGGCATTTGGAGCTCACTATCCCCTTAACTTTTATTTTTATCCCCTTAACTTTTATTTTTATTCCTATAGTACTTACCCCAGAATTTAAATTTGAATGGAACCATACATATTATTTAACCCAACCTCTTCATAGATCAATTAAAAAAAAAAAAAAAAAACCCTGAAGTTCACAGGCTTAAAATCAGAAAACTAATTCTAAAAATAGTATTTCCTGATTTTTAAGGTTCTTCACCCAATATATTATCATTTTTTCTTGCTATGTATATGTCCATGTGGTTAGTATGTTAGCAGCTCCTATCAGAAACCAATCAATGTTCTCAAACAAAATGGAATTAAGAGAGAGCTTTTGGTGAGTAAACTAGGGAAGAGGAAAAAGGGAAGGAGGCATTGGGCTAAAAGAACTCATGTTTGCAGATTTGAGTATCTGTGTTCCATTCATTCAAATTTGCCATCTGGATCATTAGAATATAAGATGCCTAAGCTTTGGTAGGCTGAAGCAGAAGTATCACTTGAGGCCAGGAGTTTGAGACCAGCCTGGGCAACCTACCTACCATCTCTACCAAAAAAAAAAAAAAAAAGACAGAAAATTAGCTGGGCATGGTACCATGTGCCTATAGTCCCAGCTACTCAGGAGGCTAAGGCAGAAGCACAACTTGAGCCCAGGGGTTTGATGCTGCAGTGAGCTATGATCATGCCACTGCATTCCAGCCTGGGTGCTGGGTGACAGAGTGAGACCTTGTCTTAAAAACAACAACAACAACAACAACAACAACAACAAACCACCCATTCTGAGCCGCCATATCGATAATCCAAATCCTTGACTTCCTCTCAACACCGAACAAAACAACATACACCTACACATGGTTGTCTTTTGTCTTTTAGTATAAGACCTGGGACTACACTTACTGGAGAGTAGCTGAGGCTAGAGTGTAAAAGTCCAATAGTTGTTGACTAATAGTGCCTCAGTGGTAGTTCCAATATGCCAGTTAATGCATAATGTCTCCCCGCATGAAACCTGATCAAAAAGCTTTAAAGCTGCTTGGCCCCTACTGTTTGCAGAGGAAAACATGGGGACTGAGGGCCTTAGAAGGAGGGGCAATGTGAGCGCATTGAGTGACTGGGCAAGACATCATTAGAAAGACAAAAAGAGACATCATTCTCAAAATGCACTGCGTTGCAAAGAGGCCACGATTCTTAAATGATGTTTAAGGTAACTATTCGAACTGACAAAAAGGCTTATCAAAAAATTAAATAAATAAATAAGTTTTTAAAAAGCAGTCTTTTCTTTTTCTTCCCTGTGTTTGAAAACCTTCCCATTAAGAGAAGACAATATGCAATGGCAAACACGGCTCAGCCTCATCAGGAAAAGAGAAAATTGTTTGAAATAAACCTCAAAGAGAAAGAAAAAAGCTGTCATTTTCTTTAAGGACACTATTACGTTCTTCTTGACAAGACAAAAGAGTAATAAAGTTAAATTATAGCAACTATAAGCTTGATAGTTCAGTTGGAGAGAAATAGAGAAACCTTTGCTATTAAAAAGAAAAAGAAAGAAGAAAAAGTAGATCTTTTAATCAGCCCCTACTGAAGCGATGACTACTGACCTTACCCCTCACTGAGAGCATTCTTGAATCTGTTCCAGGGGCAACATTCTTACCTCATTGATACAATCCAGGAATTGTGAAACTAGAAGTGAGCTTGAATAATCATTATGCTGGAGTCTCTTATTTTATAATTGGAGAAACCGATGTCTATAGCAGTTAAGTGGCTTGCCTGTGCTCACACAGCTTTTGAATTTCAAGGTTAAATTCTAGAAACCAGCAGAAGCTAAAACTTATTTTCTCCAGACACAGAATCTGTTTATTCAGCGTTATTACAAAATCATCATGCTAACAACAAATTCATGGTGATTATCCTGAAACCTATCTCCAAGCATATTTGGAGATTCTGAGTATACTTACTAAGCTCTTACGGATTCAGGGTCCCAAATTCCTCCTCCCTGTCTGGACTAGGCATCAGGCAGTTGAAGAAAAAGTGTCAGGAGATCCCCATCCTTCCTCACTGCTGTATCTTGATGACAGTCAACACCTCTTACCCACACAGTCTCTTGTTGGAACAGGAACAGTGCCTCTCTGGCCCGTGTTGTGAAAAGAATGAAGCAAAAAGACCCTCCTAGCCATGAATGAGTTATGGGACTCTTCAGAACTGCAGTGAGAGAGGCCAGACACCTTAGAAGTGACAAGTTCTCCCTTGTAATATATAGTAGGAGTTCAGAAAAAGGAAAATGCAATGATTTTTAAGTACTTTGGGCCATTTTCCTCTCTTGCTTCTCTCCTGGAGAAGTCTGGACACGTTTTTATTTGGAAAGGTGCATTGTGACATTTTATATCGTTCCTTCCACCTATTAATAGCTCTGACCGCCCCAGGTGCTCATTTTCAAGACACCCTCAGAGAAGGGGGACTTCTGGCAGCCACTCTGCAGCTGATAGCTTTGGGGAAATGGCAGGTTTTAATTGATGTATCGTGGACACTGTTCTTTCTTTCTGTCTGTCTCTCTCTTAAAAAAAAAAAAAAAAAAAAAAAAAACTATGAAAAACCGTGATGGGTTTAGTATCCTCCTAGGACCTAGGACCTATAGATTTTAATATGTCAATTATTCCCCTTTTATGGGAACTTGTATGTTTGTGACTGACTCATGGTCTTCCAGGTATCTTTTTGTCTCCATGTGACACTGAGTACCAAGTATCAACATCACCTGTCTCTCTTTGAATAAACTTTCTAGACAGGCAACAACCAACAGCCCCTATATAGATGCTCATCAGAACAGCACGTCATATGAATTCTTCTCAAATTGGTGGGTTGACTGTTAATCATTACAATGAGATGGAATTGGAAAGTAGGGCTAAAATGCAGGAATGTGAAGTACCAAAATTTCTTATTTAAAAATAGTCCAGGTGGCTACCCCTGATGGAGGCAATGTTGTCCAGGCCCACATTTCTGTGGACATTGGCTGCTCCAACCATCCTCTATAATTCTGGCTTGTTGCAAGCGCTGCGAAGACAGCAATGTATTTCCCAAGAGCCTCAGAGAATGTTGGCTCTGCCATCTCTGCCCAAAGAAGCCAGTGTCTCCATGCTGGCTATGGTGTGGAGCTCCATCGTAAGCCTTGAGACACTGTTCTCAATATGAAGTGTAGGGAGATTTCTTACTGCTGAAGTTCCCCTCGGTATTCTCACACACTTTTTAAAAAATAGCTTTTTGAAGTATAATTCACATACCATAAAATCCACCCATTAGAAGCTATTTTTAGCTTTCCACAATTTTCAGCAAATTTATGGAGTTGAACAACCAACAACATCCTCCACTTTTAGAATATTTTCATCATCCAAAAATTCCCTACTGGCCATTTGCTGTTAATCTACTCCACCCCCAGTCCTAGCCAATACTGATCTACTTTTCTTGTCTCTATAAAAGTGAGGTTCCTGGTCATTGCTTATCAATGGGCTTATATAATGTATTACATAATGGTTTGTAGGTTCATCTATGCATAGCATGTATCAGTAGTTCATTCTTTTTATTGCTGAATAGTATTCTGCTGATACAGGTTTACCACGTTTTCTTTATCCAGCAGTTGATGGACATTTGGATTGTTTCCAATTTGGGGCTCTTATGATGCCATGGACATTCACATGCATTTCCTTCTATGGATGTATGCTCTAATAAGCTTCTTAAATGCTGCTTCTTACATGCCCCTGTGCCCCTAACTATGCTAATCACTTTAAACGTATTATTTCCAGCCTTTGCAAAAACTGCTGAGATAGGAATTTTAACCAAGAAACCAAAGCTTATAAAGAAGCAACTCATTTGAAACAATGTTTCCAGAGCCAAAATTCAACCCCATACACTTCGGACTATGCCAAGCAGTCTCTATTACTCCCTAACAAAAAAGCAGGCATTTCCACGAAGCTTGCACACGAAACCCAATGGCTCACCCTACAGCCATACTAGGGAGTGTCGCCACCATAAATGGATTGGAGGTTTGCAAATCCACCCTAGGACTTCATGTACAAATATTCTCTTCGAAATTACGGCAGCCTCAATGGTCACTTCAAACCCAATTTTGACATGGATACATAGATCAGTGCAAATGTATCAATTATCTGCTTTATGCCTAGAACCAAGTTGGGTACAGTGAGGAAACAAAAGATGAATGACAAACAGCCATGGCCCTTGAGGTCAGCATAATGGGATGACCAGCCTCATACACACATGTCTGAATTACGTGGAACCAACTGCACATGTAATGAGAGCTTCAATTATTTAAGAACCTGTGCCAAGACTTAAGCCACTCACGACTTGTGTGTCATCTACCTTTTTCCTTTTTCAGTTATGTGGGCACTATAGAGCTAAATTACCAACAGAGAGAGAGAGAGAGAGAGAGAGAGAGAGAGAGAGAGAGAGAACTGGACTCTACACAATTAGTGAGCTACTCAGAAGATATTCAGTGGAAACATTTTGGAAATGTTATTATTTAAGGCAGCTGGATAATCTGCAGATATATGTGTGTGTGCGTCTATGTGTGTGTGTGTGTGTGTGTGTGTGTGTGTGTGTGTGTGCATACACACATAAAATCTCCCTGGAAGCTTATAGACATTTTGTTTCATTTATGCATCTCACAAGTCTTTATTAAACACCTAGTTGCAGACATAGTGCAACGTGTTAGCATAGTGCAAAATGGTGTTCCCTGCCCTTCTGGAGCTTACAGTTTCATGGAGAAGATGTATATTAAATAAGAGATTAATTATTAAAATTGTGAGAAGTGCTATGAAGAAATAGAGTATGTCAAGGGAACATTTGCATTTACACATGTGTCAGGAGCAGAAGGTGATGAGCTGATATTTAGCTTTGCATTAAAACAAAACGAAAAACCCAGAGCCAAACAAGAATAAAGAACCTTTCAAGCCAATGTGGGGAGGAAGAATTCCCAGTGGGCAAGTGATATATCCTGGTGACTTAGAGTAGGAGGCTGGCAGGAGAGATGAAGAGAAATAGACATGTTTATAAATGGAAAGCCCTTCCTTCTGGGTTTTCTTAAAATATTCTGCAAATCTTCCATAAAGATTGGCAATTTCTCTATCAAGGCTGGGTAACCTCATATATCAATTCTCCATTTCCCTGCCCAAGTTTGTGATAACATATCTTCCATTAACCTATGCTGAAAGAGCCATTTCTATTCTAAGAATCTATTTATGTTCCCCTACAACTTTCTCAAAGATATGCCTCTGGGTTGTAATACCTCACGCTGATACTCAGCTCAAATGTGAATACTTTTGCCACATTTCGGTAACATTGATCGAGACTTTTCTGAGTCATTTGATCATGGGGAAGTGGGGATGTCTTCTCTTTGTGGGGAAGAAAATGCCAACCCTTTCATTTGAAGGGACTAAGGACTGAATTTGCTTTTTCTGTTGCTTGCCGTAGATTTGGTCTTCATTGTCAACAGTATCCTATGACTGTTTTTCCAATTATTTCATGAATTAGGACACAACAGGTAATCTTAGTTCTGACATTTATTTGAATAAATAAGTGTATCTTCCTGTTCTTATCTCTGTTTTTATTACCTTAAGTAACACACTGAATTTTATTTCAAGTCCCTCTCTCTCTATTTTCTCAATTCTTTGCACAGTTCCTTATGAAGCTTCTCTGGTTAATTTCTGTTACTTTCCAGTTGTCAGAAACCTTTAGGTATGTGATCGTTTTTCCTGAAAGATCTCTAGGATAAAAGTCTAGTTTTACCTTTCATAATCTCCACATCCTATCAAATTTGCCTTTTGAAAATGTACTTTCCTGTACCACGTTCTACTGAAGAATTAGTTACCCTTTTTCCTTTCAATTGCCTGTAGTCATTAACAGAAATATTTTCCATCTGTCAGTCTCCTATTTGTCTTTATTTCTCTTCTTTGGTAAGAAGAGCATATACAATTGCTTCCACCCTACATTTTGGTCAAATTATTTTGTGGTATGGATTGAAAAGTGTTTATAATTGCACCAAGTTTCATTGACCCATATTAAAGGTGTCAATGTGCGAAAACTTTCTATCTGTATAAGCTACTGGTTTTTCATTAAAATAAGAATGATTTTTTTTTAGAGGACAATTTTTTTAAGAGACAGGATCTTGTTCTATCACCTAGGCTGGAGCGTAGTAGTGTAATCATAGCTGGCTGCAGCCTCTACCTCCTTGGCTCAAGGAATCCTCTCACCTCAGCCTCTTTAGTAGTTGGAACTACATGGGACTACAGGCACATGCCACCACTCCTGGCTCTTTTTGTGTGTGTGTATTAATCCGTTTTCACATTGCTATTAAGATACTACCCAAGACTGGGTAATTTATAAACAAAGGAGGTTTAATTGACTCATAGTTCCACATGGCTGGGAGGTCTCAGGAAACTTACGATCATGACAGAAGGTGGAGCAGGCATGTCTTATATGGTGGCAGGGGAGAGAAGTGCAAGTAGGGGAAATGCCAAACACTTAAAACCATCAGATCTTGTGAGAACTCACTCACTATCATGAGAACAGCGCGGTGGAAACCACCCCCAGGATTCCATCACCTCCCACCGGATCCATCCCTCAACACATGAAGACTATGGGGATTACAATTCAAGATGAAATTTGGGTGGGGACACAGCCAAATCATATTGGTGGAGTTTTGCTATATTGCCTAGGCTGGTCTCAAATCCTTGGTCTCAAGCCATTCTCTCCCCTCAGCCTCCCAAAGTGCTACGATTACAGGTGTAAGCCACCATGTCCAGCCTATTTTTGTATTTGTATCTTCACTTTTTTAAAAAAAGAAATTATACATAATACTGGTTTCATTACATATTTCTTGGAATAATTATCACTTTTACCATAATAGAGAAACTGAGGAAAAACAAAAACAACAAAAAAGTGTTATTTGAGACAAAGACTATACAAGGCATTATACTAAGAACTGATATGAACAGAGAGATAAATAAGACATTATTCCTGCCTTTTAAAGACTGACACTTCAGTAATTAAGAAAAAAATAAAAGATGTTCATATATCCACAATAAGATGAACATAAGGGAATAAAAATTCAAGGAAGCTGGGAACGGCGGCTCATGCCTGTAATTTCAGCACTTTGGGAGGCCGAGGCGGGCAGATCATGAGGTCAGGAGTTCAAGACCAGCCTGGCCAACTTGATGAAACCCTGCCTCTACTAAAAATACAAAAATCAGCCAGGTGTGGTGGTGGGCGCCTATAATCCCAGCTACTCAGGAGGCTGAGGCAGGAGAATCGCTTGAAACCAGAAGGCAGAGGTTGCGGTGAGCCAAGATCATGCCACTGCACTCCAGCCTGGGTGAAAGAGCTAAACCCCACCTCAAAAAAAAAAAAAAAAAAAAATCAATGGGAAGAGAGCAATATTTATAATGGGCTGAGTAGTTTTGCACGTTCAAGACTGATTCCTGGGACCCACATCTTTGAGATCAGCATGAGAAGAAGGGGAGGCAAAGTTAAATCAGTCAATGACTGTGCACTGGCGTTTGAAACCTATATTTTTAAATGAGTGTCTTTGCTTTTCATCCTAAATCTTATAAACCATGTATAGTTTATCAATAAAGAGATCTGCCTTTTTCTGAGGGAGAAGAATTGGGGAGAAACTTGGGATCTGGAACTGGCTCAATCTCTGGCTACATTGCCTATTCTGATAAAATCGTCTTCACCATCATCATCTCCCTTTGCTTTGGCCAGGTGTATTAGACTTTGTCAAAAGCAATGGCGATGATTTTTTCAAGGTGAGAAGGCATACCGGGGTGAACTGCAGGAATGGTTCACTATCTGGGGGGAATGTTAATGGCCCACCTCGAGGATTCTAAAGAGGGAAAGAATGAGCCAAACGAAGCTTTGGATTAAATGATAAACTGAGTGTAAAGCCCACAGTAGAGGAGCTGGCACACAGTAGGTGCTCAATGAATAGAATTTCCCCATCACCCTTCCCTTGCCCTACGCTGTTACGGGTTGCAGCTGCTGTCCATATAGGCCTGTTACAGAGAGAGCAGCAGGTGTTCGCCGGGCGTTGACAGGGTAAGGAGTCTGATTCTCAGAGTTTGCATGTTTCTCCTTGACTCTTGATGTCCTGAGTAATTCTGGACAAAGGCATTGTCCTCGTCATCCTGTAGTGGTCCTCTCCTTTTGACCTGAGCATTTTCTGGAGTTGTGAGCCATGTTATAAAGGGGATGAGTCCAGATGGGATGCATCAGTGGTGACCTGGCATTTTCTGCTGGGGTGATTGGTATACCATAGAGGCAGTTAATCAAGGACGGCCAAGGGGCTCCTAGAACACACGGTAGTGGTACACCTACACTTTGATCCTCACTCTAGACCTCTGGGAGCCTTTTTGAATATTAAACTCATTAACCAAAGGAACCAGTCTGCCATTGATGTACATATTCCAGCCTGGGGTTTTCTTTTTTTAATAAAAATGATGTGGGTAGCTGATTCAGCATTACAGTGGTTTCTTCCCCAACCTCCAGAAGTATGTCAGGACTGTTATTTTATAGCATAACATGGCTGTTTAGAAGGTTTCTGAAAACCTAGAGCTTAACATTTTTCTGGTGCCGCTATATCATATTCCACCAGTGTATCAGGAAATGTGCTTTGGGAAGGTCTTGAAGAAAATTTATAGAATAGAACCACAGCATGAAACATCAGGAGGACCTGACTTGCATATGATATCAGGAAAGGCTTCCTTAAAGAAGTAAACTGATTAGTAGAAGGTAGCCACAGGGAGGGAGAGGAGTGTATGTGAACTGGGAGGAAAAATGATGTATTCCAGGAGTTGAAAGGACAGGGTTGCCAGGGTGGAGAGAGGAAGCAGGGGAGAGGAGGAAAATAGATGGTAGGAACTGGGCAAGGACCAGACCTTACAAGGTTTCATGGATCACCTTAAAGAGGTTCTTAAAGAGGTAAGAACCCTATGGACTCTGCCTTAACAAAACAGGAAGCCAGTGACAGATGTTTAAGAAGGGAATGTAATGACCAGATATGTTTTTAAAAGATCATCTTGCCTGCCATGTGAATAAAGGATTATAAAGACAGTAAGAGTGATATTGAGAGGACCGACAGGAGGTTGTCACACTGCAAGATGGCAAGATGGCAGAGGATAGCATGATAATTTATCCTTGTCTTTTGGGAGTTTACAATCTAGTAAGGGAGTGGACATGTGTACACAGAATTATTACAGTGTCGCATGTGATAGTGCCATGAGAATTAAGCAAGATAAAGTGAGAAAGAGAGAGGTCACTTTTTGCAGAGAAAATCAGGGAAATAGCTTCTTAGATGACAAACAGGATCCAAGGAATGTAGTGGCCTGAGGTTTGGTTTGTTTTGTTTTGGGCTTGTTTGTTGTTATTTAGATTTTTAGATACAACTGTTTCCAGATTAAGAAATTGCTTTAAAAGTAGCTTTCCCACTGTTTTGTTTTATTTAAGCTTCACATACACATACATTTTCTGTTCCAGTTCACATTATCTTTGTCAGGCAAGAAGAAAGCAGGTTTTATGGTTATGTATGTAATTCCCTTTTAGACTGGAGTAAGTGAATTCCTCTATTTCTCTTCCAGGTCATCTGTCGGTCCATAAAGCCAGGAAGAGTTTAGAGAGACAAGTCTGTCTTCCTGAGGACGCATAGTTTCTGTGAAAATAATACACACACACACACACACACACACATGCACGCACACGACTGTGCAAATAAATATGGGTGTGATGCTTTCATCCTAAGAAATTCAGAATGAATTGCTTTTAGAAGGACTTACACAAAGTTCTCATGCATCTCTTGGGGCCCCTTCTTTCCTTCTTTTTTTTCGAGATGGAGTCTCACTCTGTCACCCAGGCTGGAGTACAGTGGTGCAATCTCAGCTCACTGCAACCTCCACCTCCTGGGTTCAAGCAATTCTCCTGCCTCAGCCTCCTGAGTAGCTGGGATTTCAGGTGCCCACCACCATGCCCAGCTAATTTTTATTTTTATTTTTTGTATTTTAAGTAGAGATGGGGTTTCGCCATGTTGGCCATGCTGGTCTCAAACTCCTGACCTCAGGTGATCTACCCACCTTGGCCTTCCAAAGTGCTGGGATTACTTGTGTAAGCCACCGCACCTGGTCTATTGGAACCCCTTCTTGAAACACCTGTGTGAGCACCCTGCTTACTATCTACCAGTGACCACACCCACATAGGGTTCTATTTCAGTGAGACTACAGGGCCAACAAAGTGCACTAGTTAGCTGTGATGGAAAACCTACCAAGCTTTACTGATGGATCTCTGCTGAAAAGAAGTAGGCTAGGTTATACTGAAACCATGAGCAAGAAAAATGTTCAGCTGGTCATGTTGGGAGTCATTGGGAATATTCTAGCCCATGATTTCATTCACATTGGCTGAACTCTCAGCTCCACCTATATGTGAGCGTGGCTAAGTCACCAAAGCTCTCTGAGTTTCTTTGGAAAAATAAAGTGGTTAGGCTGACTGATCCCCCAGATGTTCTGCAAACTCAGTTTCAGATATAGATTTCCATCCAGGAGAGCTGTGAACTGATTTTACAGGTTTAGCCTAGCATTGCAAGGATTTAGTTATACGGGTCTATACACAAGAGAGTACTTGAATGTGTCCTTCATACTGATGCCAGAAAAGTAGAGAGAACTCCTTAATTCCTCTAAGTATCTAGAAACACATTTTTAGCCAAGGGGATGGTTGGCTATTTGAACGAGAATTTTGACTGTACCCCGTGGTTTCTACAATTAAAGAAATGGCATATCTGGACTTAGAAAGATAATGGTTTCCTAGGAGTTTGCATTCTTAGACCACACCCAGAAAATTATGTTTCATTTGAGATTATGCAATTTAAGGATGTTGACAAATCTGAATGCATCCAAAGAAAAATGATAAGGATGAAGAAAAACCCAGGAAGACTGCTATATATGGAAAAGTTGCTAAAAACTTGGAAGGGTTGGTCTGAAGGAGATTTAGGGATACGTTACAGCTGTCTCAAATATTGTGGAGAACTGTCAGAGGAAAAGAAATTAGACTATCCTGGCTCTGTATTTCCTAATAGACCTGGGGTAAATCGATTGAAATTGCCAGGAGCTTAATTTGGGCTCAGTGTGGAGGAGAAATTTCTGACAACAATATGTAGCCAAGAATAGGATGGGATCTAATTTCCCTTGTGCAAAGAGTAATTAGGAAGAGACTGGATGTTGGTAATATTGATTGTGAAAAGCAGTGAGTTGTGTTTTTACATGTATTAATGCAGTCTTCATGATAACCTGTTGATGTTGCTTCTGTTATTATTTCCATATTACAGATGAAGAAACTGAGGCACAGTGTGGGTAAGCCACTTGCCTAAAATCACACAGTTAGTAGGTGACAAAGCTGGGATTTGAACTCATGAATGTCCTATCGTCAATTTGGGAGGCTTAAACATGCTGACATGTTGCCTTCAGGTGGCCATTACATAGGTGGATAGTATTTCTGCCCCGGGTTTCCAGAATGGTCTTTGAAGAGCTCACTGATCATGGTGTATTCCATGGTGCATAACAGACAGATTCTGTGGTAGTACCTAATGCAGGCAGAGGTGCCTTCCTGCAGGTGTGCCGGAGTCTTTGGTAATGAGCCATTATGCTCCGTCAGTCATTCTGCTGTAACCATGCATAGTCATCCTGTTTCCTTCCTCACAGTATATGGAGTTGGGATGCATTGTTTCTTGGTAGAATTTACTTTGTCTGCCATATTGATAATATCCACTTCAGCAGCTACACTATGACATTCCCTTAAAAAAAAGAAAATTACAAAAATATCCAAAAGCCCTACTTTTGGGATATGCAGACTGCAACTATACTTTCCTTCCAGACATGATGGATAGTTGTTTCCCTATAAGAGACTGCACCTTGTGTGAGTGTTGGAGAGAGATCTCTGCTTTATTGGCCCTTTGCACGTTAGGAAACACAATAAAAGAGGTAAAGTGCTTTCCAGTACAGGAAAGGAGAAATAATCCCTTTCGAACTTGATCAGATCTATCTAAAGGTAACCGACCAGGAAGGAGAACTGACCCCATTTCACATACAGGTGCTTTAAAATAATTTCACAACAGGTAGTTAAAATGTAACTATGCTGTGCTGTCAATCACATCTCCTCCTGGATTTTAACGCTTGTTTTACTTGAGGGAAGATGATATTTGAACATTCTATAGCATCCGTCAAGAGGAATGCGCACATGGTTTCAAATAAGGGTTTTCAGCCTTCTGAAACCAATTACTTCTGCCTAAGTGGAAATGCCAGAGCAGAGATGTGTCAGCAACTAAGAGAATAATTTTTTAAAAAAATTAAGTATACACAATGATGTCAGAAAACAACAGAAATTGTGCATTCCTGCACACACATGTACACACATGCACATGAACAAACCTTTTTAAGAGATATTTCAAAAAAAAAAGTCTGTGTCAAACAATGTTAACCCAGAAAGATGCAGAAATGTCAGAGACATTACATGGGCAGGACTTGCGGTTGGCATTTGGCTGTCAGCGGGGGAGGCGTCCTCCCCAACTAATTCCTCAGGAACCTCATGCTGAGGCTGTCTACAGGGAAGGGAGCAGAAAGGGAGGAGGGAGAGAGCAGATATTGCCTATTATGTTTTTCCTTCCCAGCTGGAGAAGGCCTCAGCTGTGTCAGACTGGGACTGCTGGTGATTTTTCTGTAGTTAGAGGGAAACACAAAACGAAGAGCGGCCCACTCCCAGCTTACACCGATGGTGAGCCCACCTCTCCTGATCATTAGCGTTGCTGGCACAATTGAATGCAAGCCAGATCATCTCTTATGGAGACCCGGCAGTCCCTCACCTCAGTCTGTGAGTTTTCTCCATGGGAAGGTAGTGATGGAGTCTCTGGGTAAGGATGATGGATGTGCATGCAGATGGGGTTTTGCAAGCACCTGTCCTCACTGACAGGGTAGTTGGAGTATTTACTTTAACTCTTCAGCGGGTACCAAGGGAGAGATGGGAGACTTGACAGTGAAACTATTTGATTTCGCACCGCAATTGTCTTACAGTAGTTGTGAATTCTTCTCACTGAGTCTAATTTCTAATTCCTATCAGGTTGTTGATCTGAAATTTTTTTGCTACCTTCATGATATCTGCCAGGTATTTCACCAGAAAAAAAAATTATGTGAAAATAGATATAAATATAAAATGGAATTTATTAACTGTAAACATCTGTTAAGTCAAGCATCCTGTGTCTATTGCTGAAATACTCTTTCAAGTGACTCTGTCTGCATCTGTCACATTTTTTTCACCCTCCAGAGACCTATTTGCGGTAGCTCTCTGTGTACTAATGAAAACGTGGGATTGGCTTTACCCTTTATTGTAGCTTGGTGTTAAGACATTTTTTAAATAGGCAAAAGGAAGACAGGGGAAATGATCCATTCTGTTAGCTGAATTTTCTTCAAAACATGGATTAGCCTGGCTGCTTGTATGTGATATTTAGCATGCTGAACAGGTTTTTGTGAAACTCCTGGTGTCTTCTGCTGCAGGTGGCTGGGTTTGTTGACAAATCTTCAGGTGTACCATTTGCCTTCAAAGAGGGTGCTGCTGTCTCGTCAGTATAAATGGAGTAGTAATAACCCCTCACTTTTCTAGGGCAACATATGTTTTACAAAGTATCTTCACTGTATTATTGAGTTGCTCTCATTTTATTAGGACATCAGCCTTGTGTGGCAGGTATTCCAGTTGTTATTAGCTCCATTTTTTAAACAAGGAAACTCAAGGCAAAAGACTCATCCAGGGCCACACCGTTAGAACTGGACATGTTGGTATGTCAACCCACTTCAATTCTCAAGCTTTGTTTTCTTATGTATATGAACTGTGGGTAGTATAGACACAACCAAACAAACCTAAGTTGCTGTTTCCATGTTGTATGATATATATATATATATATATATGTAGTCCCACTTCCTTTTTGCTTCCTTAAGCCACACTAGGCACAGTTATGATGCAGAATGAGTTTAATTTCAGCATGCCCCACCTCTCTTTTCCACAACTCAACCTCACAACACAAGCTCATACACAGACTTCTGTTCCTGCCTTGGTTTAGGAACATGGGTTCCTGAGATGCTGTGGGTTTCTCCTCATTTAAGGAGAAAATCATCAGTAAATCTGATAGGTTTATAATACCTCTCATGAGTCCAGAGAAAACAAAGTGATGGTTCCACAGTGGTGCAATTTCATTTACCTCAATCTGAGTAGAAGAGATATGAGGCTCCAGGAGGAAATCCCCTCATCCTTTGAAACCCCACACTTCAATTGTCTCAGAAGTTGGGAACAAGGACATGTATCCCCAGAAGCTAGGGAGGACAGATGCCCTCATGGAGACTCTGTGTCTTCTATTTCAACAAGCATAGTGTTCTCTCAAGAGTCTGCCAATGAGAAACCTTGAGAACTAGGAGCAGCTCACCAAGCACCTAGGAACACATTGTAGGACAACTTAGATAAGCCCCACATGATCCAGGGAGACAAGGTCACCCCTCCCACTCCCATCCCCAGCTTTCTTCCAACCAAGGCCATATTGCCAAACATCTGCATTCAGCGACCAGTTGCACTTGGCCACTGGTTCTTTGAGAGAACACAGGGTGGGTTTTAAATTGCCCTGACATAGACCCCCATGAAATCATGTGAGACATCTCTTTTTGGGTTTTCCAAATATTCTTGGCAGTACTTTCTCATATACCTTTTCTTTCTTTTTTCTTTTTTTATTATACTTTTAAATTTTATATTATATTTTTTATTTTTTTATTATTTTTATATTTTTAAATTATACTTTAAGTTCTGGGGTGCATGTGCAGAATGTGCAGGTTTGTTACATAGGTATACATGTGCCATGGTGGTTTGCTGCATCCATCAACTCATCAGCTACATTAGGTATTTCTCCTAATGCTATCCCTCCCCTTGCCTCCCACCCGCCAACAGGCCCCACTATGTGGTGTTCCCCTCCCTGTGTCCATATGTTCTCATTGTTCAACTCCCACTTATGAGTGAGAGCATGCAGTGTTTGGTTTTCTGTTCGTGTGTTAGTTTGCTGAGAATGATGGTTTCCAGCTTCATCCATGTCCCTGCAAGGGACATGAACTCATTCTTTTTTATGACTGCATAATATTCCATGGTGTATATGTGCCACATTTTCTTTATCCAGTCTATCATCAATGGGCATTTGGGTTGGTTGCAAGTCTTTGCTATTGTGAATAGTGCTGCAATAAACATACGTGTGCATGTGTCTTTATAGCAGAATGATTTATAATCCTTTGGGTATATACCCAGTAATGGGATTGCTGGGTCAAATGGTGTTTCTGGTTCTAGATGCTTGAGAAATCACCACACTGTCTTCCACAATGGTTGAACTAATTTACCCTCCCACCAACAGTGTAAAAGCGTTCCTGTTTCTCCACATCCTTTCCAGCATCTGTTGTTTCCTGACATTTTAATGATCACCATTCTAAGTGGCATGAGATGGTATCATTGTGGTTTTGATTTGCATTTCTCTAATCTCATATACCCTTTATTTTGCTTCAGAAAGAGAACAAGGGGTTTCACATTAGAAGAATTCTTTGTTGGAACAATTTTAATATTCTGAAGTCTTTTTCTTAGAGCATTCAAGTATGCCTTGGTTACCCTGTGGCATGGACAAATGCCCTTCCACCTCAGCCACAGTTTGCCTTCATGTATCTGTCAATACACAAGTGCAAAGTGATGTAGAATCTACCAGAGTTTGCACTGTGGGGTTGTCTTTTATACTTTCCTTTTTAAAGCAATCCTGAAAATCTCTTAGGAAATTGATGGAGGGTGGGTTCATAAAACCTCACAGTGTCAGAGTTGGAAGGCAGTCTAAATTGCGTGTGGTCCCTATAGTGTCATTATGATGACCAAGAAATCAGTTCCCAGGGAGGCTGAGATTTGTCCCAGTTTACCATGATGGTGACTGTGCTGCATATTTTCTGTTTGTCCTTCACATTCTTTCATTCCATCAATATCTTGCTCTCTGCCTTGGAAGCTGACCCTATAGACTGGATCTGTGGGTGCTCTATCCTCTAGCTGATTGGCTCAATGGGAAGAGATCGAAGATCAGAAGATAGAAGGTGGAAGAGAGAGAGGCAGGGGCACTTCCTACCAGCTTGGAAGAGAGAGAGGCAGGAGCACTTCCTACCAGCTTCCTCCTTGTCATTGTGCTATAGCAGGCTGTTTTTCTGTATCTGAGACAGACATTCCCAGGTAGCCCTCTCCATACAGTCTTCTCTTTCTGGATTCTTCTAATCACTTCCACTTTTTTTTAGCTCTAGATCATTGCATGTTAGCTTTTATAAGCACTTGCTAGTTGTTAGGACTCACATTCTGTACATGGAAACATTTATTAGGACTCTGGTTCTGTAAGTGAAAAAAATCGCTGATTTTCTCGAGCCATGCACACTGACATAACTTCTGATTTCCAGAAACCTTGACCGCAACTGTTTAAATAGTCCCCTTATTAAACTCTCTCATATTGCCAGGTTTGGGTGTCATCTGCTTTCATGCTAGGACCTTGATTGATACAGAAACAGCTAAAGCTAAAACTATAGCCCAGCTAGTTCTCTGTCTCCTTAACCCTATTCTATTTGCTTTTCCACCATACTGCTTTTACTATGGATACCTTGATACTTTGAATAAATAATAATTGTTTCATAAACACACAATTTTGATAGTAGATAACAGTAGCATGCAGTGGTTAAAAACATAGACTCAACATCTTGGGTTCAAATCACAGTTCTGACACATACTAGATTACTTAACTAGCAAGTTGCTTAGGGTTCAAGTCCCAGTTCTGACACATACTAGATTACTTGGGTTCAAATCCCAGTTCTGACACTAGATTACTTAACTAGCAAGTTGCTTAACTTCTCTGTGTCTCAGTATCCTCTTTCATAACAATAAGGCTATTGTGGAGATTAAATCATATCAGTTCCTTCAAAGAACTTAGCACATATGAGGGTGTTAAATGTTCATAAGTGCTCAGCACATGGTAAGTGCTCCATAAATGTTAGCTTTTATGAATGTTGGCTGTTTGTTAGGACTCACATTCTGTACATGGAAACATTTATTAGGACTCTGATTTTGTAAGCGGAAAAATTTTCAGATTTTCTCAAGCCTTGCACGCTGTCATAAAATTTCATGAGGATAAAGTCATCAGTTCCCAGGAACACTGAAGAGTTACAGGGGAAGTGGGGAGGCGCAGGTAAGTGGGGGTATGTATGAGTCACCAGAGGGACGTGAGGAGAGATGGGAAAGGAATGTAGACAACATCATGATGGACAAGCCTGGATGTGCCGGGAAGCTCTAATCCACCTGGGAGGGCTGTGAATCAGCCCCCTTCCAGCAGGGTAGGTGTCCAGTTTCTGGCTGGTTGACCTGGGAGGAGGCCATGGAAGCTGTTGCCCCATCAATCTATTGTTGAGAGATACAGCCATGAGCCTGGATGTTCCTACAACAATAATTATGCAAGAGCTAGTTTACAAAGGTGCTGACAAACTCCACCTGGAGACAGTATTTCTTTAGCTCCAAAGTGTGAAATAAGGTGTGATTTTTTAAAAAACATAGATTCTGTTTTTCAGATATTGATTCTTTCTTTTGCATATTTGATAAATATTCAGAAATGTGAAATTGATTATACTTGAGCATGGTCTTACTTGAGCTTACTAGAGCGGTGGCTGTACTTAAGCTCTACATCTCTGGGTAGTCACTGTAGGTATTTGGAGAGAGGAGCTAAATTTCTGAACTGACTTATTCAAGTGGAATGCTATGCCCAGCTCTTCACTGGTTAAAACTCCGCATGGTACATTTTATCCTCAATGGCTTTGCTCCTGGTCTTCCTAAGGGTGCAATAAATTGTGGCTTCTCTTACCTAGAACTGGTTTCTTCTCTCCTATCATTAAATAGGGCACTGTCACATGCCTTTGAAAGAAAGAGAAATTAAGTCATCCCATCTTTTGTTGTTCAGGATGGTGACACTTTCTGTTATTTATGTCAGGCAAGGAAAGAATTTAATACACTGTTGGAAGGCATTGGACATAGGAGGAAGTGCATGGTGCTCTGTGGCCTCTGTGAGTTAGACTTAGGCCCTAACATCCAACTGCAGGCAATCGAGGCTTCTCCCACTTGTTCCCTTTCTCCTTGTTTTCTCTTTTGCCTTTATTAGAATTTTTATTGTTGGCCTAATTCTGATCATTGGTAATTGTCTCTAGAGTGGACAGCCAGTTTGACTTAGGTGGACTTGTAAATAGGTAAGTGTCAACAACAGGTTCCACAAGCAGCTGCCTTCTTATTGTTGTTGTTGTTGTTGTTGTTTTGAGACAGAGTCTCACTCTGCCACCCAGGCTAGAGTGCAATGGCATGATCTCGGCTCACTGCAACCTCTGCCTCCCCAGTTCAAGTGATTCTCCTGCCTCAGCCTCCCGAGGAGCAGGGATTACAGGCGCGTGCCACGATGCCTGGCTAATTTTTGTATTTTTAGTAGAGACAGGTCACCATGTGAGTCAGGCTGGTCTCGAACTCCTGACCTCAGGTGATCCGCCCACCTTGGCCTCCCAAAGTGCTGGGATTACAGGGGTGAGCCACCGCACCTGGCCTTACTGTTCTGTTCATGTCCTGCTGCAATGTCCATGTCCTTGCCCAACAAGTGACCCACTAAATGTCTCTGTGGCAGAAATGTCCATGTCTACGGGTGACTAAGATAGTGAGTGAATGCCTTCTCCCATCTAAACTTTCTGCTTTTCCTCTTCTGTCTTTTGTAAAAATGAATCCTACTCTGAACAAGCTGTTTAAAAATAAAGATCATCCTCTGTCTCATCCACCATCTTCACTGTCAATTTCCTCTCCCCTGCTTATTTTCTTACTTTTACTTTTGTTTTTTGTTTTGAGTTTCTAACATGCTATGTAATTATTGATTATGTGATTATCTATTTGCCTCTACCCATTAACATATAAGCTCGACCAGGGCAGGAAACGTGTTTGTATTATTCACTGATCTACCCCATGAACCCAGAATGTTCTCTGATACATGGTAGGCAGAATAAACGAGGAAACAAGTGTCCCAAAGAGTCCACTCCAAGAAATTCTTCAACCTCCAAAAAAGACCCAATATTATATTTCTCCACATTGAGAAATATGGAGTGCTGTTAGAAAAAAAAATCATCCTAAAATCATGTTCTATCAAAATACCAAATATCAAAAGGGAAAATATCAAAAGGGAAGTTTTGCTTTCTAACTGGTCATTGTTTTAGTTTTAAATTATTAAGTTGAAAGCATAAAATGAAAACTATCAAGTAGCACTTACACAGACCCACAAATGGCTCTGCAGACCATGGATTGAGGACCACAGGCCTAATGAGAAGTCACAGAATTCATCCCCAGGCCCTCCAAGGAAACTGGAATTTCTCACTTCACTCCCCAAGCTTCTGAGCAGCTGTACAGAGCTCTTGTGGCCTTGCCATTTCTCCTTCCATAGACACATTCAGCAATTATCATGTATCTGCTAAGCCAGAGATAGAAGCAAAGAGGTAGTGCCAGAAGGGCCACTTCCAGCAATATCGCTGATTGAAAAAGTTTCCTCAACTTTGAATCATCAATAAGCTTCAACCAACGAGCTAGGAGTGCCATTGGAAGCAGCGCCTCAGCTAGAAAGAATTAAGCACATGCAGAAGCACTGCCTGACTTGGGGCTAGCCTGAGAAACACATAGTTCTTGATTCTCAGATAGCCCTTTGGAAGAAAAATCAAAGTGACTAATTTTCAGTCTCTTTCTCTCTCCTCTCTCTCTCTCTCTCATGCATACATGCATATAAACACACACGTGCACGTGCATGGATAAGCAGCTGTAAGGTTTTCTACAAGTGAGCTAAGAATATACCTGGCTCCTTAGGAGGACAAAAGATCCCCTCCTGCACATCCCCAAAGACCTTTGTTTCACTCTTAGGTGTGGGAGAACTTATTTATGTCTAATCTTCTGCTTTTCAACTGCGTAAAGCATCAAAGCTTCTTTATCAGGTAGACTAAACTACAGTAAGGATCAAAAAGAACACATAATATTTGTGATGGCCAATCATATTCCAGAGAGATGCTTCCCTCCCTTCCTCTCGTTATTTTCATCTATTTCTTTTGCCCGTGTGAAACCCTGTGTGATTTAAGCAGGTGCTCCAGTCTGCAGTGCTCTGGTTGTCAGTTGGCAATGGTGAGGTTAGGCATGAAAAGCCAATTTTAGATATTCTCCTGGTATTGATCTCTGCTTATCAGAAAGGCTTTTGCTGTGCCAGTTCACTTCTGTGGTTAGGTAAAGTCTTTTACAGATTTACCACGACAGCTTACTCAATCTATTATAAAGTAGCATCAGCATGCAGGGTGTTTTTCCCCTTTCTTTGACCCAGTTTTAAAAACATCCGGCTAAAAATGCTTCATTAAGTTTACATAGAGGTTGCAAGGCAATCAGGATTCCTCCTACAGTTGTGACCAGAAGAATTTCTACAAGTCCTCTACATCTTCCGCTCCAAAAGCTGCTGTCTTTGGGGCTACAGAACATCTGCCATGTGCAGGAAATACTTTACCAAAATTCAATTGAACTGTCAGACTTTTTTTCCCCACCCTTTATTCCTTTTCCATTATCACCGATTACCCAGCTTATAAATTCCCAGTTCACACTTTCTCTTTGACCTGACTTCTCCCTGTAGAGCAATTCCGGAAACCGGGACTGTGGCCCTAATGCACACACTATTAAATATTGGCTCTCAAATTCACAAGAGTGTATTCCAGCTCTCTTGCTGAAGGCAGCTGGTGCAAGGCTCACTGCTTAGAGAAAAATGTGGTCAAAGCAAGTGAATGCTTTAAAAGATCTTTTAAGAAGTAATACTTGGGATACCTTGGTTCATATTCCATCCTGTCTGGTGTGGTCTTTTTATTTCTTACCTATGTGGACCATAGAGAGCACAACTTTTACCAACAGGCTTTTCCCAGTTCACAAGTCTAAGTCATTTCATTCCTTCACATTAGATTCTTTATGCTGAGAGTTTCAAACGGCAGCCTCAAGCTCCCAAGCAATCAGCAAATGTCAAATGTCCCCAAGCACTGCAACCAGCTGAGATACTGAGCCACTGCCTGCTGAATGAAGATTGTATTATTAGTAGTGTAATGTTTCTGGTGGGGCGGGGAATAGAAAAGCCAAAGAAAAGAAAAAAAGATGCTGTTCACAGACACAAGCTCAATTGTCTTCAATTGCCCAGCATTGTCTAAGAACCAAAGTCATTCTAACATCAAATCTGGGGAGAGTTTGCTAACTTCATTACCACTTATGCCTTGAATAAATGATAAATGGCAGTGCACGCTTCTAACTTTTCATGAATTTGTTTTAATACCTAGAATTTTTCTTCTAGGTAGGCTGAACTTCCCTCACTTTAAAGTGTCTGTTTACTTTAATTAAGCCTTCCTCCCGCTCTCCAACTTGTTGAGCTTGACAAGCATTAATTTACAGTGAGCATTTTTTTTTCCTTTTTCTTTCTTTGATTTTTTCAACTTTAGCCCTCTCATCCTTGCCTGGCAAAGAACCCAATGAGTAACTGACAAGCAACTTATTACTAATCCCATCTTTCTTCGTGGGAAGGTGTCTCAATCAATACAAGTCAGAATTTCCAAGCCACTCCTGCTGATAGTGTGCATTGCGTGTCTCTGTGTTGGCTTCTTAGCGTAGGCATCTCAGATAGGATCTGGCAGACAGGGAGATGCTGAAAAATTCTCAACTTTACATTCCAGCTGTGACAAAGAGAAAAAAAAAAATGTATTGTTAGGGGTAAATTTGGGAGACTGCTGAGTCTTCCCTCCACTGCTTATACCCCAATTTTAAGCTACATGCTGCTATCCATTCTTTATGTCCTAGTCCAATTTGACTTCTGAAAAATTTTCAGTGACCCTCCCTTTCCCCCTACCACCCACAGTTAAGTAAGGTTTCTCATCCCTGCTCTGAGAACACCATCTGTTTTTTCCATCATAGTGCTTCTTATATCCTATTTAAATTAACTTAGCAATTTAATTTAAATTGACTAGATTGTCAGCTCTCCAAGGAGCGAGAAAGCCTGTCTTATTGTCATATCTCACCTGGCAAATCGTAGCTTCTCAAGAAAGAGACCTCTATTGAATATGATTTGTAAGCTCTGTGATCTGGAAGCTAGAGAGAGTTCCCACTCTTGCCTTTGTGTTTCAGACAGTGCATTGAGTTACATGTGGCAAATTTTTACCTGCCTCTTTAGATCTAAATAGAGCGCATTCTTAGGTGGAACAGGGGCACTTGGAGACGGTGGGCCGGTGAGGATTGACTCTTTACTGTCTCCAGTCTATCTCACCCGTATGCAGAGAAGATCAGGGCCAAGATGCATATTTATGATCTCTGAATGAATGTGCCTTCCCTACTTGCCCACGGGGAGCTCTCCCCTGAGTCTCCCCTCTGCCAGACACACTCCTGTGCTCTGATGGATGGAGCTGACTGGGCAAATTGCTATGCTGATGAACTGCTCAGCTACCTGAGCAAATGTTCCAGAGAGATCTCCAGGGATATACCGCATTTTAGAGAAGGATTCATCCCAGCCAGAGGTGAGCCTTTTAGCCCTTAGCAAGCTGAGTATGGTGGGGTAAGGAAGATGAAAGGACTACAGTCTCAGTTCTCACTTTTCTGCAACCCGAGTGCCTGTCCTTGGGCTGGCGAGAAGCCTTATTGCATTTTTCACTCCTCCCAGAAAGTTATTCAAATTGAGACCTAGAGGTCTGGGTGTCACTATGCTCACTGAAAGAGCAAAATCAAGAAGCTGAACAGAAAGCACTTAAAGGGAGGATGCATTACCTTAAAATATGCAGATGGAAAACTGACATTATTGTCAATGTCAGAAGTCACCTTTCTGAGTAAACATTTACCTCTGGGCAAATGCAGGGATGTGTTTCTTTCCGTTTACAAATGACTGGGTATGCAAATGTAGGGGGTTAGAGTTGTGCCCCAGAAGGTGCAGTTGTCTTCTTTCATCTATCCATAATGAGGAACATGCAGGAATCTGTCAAAAAAGGCATCATGGGCTTGATTTGTACCTTCTGAATAAAGGGGATTTCAGTGTTAAATCTGCCAGCTGGTTTTGTGCCTAAGTATTACATCAGTCTCTTGTATGATCTTGCATCCTGTGTAAAATGCAATATTTGGGCCTAATGGGCAGGATTAGCACGAGCTGGGAAGCCATAAATGAAAGTTTCTTGTTTCTAGAGAGCAAGTTAGAGCTTTTATATTATCTGCCGCGGAGCTCGGTGAATTTAAATGTATCTCTTGGGCTTTGGTAATCTTCATGTTAATGTCAAAATTGATCCCATTGTTATTGAGATGTGTGGTTTTTTCAGGCCGAAGATGCACAGAGCCTGTTGCCAGGGCTGATGAATATATGCACCGGACACATTCTTTCTAACCGTTTCTCAGAACCGAGTGATGTTGTCATGTTATCATGGTGCCTGCTACCATATACTCTTCACAGGTCTGCATTTTTCTGTAAATCGCTTGTAAACTTAATTGATATGTATTGAAGACCTACTGTGTGCCTGGCATTTTGTTTGACTTTGGGGATCAAGCAAACACTGTTGCAACAGTGGGCAAGATCTGGGCTCTTTTCCCATAGGATTTATCCCTAGAAACACAGAGCGAGAGAGACAATAAAATAAATGAACAAGCAAAAATATTATAACTGAATATTTATGTTAGTGTTATGTGGAAAAAGAGCAGGAAGAGAGAAGAAATCACGATGAGGGGAGCCACTGGATCAGCTGATGACCAGGTGGTATTTAAGCTCAGAGAGGGTGAGGCGAAGATCACCTTGAAAATAGAGAGGGAAAGAGCTTTCATGGCAAAGGAATTAATATGTGCGAGTATTCTAAGCTGGGGAAGAATTTTACATATTTAGAGCATTAAATGGAGCTAAGCATATCTAGCACAAAACAAGGGGACACAGTGGGATGATATGGAATTAAAGAGACTCCTGCAGATAACAGATCACACAGGGCATTGTAGCCATGGCAGAGTTTATTATTTTATCAAAAGTGCAATTAGAAGCCATCGAAGGATGTTTCTTAGTTCAATTTATGTCTTTACAAAGTATATTTTTACATCCATTCAAATGGCTATTATCAAAAGAATTTAAAAATAGGAAATAAGTGTTTACAAGGATATGGAGAAAGTAGAACGCTTGGCCAGGCATGATGGCTCATGCCTGTAATCCCAGCACTTTGAGAGGCTGAAGCGGGCAGATCACCTGAGGTCAGGAGTTTGAGACCAGCCTGGCCAACATGGTGAAACCCCATCTCTACTAAAAATACAAAAACTTAACTGGTTGTTGTGATGCATTCCTGTAATTCCAGCTACTCAGGAGGCTGAGGCAGGAGAATCGGTTGAACCTGGGAGGCGGAGGTCGCAGTGAGCCAAGATCGTGCCACTGCACTCCAGCCTGGGAGACAGAGTGAGACTCCATCTCAAAAAAACAAAAACAAAAACAAAAACAAAAACAAAAACAAAAAACAAAAAACAAAAAAACTAGAACCTTCAAGCATAGCTGGTGGGAATATAAAATGATATCATTGCTGTGGAAAAAAGTGTAGTGGTTCCTCAAAACATTAAACATACAATTACCATATGATCCAAATCCACTTCTGTATGTATACTTGTCAAAATGAAAAAGCAAAGACTCAGACAGATATTTGTACACCCATGTTCATAGCAGCTTTATTCACAATAGCCAAAAGATGGAAGCAACCCAAGTGTTGGTCAACAGATGACAGAATACACAAATGTGGCATACACATACCACAAAATATTATTCAATCTTAAAAAGGAAGGGAATTCTGACACATACTACAACATGGATGAACCTTGACGATATTATGCCAATTGAAAAAAACCAGACATGAAATGACAAATATTGTATGATTCTACTTAAATGAGACATCTTAGAGTAGTCAGATTCATTGACATAGAAGATACAATGGTGGTTACCAAGCACTAGAGAAATGATGGACTGCAGGGTTATTGTTTAATGGGTATGAAGTTTTGGTTTGAAAAGACAGAAGAGCTCCGGAGATGGATAGTGATGATGACTGCCTAACAGTGTGAATGTACTTAATGCCATTGAATTGTACACCTAAATATGATTAGAAATATAAATCTTACATATACTTTAACACAATAAAAGAAAATCACTATATTTTATGCTAGATAGAAAGGAAGCAAAAGAATAATAGGGAAAAGAGAAGAGGCTACTGCTGTAGTTTATTATTAAGACTATGATCACTTAGTGGCAATAGAGAGGCAGAGAATCTCAGGATTTAAAACATTTTAGAGGAAGAGGCTGCAGGACTTACTTGTGGATAACCTTCCAGTTCTTTGTATTTTGAACTCTGATATACTTGAAGTCTGTAGACCACACTTGTGGGGGTAAAAGACTGGCAAAATCCCTTTGACTGGCAGATGTGTTTAAGCTTGACGTCTTGGTGCATGACAAGGAGAGCTTTATTTTTAAACTCTTCAGTAGTCTTGGATGGAGTATGGGAGCTATTGCTGTTGACATGTGAATATTTGCCTGAACTGTCATACAGCAGTCATATGCTCAATGTGAACGTGGCTTGTCTTGAGATTTGCAGTGATAACTAGCATGTGGCTAGAGTTGTTCATTCTCTCCCTTATTAGTAATGCGCGTCTTCCATTAGCATATGCAACTAACTACTCCAGTTCCCCTGTGCTGTGTTGACATTCATTGTAATGATTTATTATCCAAACTAAATAACCCTCAGTATGAAACAACAAACATGCCTATGTTTGTGTTTTCCATTGGTTTGTTTTCCCTTTCTTGCTTCCACATAAGTAGATAGTTCTTTATGTGATGATTATATGCTATAGAATCAAGCAATGGGAAAGCCCACTAGAAAGGTTAAGAATGTTGGTAAGGTTTATTTTTAAACAATTGAAAATCCACCAAACTTAGTGACATCCCCCATTAGTGCCTTGGAATTTAAAAAAAAATGTAGATTATTAGGAAAACGTTTGTTATGTGCAAACACTCCATATAAGACTTAACGATCTATGAAAGGGCCACATTTGGGCTTCCTGTGGAGCCTCCAAAGCCCTTAGAAGCTTTGTTTTATTTATTTGGGATGTTTCCAGGATGATCTCAACCATCAGGAGCTCATAATGGTTATGAAGTGGTAGAGAGTGGTGGTGGGGATCCCAAGCTCTTAAGTTAGACTGCCTGAATTTACATCCCAACAAAGCCACTGACTGTGTGACCTGGGAGGAGTTACTTAAGTTCCCTGAGCCTCAGTGTCCCTCTTCTATAAAATGGAAACATTAGCCATGCCTTTCTCATGAGATTCTTGTGATGATTAAGTAAGATAATAAATGTAAAGCTCTTGCAACAATGCCTATCTTAGAGTAAGTTCTCAATAAATGTTAGCTGTTATTGGAAGTTCTCAGCCTCTGTTCCCTGTAACTTGGGAGACGGGATGTATAGATAAGAAGGAGGAAGATTCTGGAGGGTGCGGCTCATGGTCACTTTCTTCCCCCCATCTGCTAAACAGCAGCTCTGTTTTGGGTATCAAAAATCTGAAATAGTGTTACTTTACAGTTAAATCAACAGAAAGTTGTTCAGTTGATGTTGAAAACTATGGAATCTCCTTTTTAAAAAGGTAACTTTCATGATCCACCTCTTAATGCTCTCAGTTTTTATACTCTGTTTAGTTTTTATTGACATCTCTGTCATGGGGCAGCTCATCTAGACAAGTTTATTGAAGGCAAATGATAGTGATGACTACGGTGCTTTGCACACAGATTGTCAATAACAATCTGGTTGTTTGGGGAGCACTTAGAGATGTGGTTCATGCATGTGTGAACCTCGTCAGTGTAAGTTTTGTGCCATTTAACTGATAATATTTCATCCTCACTCACTCTGGTCATTTTATTTTTTATTGAATGTATGTAGTTACATTTTGGTCACCATGATAACATTTAACATCATTTTGGACATTGGGGCCTTTTCATTGGCTAATGATAATTTCTGTATGTTAACATCACAGAAAACCAATTGCATTGGATTTTATCCAGTTAAACTACCTTACCTGGCTTACTATGGCAGTTTTGTTTTCTTGTTTTTCTGTCCAGTCGCCACTTAAAAACTAAACTGGTTATTCTTGCCGCAGGCTTTTCCCCAATAGAAAATTGTTATTGATGTTTTGTAAGTATCATATTCCATTCAAAGGTAAAAGGCTCCTTCAACTTCCCATTTTTCCTGTGATTTTTTTCTATACTATGTCTGCAAATCAACACTCCTGGGCTCAATTAAAATATGTATTTAGCCACTGGACTTGCAGAGAAATGATCAAACTTGAATAGTAATACCCAGACTATTGCCTATGAATACAAGGATTGTGTCCATTGCGGGATGGCTTTCAAGACAATGCCCAGTGAACCCAGGATGCCTGTGGGATTATTAGAGCTTGGTGTGGGTCTATACCTGAAGTTTGCTAGTTTTTTTTCCCCAGTCAAGACAGGGTTTGTTGTTCACTAAATTCACAATTGTATGGCTAGAATGTTCACATGGGAAATTCAAAGCTACTTTCTGTCTTCCCAGTGTCTAGTGATCCCATCTGCCAGAAGTTTATTTTCCCAACATGTGCTCCAAGGACCTAACACATTGCATCAGGATAGCACTAATATTTGTTGAGTTCTTACTATGTGTCACGCTCTCCAGTCCTGGCTGTGGAAAGAATGATGAACAAAGGTAGGCACAGCCCCTACCTCATGGAGAATCCATTCAAAGGATTGGAAGAGGGAGTGATGTAGTCGTGGGAATCAATTGGGCAGAACAGCAAAGGCTTAGTGATTAAGAATGAGTATTCCAGACAAGGAAAGCAGGATATACATGACTCTATGGCAAGTTAGACAGCTGGCAAGTTAGACAAGTGGGGAACAAGGAGAAGTTATGGATGGCTGCAGCCAAGGAAAGCAAGGTCCAAAGTGATTCTGGAGAAGTGATAAGAACCAGTCCACCTAAGCAATGTTAGGAGCTTTGTCTTGACTTTTTATACCAACCTTAGTGCAACAATAGGTACTACTGATATTCTTTTTCCAATGTTTAAGCAAAAGTGGTAAACTAACTTCATTCCTTACTTAGGAAGTGGCAGATGTGGGATTTGAACCAGAACTTGCTCTTGTAACCACCACGTTGCACTTCCTCTGTAAGATGCATGCCTAAAATTTTTATGGAGTTTTGACTCACAGCATTATTATCCAGTGTCAATGTGGTCTTCCTGTAGGGTCTGTTACGTAAGTCTGCCATTTGTTTGCTTTTCATTAAAAAGAAATCTAACTTCTGGAAGAGTAAACGGGATACAACACAGTAAACTTCTGAACAGCTTTGGTTATCTGTATACTGAATCCTGGGTCTCTAAGACTCAGAGGGAAGCTTAAAATGAGGGTTTGAGGGCTGTTGGTCCCACTGGGCAGGACCATGACTGAGAGAGGATAGTACAGCTTTCTTGGCAGGTTCCAAGTTGTAAAGCCCAAAATTAGAATTTAAAGGAGGCAAAAATTGTGTATCAGAAAATGTTTCAATGCACTCAAGGAATAAAAATAACCTGAGATTTAATATGAAGAGAAGAAAGAAGAGAATAAAAGAAGAAAGGAGAGGGGAGAGAGAAGAGAGAAAAAGAAAGCAACATCACTACATTGTAAGGCTACTTCAATCAGTCTCTCTCTCTCAACTTTTAGTTTGAAGCTAAACACTCGATAGATTAGCCCAGCACTAAAGAAAATGCCCTCTTTTATGTGTGAAAGCTTGGTAATTGCTGCAGAAAGATACTTAGTGGATCCTAATATTCATATAATCAGATTAGTTTTGAATCCTACCTCAGCAGAGGATGTTGGAATAATCCAATTCGTGCCTATTTACCTTGTCTGTGTGTTCACTTTTTTTCTAGTCATTTTATCTTTTCCGTTGGACTCAGTAGGTGCTAGCAACAAAGCTACCCCAGTATCTTAGAGAACAAGTCAAGTACTAATTCAAAAAGGAAGGAAAAATAGTAGATTTAAATGTTTGAAGAAGAGTACGGTTTTGTTTGTTATTTTGTTTTTGCTTGTTTGCTCCTTTGCATTCTTGGTAACAATTGAAACAATTCTATGGCTCTCATCCTACGCTACTAAAATTTTGTTGGGCAGTTAACATCTCAATTCATAGGCAACTGTCTCATGACCAATCCTCTCTGAGCTTTGAACATATGGCTGCATCTGATGGCTTCACTGATTTCACCAGGGAGAGTTTTAGAAGATCTCTATTTGAGGGGGCAGCCATTACACAGATGAGTGATACACTGCTGGAATTAATTATTGCTTGCCAAGTTTAAGGATTGATTCATTCTAAACTCAGAGCCAAAAACTCATCTTAAAGCTGAAATGTTTTTGATTCGCTGGTTCCAGCTCCCCTTCACAGACCCTCTAACCTAGCGCCACGTGTGTTTTGCTGTTGAGGGTGAGCTACGTATCTGAATGCCCTAGTTTGAAATGCGCTTTCTAATTATATAAATATGGTGGCCATACAGTATCTGGGACTTATAATTAAGGATGATCTTACCTTGCAACTCCAGGCTTCCTTTTTTTCTGTGAAAGCTTCCTTTCTTCCTGAAATGAAAGTGGCATTTCAGCCATCTGTTGTGGGCTGCTGTCAATAAAAGAATCCAATCACATTTTACCCACATGATTCTGCATGAATAATAAACTTGGTCTTTATAAATTAATATGTGTTCCCTGGAATTTAGGAGTGGTCTTCAGTATTTCTGAACTTTCCTAAGATGAATACCACTTGAGAAAATAATATATCAAAAATATTATAATAATTGCTGGAATTTAATGGAGAAAAGTGGCAGAGATTATGGGTGAAAGCTACAGGTCAGTTCTGGAAATCTACCTAAAAGCATGTCAGTTGGGTGAGCTTTTTTCTCTGACCAATGTATCACTGTCAGGACATCACACTTATGGCTTGATTAGCTTTTTTAGGCAGCATGGCTCTCTATTCATTGTGGAAGTTATCCCAGTGGGCATTCTCCTAGGTTTCCCTGGGGAAAGGGTACAGGCCAACGTCTCTCATTTTATGTTAGGACTTTGAAGTCTGACGTTTTCAATTACATACCAGGCCCGACATTTTCTTTGAATAAAACACTTACCAAGTATCAGACCCACTTTTTTTTTTTTGCAGTTTATAATACAAAAAGCACCCTATTAATAGTTTGCTTCATATAGATTGTCACCATGCCAAGTTTAAGCACCTATAATAGCCAGGCTTGCATGTTAAATAGAATCAGTATTCTGTTAACCAGAAGAACAAATAAAATCATTCTCAGTTTTCCATATGTTTAACCTCCTTGAAACTACTGACAGGTCTTTTATTTTGGAAGTATATTTTACACGGAAGGAGACTTCCTAAATATGATTTAATTCTTTTCTTTCCTCCAGAGAAATAGGATTTAAAACTTTGTATTTGTACCCTCCAGAAATGGCTCAACCAAACAGAGTCAAAATATCAGAGCAGTGAAAAAAAGATGCTATATTGTTTCAGACTCAAGATCTGTCTCTTGTGATAAAGAGATTTAAATTCTCACTGCTCACCAAGCAAGAGCCAATCTGAGCCATGGAATATATTGAAATGATAGAATGCTTTCAAGTTTAGCACTTGTGCGTGTGTGTGCTCCATGGGTGAAAATTCTGTTGGAGAAATATGGTTAGACTATTTTGACAATTTTTAACCTGCTTAAATTGGATTTTTTAAAGTGCACAAATTGATGTTCTGCCTACTTGGAGAATGTTTTAAAGATATCAAGACTTCAAAGAAAAACAGTGAGAGTAAATCAGATGCAAACATCCCTGTATCCATCCTAGCAAAATTAGTTTAGTATTTCCTAGGGCGATGCTAAATTAGAATGATGCTCAGGCATTAGGGCAAGTACCACTGGTAATCATCATTTTGGTTATGGGGTGGGAGGTGGCTGAGAAAAGAAAATATATTTTCCTATCTTGTAGGAATCACCAAATGACATCAACTTCATAGATATTTTCTGAGGTTACAATTGAGAATTCTTAGTGTCCCTGCTACTGTTACGGATAATTGTGTCATTTTCAAGTCTCTTGGAATTTGGGGTGTTGGGTGGCCTTTCTTACCCTTGTTGTTCTTTCCTGTCCTGCTATTTGGTCATCAGATATCATTCTCTCTCTTATTGCAGGGTAAATTAGGTCCTGAAAATGGCAACGAGTATTAGACATGATTTCGGCTCCAGAAGCTGAAAGCATTTTTTTTTTTTAAATGAAGTCAGAGAGATGGAGTGATCTGCTTGATAATAAAGCTTAGCTTTAATGCCAGCTCCATGCTGTTACAGCATATTACTAAACAGCAAGAACTGTGGCACAGATGTTGTGGTGGCCATATTTTACACCATGCAAAAGGTCATGTCGCTTGTTATTACATTCAGAATCAATATTAAGTGAGCGTTCCAAATTTCAGCTGTCAGTTGAATTTATTGCTGCAAACCAAAGCTGAAGGGTTCTCGACTGTGATTCAAGCAAGCTAACAAATTAACTAATATAAGGGCATGCCTAGAAGATGCAGGTGACCCACATGCCAACAGCAAAAGCTTGGTTCTTACACTGCTGCAAGAAAGAGCTGCTCCAGCTGCCAACCAGAAACAATTGTCATCTCAATAATAAAAGGGAGGGAGGGAGGGAGGAAGGAAGGAAGGAAGGAAAGAAGGGAGGGAGGAAGGAAGGAAGGAAGGAAGGAAGGAAGGAAGGAAGGAAGGAAGGAAGGAAGGAAGGCAGGAAGGATGGAAGGAAAATTAATTCTCAGGTGGAGTTAATTCAGGTGGATGAAATATCCTGAAGGCAGCTTCTTGAGATAAAATATGATGTATGCCTATCTATCTGGCAATGCTCAAGATCACAGTTAACACCCCTTAGAGTTTACTTGCATTGCCAAATTAGTCCAAGGATCTGGCCACCTACCCTTACTCCATGGTCTTCTTTAGACCTAGACGTGGATGCATTGACCCAGGTGCTAATTGGACTATCCTTTTCATCTCACCATGTATCATCTCAACAGCTACGTTAGGGAGAGTCTTTCTTATAGTCAGCTCTGGAAAAGGTACGCAAATATCTAATAGATGAACATCCATTTAATTCATACATGGATACCCCTGGGTTGCCTAAGATGGTTTATTAAATGGAATTTGAGAATTCCAAGGTAATGAGAAGAAACTATAGGTAATATCCAATCACTAGGTCAAGAGGGGATGACAAAAGTCTCAGAAATGCCATACCAGTGGATTCTGTGCATAATGGTGGATGAGTAGGAATTTCGAGGACTGTCAGCAGCAAGCCTGAGTCCCCATGCCCATGGTTTTCTCTGAAATAATTCTCAAAACATATCCTTAAAACTGTCTATGTCCATGATAGTTTCCCTCCAGTGCATCTGTTAAGACAGTGAGTGCTGCCCAATTTGCAAGTGGTCCAAGGAATGCACTGGGGTTTATTTGGGTGTGAGATTTTTTTTTATTTTTATTGTTTTTGAGATGGAGTTTCACTCTTGTTGCCCAGGCTGGAGTGCAATGGCGCAATCTCGGCTCACCGCAACCTCCACCTCCCGGGTTCAAGCAGTTCTCCTACCTCAGCCTCTCAAATAGCTGGATTACAGGCATGCACCACCACACCCAGATGATTTTGTATTTTTAGTAGAGACGGGGTTTCTCCATGTTGGCCAGGCTGGTCTGGAACTCCCAACCTCAGGTGATCTGCCCGCCTCGGCCTCCCAAAGTGCTGGGATTACAGGCATGAGCCACTGTGCCTGGCCAGGGTGTGAGATCGTACAAGACCACCTTGCAACAAGTAAGCAGGAGGAAACCAGGTTGTGTGGCCCTTGTCGGATGGAATTTCTCTCTTAAGAATTTCCCATCACAGTTGGAAAAAAATATCCTGAGATTTTGTACAGATAAATAAGTCTCCAAACTGCTGGTAATGCAGAACTAGGTTTAACTGGGGCCTTCAGCTTCCTGACAAAAGCAGGACTCACTTTTGGGTCTTGACTCTTATTCTGCCTTCTGTTACAAACGCCAGTTATAATTTTTAATTGACTTTACTAGAAGTGTTTAGGAAAAAAATCTGTAATTCTAGTAAATAAGTACTTCAGTCAAGGACTGTTCATTATTCAAGATTCAATAAACATTTTCTGAGTACCTACTCTGGGCACATTCTGTGTTCAGTGTTCTCGGATTAAAAAAAAATAATAAACAAGACGTGGTCCCTATTCTCAGAGACTGGGAGAGAAACAGGCATATACAAGTGAATACAATGCAGTGTAGTCAGATGTAGTTTAAAATTCTGTTACCTTAGACCCAGCAGGTTTATTTCTAGGAATTTATCCAGAGAAACAGTGTGCAAAATTATGTTTCAATGAATGTTAATTGTATCATGGTGACTGGCAGCTAAATAGGTGCTCAGTGACTGTTTATTGAGTAAATAAATATTATTTTGAACCATTTTCAAGAGCAGAGATGGAAAATTCTAAATGTAAAACAAAGAGGATTGGTTAAATATGACATCTACAATTAAAATAATTTGGAGGAATAAATATTTGTGAAGAATATTTAATGGCATTAAAAAGAATTCCTAAATATATTGTAAAGTGAAAGAAGCTTACAAAATAATATATGAATTATGATTGTGGTCCTGTGAAAGGAAAAAAAAATCCACACACACACACACACAGAAGAGAAGCATTCTTATCCTGTATGACTAAATCAAGTGATGGTTGGACTAAAAAAGTAAAGCAAGGAGTCATAAAATTCAGACTATATATATCAAATGTTTTAACTTAAATATAGAGAAATAGGCCAGGTATGGTGGCTCATGCCTATAATCCCAGCGCTTTGGGAGGCCAAGGCAGGTGGATTGCTTGAGTCCAGGAGTTCGAGACCAGCCTGGGCAGCATGGCAAGACCCCATCTCTACAAAAATACAAAAATTAGCTGAGCGTGGTGGCGTATGCCTATAGTCCCAGCTACTTGGGGTCTGAAGTGGGAAGACTGCTTGGGCCTGGGAGGTCAAGGCTGCAGTTAGCCATGGTTGCACCACTGCACTCCAGCTTGGGCAGCAGATGAGACCCTGTCTGAAAAAAAAAACAACAACAACCATATATATGTATATATATATATTTTTTTTTTCATTAATCTTATGCTACACTGATCTTAAGGGGCAGGGCCAACCTTTCCCTTTGAGTGTGGGATTGTTTCTTTCTTGCGTAAACCACTCCTGTTAGGCAGCATCTATGATTTTCTATTTCAGTTCTTTAAAATAGAGCAAGAAATTAAAAGGCTTACAAAGAAGTCTGAATCCTGACTCCTTCTAGATGTTTACATGTTCCCCATCATTTTTTTCCAGTTGTATCCATACCTAATTTGACAGCATTGTTTGTAGCAATTTGCATGCATTGAATGTTTTTCAAAAGACTGAACTTAAGAAAACACTTTGTTTTTACACTATTTTATGAGTTCATGCTATATTTAACTGAATTGTGAAATTAGATTAAAACAAAACTGGCATAAATAAGTTTGAGAATAAACACAATTTACAGGAGTAGAAGGGGGAGGGTTATTAAAGACTGGCCTACAAGCTGCATGCTATGCATATGTTTATATGTTTTACAGAGGAGTCAGAGAGTGTGAGCTAATCTAAGTCAACCAAATGAAAGTCCACTGAGGCAGCTTTGGGTGTGTACATTAGCAAAGGAGAGAGAAGACAGCAATGGAAAGAATGGAATCTCAATGTTGATAGTGCTTATCTCTGGAAGGGGAAATTATGATGGATTTGTATTCTTTTTCTCTTTTCCTATATTATTTAAATTCATACAATGAATAAGTATACTTTCAAAAGCAAATTATTCATTTAATTAATTTATTTTTTAATAAATAAGTATTAGAAATAAAAGATGTAATGTGCCTAGCACTGTGCTATTTGATACAATCAGTGTTTGGGAGGTGGTACGACATATTTGTTAGCAATGCTCTCTTTGTATTTGGGTTCCCTGGCCTTGAATCTCAGCCCTGGCACGTTTTACATGTGTGATTTTGAGAAAGTTCACTTGAAATTCTCTGTAGTGTCCCAGTTTGTATAACTGCAAAATAGAGATAACAGTAACAGTGCCTAACAGCCAGGGTTGTTGTGAAGATCAAATAAAGCATATAAAAATCTTAGAAGAGCTTGTGATATGTTAAGTGCTTATATGTTAGCTAGGTCTTGTTTACTATTATTTTTCTTATGTCGGAAAAGGGGCTTAATTTCTAAACAGTGAGCCAAAGCTTAGCTCTTCATGTCATTCACGGAAAAAAAAATGCAAGTAAGTAAATTATTAAGTAACAGCATGTGTGTGCTTGTCCGAATTCTGTGGGATAGGGGTTGGAAAATTATAGTCCATGAGCCATCTAACCACCAGTTGCCTGTTTTTGTAAATAATGTTTTCTTGGAACATAGCCATGCCATTCATTTATTGGCTGGTCCTGGCTGCTTCCTTGCTGCCACAGTGGACAGAGTTGAGTAGTTGCACCACATGGACTGCAAAGGGTAAAATATTTGCTATCTAGCCTTTTATAGAAAAAATGTGCTGGCCTCTGCTGCAAGGGACCCATCAAGGTAGTCTCCTTGTAGGCTACAGTAAAAAGAGAAAGCTTGGTGAGCTAAAGATTTGAAGAGGTGGGAGGAAAGAAAACCCTGAGATATGAATCTACATCATGGATGCATGGATTCTGCTGAAACCAACAAGAGCCATTTATGTGGAGGAGAAGTGTTCTGAAAGAAGAAAAAGTTTGGCCAAGTAGGGTAGGAACTAATATGAAGACCTTTCTTGACAGCAACAAAGGTATTTTAGGTCTAGTGTGTTGGGCACTGAGCCATTACAGAGTGTTGAACAGGACAAATACAGAGCATGGCTTAAAGGAGATTATCTGACAGTGGTATGCACAGGGATTGTAAACCTGTAACTGGAGAGTAACTCGGTACCTGCTAGAGTCATATGGTTGTGAGAAAATAGGGTTTCAGCAAGAGTGTTAGTGGGAGGGGATAGAAAATTAAGTTTCATATAGTCCTTTAATCCTTATGAGAATGATTTCCCACAGTCTCACGAAGAAAACACTTGGGTTTTTTTCCCTAGGAATAAGCACAATAGTATATAGTCAACAGCAAAATTTATCATTGTTAGCAGTATAGCACAATTTTTCCTACAAAAGGAATTAAAATGATAACTACAAAATGGGATACTTAATCTGGGTGAAAATGTAGAATAGGCTTATGATGCCTTTCTTTGAAAGTCGTGTGTGTGTGTGTGTGTGTGCACGTGTGTGTGTGTGACTGCACAAGATTTAGTCTGGGGAAGCAATCTGAAAACTATCTTACTTCATCAGGATGCCTTCTGTAATGGTAAGATCTTACCTTGCCAGTTGTCAACGTCTGATCTGACTTGCTCTCTACTTAGTCCTTGGCTAACGGTGTAAGCAGCATTAACGCATATCAGGCTGTCACCCAGAGTTCAGAGTTTCTTTAGAGTCCTTTATTGTGGTACAGAACATCATGATGGCAATGAGGTGGAAGGAAGAAAATTTTCATCCTAAACATAAAGTGAAAAGAAAAGCATTCTCAGCACACAACCTCTAAAACACCAAGCGGGCCAGCAGTGGTGAGCGGTAGCTCTGCCTCCTTCCTGGAGGGTGTTTTGTGCTGCATGTTGTAAGTAGGGACTAATGTGAAGACCTTTCCCAACAGCCACAAAGGTATTTTAGGCCTAGTGTGTTGGGCAACAGGGACCCATTACAGGCTGTTCATTACTCCAGCCTCCACTGACAAAAAGTCTTTAGCAACTGCAACCAAGAAGCAACCAAACAACAGAGATAGTATTAAAAGATATATTTATTGTCCTACCAACCAAGAACCTCTCTAGATTTCAATGGGGTTAGGTGAGAGGAGTGGTGGAGGATCCTCAGTCACCTTGACCATTCATTGTGAGATCCCAAAATGCACTTCTATGGTGTCTAAAATTTCACAAAATTAGGTGGGGTGAGAAATGAGAACATGTTACTTCATATTGTCCTATACACAGTGACTTTATTAGGATCTGTCCTTCCTTTGTAGTCTTGGCACTCACTAACTTAGAATCACATTATCTAAGGCAAAACTACTTAAATAACTGAGTTTTAGGATATGTATCAGTCAGTGGCTCCCCTCTTCGTGTTTGAGTCAAGTAACATACCAGAACAAACAAGGCTCAGAGAGAAAGGCTTTCTGTAACATTTTAGATAAGCCCTGGCATTGCAATCATCTCCTATGGATACTGCTGAAAAATTCTGTCCTGTTCCCAGCACAACTTTAGAGAAGGCTACAACCAGCTGGAGCTGGGTAGTGGGGAGGGAGGAAGGAAACACAGCCACTGTTACATTTGGCCACGAACAGTGTTGAGCCATTTTTCAATGCACCAAATGTTCTAATAAGGCCACGATCAAGTTCCATTTGCCTCATGGCAAATCTTAAATATCCCAAATTTGTAGAGAGAAGGGAGAATTTCCCAAAGCATGGAATAAACAACACTGGTGACACTCCGGGTGACTCTAGGTGGTTTACACACTTGGCATTAAGAAGCACTGAATCACACAGCACAAATATTTTTCACTGATTACACTCTATCAGCTCTTCTTACTTTGTCAAGGAGAAAGCCTCTGTTTGATCCTAGCATGTCTTACTTCATAACAGTCGATCCTTGTGATTCTTGGATCCCCTACTTGCTAATTTGCCAACTCACTTAAATTTATTTGTAACCTGAAATCAAAACCCACAGTGCTCTCACAGTCATTTGCAGGCATGCACAGAGCAGTAAAAATCTTGAGTTGCCCAACGTGCACAGTCCCAGCTGGAGCCAAACAAGGCAACACTCTGCCTTATTGTGTCAGCTCTCATATCGTAAACAAGTGTCCTTTCATGGCCTATTTAGTGCCATGTTTTCCACATTTGTGTACTTTTTGTTGGTGATTTTGCTGTTTAAAATGGCCCCTGAGCATATTGCTTGAGTGCTGTCTGGTGATCCTAAGCACAAGAAAGCCATGATGTGCCTTACGGAGGAAATACATGTGTTGGATGAGTTTTGTTCAGGCCTGAGTTGCAGTGCTGCTGGCCATGAGTTCACTGTTAATGAATCAGCATTGCATATTAAATATGGTGTCTTTAAACAGAAGCTCACATACAACAAAGCTATGTAATAATTAATTGATAAAAATGTTGTGCCCAGAGACTCACAGGCACCTAATTCTGTGTTTCCCCTAACAGCAATGATTCAGTATTCTCTAATTCAGTGTTCACCCTGGCTGACATTGTAAAACATAATTACTGCAAATACTGAGACCCAACTACACTTACATAACACACTGGCAATAGTATTTTTGTAAGAATTTGTCAACACTTTTGTTGCCACTTATTTATTTTTTTTGACATTTTTATTATTTGTTCTTGCTGTTACCTTCTATTTATATCACAAATAGCACTTAAAATGTCCCTATGTTACAGGCCTGCTGCGGTGGCTCATGCTTGTAATCCAAGCACTTTGGGGGGCTGAGGTGGGAGGATCATTTAAGCTCAGGAGTTCAAGACCAGTCTGGGCAACATGGTGAACCACCATCTTTACAAAAAATGCACATGTTAGCTGGGTGTGGTGGCATGCACCTGTAGTTATAGCTACTTGGGAGGCTGAGGTAAAAGGATGGCTTAAGCCTGGGTGGTCAAATTTACAGGAAGCTATGATTGCAACACTGCACTCCAGCCTAGGCCCTAAGACATAGAGACAAGGTCTTGTAAATTCCATGTTACAAAATAGTGATGCAAAATTTCCAAATACCTTTATTGGAGCAAAATGTGTTAATACAAAGAAAAAATATTAAGTAAATAATAATAAAGGTACTACAGTATTAAAGCCAAAATAATATGTGAAGGAAGTAGGCAAGAAATAAGCTTATGATCCCTGTGATTGGAGAGAGCATTCATTCTTCTCCTTTCTTACTTACTGCCTCCTTAGAGTCTAGCCCTATAGCTGAGAGCAAGTTTAACAGAGGTACTGCAACTTCGTTTGCTGAAAAAATAAACAATAAATGAAAGTGATCAGGTGAGTATATGGCCATTCTAAACTCAGGCTATAGGCCTCATAGAGTTTAGAATTTATGAAAATCACAGAAAAGATTAGGAGTTTCCTGCATTGGCCCTAAGTTTCCTTAGAATTAAAAGTTGGGCTGGTCGTGGTGGCTCACACCTATAACCCCAGCACTTTGGGAGGCCAGATGGCTTGAGTCCAGGAGTTCAAGACCAGCCTGGACAACATGACAAAACCCTGTCCCTACCAAACATACAAAACTTAGCTGGGTGTGAAGGGGCACACCTAGCTACTTGGGAGGCTGAGGCAGGTGAATCAATTGAGCATGGGAGGTCAAGGTGCATAAGCCATGATTGCATCATTGCACTCCAGTCTGAGTGACGGAATGAGACCCTGTGTCCAAAATAAATAAATAAATAAAAATAGGCTGGGCACGGTGGCTTACACCTGTAATCCCAGCACTTTGGGAGGATAAGGCGGGTGAATCACCTGAGGTCGGGAGTTCGAGACCAGCCTGACCAACATGGAGAAACCCAGTCTCTACTAAAAATATAAAATTAGCTGGGCGTGGTAGCGCATGCCTGTAATCCCAGCTACTCGGGAGGCTGAGGCAGGAGAATCCCTTGAACCCAGGAGGTAGAGGTTGCGGTGAGCCAAGATCGTGCCACTGCACTCCAGCCTGGGCAACAAGAGCAAAACTCTGTCTCAAAAAAAATAAATAAATAAATAAAAAGAAAAAGAAAATAAAAGTTGGCTTCTGAGTTACTGTTAATAATAGAGCTCATTGTTCATCAAACTTGGCCTCTAAAGCAGGATTTGACCGATGGCCCAAGCAAGCTGGCTCCCTCTTGTTTTATAAAGATGCCCCATGTGCAGCCCTGGGAAGGTGGGATGGGAAGATGCTCTCACCATCCCTCAGTCAAGTCATTGAGATCATTTCCAAGTTCAGCTCTTTGCGTCACACCCTCCTTCAACCGGCTTTATTGTAAATGCAAGAGAAGGGAGGTTTTCGGCACTTGGAGCAAAAGATGTAAAAACAAAAAAATTACAAGGGAGCAGTCAAACGGAAAAGAGAGCAATTAAAGAGACAAAAAGTCCCCTTAGCTGCCTTTTGGGTACTTTTTTGATCTTTTCACCAAGGAATTAGTAGCTTTTAATTTTCCCCACCTCAGCTTAAAAGAGTGCTGGCAGGAAAGAAATGAACATTATGGGAAGGCTGCTTTGGATTAAAAAGCAAATGTAGGTGAGACTATCAGGCGGCTGTCAGACTCCATGAACACAGGCCTGCTCGCCCAGCTCAGCAGCCAGGTTATTGCTGGACAACAAAAGTCCCCAATCTAGAAGCAGTGGCTTTCCTCAGCCTTATTTCTAATAATCAGGTGCATGCCTCCACTTGGCTTGATATTTTCTAGGATCGTCTGGCAACTTGCTGCTTCTGCCACTTAAAAGTGGGGAAGGGGTTACTTAATTTTTAAAGCACAGTGCATCTGAATTTGAGTGAAAGCTCAGGTCCTTGTTCTCACTGTGGAAGATGAAACATTGATTGGCTTCAACTAGAAACAGGTTTTTTTTTTTTTTCTGTCTTTTGTTTTTGTTTGTTTCTTTTTTCCTCCTTCCCCCAGGAGGGTTGTGTTCAGCAGCACACACCGGGTTCAGCCCACCTAGCAAGTCCAAGGAGAAGGGGTCATGTTCGTCTGGGAGATGGTAAGGGCCAGGCCTGGGCAGTGAGGGGCAGGAGTGAGCCGTGTTTGTGGATGATCACTGGATGCTGCAGGGCAGACCCACATGGCACTGGCAGCAGAGCTCACCATTGGGAACCAGAGTACAACATTTCAGAAGGAAGGGTTTCTGAACCCCAGTTTAACAAGCCCTCTACAGCACCAGTTGCAATCCCCAGGAAACTCGTTAATGCAGTTAGATGCCACGGCAGTGTGCACTTAAGACAGGGAAGAAGTACAGCTGCTCTTCAGCTCCGCGGATGCCAAAGCAGCTCCTCTGTTCATTAGCCCAGCCTCTTCCTCTATACTGACCTTATGGAGATGCTGCTGGCCTTCTGAGAACTAGTAGAGGCAAGCTTCCAAATCATTGTGTTGTTTTTAGCATTACGAAACCATCAGCCAGTATCTGAAGGGTTCTTTGCCTACCAGCAAATCACTTGGTCCTGCTGAGGAATCACACAGATGGTGTGGGAGCCCTGGGCTCCCTCCCAGGGTGCGTGTCTCTCCCCAGGGGAGCACCCCAAGGTGGCAAGAAGTGCCCCGGGGGGACTTGACCAAGGCCTTGGTCAAGCTTAGAGGTGCAGTGTACCCCAAATACTAATCTGGAACATATGGAGTATCAGTCAATGTTTCTGACTAAATAAGAGGGAGATTGAGGGATGCTTGGAAGTCACTGAGCCAAGCAGGAGGCAAAGCTAAATGATCCATCTATTGACAACCTTGTAAAATTTTTTGCAATGAAATTAGGTTTAATTTAATTGAGAAAAATGGACAGGGACCCAGCAGTGTCATCGTTGCAGCAACAGTTGTAAGCATGGGTGCTAGACTCACTGTCTAATTCAAATTCTGACTTTGTCATTAATGAGTTTTTAGACTTTGGAAAAATTGCTTAATCTCTGCAGCTTCAGTTTTCCCTTTTGTAAGATGGGGAAAAAAATAGTGATGCCCTGAAGGGGTTTTGTGTTTTGGGGGGTAAAGAAATAAACAGAACAATGTGTGTGAATATGGTTAACACAGAGCCTAGTCCATAGAATGTATGTAGTGAAAGCTCAATGCTTGCTGCTGCTTCTCCTCCTCCTCCTCTTCTGTGATTAAATTATTTAAAGCAGGAATAATGGTTTTTATAGAAATCATCCCCCTTTCATTTTAGGCTAAGTAGCATACTACAGTCATATGAACCTTAATTGTGATCACACATACAAGCGTAAGCGGAAAGATAATATAGTTCCTGCCTTCTGGGTGTTTACATTCCTAGTAGTCTCTGCTCACCTGCTTTTAACCTTCTCCAGGATAATGAGTTATGTGACTTTTGGGTGCCAGATATATAAAACCATGTTTTCCTGTCAGCCAGCCAGTGACTATAAGAATTCACACATTTGCATTTGTCATTGTAATTCTTTTGTTCCAAAAAGAGGTGAAAAAAAGGTTAAAAGGAATGTCATCCATTGGAAAGAAATATCAAAATGTGTACCCGTATCTCATCAGAACCTCACACAGAATTAATAGTTTGTGTTATTTGGGTTTCAATTTAAGGTAGAGAATCAAAAATACCAGTGACAAATGATTTGTGACTCCTACTTAATTTATTCAACTCCAAATGATTTCAATAAATCTGGGAATTCATCTATATCCTGTTGAATTAAGGTTTTTTTTTTTGAATTATTCTCTCTAAATATGCTTAATCTTCATTAATGCAGCCCTGCATGGTATTCTGAGCCAAAGTGAACTAAGAGGAAAATTTTTTACATTTCTAATTCTTAAAATAGACAGAATTTCTTTTTTTCCTACTACACAGTCTGCCAAGGCATGTATGTATAGAGATTTGATGTACTTGAAGAGTTTTTCTCTCTTTCGCCTATCCTGTTTTATCCTAGCACACTCTCATTTCTGGATATCACGTGATGTGATTTAATGTGGTCACTGTATTTTCTTTATTTCTTCCCTTTTTCTTCAGTGCCACAGGAAGATGAATCAATGATCTATTAATATGCATTTCATTTGGGGAAGCTGTTTTAAGGAAGTTTCTTTCTTCCCTTTTTTTTCCTCCTTGCTCATGTAGCTAATGAAACAATATGCATTTCAATTCCAAGGCTCCCTGGATTCAGACCTAGAGAGTAGCTAACACACAATTGATTTCTAGTCCTGCAGGAAAAGGGGAAGCAGTAGAGAAATCAGATGGATTGATCGCTGAGAAACAGGCCCCGTGGGATGCTTCACTATCATCCATGTCTTGAATGTATGCACAATCCCTTCATCAATAGAGTAATCCCCAGGATAGGAACTTCATAGGGTCCAGATGGTAGTTCAAGTAGGCAGGTGCGTTAGCCTGTAGTTCGTCCCTCTTCAGGTCTGCTCTGCCATAATAAACTGCCAAATTTACAAATTCAGACTTTAGAAACTGGCAAATCAGAGGTAGAATGTTGAGCAGTGGTGCTGACATTTCCTAAGAGAGCATTAGACAAGGGACTGCAAGCTCAAATGTCCACAAGTACCATGTAGGTTGGTGTGAGACAGTAAGTGTTAAATAATTTCTGTCCATCCTTCAGGATAGCACCTGCCTACTTACTTTGTGTTATAAAGCATGAGTGGGGTGGGGGAAAAATAGCCAAATGAAACATATTTATGAGTCATCTTTATCCTAAAACCTGCTATTTGTGGTCCCTGAATTAATCTCACTCATCATTTTACAGAAGAAACTCAAAACATGAGAAATGAAACCTCCTTACCCAATGTGTCACGCTCAGAATTTCCCAATCTTTTCACTTTTTTTTTTTTTTTTTTTTTGTCTCTGACGCCATGACCAAATGCCATGCTTAGAGTTCAACTTCTAGTTTTGGAAAACCAGCCTCTAATGCCTCAGGTACCAAGCCTCTGTAGAATGCTATTGTTTACACTATTAGATAGGATTCTCTCTCTCACAAATGGCAGAGGCTGAACTCCAACTGGCTTTGGCAAAAATTAAAGGTGAATTCATTACCTCATGACTGAGAAGAATAGGACAATTCTAGCTAACAGAGTGACTGGACCTCGGTTCATCTCTTAGCTCAGTTTTCTCTCTCGGCCTTGTTCTTAAGAAGACCCTCCATTGTAATGACAAGATAAGTTCCAGTATGCCTAGACTTAAATATGTACCTGTTTAAAAACCCAACCAAATTGTCCTAGAGCTTCTCTTTCTTAATGGATACAAACAACACACTCCTAAGATTGAATCTCATTGAATAACTTAGGTCATGTGCCCTTTCCTAAACCACTGGCTGTGGCCAGGAGAAAGGAATAAACTGATTGACCAGGCGGTGGAAACTCCCCACTGAACCTCCTGGCCTGGAAATAAGGAGAAAAGATTGAGACCTTGGTCCAAAAAAGGGGAGGGGAATCAGGCAGCCAAAAGCAATAATTACCAGTCATGCTTCCACTTCACACTCTGTTTGTTCAGAGCCTGTCTTTACCACCCAGGAGCTTTAACTTAGCGCATAGGGGTTTGGACTTTGTTGGGCCACATCTCAGAGCTCCCCAAACCTATCAGAAGACACACACTGGGAATTAATACAACCTTCTATGACTCAAATGCAAAAAGTTAGCCCCTTATAGAATTCTAGGTTTCTCCACTTTTCTTCACTCTTCTTTAACATATGTTACTAAGCACTTACTAAAATACTAGTCACTTTGCTAGGTATTAAGCACTTAAATACCAGACACTTGACAACATGCTTTATTTTATTCATACAACAATCTTGCAAAGCAGAGATGATTATCCCCAGGGGGCAAATAAGGAGCATCTGCTGCTGTTCAAGGTTCTAAACTGTGTTCCAAGGAGCCATGAGATTCCACACTCAGGAGAGCGGGGGTACTGGGAGAATCCAAAGTGTAGATCATGAGGCCAAGGCCTGATCTCCATCAGAGCACTTCTTTTGTTGGTCTTACATTTTTAAGTTTTCCGTACTAATTTTTCTAAAGGCATTGATACTTACATTCTTTTTGTGAAAATCACTTAGCAAGTAGTGAAGTTATTTTACTGCTCAGTACTTGTACAATTGCAAATGAAAGAATTCTGACTTAACCTCAAAAAAAATTTTTTTGAAAAAAGGAAATGTATTGACTGAGATGATAGAAAGGTCCAGGCCTGGCTGAATCCAGAGCTTCATGACCGGGGCTTCCTTCTACTCAAGGAGGTTTACATTCTTTGACTCCGTGTAGAAACAGGATGGATATCTATCATGCTTTCCCTTCTCACTTTGTTCAGAGCCCGCCTTTCCCACCTGGAAGCTCCCGGCATCCATCCTATCTTCTATCAATCTCAGCAGAGAAAAGGCTTTCCTTTTCCAGTGATTCCAACAAACACCCTGTCACTGAGTCTTATTAGATCTTTTTGACCTAGCCTACATATCATGGCTGTCCCTGACCTCTGTGGCCAGAGAAGTACCATGCTTTGTTTGGCCATGGTGGAATCAGGTGTTCACCTGTGCAGGTGAGAATGGAGACAACCCTCGGGAACCACATGGGTTGGGAGTGTGAGTGAGTTGCCCCGCTAAAGGAAAACTAGAGGATTGTTGGTAAAGGTAGAAGGTGGTAGATGAGAGTTCAATTGCCCACCACCACTGTGGTAGAGCTGAGATCATAGCATAGATCTTTAATTTCAAATGAATGCTATTTCTAATGCTTCATGTTACTTCTGTTTTGTCCTTGATATGCCTTTTAAAATAACAGCTATTAAGTTTTTGCTGAATTCTTTTTATTTTACCATGGCAATTAGTGGTGGATGGGTGACCCAAGGAATTTTCTGTTTGCCAAGTGGGTAGGATTGTTTTTATTTACCACACTATTTGAGAAGACACATGCATAGCTGTTAGAGGCCCTACTTTTGACATCAGATAATGGGTTCAGATCCTGATTGTTATTGAATGACTTTGTATGACTTTGGGCCAATTGCCTTACTCCAGTCCCCTCCTTCATAGGATTTTTGTGAGGATTAATTGAAAGCATATGATACATAAAATGGTCTTAGCATAGTTGCTAGCTCCTAGTATTGCTTTTCTCTTCCTTAACTTGATTTACTCCCGAGGATTATTTAAATTACAAAATTCCTTAAAACACGGGATGCATAGATTAATTGACAGTAAAGGAATCTGTGAAAACATTTCTTCAATTAAATCTATTGCATAAAGAAAAAACCACCTGATTTACAACTCATTATTGTGATAAAAGTGTCATTAGTAATTGTTGGCAGCATATACAAGCCACAGTGAAATGCCAAAGAAGATCTCAGAAATAAGGAAAATATTTCAGTCCTCTGAGAGTCAAAGAGGTAAAACTCATCACATAACAGGTCTTCAACAACACTTTTCTTATAGATCATGTATTAATTAAGGCAATGCAAGCTGTGGTAACAGAAAAACTTAGATTTCCAGTGACTTAGTGTCTCTCATTCTCACTATGGTCCAATGGCCAACGGTCCAGCCTTCTTTGTTATTATTTAGGACTCTTCCTTAGATCATCAGCTTCCTCTCCATTCAGCCATGGCAAAGTCACCCTTGTTTCTCGATTACTGAGCCAAGAAGTGACTTATGTCGCTCCTTTCCATTAATGGTCAAGTAGCCCTTCCTAGATGCAGGTACTGGGAAAGTGAGTCCTAATAGCAACTCTTCAAAATGACAGGTAGGAATTACAAAATCTTTGTGGGTCAAGCTGATCATACCTGCTGCAGCTCTACCCCACTAGACCTACTGCACGTCCTGTGATCTACAAATCTACGGGCATCTTGAGAAGAACCACTGTGTCTTACTTAGCATTGCCTCCAATACACAGCATAGTACCTGGTTCATAAATGTTTTCTAATTGAACAAAGGTATCAATAAAAAAACTAACAGATAATCAGGCTAGGCCTCGAAAATAATTTCTAGGCAAAAATTTGCAACCACTTGAAATCCATATTTTTCTTTTCCTGGTCTCTGTCCAACTTGTCTGATATGGAAGTAAAAGTAGGGTAATGTAACCCTAATAGCCCCTGATCAGAGAACTCCCAAGTAAGAGCTACCCATTGTGGGAAGCCAGAACCAGTCGTAGGTCAGTGGCTGCTTCACCCTCATCCCAATTGCTGGCCTATTTACAAAGTTAAACTCACTTCATTCCTCGACTTGAATGGATGAGGAGCCAGAGGTAATCCTGGACAGGTGGAAGGGGTGGATTCCAACATTTCTTCTCTGGATCGCCCAGCCAAGTTTGGCTGCTCCTGGTCCATGGGTCTTTCCTCTTCCAGGTTGGTTGGACACTTTGAATGTCCTGTGATTAATGATTATTATAGCATCCACATAAAGTCATTTGGGTTGGTTTTCTTTGCTGCTTCTTTGATTGTGTTGTTTAGATTCCAGCCAGCTTTCTCTCATAAACCATCTTAGTATGTGCTTTCATTTGTTTATTTTCAGAGCCAACAATATTCTTTGGTACTAAAGGTAGTTTAGAGAAGTAGTTAAGAATATGCTGTCTGCGTCAGACTGCCTTAATTCAAATCCTGGCTCAGCTTACCAGCAGAATGAAATGGGACTTTAATAAGAGCTCCTTCTCTAGCAGGTTATTATTTAAAAATAGTACTCAGCACAGTGCTGGAGACATAATATGTACTTAATAAATGTTAACCAGCATCGTTTTTATTGTCATTATACAATTTTCATACTTTACCATTTTAAACAGGACTAGATCCCATTAGAGTTTACAGATAAAGAAATGACATCAAGACAGTTGAGTTTCCCATTGCCTGGTTTCTTGATTTAACCTCTATCTCAGTTCTTTGAGTGTACTTTTTGTTATTAACAGACAAAATAAAAAGCAGACTTTTTTTAAAAAAGATATGATGAAGCCATGCCCCGGCTTTGATTCCTGCACAGAGCCTCCGTTCGTGTCAGTGCGATTTCTCTGCATGGATTGATGGCAGAATACGGTCTGTTTCTAAGACTGTTTAAAGCAGGGCACAAAAGAAATCACACTGGCTGAGTCCACAGCTGGCAAAATGGGAGAGACTAAGCTGGTGAAAGAAGCTGTTAATACAGACCAGAAAATTTTTAAGCTAAAAAAAGGAACATGCCCACTGAAAGTCTGAAAGCAAAAGTTTTATTTGGGTAAAGCGATGTTCGACTCTGCATGATTCCTACTTAGAAAATGCACACGCTTGCCTTCTCCAACTGCCAGAACATCGTTTTTTAACACAGAGGAACGAAAATAGAGAGAGGAATAATAGGCTTTCAGATAGTCCATGCCGAAAAGCAAACCTAGAAACATAAACGTTGCAGTGCCTGGACCCTTCAGATTATAAAACAGGGAACTGTTCTCGTCACCCCTCAGTCCCAGAGGTGCCTCCGCCATCTTGCACCATTTCTATGGGAACCAATATTATTAGCAACATAGATTCCAACAGAGACGTGACGTTGTGGAAAGAGGAGGCGCTCAGTTTCCAAGTCACTTTTTGGCACTCCTTTCTCTAACCTTCTCCGCATAGGATCCCTGCAAAGACCTTTGCCCTAAGCCCCCAGGTGGCAATATTCCTATGGGGCAAACATTCTCTGAAAACAAGGCTTCTCCATCAAATGCTTTCCAAATTGAATACAAAATGTTTCTCTATCACTGGCAGAGTAGGCATTCAGTGACCACATTGATTTTTCCTTATTTGTAATCCAGTGAAAAATATTTTTGCCTTTCATTTTTCACCCCAACCCCCAGAATATGATTCAAAAATCTCATGGCCATGCATGTCTCTGCCAGAGGTTTCTATTTCTCTGTATCTCAATAGCTGCCCACAAGAATGTATTTGGCTTAGATTGTAAACCCCAAGTGTGTGAGCCTAGAGTCTTGGTAATATTCTTAGAATTTATCTAGCAAAGCACTATGCCTTCAATAAAAGATCTCGAGTGATATTTTAGCTATAATATTTCAGTTTTTTGTATACTTTTGATTTCTCTCATACATTGTAAACTCCTAGAAACAGAAACTATTTTTTATATGTATGCAGGTGTGTATTTTTATAATCTGTGTATCTTATGTATAATGTAATACAGGTACACATTACATATTGAAATATGTAAATATTCCACAGGATGGATAGCAAAGTGCTTTACATATAGTAAATTCTCGTAGATATGAAATATATAATAAATTTATATATATTTATATATATTTATTATATATTTATAATTTATTATATATATAATGTATATTTTATATATTATAATATATAAATATATATATATAAATGAATGAGGATAATGGTTGTGTAACACACAGGAAAAACAATTGGAACCCTAAGTATGATGATCCCAAATTCTTCAATTAAGAATCAGGAAGAGAGATCTAGTCTTGATTTAAGCCCTCTCTGATCATTTAATGAATCAAACCTGTCCTGTATGACCGACATAGTGCTTAAGAAAGTTTGGAATGAGTGAGCTAGAATTAAAAACAAAACACATCTAGATTTCCAATTGCTCTTGAAACATCAGACAGCCTGACCGCTGGGCCACATCCCCATGTGTCTCAGAGTCATGTGGAGTGCAAAGGCAGTTGACTCTTCAGATGGAACATACATTTTCCAGGGAGCCATCATCCCCACTCTCCATACTCCATCCACTCTCTCATCATCCCTACTCACCTCCAGCAGTGAGGAAGAGTGTCACTTACCATTTACAAGATCAAGCTTGAAGTATTGTTTTTCCTATGGTAAAGAGGAGAGTAAACTATTTGTTATTCCTATGCTTCTATCAAAAGTGGACAAGTGAAAAGCAGGTCAAGACGCCTGCAATTTCACAAAGCTGGCCTTGCTCGTTTATGGGATCTTCCTAAGCCCTCTAGGCAAATAAATCTGCAAACCATGCCTTAAGTAAATCATAACAGCCCTGAGCCTTCATTACAGCTTCTTCCCAGCTCACAATTTTCCTTTGAGGAAAAATATGGTTATGGCCATGATGATGTCATTACAACCTACACAGGATCAGCCATTGCCTTTGGCTTACAGGTCATTCTGTGCAGCCTGGGACAGCCTGAAGATGAAGGCAGAGACTGGTGGCACATTTTGGGAGGAGATTCTTTCTGCTCAGGGCCCATTTCCCCATTATTGTTTGTAGTACAGGTGCGGAAAGATATTTGGAACATATCCCAACCAGAAGTGTGCATCAGGAGATGTGATGGTCACGTGTGGCTCCAGAGGGTTGCTCAAGACTTGAAGACAACGTGTTCTGTCCACCTCACTGACTATAATAGCTCCTCGGGAGCCACACAGAGCAGTTGTGTACATCCTTAAGTTTAAGGACTTCCTCCAGAGCTAGCGTTTCACACAGTAGAACATAATGGCTCCCTGGGAACGGTTACCAGAGGTCAGATAAATCTGCATGGGGGTCTTACTGCCTTTTTTGAAAAATGGAAAAAAAAAAAAAGGTGACTCATTTTTACCCTAGGAGGTACTGTTCTGTTAACAGGCATTTACATGATAATAGCGGTGTCAGCATGTGCAATGTTATGAAAAGAGTTTTGCTCTAGGTCCAGTAACATTTTCACGGTTTCTGCAGGAGCCTGCCCCTCTGAGGTTTCGGTCCCTGACTGAGCTTTCCAATTTGTCTCGTTCTTCCTTCTGCCTATCCTGCCACACACGAAGTATGCCAGGGAAGGAAATCTTTTCTTTTTGTACAAACACTTCCTGGATTCCCCAGGACCATTAGTAAATTATGAGTTCCAACTGGCTTTTAGAAATAGGCTGGGTGAAAGAGCCTGTCCTTGCTAGTAAAGCCTTGAGAGAGTTTTGCCCTTCATAGTTAAATTAAATTCTGGTGAATATTCTCACCTTCACTTCTGAGGTAGTTAGTGCAAGCTGGGCTTTGAGATCAAGAGAAAACCAAGTTCAAATCTGAACTCCACTACATCCTACTGTATGATCTTGAGCAAATGACTTAACATCTCTGAGCTTCTATTTTCTCATCTGTAAAAATGGGTTATAATAATAATAGCTTCATGGGATGGAAGAAGAGAGTTTTTGAGGTTTAAAGGAGAAAATAATGACAATTATTATATAGCCATACCTAGTAGATTATGCTAAATACTTAATAAATATATATTAATATTATTATTTTTCAACTTGCCTCTTTTTAGCCATTATCTTTCATCTTTTTCTCCCTTTCTTTTTGCTAAAACCACATGTAAATAACGTATTATCTCTCGAACCATAGTTTATCCTTAAGACACATCAAGAGGCCAGGTGCAGTGGCTCACGCCTGTAACCCTAGCATTTTGGGAGGCCAAGGTGGGAGGATCACTTGAGCCCAGGAGTTCGAGACCAGCCTGGGCAACATGGCGAAACCCCGTCTCCACCAAAAGATGCAAAAATTAGCCAATCATGGTGGCACAGGCCTGTAGTCCCAGCTACTCAGAAGGCTGAGGCAGGAGGATCACTTGATCCCAAGAGGTCAAGGCTGCAGTGAGCCATGGTTGTGCCACTGCACTCCAGCTGGGGTGGCAGAGCAAAACCCTGTCTAAAATAAAAAGAAAAAAGAAAGAAGCACTAAGAAGTAAGCAAGCATGACCAACTAGAGTACAAAGCATTGTATTGCAGCATAGCAAACTTTCTATTAGTCTTCACTTTCACTTCTGTATGCACCTTTCTGCTTGCTTGGAGAGAAATATTAGAAAAATGTTAATAAGCCCCAAATTTGAGAAGTAAGAATAGAAAAATGATAGACAGTGAAGAATATCACTTAGGGCTCCTCTCCCCAACAATTATTATTCCTGAATATTTAAATTCTATTTCTATGCACCTATTTAATTGAAGAATATATTACAGTAGCTATGTCGCCCACCAGTCCACTCAAAACCCAGATGAAATCCAAAGCTGCCTCTACAAACACACATTACACAAATGCTACAGGTGGTACACGTTTGCCAAATAAAACACTTGTTTGAGAAAAATAAACATTTACTTTGGGCATGACAAATTACACGTGTTTACTTCAAAGCTGTGGCTTCTGCTGGTGAACCTGAAAAGGAAATAAATTGTTTTGGTCCTGGCAGCTTAGGCAGAAAGGTGTTAGCAGGATCAAGTCATCAGTAGCAATTCCTCTACTAGGAAAATGTTAGGGAAAAATTACATTTGTGATGGCTCCTTTACAATATGCATTTGCTATCAACATGATTGGCAATGATTCAGTAGGTATTTGCTGATTCCTCCTGTGTTCTGGTTGCTGAAGTTGATGTGGGTGTATATGACAAGGGTCAAATTCATGCAATAAAGAGTAAGATCTGGAAGAGTCTGAAGGAAGGAGAAAGAAGTAGGCAACTGTCTTGGGGACATGTTTCACATGAAAGGTGAGTAGGAGTCAGATTCTTGGCACAAAGTTAGAAACACTGTGGAAAAGAAAAAGCTGCAAGGTCCTTGAAAGATAATTGGTGCAGGGAAGGGACATTTAGGCAAAGCAATGCTAATGGGAACTTAAAGCACGTTACTAATGCAATATGGTTTCCTGGATTGCATCCTGGGACAGAAAAACCTGATGAAACCTACAGGTTAGTTACTAGTAATGTGCTGATGTTAATTTCTTTCTTTTCACAGATGTACTGTGGTTAGGTAAGAGGTTAACATTGAGGAGACTGGGTGAAGGTTTCTAGTGAACTCACTGGATTATTTTTATAACTTTTCTATACTCTAAAATTATTCCAAAATAAAATTTTATTTTACAAATAAAATCAGGAATGAGTGATACTAAGTAGAGCAATTCATTAAGCTTACCTGAAATTTGGGTAGATGAGTGAAAATTACAGCTGAGATTGAGGGAAGGATTGGTGTCAGATGAGAGAGTGACCTGAATGCCAGACTGGAGAATCCTCACCCTTAGGGAGGTGTTTTTGTTTTGTTTTTAAGCAAAGTAGTAATCTCACTGAAGTATGGTTGTAGAAAGATTAATGTGGTCAAAATGTGCAGGAAACACAGGTAAGAAATAGAGATTGGTACAGGTGGACAAATGAGGAAGCTCTTTTGCAGGAAAGTGTTTTGGGGAAAGATAATATTTATGCTTGCTTTTCCCCCTAACATCCTGAGAATTCAGTAATGGTGATATGTAAAATCAGATCTATTCTATCATCCCAGTGATTTGAGGCTTCTAAATGGGTTTTGGAAAAGATGTTAAGGGAGAAATCCACATTAAATTAAGTTAGATTTTGCAAGGGAATGACCAGAGAAGACCCATCTAAGGACCTCCCTATGGTAGAAATCTAGAGTGAGGATTGCAAAGGAGAGAAAAAAGTCTTGAAGGCGATGGAGAATGCAAGGTGGAGAAGCCACAAGAAGCACCAGGAAGGTACATTGCTCCCAAAAGTAAAAGAAAGAAAGAATTTCCAAAAAAAAATGATGTGAACAATATTGTTAAATGCAGCAAAATAGTATACATCAAGGCAAACAGTAGCCACACATATATAATCAGGGAGGTAACTAATGACTGTCAAGAGAACTGTTTCCCTGAAGTGAGGAAGACAAACCAGATTTTCAAAACGTTGAGAAGACTTCGAGGCGATGTGCATAAGAAATTACTTCTTCAGAAATAAGGAGAGAAATAAGATGTCAAATGATGGAGATACCTCTGAGTAAGAATGCATTTTGTTCTTCTTGTTGTTACTTTATTACTATTTTTAAAGACAGAGTAGGTGGTTTTGGTGAAAGCAAAGGGAAAAGAAGTAGGAGACTATGGATGCTAGAGAAAGTAATGGAAAGGAAGCAGTGACCTCCAGAAACTAGAGAGATAGAAACAAGGGCACTTACAAAGGGGTTGGTTTTGTCTCCACTGACACCACCATCTTGTCTGCTCCTCCGGCACCATGGTGGCCTCCTATCTAATCTAGTCATATCTACTCTTGATCCTCTTGATATATTCTTCACAGTTCAATTAGAATCTTATCATGTGTTATCCTGCCTCTGACCCAAAACACCTTTTATGCAATTGTTCTTTGGATCAAGACCAAAATCCTACAAGGGGCTGCATGATCTACTCTGCAGCTTTAACTCAATCTTCTCTCCATGCTCTCTGGTTCCAGATGCACTGACTTGCTCTCTGTTTCTGCAAATCGCTGTGGGTCTTTGCACATATTGCTTACTCTTCCTTGCTCTTCCTTCTGTACCTTCATGTACTCAACTCGCAGCAATGAACTCAGTTAATATTAATACCTGAGTGATGCCTTTCATGATATCCTTAAGTCAGTTCTCCCATTTATACACTCTTATCAGCATCTTTTTTACTTTCAAAGCATTTATCACAGTTCATTTGGGGTGCGTGTGTGTGTGTGTGTGTGCGTGTGCAGAATTATTTGATTAATGTTTGTCTCTCCTGTAGAGTTGGGAGTGGCTCATGGCTGCAGGGATGCCATATCTTCTTTGTAGGAGATTGCCTTAACATTCTTCGTAGGCTGGTAATAGCAACTAGAATATGAAAGTCGCACATCTTTTGGGAGTTGCTGTTAACATGGGCTGTCCATGTTCAAGTGTTTTTGTAGCCTCTCTGGAATTCTCTCTAGCTGGCTTTCAAAGTCCTGATGCAGTGTGAGTCAGGCATGTCCTCCTTGAGGATAGATTTTTTTTTTCTTATTCTTTCCTCCTTCATACTGTCAATATGGCATTTGTCAATATCGGAGTCATAGCTCTATGCTCTACAGGAGCCAAACATGGATCCACTCTCCGGTTTGTTACAATCCCCTCTTGAATACCATCCAGATAAGTTATTAATGGTAATACGGAAGTGGAATCTCTGCTTGTTAGTAATCTTAGCCTAACACTGACAGTCATTTGACCATTTTGCTGAGGTGAGGACTTAGCAATTGTTGACATGCAGAAATATGCACTCAATGTTGTCAGATCTGCTGATTTTTGAGCCAGATCCATCCCAAGGCCCTTCAGTCTGACACCTCGGTGTGTGAGAGGTGTCACATGGTCCTTGGAGTCCTGACCTCCTTTTTCTTTCGGCATCCCACTTAAAGCTTCCTTGCATTAACTAGGACCCATTCTAAATGACATCCCCTTTAATGAGCGGAAATATTTGTCCCCTTTAACTGAACAGCTCTTAGAAGCAATTAGCATTTAGGGAACTTCTTGTTTAGAAATAATGTCTTCATCAAACTACCCATTATGGACTCATTTGAAACTGGAAGATAGATGCTCATTTTCCTATGGTAGCACCTGCAAGCGTCTGTGGCAGTGGGGCTAATAGCAGCACTATTGTAAGTCATTGTATTTCTATCGCAATGTGTGTGGTGGGTAAATAGAAACCCCTTCAACATGTAAGCATTTCTGAGGACAAAAAATATGTTCCTTTCAAATTGTACTATTTACCTGTCATTACAGATCTGAAGGTTGAGAATGATTCTCATGTTATAATTAATTCTCTCATTGCCTTTGAGATCACTGCCTTTTGGCCACTGTCTAGGAAATGAAGAGGGATGCTATGTGTGAGAAATGAGTACTCTGTCAGAAAAGGAAAGGAAAGAAAACTTGTTGCTGACTGACAGCTGCAGGAAAAAAAAATCTTTTGAAGTAGTTTAAGGGGGAAACATGGATCTAACACAATGTGTTTATGACTCCAGCAGAGTTGCATGTGCTTGAATTAGTTCATCCTGACCAATGGGTGGTTCTGGCACCATTTTGGTAATATGGATAATAACAAGAAGTTTTAGTAAGTGATTATTAAATTCCAGAAACTATGCAAAGTGCATTTCATAATCTTTTTCAATGACTCATCCTGATAGTCCTCTTTACTGATGAAAGAATGATGCTTAAGTTTCCATTTATTCAAGTTTACTCAGCTAGAAAGTGGAAGAGCTGGGATTCACGTCCAGGCGCAAGCTAACTGCAGGCCAGAGTCTTGACACCCCTACCACACAGATGTCAGCTTTACCAGCACTGAAAGTGAAGGCCTCCTGCTCCCCTGCCCCATCACCATCAGCTTTCTATAATTTAAAGATTCTAAGTGGGTCACTGCTTTGGAAAAGCCCTTGTTAAACAACAAAGAAGCTACTGCCAGCCCCCTATTCACCACTCCAATCAGCCCACAGCAGAGAGCAAGTTCCTGGTGAATTAGGACAAGAGGAAGAAGACGAGAACCTCCAACTATGTAGAGGCAGGCACAGTACCAGGCATTTCACACTGTTGTTTAGGGAAGAAGGCTGGTGGGGCCAGGGTAGACTGAAGAGGAGCTGTGCAGTTCGAGGAAAGCCCCTTCTGTGGGTGGCATTGACTGACGTAGGGCTGAAGCACTCAAAGGAGTAAGACAGAGCGGGCATAGTATTCCAACAGATCGCAGACTCCACACTTTTGCCTAGGGCCGGCCCTGCTTCAAAGTGAAACTTCCACAGGAAAACTAAATAAAGGAAAGAAAAGCCAAACAGAACAAATTCCCATTTAGTCAGCTTTTACTGTCCTCAGAGGCTCTGTGTTTATGCTAGATCTTAATTATGCTGCTTGTCAAAGACACACTAAACTCCACTGTGGTTGAGGGAGCTATTTTATCTTTTTATCTTTACAGTCAGAAAAGGACTTAGTATGCTGAACCCTACCCTTGATGAGCTTCAAACCTGGAATAAAAGAACAGTTCTCTCTCTTCTGCCCAATTGTCCCCAACTCTGCACTGCCGTCCATGAACACCTAATCAGGAGGCCTTGATGGGGTTAGGAATAGTCAGCGCCCAGGTGGCCTGGGACAAAACTGTAACATCCAAGGGGACTGCATGGGCTTCCCATGTTCAAGCCCTTATAGTGGCCCTCCTGCTCCAGGACCCATGCATCTGGTCTCCAACCCTCCCTCTGCAGAGTTTATGACCCAGATATTCTGGAGAGGCACTCAGCTGTATCTCCCAGCAGGGTAAATGGGAGAGCCTTCCTCTGGGTGTGTAAATGCAGGGGAGGGGGTGTACTTGAGATTTTAAATGAACAATAATGTGCATTAAACAACTTCAAATCGCATGGTGAAGAAGTTATTCCATTTCCAACTCTCTTTAGTCCTTCAGATGAAATCAGGGAGAACATCTCTGGTTGAGTGTTTTTGTAATCTTGCTTTCTTTTCACTGTATTTATTTTGGCCTTTGCTTTCTATTTATGGCAGATACTTTTACTTTTCTGGTGATGACATAAATGTCTTTTAAAATAAGTGCATCTACTTAGGGGAAAATCGAATTTGCTTAAAGAAAAATATTACATAAATAATAAAGGTACATGATAAAATGAAAACTGTAAGAAATACAAGGACTAACTTTTAGAAAAAGCTCTAATTAAGATGCCTTGCGTTAAGGTTCACTCTGACTAAACCTGTGAACTGATAGATGTTCATGCAGCTCTCCTTGCAGACATGCCTGTGTTTAGAGGGTCTTGAAACTGTGGCAGATCCTTAAGAGTGGTAAGTTAGGTCTAAAAACCATTTCAGGTCCCTAAAGGCAAGATCAAAAGAAGGATACTTTGTGTTGGGCATGTCTATCCCCAGTCTAAATACATTATCTGTGATGATCACAGTTTGATCATCAGTTATCAGACTCATGGGAGATGTTGGCTTTGTACCAAAATTCAGATACCTGGGGCCCATCCCCAGAAGTTCTGTTTCAGTAGGCCTGGGGTAGGCCCTAGGCATGTGTGTTTTGCTAACTATCCCATGTCATAGCTCAGCACCCCCAGCTGTGAATCACTGATGGGCTTTGGTCAGTGTTACCACCCAGTGTTGTATGTAGATCCACATGAGGAAAGGTATATGATTACACCTTGAAAATATGAGGATAACAGATCTGGCTGGACAATCCACTGGAGGTCCTTTTTATCTGCACAATGTGCATGCATTTGTTTCTATGCACAAAGTAATCCCTGAAAAACTGGCTCTTACAGAATGCCACAGATGTCATCTAGGAATTTTCCTGGTTCCTGTTAGAGGCAAGTCTTGAGTTGGGTTTTATTTAACAGATGAGAGGAACATCTTGGATCCCTCTAGTAGTAGCTCCATAGTCCTTCTCTTTGACAAGCTTCATGATGTCGTTTACTTCAGGTCTCTGAGAAAACGAATGGAAGTCTGTTGTGGAACACCCAAGACCAGATGTGATAGGATTCATTTCTAATCACGCATTATCCAGGTGACTTGCTCAAGCCTAGCTTACACAGAGTTCCCTTTCAGCATAGACGTTTCCTAACTAGCGTTACCCCGCCATACCAAAAGCCTTGTGAAAATATTTTCAGCAGTTAACAAGCAGAGCCTGCAGTTATAATATGCTCATTAGGCCGCATGTTAGTTTTCAAGTCTTGCAGCACGCACAATCTGATACTTGATTTCCACTGAATTTCAGTTCTGTTGGGCATCAGCAGACGAGTGCTGGCAGCCCCGTGGGCTTTGCCAAGGGCTGCTGTTTTTATGTGTGTTTTCCACAAGGCCATGCTGACTGTAAAATAACACACCTACCCTATTTGAATCTCCAGTTTCTCTTTGTCTGGGCGTCCCTTCAATTATCCCAGAACCTTTCTTGATTCCCTGGCGGAGAAACTCCTTCAGGAACCACATTAATTTTAGAAGACAATGCAAAAGATATAGCCAGTAGTCCCAGTAGATGAATAGGCTGATTTCTGGAATTTATTAGATCTTCCTTTGTTCTAGACTTCACTTCTATGTTTCAAAACCACTGCCTTAAAAAAAAAAAACAATGTTCTCATTCCAAATTATCAGTTTTCGAATAAAGGTCTTTGACCGTAGGAGTACAGTACTTTTTCCCTATACTTTGAATGTATTTGAAAAGAAAAAAAAAAAAATATATATATATATATATATATAATCCCCAGGGTCAAAGTGTTCCAATGCTGTGTGAGCTGAGAATATTTTGGTAATTTCATATTAGTAAACAAATGTTTCTGGCTGCTGAAGGTATAATTTATTTTTATTACTTTTTGAAAATTTCTTGGTGGCTTGTTATGAGGGGCAGCGTTTATTTATTCCTTGGTCAATAAGTTGGTGCCCAGCATATGCCTGGCAGAGTGTTAGGCCTTGAAAGTACAGAGATATATCATACCTGTTCCATATCCTAATGGAACTAACAGTCAGTGGAGAATGCCAACCCTCTAAACAGATAAATACAATGGACAAGATGAGTGGTATTATTGGAGCTATGAACAGAAGGCTACAGGATGGAGAGAATGGAGCTAGTACAAAGAATTCACAGATAAACAAAGTCCCATGTTGGAGAAGATGCAAGAATAGTTGGAATTGAATTGAATTCAATTTGGGGACAGGAAACCAGAGATCCAAGGAAGCAAGAGTGAAGGAAGGCAGGTTAGAACCAAACATTGGCAGGTGCAGGGGATATGCCTCCTGAGAGATGGCCAGGAATGCAGAATGCAGGCTCATATTTGATTTGTATGTGTGGACTGGTAGAGATATGACACTTGGGTACATCAGCCTGGCTTAGAGAACTGGGTGGGGCCAATAGGCAGAGAATGGGTAATTCAGTTGTAAGACCAGATCACAGGAAGCGTCTTAGTCCATTTGTGTTGCTGTAACAAAACATGCACACACACACACACACACACACACACACACACACACACACATACACACACAGGGTAATTTATAAGAACAGAAATTTATTTTCTGAGACTTCTGGAGACTGAAAGTCCAAGATTAGCGTGCTGGCAGGTTTAGTATCTGATGAAGGCTCATTCCCCGTAGATGGCACCATATCAGATGTCCTCACGTGGTGGAAGACCTGAAGTGCAAAAGGAACAAACAGCTCTCTTATATCTCTTTTATGAAGTCATTAATCCATTCATGAGGGCAGAGCCTTCATGGCCTAATCACCTCTTAAAGGCCCCACCTCTCAATACTGTAGCATTGGGAAATAAGTTTCAACATGAATTGGGGTGGAGACACAAACATTCAAAATATAGCAGTAAGTGAGGAATGCTTCATTGTTTAAAACATTTGAACCCTCAATGTGGAGTGTGGATAAAAACTAATCATATTTTCTTCCCCCTTAACACATTTCTTCTAATACCTTCCTTGACCCTCCCATGACTCAGCCATAATAGTACATTTCCCTATTACCAGTTACTAGAAGTGTTAAATGAGCTGATGATGTAGAATAACCCTGCTAAGAGCCTAGAATGTGAAAGAATTTATTTTGGTCACATTTCTAAATAATGTGGAATCATTCTAATTCCTTAAAATGTGTGATCCTCTTAGATGGGAATGAATCGAGCTTGAAACCTGAAAGGAACATCTTCCTCCTTTAGGCATGTCAGAATATTTTGTTGAGGGGTACCCAAGGTGTTCCTCACAGCTTGAGGAAATTAAACCAGTTACACACTGGGCAGTGTACATATTTCTTTGCAGCTTCTACTAGTAGGCTTCTTTATTGCATCTTCTGATGGTTTAAATGAATTCTTCCTGATTCATGTCATGGTGATAAAGCACTCATGTTGGCTTTAGTAAGTGTAGGTGCATTGTAGTGCAACTAATGATGTCTGAACAAGGTTCACACCTGTCAACCTTCATTCTTCCACTATGAGACTAGCAGGTATTTCCTAAGATGCCAAATCTTAACTTGTGTGAGTCCTAGAAATGATGGCATGTTGACCCTGTATATTCAAAGAAAATCAAATGAGTATTTGCAAAGACAGTTGCTGACTGCAGGTAGATACCAGCAGAGACTTGAGTGCAGAAAAACCTAAATGCTTGATGTATGAGGCATTAGGAAGAGCCTCAGGCACACAGAGAAATGTAGCAAATCAATAATTGGCCAATCACTTCTCCGAGTTTATCAAATTCTTTACCTCTTACACAGTGAACACCAAATCTTCCTGCCTGGGCCAGATTTCTCTTATATGGCCATTTACACGGGAGGAAACAGAGGGGTAAAGAATGCCCCCATTGCATTCCTAAAATTCCACCAGTCAAGGTTTCTCCAAGGGAGACTGACATTCTAAGCATATCAGCTCTGTCTATCTCTGCTCCTTTGAACAGACAGAAATTTGAGAGTAGGTTTTGGTAAGTGGGAGATTTCAGAGAGGGTTAGGGCACCCTGGAGAACTGAGCCAGGGAGAAGAGAGGTCTTCAATGGAGACAAAAATGAACCAGTGACAGCTTTCCTAGTCTCCACTTTTCTTTATTTCCGGGAGTGGGTCTGCTTTCTGTGTTGATGTTGGACAGAGAGTCAGGAAGCACCAAACCTGTAGGGCTCCTGTGGAGCTCCGTATTTTCCATTACCAGGACACAGATCTGATACTTCAGGGTTCGTGGGAGTAATATTACTATGCAGAACAGAGGCATAAATACTTGTGATTCAGAGGATAGACCTCATGCTCCTTTCCCTCCTTTCTTTCCTCCTTCCTTCCTCTCTTTCTTTGTTTATTAACTTTTTTATATATATAGTTGCCAGATCTCTTTATGGTGGTCTATTTGCATACCAGAATTTCACTTATGGTAAGTGTACAGTTTAGTGATTTTTAATGCATGTATATAGTTGTGCAATAATCCCCTAAATTATGTTTCAAAGTGCTTGCCCTAGCTCCTGCCCAATTTATTTCTAATTAACATACAAAACCCCATTTAAAATTGGCTGATATTGGTTGAGCATCCTGAATCTGAAATTTTCAATTTCAAAATACTTCAAAATCCTAAACTTTTTGAGTGCCAGCATGATGTTCAAAGAAAATGCTCCTTGAAGCATTTTGGATTTTGGGTTTTAGAATTGGGGATGTTTAATGGGTGTAATGCAAATACTCCAAATTTTAAAAATCTGAAATTCAAAGCATTTCTAGTCCCAAGCATTTTGGATAAGAGATACCTAATCCATAGATAACATTCTTCTACTTGAACACCAAGAGAGCATGTTTTACAATCTCTTATGCTAATAATGTATTTAAATTTATTTTTTCTAGTTTCTATGATAATAAAATTGCTATGGCATGAAAAGAAACAGAGAAATGGAAAAAAGATAACCCTTTCTTGCCGTAAGCCCTGTTTGCAAGAGCTGATCCTCTTTCCCATACTTTGACGTTCTATGCTGAGATCTGAGGGCGTAGAGCATGTTGTGGGTGGTAGAGAAGGACGAATCTGCTTCTTGGGTTACATATGTCCTAAACTAGTTATTAAGCCTTTAGTTGCCAGCAAATTGGAACAATAATAGTAATGATCTCTGCTGTTTGTTGACTATATATTCTGTTTTATTTCCTTTACGTGCATTATCTCATTTAAGCCTCACCATGGGCTATCTCCCTTTATATAGATTAGAAAACTGAGGCTCAGATAGATCAAATAAAGTTTTCAAAGTCACTCCACAGTAGATGTCAAGGCCAGGGATCAAACCAAGACCTGTCTCACAGCTCAGCCTCTACTTTCAAGAGCACACTTTATAACATTTCTAAACAAATGAATCACGGCATGGCGATCAAGGGACAGCTTAATTGTCAGAGGTCTGCTCCTATTACTAGGAAGAAAAGTTGAAAATACATGGCCCTAGGAGAAAAAAAAGTAAGCTAATATCATATTTAACAGCTACCCCAAAATGGCAGGAATAAAAAGCAATTTAAGGCAAGAATGCTTATGGCTTTGGAAGTTTTGAAACATTTGTTAACGACACCAGTATTTGAGGCTGAATGAGAGGATGAGACAGTGCATGGACACGCTACAGCTTGTTTCACCATTGGTGACTCTACACCTGGGAATGAAGTTCACCAGGCATCTGTGGTAGAGGCTGGGGAGACATCCTGACTTGGCTGCTTGAATAAACTTGGAATAGGTCATGATTATGTAGCAATTGGGAGGGCGTAAGAGGGGCATTGTCTGAAGTGGTCTCTCCCTCAGCTAACTCCTTGGTGTAGCACTCGTGTCACTGAACAGATAAACACTGCCTTCCATTCGATTGTTTCATGTATCTGTTTTATTAGCTGTCCCTATGGTTCTCAAAGTTGGTGAAGTACAACAATCATGGGAGACACTTATTAAAAGAATAGGTATTGGCTCTCCTGAGAAATTTTTTATACAATCGTCCTGAGAAAAGGTTCAGACGCCTGTGTTTTTATGAAGCTTTCCTGTGATTCTTGGAATGAACCAAATGTGGGATTTGTTGCTCTTTAAAACTATAAGTCCATGAGGGCACTTTGTTTCCTAGCAGCTCACAGAGTGCTTCACAGGGAGAGAAATTCAGTAGATACTTGTTGACTGAAGGAGGGAATAAATGGCTATTGTAGCTTCCCTGAGGTCAACCATGATGAAACTTACCTCCCACAGTGGCAGTAAATAGTGATCAATAACTGTTTACTGATTTATTAGTTTTAAACCTATGTTTTATTTTTTGTTTTCACTTAGCTCTGAGCAAATGGCTATGAATTCCCTTGAAGTTTTGTGTTCTAAAAGACCTGATGCCTATTTAATGAGGTGAGGTGGTGGGCGTAGCATCCAGGAACTGATTTTGAGTAGTTTCAGGAGTTTATTTATCCAAAATCTGAGAAGAAAACCAGTTCCCATATTTTGCAAGTTCATTTTGCTCTAGTACAGTGAATAATTGTCCTGGGGGGACTAGATGGCATAGGAGAATATTAATCTTAGATTTTCATTTCCTATAAAATAATTTCCCACTTATTACATTCAGTGAGAATACTTTGGGTTTCAGGAAATATGCATATTTTATCACAGACAGTCCAAAGTGTGCTCCCAAATGTATCTGAAACTCAGGAGTTAAGAGGGGCAGGTGCAGGCATTTAGGTAAGCCACCGGATGCCACCGTAGGCTGTGAGAGGACTGAAGGTAGAGGCAGGACAGAGTCACCTAGTGTCTCCACACCTTGCACAGTGTTGTCAAATTTTAGGCTTGAGCTTTAAAAGAAATTTGTAAAAGGAAAATATTAAAAATTAAATGACAACAACAATAATAATTAATCACAAGCATTTTTCAATCTCCTCACTATGTATAAGGCAATATACTAAGACCTTTCACATATCATGTCGTATAACTGATTTTTTGGAGAGCCCAATGAGGTAGTATAGTGTATTATAGATGAGAGCATCTCAACTAAGGTCACATTTAAGAAAAAAAAGATTTTTACTCTTGGAACAGAAAAGAAGTCCAGAATAGCTTCAGACATGTTACATTTCAGGGACTCAAGTAATATCACAGTACCCTTCTCTCCCCTGTTACCTTCTCTTCCCTATTGCCTTTCACTACGTGGTAATGAAGATGGCCCCCAGCAACTCCAACTTAATGTTCTCTGAAGATCAAGTCCAATGGAAAAGAAGATTCTTTTCCTACAGAGTCAGGGAAATCCACAATATCATGCTTACTTGTGACATCAACTGCGAAGTTTTGGGGTCCCTAAGATCACTCTCATTTTTTATAATTCACCAAAATGGCTCGCAGATCTCACTGAAAGCTTACACTTGCAGTTATGGTTTCTTAGGGTGAAAGAATACATATTAAAATGAGTCAATAGAAGATACTCATGGAACAGAGTTCAGGAAAGTTCCCAAAACAAAGTTCCCAGTTGTCCTCTCCCAGTGTAATCATGGACAGGGCTAACTTTTCTGAGTAACAGTGTGTGGCAGTACACACAGAGCACTGCCAACCGTGGTATCTTTCCTGAGTCTTCAAGTCCAGAATTTTAATTGGGGGCTCAGTCACAAAGACATAATTGACTACCCTTGTGGCTGACCATTAGTCTCTAGTCTCTCCAGAGGTCAAGCTAATACTACATGGTCCAAAGCCCCCATCATAAATCACATTATTCGACTGCACAGTTTGGCCCAAAGCCCCTAGGTTAAAAAAAAAAAAAAAAAAAAAAGAAGTTTTTGTCAGTCAGGATATTCCAAGGGTTTTGCTGTCACCTCCCAGTAGCTGAGGGCAAAAGACTTTTTTGGGGGTTAAGGTTAATTCTTTACTACACACTTCCCCAGTGTTCTAATAAAAGCCTGGCCTCCATTGTGTTCATGGACCCATCCCTAAAGCAATTGCTCTGACACAGAGATGAACATGCTAGTAGGCTAAGCCTAAGGATGGTGCCATTCACCTTGCCCACCACATAGCACAAGAGCAAGTAGGGGTGATTCTCCAAGAAAACTGGACATTGACAAAGATATTTCAGGAGTAAATAAAATAAGAAGACACTAGTCTATGTTAACTCATGGGAAGGCTATGTAGCAAAACTAAAATACTAAATTCCCTTTATTTTGATTTGATGAGCTATCATTAGGAAGTCCACAGGAAAATGAACTAAAGTGACTTAATAAATGCATTTAAAAAAAAAAGAGACAGAACCTCTTAAAAGATGACATGTGTGACTTAGGGAAGAGGCAGAATAATAGCAAGTTGATAAAGAAGCTCTATATGTGATCACTTATGCAAATTTCCCACCAAGAATGAATTTGTCTTTTTCCCTAGGGCAACATGAAAACTCCCTAGAGCAGTGGTTTCTAAATTTGTAGTGCATTAGAAATACCTGGGGAACTTTTAAAATCCTGATACCCAGGTCACACACATACCAGTGAAATCAGAATGTGTAGGAATGGGATCCAGGCAACTGTGTTTTTTAAAGATTCCCAGAAGATTTGGAAACTACTGTAGTAGATACTGAAACAACAGCAAACACTACTAATCTGAATGCTAATTTACAATATGACCAACCTTACCTAATTAAATGGACACCATTCAATCACTGGCAGAAGAACTCCTCTTGAGTCTCAGCAGGATGTAGTATAGTATCTGAGTTGGAGAAATATGTGTTCAAACCACAGCTTTTACAATTTACTTTTTCATTACACTTACATTACTAGTTGGGCCTCGAGGAAGCAACTTAATCACTTTAAGGTTCAGTTTCCTCATCTGTGAAACAACTGATAATTTATATGACATGGAACTTCTTTTGTTTGTTTGTTTGTTTGTTTGTCTGTTTGTCTGAGGTAGAGTCTCACTCTGTCACCCAGGCTGGAGTGCAGTGGCACAGTCTTGGCCCACTGAACTCTCTGCCTCCTGGATTCAAGCGATTTTCCTGCCTCAGCCTTTCAAGTAGCTGGGATTACAGGCACGCACCACCACCTCCGGCTAATTTTTATATTTTTAGTAGAGATGGGGTTTTGCCATGTTGGCCAGGCTGGTCTCAAACTCCTGACCTCAGGTGATCCGCCTACCTCAGTCTCCCAAAATGCTAGAATTACAGGCGTAAGCCACCATGCCATGCCTGGAACTTCTGAAAGAAAATACACAGAAAGTACCTGGCATAGCAAATGTCAACTTCATTACTTACACTATTACCTTTATTGTAAGAGAGATAGAAACCGCTTGTCTTTTTTTCCTGTCTTTCAGCCTTTGTTATTTTGGGTTGTTTTGTTTTGTTTTTAATATATCCATGTAGGATTTTAAAAAGTGTATCTTTGTCAATAATGCAAAACTTATAACTTGTCTTTGTCATTAAATACACTTGTTCCCTTAAATATTGAGAACTTCAGGAGGAGGTGTCCTATTCATTCAGTCATTTATGCACACAATATTTGTAAAGTGTCTATGACAATATTTCATCAATACTAAAATGCACTCATTTGCAAGATGTATCATTGTTTTATGTATGAATAAGAGAGGGAAAAACTCAGCCAATTAAACTGTGCGGCACCCTGAGTTACAAAAGGGATTCTTATTTCAGAAGTCTTAAGTTGAACAAAGAAATGTGTAAGATAACATCAGTGAAATGCAGTCAGTGTGGAATTAATCCTCCAGGATGCTAGGCATAAGACACAAAGTTACACAAGACGCTGTCTCAGTGATGGGGGACAGAAAAGAACCAAGATCCACAGTTGGCTTCAACCCTCTTGCTCCCGAGAAGAGAGTCAACTCCAGTTTCATCCAGAGAAAATTCTTTTTCATGCCCCTTTTACATCATTAAATGTCATACACTGATCACTGTTTCACCTTTGAGAAATACAGTGACCTGTTTAAATGGTCCCATTTTTAAATCACTTTTCTTCAAACAGGGCGAGTTTTAAATGGCTGTATGTCATCCCACCCATGGATGAGAGTGAAAATGGCTCTCATTATTTCAGCAGATCACATAAGCCATGCTGCAGGAGAGCAGGAGGTGAGAAGGTAGAGGGAATTCAATTTGATGATCACATGATCTTTCTTCCCCTGAACCTCCCCATTCAACTGAAGATTTTGTGTTGTGATCCCAAATGGGTCAAAATACAAGCTTGGAAAAGTTTTCTGAATAGTCTTTCTCTATTCTATATATACTTAATACAGATATGCCCCATTTCTCTTTCCTTACATTGAAGCCTGCTTGGCCAGAAATGTGCTTGTGTTGGCTAATTTTTTTTAAGTAGTTGGCAAAATATGTCCTTGAATGGAGGCAAAGTGTTAAGGGAAGATTTTGGGGACAGGTGTACCATCAATGATTCTGACTCAGCCCATTGAAATGCGATCTTTATATGTAGTTTGGGGAATTAAATTTTGGTGATAGAAAAAAAAAATTCCAAAAAGAGAAAGAGAAACTAAAAATAATAGGCTCTTCAAATCCAAATGAGAATTCTACTAATAGCATCTTGACGCGCCATGCCAGGTCCATGCTCCAGTCAATAGAGATTTTCTTTTGAAGGTAAGCAATTTAGAGAATGAATCTGCTCTGCCGTCTGGTTGGAGGATGGGTGCCAAGGTTAGATCTTTAAGGAAATAATCTTATTAGTCCCTCTTATTAAGGAAGCCTCTGCAGTGAGTAGACTTTGAACCTGCCTGATAAAAAGTAGGTCTTGTCAAACAGCTCACAGCTCCTAGTGAAAAGGTTGAACTTTGTTGGTTTAGATCATCCAATCCAAATGCAAACATGTTTCTAAGCTTCTGTTTGCATACTCTGGGAGAAAAAGAAGACTTCCTTTTTTTCCTTGACTCTGACACTAATAGTATTCTGAGGCGATGGCAGCTCCCATGGAAATTACTAAATCACGGTGTTAGTGGCTCATACAGAAAGGCAGAAGTTTCCAGTGTAACTTGAAATGTAAAGCTTCCAATTGTCACTGTTTGGGTCCTTTTATTTCTTTAAATCTTCATTTTTTCCCCTTAACAGAACTTGGTCTCCCCATTTTGCCACCATTACATGTCCATACTAACCCCACCTGGAAGCTGTAAGGCTGAAATTTTGACAGCTTTGTCATTTTCATAGCTGTGAAGGTTGATGTTGAGCTTACAGGATTATTGCTCTCCAGGAATACTTCACTACATAATCAAGCGGAAGGTCAAGAGAGGTGGAGAGAGAGAGAAAAAAAAAACTCTAATTAAATCAGAAAGGGCTGACTTGTGCCCTAAGAAATGCGTGCAACTTCAGGGAGAGCCATGCTTGTATCCAAGTGCAACAATTGGCCCCAGTCAGAGGCCACACTTGTCACAATGGACAACAAAGAAATTGCCATTAAAGCAAGCAGCTCCTTGAAGAACTGGCTTCGTTCTTTGCTTTTACCCTGCTATTAAGGCGCTTCTCAAATCAGATTAAGGAAAGGCACTGTAACACATAGTTTCATTAGAGTAATGGAAAGAGGAGAGCAAGCTCTTTTCTTACGTCTTCTCCTTTGGTTCCTGAGATTTGTGGCTTCTGGATATCACCCTAGTACATAATGCAACCAGACAATAGTGGCCACATAGAATGAAAGACACGTCTGAGACTTATGCTACTGAGAACAGAATTGAGAAGAGTCTTACTCCAAATTTTTGCATGATATATCGCTGCAAGGAGGAAGTAGACACTGTGTAGAATCCCCAGAGTGTAGAATTCTCAGGTAGGATTTGCACAAACTGTGCATTTTAGTTCAGCAAATCCTACCTGAAACCTACTGATACAGTTTGGATATGTGTCCCCTCTAAATCTCATGTTAAATTGCAATCTTCATTGTTGGAGGTGGGGTCAGATGGGAGGTGTTTGGTTTATGGGGATGGATCCCTCATGGCTTGGTGCTGTCCTTGCAATAGTGAGTTCTCATGAGATCTGGTTGTTTAAGTGTGTGGCATGCACACTCCCTCTACTCTCTCTCTTGCTCCTGACCCCACCATGTGAGGTGCAAGCTTCTGCTTCACCTTCTGCCATAAGTAAAAGCTCCCTGAGGCCTCCCCAGAAGCCAAGCAGAGGCAGGTGCCACGCTTCTTGTACAGCCTGCAGAACGATCAGCCACTTAAACCTCTTTTTTTAATAAATTACCCAGTCTCAGGAATTTCTTTATGGAAATGCAAGAACGACCTAATACACCTACTGTGTGCCAAATATTTGTCAAGATATTAATAGTTCAAATAAGTCATGGATAGAGTTCTGTGTTTAACCCATTTATACTGGAGGTTGCAGTTTTTTTGTGTGAAAAATCAGACCTCAGCGATGACCTTGAGCAGCAGGATATGAATAGCTCCCACCAGCTTGGCGTTCCAATAATGGAATACTAGGCATATATGGGTTAATAGGGGTTTAAGAGAGATGAGCAAATACTACATATATAAGGTGGGATAATCATAACTGTAAAAATTATTGAGCAGCTACTATGTGCAGGTCACTGGTTTAAGTGCTTTGCAGAGAACAAATTATTTAATATAAAGGTCAGACTATTATGCCTAGAGCACATACGCAAGGACGTCATTTCTGCTGTGGAAGGTAGAGGACATGGAAAGTTCCCTGCAAAAGGGATTTAAATGCATCGTGAAGGATGGATAAGAATTATACCCAATGTTTAAAAAATAAGGGAGTGGAAGATAAAACCTTTCTAAATTTAGTAAACTTCGTAAATAAAGACTTAAAGTGCTACATAAGATGAGATCATCCAATAAAATGTAGTATTCCTGCAGCACAAAGTAAAAGGCAGGTGATAGAGAAGGGGCTGAAGCTGATGGAATGTAATGAAGGCTTTGTCTGGAGCCGAGGGAGAATTTTTAAGTAGGGCTGAGGTTCAGATTTCCATTTTGGAAAGATCATCCTAGGGCATTGCTTCTGTCCCTGCTGAAGTGATAATTGTGCAAGTTTGCCTCGTAGACCTGGCTTGAAGACAATCCACTCTCTGAGTGCAGGCACTGCCCTTGGAGGGGGCATCTGTGTAGAACCCTCAGGATCAGGCATCCCAGCATTTTATTTGTTGACTTAAATGGGAAGAATGAAGCTTTTTATTTCTTTAATTTATTGGTGAATGCTGCTCATGGACATTTAATGCTTCTGTATCAAATCAAATGTACCAGGATTTCTTAGAGTTGCATTCTTTAAGCACCAGCCTGAGTGTGTATCCTGCTGATATCCTTTTATGTCTATGGAAAAGACCCTCCCTGGACAGTTGGCTGCAGCAGACAGTAACTCCTTCTTCGCCACGCTTGCGCCTGAGGATATTTGTGTCTTATACTCACAGGCCAGGGAGAACCATCTTTCTGAGCAATGCCTATCTTTGATGGCCAGGTGATATGACCAAGGGACAAAGCAAATGAGAAAGGCAGTGAGAGTGGAGAGGGGCAGAAGAGAAGCAATAATATGTTGTGAACCACAGTCAGGGACCCGATGCCACACAGACTGGTGACCGCATCCCTGGTATTCACTCCACTGAGACTTAGCACTGCAAAAAAGGCAGGCTACAGGGCATAAGAAATATGAAATAATTTATCAGGCCAGAAAGTTATACTCATTTCCTTTCTAACTATTTTGCTGCAGGTTAAACATTCCTTCGTGCTTCTGTAGGGCAGCTGCTGGAAATACAAAGGTTTGTATCCAGCACTGGAAAGTACCCGACTTTCCTGGCCACCTTTGCTGGGGGTGGAAGCTCTGTTTCTTCATGAGCAGTGGCCGGGCCTCTGCATTCTGAGGGAGATGTGTGCATCCCAGTTAGTAGAGATGGGATGAGGTTGTAAGATTGTATGAGTCTCCAAAATGTTTCCAGCAGTGAAATAAAGAAGTGAAGCCAATCCAGATGAATGATTTGGGAGGCTTTCAGAGGAAGGGGAAATATTACATGTCTGCCCAGGGTTCTGGAAAAGGGTCCTTTTGCTGAAGAGCTTACAAGTTCTGCACACACACACACACACACACACACACACACACACACAGTGGAACTAAGGTCAGCACTGGAAACCACTGAGCTATGGCAGAAAGAGTGTTGCAGTGTTGGAGGAGCAGGGAGATGCATGTCTGTTGAATACTCGGGGTTTGCTTCTGGGCTTGCAACTGTGGCAGCATTTTTTTCCCTCTCTCTATTCCACATACCATGTCATGATACAAAGCAAACATTGCATTGACAGTATGTTGACAAATTGAAGCCTTCAACCACTGGCCCAGTCAGCAGCCTGAGCAATCACAGTTCCAACCTCCCCCTCCCTCTCACTGCATCCCCTACTCCCCAGATTTCTCAGAAACAGGCTATGCCCCCAGTTGATCATTTCAGTTGTGTAGCCTTTGTAAGTCCTAACCACAAATCAGCTTTCTAAATTGAGAAGGTGATGAATTTTTAAATCCTTGAACCTGTGCTATAATCATCTTTCCACCATCCTACATATTACAATGCAGGAAGGCAACAAATGTGTTTTCTTATGGCTCTGGTAACATGAAATATATATTGATAGGGACGGGAGCGTGGGCATCGTGTTGAGGTTCATCTACAACGAAGGTAGCAGTTCTCATCCCAGCTTCTCATCGTCCACCTTTCTTTTCTGACACTTAGGACGTGAAGAAAGCCCCATACCTGTGATGCTCAAGGCTAGTTCAATGAAAGCTCTTAAAAAGCCGTGCAATGAAATCTGTCTAAAAAGGTCTTTATCAGTCTCCAGGGTCCAATTGCTAATGCAGCTAATACACGTTTGCTCTATACAGATAATTTTTCCTTTGTCCTCAAGGGAATCTCTACAAACACTTGGGGTTTACATGGTGCCAAGCCCAAGTAGTCTGTCGGAAAATAAACAGCATGTTAACACATTCAGGCATCAGTCCCCAGGATGAAAAGTAGCACGTGGGCTCTTCTCTGAGTTTTCTAGCTGGGCTATAGGACATAATGAAAACTTCACTTTTAGAACATTTCTTTTCCTGGTGACATTTCACTCAGAGACACTGCATTCTGAAGGGGGAAAGGCACAAAGTAGACACTCTGATTCAAAAAAAAAAAAAAGAAAAGAAAAAGAAAGAAAAGCAATAAAGCAAAAAAGAATAAAATTTTATCTAGGACAGTATTTCCAAATGCATATATGGGTGCCATGTACCAATCTGTGCGGTGTAAGTATGCAAGATATCCTTAAGAGGCACATGGTTGAAGTATTTTATTTTAAAAAAAAGTTTTAATATTTATTTATTGTAATATATTTTAGGAAATATATATTACATACATATATATAGATATCTATATAAATGTAGTTATGTACAGCTAGCACATCCAAGCTGTGATTTTATGGATATTATTAACTAAGATGAAACTAAAGTCAGAAACAATAAGTCAATTTGCAGAAAAAAAGTAAAGGAAAGAGTTGAAGACTAGATGAAACTGCAGCTCCAGCAGCTCCAATCAGGAAGGGTTGGCTAGAACAAATACCCAGAATGTGTGAGGAAATGGCTAATGTGGGAAATGCCGATGGAGAGAAATTCCTCATGTGTTAATAGAGGAGGCAGAGCCAGCTCTGCCTTGGTCAGTGGGGATGAGTGTGAATCTACTTTTCCTGGAATGTCTGTCTCCCTACAGAGACGTCAGTCACACCAGAATGCCTGTGGCTCCTGCACACAGTTCTCTGTTGTGTGAAGTTTTGTTTTCTTTGTGGTTTTAAGCAGAAAATCACACATGTTCATGCTGCCTCAATCTGACATGTTGTATTAACCCTTTTCATGTGACTTTCATAAGGCAGGATATTGCAGGCCATTCAGGAGACATGCCTTTCAGAGAAGGATTCCCCTCAAAAGAGTGGACGCTGCACTGGACTTAAGTGAAAGGGGAGAGTTTGTAACTATCCCATAATATATCTGAGCCCATGGGAGAAAGATGATAGCAGCTCCTAGCTACCAAGTCTTCAGTATCTTCCAGGCATGACATATTAAATCTAACCCCCCAGATGAGCTAAGTGAACCAAGCACCATTATTCTCATCATTGTATTGTTGTATTTATGGGGAGGCTAAAATGGGAGACTTACACAGCTAGGAAGAGATTCAAATACAATTGTGTCTGACCAAGAGGTTGGATTTCTTCACAAGTTACAATAAGAGGCCATGCTTCGGCTGTGAACACTTCTGGGGAATGGCCTCTCCTATAGCTTTGGTTCTATCCACAACAGAACCTATGTAAATCCTACAAAGCCTTCCTTAGAATAATGCCCACAGTGACTGTCCTCCCTAGCAATAGGACATCACAGAACAAGAAAACATTGACTGTGATCTTTTTTCTTGGAAAAGGGTGGGAGAGTCAGGGGGATGGTTCATGTGGGAGAATGAGAGGGAAAATAAAATAATGGATCCATATAGATGAGAGGGATGCTAATGTATACACTGGGATTCTCTTCCCAGGTCCATAGTGAGCCCCTACGTGACATTGAGAAGATCTCTTCTTTCCCCTGACTTTTTTTTGTTCCCCCCATAGTATGAGGGGTTTGACCTAAAGGATCACTTAAGTCCCATTATGATCCTTTGTGTGTGTGTGTGTGTGTGTGTGTGTGTGTTTCTCCTCTGATGTAGAATAACTCAGAAAGAGAGAGTTGCCCTGGAGATTGGTTGCTAAAACAATAGGGAAACAATAGAGAAACCTTACCTTCACTGGTGACTCAGTCAAGAAAAAAACAATAGAGCCACATTATCAATCATGAAGGATCCCAAGAAGTATACAGAAGACACCTGTTTCCGGAGCAGAAGGGAGGGGAAGGTGTGGGGAACATGGAGCCACATTCTACTCCCTTCCTGTATTCCCTTTGATCTCTCTACCTGCTTCTTTCTTGGCCAACCACAACTTAGAATCAACCAAGTTTTTGAATTAGCTTGTATAGACAAGAAACATGCTATGAGCCCTCCTTCTGAAGACCTTACCTTTAACTTCAGGAAACAAGATGACTGCTTTCTCTTGCTTCATTTACAAAAATTATTCAGATGAGGATTATACAGTTTCTGAATCTTCTCTGCCACTTTAATTTTCTAAGCCACCAATTTAAAGATAGCCTTAAACAACTCTTCTGCCCCTGTGGAAACAGGAAGTGGATGTCTCAGGCAGTTCCTCGGGTTGCTGTGTTGGAAGGAATGATAGTTTCTCAATTCTGCCGCCAGTGAGACACAACTTCACCTCAGCAGTGCGTATTTAGAGACATTCATCATTAGAAATTGAGTGGGAACTTCCATATGGAAAAAAAAAAATCCTAGAATTTAAAGACCACCAAGAGTGCCTACGTATTATTTATAGAGACAAAGAAAGACCTGTGTTTTATAACAAGCATTCTTAACCCCACACATTGTAAAAGTACAAATGGCCCAGCAAAGTCAGAATGACCCTGGTGAAGTACACCTCGTAAGGCAAGAAATGTTCAACTTAATGCTGGCTATACCATTAGTATGTACCATGGAAGTACATACTAAATAAGGGAAAAATAAGAGAAATGCTAACTTAATGAAGCAAAATCATGACTCGTATTAGAAAGTGATTAGCTGAGATCTGTGCAGTGAATAAAACAGGGCCTTGTTACGACTTGATTTGGTTGATGTGTTTCAGAAGGACTCGTAATTCATGTTCCAACTGGAGAAATAGCTTCAGCGAATGATGCAACATATCATATTTTTGTTCAGGTGTTTTGACAGGAAGCAAACGATAGAGTTGTTTGGAACTCTAATTGAGAAAAGGATCTTAATGATGTTCACTCAGTCCAGCGTCAGGATATAGTGTGCTGATATTTCCTAGAGGAGAAAATGTTGTAGAATCTGCTTCTTCTGAAGATTTATAATTTTGATAAGCCTTTGTTTATGTAAGCAAGAAGTGTGATTAGTACTTCAAATAACTGCATGTTCAAGATATCTTTTGTTTGTTTATACAGAAAAGGGTGCAATTATCTATTTAACTATATCATTAGAGAAAAATATATGGAAAAAACTTCAAACTTCTGTATTCTTCAAAGATATTAATAACTTATATGTGTGATGCTATCTTATGAAAAGACAGCCTTTATAAAATATGAAGAGTTTGAAGTATTGCTTTTCTTACTCAAAAGATTTAGAAGTGGCCATCAAAACCATTAGATAGTTAGATGGCTTAACGAACTGTGAAAAGTAGAACCTTTTCTCTATAAAGTAGGACCTTAAAATCAAAATTTAAAGCAATCACTATCTGAAAAAAAAATGTGTTCAGTAAAAAGTTAAATATGGGTCATGTAAGCTCAGTATTAACGCAGAGAGGCTGGATTGAACTGAAACCAATTTGTCGGATAGTGAGATGAAACGCTGGCTATGAGTTCCACTGGTTTTACCTTCAGCCTTGTGGGGGAATGGTGGGGACTTTTGATAGGAAGTCAGTCTTGTGTGTTCCAGCCCAGCTCTGCTGGGGGCATGAATTTGAGCAAAGTCCCTTCATTTGTCCTGTCACCTTTGCCCTCCTTCAGGAAATGCCAGTTTTGCATTAGATTGGAAGTTCTCAGCCTCTGTTCCCTGTAACTTGGGAGACGGGATGTATATATAAGAAGGAGGAAGATTCTAGAGGGTGCGGCTCATGGTCACTTTCTTCCCCCCATCTCCTAAACAGCAGCCCTGTTTTGGGTATCAAAAATCTGAAATAGTGTTACTTTACAGTTAAATCAACAGAAAGGTGTTCAGTTGATGTTGGAAACTATAGAATCTCCTTTTTAAAAAGGTAACTTTCATGATCCTCCTCTTAATGCTCTCAGTTTTTATACTCTGTTTAGTTTTTATTGACATCTCTGTCATGGGGCAGCTCATCTAGACAAGTTTATTGAAGGCAAATGATAGTGATGACTATGGTGCTTTGCACACAGATTGTCAATAACAATCTGGTTGTTTGGGGACCACTTAGAGATGTGGTTCATGCATGTGTGAACCTCGTCAGTGTAAGTTTTTTGCCATTTAACTGATAACATTTTGAAAATTTATAATAGCTGAGGGTTGTTATAAGCTCATAAGATGCTAAGCACAGAGCTAAGTACTTTACATTTCTTACTGAATCCTCGAAAATAATATGATCTCATTACCCATAGTTTCCAGATGAGGAAACTGAGTCTCAAGGAGGATGAACAACTTTCCCAAGGCCACGGGGTCAGCATATGACTGGCAGACCCTTAGGCCTTCCCACATCACAGCACTCAGGGCAGTGAGGGTGTCCCAAGGGATCTTTGCTGAGACTTTTAGCTTGAGGTCAGCTTCTGAGTTGATTATGACTTAGTTATTGGAAAAAGATATAATTTTCTTCAATAATCTGCATCCCAAGGAACAGTCTCTGTTCTCATCACTCCAGTTAGTTGCTTTTAAACCCTATTCAAAAAATTACAACGCGGGTTGAATTCCTTAGTGGGGAGGATGAGAGGAACCACTTCAAGCTGAGAGCACAGTTGTTTCCAGATGTGGCCAGGGCCTCCTTAAAGGTTAGTGGGCTGGATAACCCAGCATTCTGGGCCTAGGGAACCAACACACTCACGTGACATCATCCCACAGGGCAATCTGTATCCTTTACTTTTTGCCATTCATCCAGTTTTCGGGTAGCTGGGTTGTATCATTGTGTGGTGTGTGACTGTGTGTGTGTGTGTGTGTGTGCGTTCTCTAATGCTACTCTTCATTCGTTTATTGCTGAGGGAAGTCCTGCTTCTTCCTGCACTGAAGCCCAATTCCCATTGCTTTTCTAATGTGTGCACTGGAAAGTGGGACTTCCCCTGTCCGGGCTCTTTTCTACTGACCTGCACTGTGTTCTCTATCCATTGCTTCCATCTCAGACAGCGCTTTTCCTCCCAAGATATCTAAGTTGGGTTGGACAAAGTCATTGGAAGTGACAGTCACTTAAAAAAAAAAAGAAAGGAAACTGGCAAAACACAGGGATGCATGTTCAGGAGAAGCTGTTGAGAGAAGCAGGTGGCTCTTGCCTCCTTGTGTTCTTGGATGAGACAATTGACTTTCCCCAAGCTGACTTCTTGCTTAGATGAACTAACTTAACTGTGAGGTCCTGCCAAAGGTTGTTTCACTAAGCGGTGCCTGGGGCTTTCACAAAGTGAAGTCACCTCTGCCTGCCAAGCAGGGACTCTCTAGCTAGACACTGGGGGAATTTCATAGCCTTCTGATTACTCCTCCAAAAGAGGAAGTTCCTGTCATCATCTTACCTTTACCGTGCCAGGGTGCAGTTCATTCTGCCTGTGGCTAACATGCCCAGCTCATAATGTGCTGTTGAGCTATAGAGAAGGGAAATGGCGGACTGCAACTTGGAGAACTGTGCATTTTGCTGCAGAGGAGACTTGAGGACAGAATCATTGCTCTACTTGGCTAAATCTGTGGTCTTCCTGTCTAGGGCTGTGGCTTCAATGGGGCACCAAGGAGCATTTGTGGAGTGAGCGTGATTGCTCTCCATCCAGCTAGGAAGGTTAGTCATGTCACCAAATATTCCTTACTTCCCTTAACAGCCCATTCTAAATCAATCTTCCATGAATTCATCAAAATGTTTTTTTGTATTGCCTCAACTTTGCTGCTTCCATGTCAATTTCCTAAACCCAGGGAGGTCACGTGAAGGGCATTTCCCAAACTGTTATCTGAACCTTCCTCCCTGGAGTGTCTTCTGCTCACTCCAGGGAAAGAGTCCTTTTCCCTGGGCTCATTTGCTGTGGTGGCCATATTTTAATTCCCTCTTGGCTTCTAATAGATGAGTTGGGACACGCCTCAAAGTGTTTTTGTTCCCTCTGAAAGAGGTTGAATCAGGGAAGAGAGGGGGAGAAATATATGTGGGAACAGTTTAATTGTATCCATGAGGATTCTTAGTAATCAGGATGCCAGTGTGTGTTTTCCAGAGCCTAGAGCTGACATAAATAATGTAGCGTACCTCGCTTTGTGCAGGCTTGCTGAGGAATGCTGATGGAGAAAAAGCCAAACTGGGATCTGAAGCTCCCGGCTCCCGGCACAGCCTTTAAAATCCTTTTATTGAGTGGTACTTTTGAAACTGCAGCCAGGACCTTGGCGGGTTGGATGTGCCAGGGAGAAGCCAACAGAGGAGGAACTCCGGAGGAAGGTGCCTCACTTGGCTTTTGGAGAATGAGAATCTGGTGTGGCCTGGATGGCTCTGGCTGAGATTGGTTAATTTCATTTTGCGTTCCTAATCCCACAAGGAATAGGATATCTCCGTCAAGGCCCTGAGAGCCGGGTAAGTGTATGCAGCTGTTGCTAACAAGATATGACTGGCCCCTCAAACATAGTGAAAAGCATCTTGCTAGCCTTTTAGAGCCTCTTGCCTTAATAGGAAGAGCCAAATGAGCTTTGCGGGACAACTAACCCCAAATGAAGTCCTGCAGCTTAAGCTCATTTAAAGGCAAAGTGTGCATTGGGAGGGGGAGAGGGACCACAAACGCCACAGTTCATTTGCAGGAAGGAAACAAATGTGTCTTCACGTGGGATTTTCACAGGAGGTCTGCCAAGCCAAATATCCAACTGAAACATCTTCCAGATTTTGATTTACAGTGCAACTTAAGCCTAGTCTTGGCCATAAATGATAGAAGTGAAGGAAAAGGTGGGGAGTGGGGGGAAGGAATAGAGGGATGTTAGAAATAATTCTCTATTGTAGAGGATCTTCAGGGACAGGCTCTGGGCATTTAGTGAAAGGGACAGCGATTCCTTTGCCTATACTCTGGTGGTTTAGAAAAGGACCTCAGGGAACATTTGTTTTGTTTTGTTTTGTTTTCCTTTTGATTAAGGCATTTGGGGTCTAGAAAAGAAGATTAAAGCAGGATCCGTTTAATTTATTTAGTTTGCCTCACAGACATGAAGCTTCAGAATGGTAAGTGTCAATTATATTCCTACCGATTTGGGTAAACTAGCTGGGAGAGGGTTCTCGCAGAGCAAGGATCTGTTCAAATCTGGGCTGTTTTACAGTTTTTGGCCAGTGATAGGAGCTGCTGTGTAAACACAGAAAAAGCATAGATGACAAGTTTGATTGGGAAGGAAGGCTTTTTGTGACTTGTCCTTTTGGGGGATGGTTCTCTGTTGGTTTGACAATTATGGGATGTCCTTTAGAAACCATCTATAGCACACTTAAATTTACTTGACAAATGTAAACATGATCCGATAGTTCCATCGTGGGAAAGGAGTATATATTTTCCTCTTATTTTGCTACAGATTTGTTGTTTTCTTCTTTCTCCATTTAAAATATGGAGTGTTTTATAACATAGTTTTTGGAAATTTTTTTTGTTATGTGATGTATTGCTATAAATGTATTATTACTAAGAACTCTACAAGTCCCTTTCGATGATTTCATTGAACTGGTAAGGAAAGGAGTAGGTTCTTGTCTGAGTTTCATTCCATCCTCTCTCATTAGGGTCTGTGCTTTGCTTATCTACTGCTTTAAGTGATTTCACCAGAACTTTCATTCAGTAATCTCAAAAGCCCCGCGTACTTCTCTCTGCTTGGACAAATGCCTTCCCAAATTAGCGCTGTGGTTTTGTCTTGTGAAGGAAAAGTTTTATCTTCATGGATAAAGACGAAACAGGGTTTTTGTTTGTTTGTTTTTTCATTTTGTTTTGTTTTGTTTTGTTTTGTTTTATTGGGGCAGGCAAAATTTAGTCTTTAGTCTGAGGAATCTGTTTGGACACTTTTCCAGCAAACCTTCCACTCTTTGGGAAAGAGCATGCCCATCTGTGAAATGGGCTTGGGATTTGATTAAAAATGTAACACCCACGCCCTCTCGGTCACATTGTGAATGTTTGAAAGGAAAAAAAAATGATTATAGAGGGTTAGCTGAGGGGTTGTCAATAAGCTGGTCTCCATAGGACTGAGTTTAAACCTGTTTTAAACATGCAAAAACTGGGTCGCTTGTTAGTTTCTATTTATAAGTGCGTTAGAAGAAAGTATATCTTAAGTGCAGGGAAATGCAATACTTCTATTAAACAAAACTTAGTTTTTATAACCTAAGAAGTGACCTGAAGGAATGTGAGGAATTGTTAGAAGCCTGTGGTTCTTGGGCGCAGAGTCACAGCTTCATGTTTAATTTAACAAAACATTAAACATTTCATGTTTAATTTAATGAAACATTAGAGCACTAGGATTTGTCACCTTCATGACAGAATGTCAGAACTGTGGGATAGTTTCAGAATATATGTTCTTTCTACAGAATTCACATGTCACACTGGAGATGTTTCACATGCAAAGGGCTTTACTTTTTTCCAGGGGTCTTTTTTTTTCCTCTCTAATAAAAGAAGGAGAAGCAAAAAAGCAAGTAGAACAACAAAAACAACACATTAGGCATGCACTACTAGTCTAGCTAATTGTAGGGGGGCTATTAGCAGGCATTTAGGCAAATCGATTAACATTTAGCATCAGTACCAATGCAATTGCATTTCTACTTTTTGTGCTTCTGACAAAATAAGCACACAGATCTTCAGGACAAGAAAAGAAAGGACGTTGGAACCATTTGTTAGGTGATAAACGTTTTATTAAACCCATTTGGATTTTTTAATGAACTATTTGAGAAAGTGGGGTGAGATCTTTGGAAAAAATAGGTAAATGTATCCGTTTGATAAAGGTTGTTACCAGTGTGAGAGAGGCAACTCTTTGTACAGCATCGCTTGCCAGATTTTTTTCTTAGTCTGGAAAATGTGGTCGGAGATTGATAGTGCTAGTTTGCCTTTGGCCTGTGATGGGAAATTTCCCTTTTTTTTGTATTTCAAAGTGCTGAAATAGAGATATGCCCTACCTCTCTGTCCATATTTTGCAGATTGGTGGAGCTCTATTTTCATCAGATGCTTAGAATGCTTAGCTCTTTTCCATGAAAAACAAGAATTGATGTTTGGGCAGTGAAGGTAATTACCGATCCATAAAGCATGCGTGTGTGTGTGCATATATGTAATTATACATGTGTACCCACCCACACACTCACACACACGCACACACAGACACACACAATGTACAAGTCTACAAACCCTTCCCCTCACCCCCCTGCCACCAAATTCTCCTTCTATTCATTTGAATTGCCTCCTGCACCATTTCTGGAATGCTGTATAAAACACAATGGAGATTTATGCAAGGGCAGTATTTTCTTTTGTGATGACAGGAGTGCGAATGGCTCTCCTGTTATTATATACTCAGCCTGAACGTGCGGCTTCCTTGGGTACCTTGAAGTGGCTGAGACCAGATGCTTCAGAGAGAAATGTCATATTCATGCAATTCAGAGGAGCATATGGCAAGAGAAAAATCGTTGTGACAGTTGCTGACCTGTGGAGCAAGTCACTTTTTTAACCCTTAAAAAATAGTTTTAACCCTATCCTAAATAGCCACAGATACATTATTTAGTTGAAGAATTTTCTAATTCTCCTGTATGTTGCATTCTGGAAAAAGCCTGCAATGGGGGCTGTGGAAGTAGAGAAGCTGCCCTGGCCATGGTAGGATGGACGGCCTCTCCTACTCACACCCTACTCTCAGGGCTACATCCACACTTCTCTCAGCCTCTGGGTCCAAAGGCTGAAATTCAGCACGGTGCGACCCACCTTACCTAATTCAGGTTTGTGATGGCTCCCCTGCCTTCTCCCCAGGGAACTGAGGAGGACCCAGCAAAGCTCAGCCCTGTGTGCTGTCCTGGAGGCCAGAGGCATTGCCTGCTGCCTTTGTCGTCCTTCGTGACCACAATCCTAACCCACAGATAGCACAGAGATAGCAGAAGTTTCCAAGGAGGTCCCATCACTTCATAAGGCCTCTTTTAATCCCTGCCTATGTGCCTGACACTCTGACAGACCCTGGAAAGGAAAGCAAGTGTGATATGCCTCACCCTGCCACCACCACCAAGGATCTCCTAGTGTCATGTAGAAGATCTGTGAACAAAAATGGAACAAAGCATTGTCTTCAGTGCCATGAGGGCTGTGAGAGGAAAGCCTTGTATGGCCACAGGTATTATGTGGGTGCAGGGGAAAGAGCTGGCAACCCTCAGAGCTCAGAGAGGTCAGAACAAGCTGCATAGACACAGTTTTTTTAAGAGAACTGGCCTGGCAGATTCTCCTGGAAGCCAAGGGTCAGGGGTCTCCACACCCAGAACATGGCAGATGCTTAGCAAGTCAAGGAACTTCAAGTACTGAGTTCAGTAAAGCTGGCACCCAAGGCATGAGGAAGGCAAAAGATTGTACTAGAAAGATAAGCAGAGCCCTGTGGTGAATGGCTTTCCATATCATCAAGTCTAAGTCTTCTCTAATCTGCCACATCCTCATAAATCTGAGACAGCCAGCCAGCTCATAGCCGTAAGCAAAGTGAGGGTTGAGCATATCAAAACAACAGTATGGTTTATGTGAACACACCTAAGTTTTACAATGTCCACAACTAATTCAACGTTTTAAAAAATGCTGGCTACCCCTGTGTGAGCCAAACTAACGCCATGTGCATGTTTCAGATGGAGTCTGGGGGCTACCAGTTTGCAACCTCTGCAAATAGTCAACAGGCGCCTGCAAAGGGATCTCACCCTACCACTAACTTGCTTCTTATCTGAAAAGATTTTTGGAGAAGAGCTTTGACAAATACAGAAAGAGTGTGTTTGGAGACAAATTTTCAAGCGTCCCCACTTGGAAATCTGGTTGGGAGGGAGGCAAATATATATGTTCATGTTCCTATCTGGATTTATATTTTTACATATTTGTGTAATGGTGGGTGTGTTCTGCTTCCTTCGTATAGTCAAAGCTTCCGGAGGTGGAATCCAAAAGGCAGGTCAAAATTCTGACTCTGTAGATAGATACATAATCCAGCAGATCACAGCTAATGAGTACCTCTTTGCATAGTGGGTGTAGTACATGGGTTTCTGCAGGGGGGTGGGGTTCTTGGTGGGGTTTTTTTATGTTTTAATTTCCTCATCAGCCATTTAACTTTATGCCATATGGTGATGGCAGAGCTGCCCCCACTGCTGTGAGAAGACCCTAGTGGTTCCATGAACATCTTTTGAGAAAGCAGACCCACTGAGCGTTTGCTTAGAAGAGCAGAAGGGAGGCTGGGGAGGATGCAGTAGCCATCTCCTTTTCATCTTCATCTCCTAGACCTTAACTCATCTGCTACCATTTGACTGGCATTGTCATCTAGCTCCTCTGGCATGCACACACACATGCATAGGCAGTGTCAGTCTGTTGGCAGCACCTCACAGGACAGACTTGCGATCCCACAGGCTCTGCAGTCCCAAAATTGCTAGGGCTCTCTTTTGAGTTAAGTGTCAGGCTGGCCATGGAAACCTGGGATTGGGCCCTGGCTGCCTTAGTGGCTTTGAGTAAGAGGGCCGGGCATTTAACATTTGTTGAAGTGACTGAGTTCTCAGTGCGCTAATTTATCTGTCTGAATAGTGGATAGTAATACTTCTCAGCTCCATGGAGATAATGGTAATGATAATTAAAAAAAAAAAAAAAACTGTGACCCAGGTATCAGCTCAAACCCATCTCCACAGACCATTCCCACGTTCTGGGTGTTCCCTGAGCTCCTGTGCTCAAGCTCATGTTTGTTCATTTTTCAGCACTTGCTCCTTCCCGCAGCCCAACACGTCGTGTACCTGTACCTTTCTCTCCACTCCAAGCTGCTCCAGTTGTGGAATTTGGCCTCTTACCCCTAGCATGTGCAAAAAAACAAACAAACTAGCAAACAAAATCTCAGGCAGACAAAATCATCCACCCAAAACCTTGTGTGGAACAGACTTTACTGAAAGTTTGGAGAAAATGGAGAATTGAGAGTTTCATATGCCAGCAATAAAAAGAAGTTTAAATGGAATATTCAACACCTCTCTTCTTCAAGAGTGCTTGGGTCAGTTCTGACTAACTGGGGCTCCAGCTCCCTGCCAGGTTCCTTGCTGCATTTCTATCTCTTCCGATTGGCCAGAAATTCAAATGGATTTCATTATATTTTTGCAGAGCAGCTCAGCACTCTCCACCTGCACCCAAAAAGAAAGCGATTTCTTCCTTCTTCATAGACCCCTTGATAGACTCTGCAAAAGGAAAACTATAGCATAGAGATTTATTTCCCCAAAGATATTAATAGCACCATTTCCCGTCACTAACCTTCAAGCCAAGAAAGGAAAAGTTGTTACATTTTTGTTTTCAAAAACACTTTTTCTGACACATAATACTTTACTATGTATTTCCTTACATTTTTAATATCCTTCCCACCTGATTGATTAATTAATTGATTGATTAAGGGATCAATTAAAAAGGCAGTGTGGCCAAAGGTTAAGAGCACAGACTCAGGAGCTCTGCTGCTTACTAGTGACTCTGAGCAAGTTACTTAAGTTCTCTGAGCTTTGGTAAAGGCGGATAGTCAAGGTACCTCCCTGATATCCCAGCCATGTGGTTAAATGAGATCATGCACATTGAGGTGCTGATTTCAGAACCTGGCACGTGCAATGGTTATTTCCTTTGTCTACAGTCAATGGCAGCATTTCATTTTCATCCAAATTTTATAATAGAATGTTTTTTCTATTTCCAAAATGATTTCAGGTTAAATGGGTAGTGTGCTGGGATTCTGGCACAAGCCAGATTGCACCTTGCCCCACCAAGTAGAAACTGACTGTATCCATCATCCATCCTCAAGACAGAAGCCAGATGGCCTCCTGTCCTCCCCTAAGTAGTCTTCAGTTTCATGTATGTTTCTCTGTAGTGGCCTTCCCACTGCTGCTGTTTTAACCAGATAACGAAAAAATCCAAGGTGGTTCGGAATAACCGGCATTGGCTGAACTTTTTTCCAACCAATGTTACTAGAAACATAATTGCTCAGAATTAACACTCTCATCTTCAGTGGAACAGAATGCAATTGTTTGCTCTTGGTTTGAGTCCTCAGAGTGGGGCTGGTAGGGGGCAAGGAACAATTATTGCAACTAAATTTTAATCAACAGTTTCAGTAACAATATTGAATTAAAAAGGTACTAGCTACTAGTTAGAGCATGGCTTAACTTGTACACAGGCAAATCAGTCATTCTGTGGTGATTAACATCTATTCAGAACAGAGAATGTATTATGGGTACTAAATTATCATAGGAATTAATGCAGTATTTTTAAAGGGCTTAAAATATGTTAATAAATACAGTATTGCAGCACCTGCAGCTCAAGGAACCAAAGTCATTAAAGATGGATATAATTATATTTATTATTGCAAGGAGCTAGGTGGGGGGGGGGGGGAAACAGTTTAATGAGCATGAATGAAATAGAGGTTCTTTATTTAAAACTTCTTACCTAAAGAAACTGTTCCCTTTGAGGAGTTGAGTTATTGCATGAAATCACTGAATGAAAGAACTATACAAAAAGTTAATCAGGGATAATTTTCCAACCTCTGGGCAATGAACTTCAGAGGTCTACTGGGGTCATAGCAAAACTCTCCACCTTTTTCCCTTTGAACTTACCATGGAATCCCTCTTCCCCTGCTGTGCCCTGTAGGATCCCTGTGATGTCTGCCACTTTGCCAACTTCAGTTTCCACTGCCTTCCCACACCTGCTCCACCCAAATGCCACACCCACCTTGCAGTTGCTCAAACAATCCTTTATCCGACCTCAGGGCCTCAGCACATACTTTTGCCTCTACATGACATTTATTTTGCAACCACCTCAGTAGCACTTGGCCAGGCTTTGTCCTAGACAAATGTTAAATACTACCTAATTTAATCCTCAGAAGAGCCTTACAGATTAGATCCCATTATCATCACCGTTTTACAGATGAGGAAAAGAAGTCAGTGAAGGGCTAAGGGGCTTGCCGTAGGTCCTGCTGACTTGAAGTTCTCTTCACCACCAAAGTTCTGCTGCATCTTTGTAGGACTGGCTACTCTCATCCCTCAGATCTCAGCTCCGATGCTGTCCCTGACCCCTTTATCTAAACTCTCCTTTCCCCCGACCCCATCCCCAGTTGCTCTGTTTGAAGATCCAGTTTGTTCTTCGCAGCACCTGTCACACCATTTTAAGCGATAGTCTGCATGTGTATTTTTAGTTATAAGTTTCCTTCTCTTGCACTAGGATCATGCCCATAAAGGCAGCAACTGTTTTTGTTTGATGCTGCGTCCTCAGCCCTGTTGAAGTAACTGACACTTAATATATCCTGAATAAATATTTGTTTCATGAGTCCTTGAACTCATGTGTTCACTATTTGCTGTCTGTAGCCAATAATAAATGATATTGTTAATCTATTTACCTACATAGACAGACAAAAAATATATTTATTTTTCAAATTATCTGATGACTAAAATATAATTTTATTAGGAAGGGTAATCCTCTTTAGGAATTAAAAATTTTCTTAGCTGATTGATGTAAAAATGGCAGTCTAAAATAACCACTTCTATATGAAATCTGGGCCCTTTTACATAGAAGGTTGGGAATTGATGATTAAAGATAACTTCTATTTGACAAATAAGAAATAGGAGAACATGAGAGGAAGAACCACAGGCTCAAGGTGTGGAGCTGGTTAAGACAGGGTTCTCTGGCTCTTGGTTTCACATTGTTTCTGCCCATCTGCCTTGCCTCTTGTCGCCTATGTTGATAGCATCTGGAGAAGCCCATCAGAAACAGAGGAGCTTTTTCCGGACTGGCTCTTGCTGCTACTGAGAATGTTGTGCTTGGCAGGTCAGGAGCAGTGGATTGAAGCTCTCTTATTTTCTTAAATCTTGGGGGTGTTCAAGGTGAAAATTAACTGTCTGCCTATCCTCGTAGTGAAATGCATTTGAAATGCTATTTCCCCTTATGAAGAAGAAGAAAAGTAAACAAACACACACAGTGTGGAATTAAAAATGGAGGTCCCAGAGCTGCATATCACACCTACAGTGAGACACCAGCCTTAAAGAAACTGCCTCATGTTCCCGGCTTGCCAGCTTGTTGAGGATACAATCTGGCTACTAAAACCCCTAGCACCACAATCCTTTACAATATAGGAGACATGAACCACACACTGAGCATCTGATTAAAGTTGGGGGTTCTATGCCCAGAGAAAAACAACATGTGTAAACATGAAGCAATTTGCACATTGTTTCAGGGAACCTACAGACATTCTTTTGTTAATTTCATGGATCTCTAGAGGCCCATGAATTCCAGTTTAAGAAGCCCTGGTAGCATAGAACACCTAGTAATGTTAATTATAATAGGTAATATTTATTAAGCAATTATAATGTGTCAGATATCTGACATATATATAATAATTATACATTTTTTTCATTTAGCTTTCAGATGTGACATTTGTTTCCATTATGCAGATGAGAAAACTGAGGCACAGAAAAGCTAAATAAGCCAGAAAGTGTTGGAGCCTGGATTAGAATCCAGTTGGTCTGATACTAGAACCTCTCACAAAGGCAGGCACAGAAAGTTTACCTAAAGCAGACTTTCATTAGCTGGCATGTGACACCATGAGGAATCCCATCGTGGGAAAGAGAGGCTATGCAGAACACCTTCAGAGCATCAGTGAAGGCCACAAAGGGCCGATGAATCCATGTTCCAGGTCCTTCAGCTCCTCATGGAGAGGCAATCAAGATGGTCCCAGGATACCTCCTCTTGCCAAGAATTGCCTTCTATCCTCCTACATATTGGGGGACTGGAAAAATGCATTTCCATGTGACTTCACATCCTTAATCCACTAGGCTGGAGCTGAGAGTTCTTGGCATTTTATTGAGCCAAGTATTCAGAATACTTTCAATTTAAGAATGTCTATCATCAAATGGGCAGATGGGTGCTATCTGAATGTGAAACTCTGTCAGGAATATTTAGAATGGACTGGATTGTCAGCCTATTTTATGAGAGGCTATTAGAGTGAGATGTGTTCAATTATTTCTTTCATTTCTTAAGAGTATACATAGTATCCTTTAGAAGTTGCTTGATAATGTTTTTTTATCATTTTTTCTGCTTTCTTTTTTAAAGAGAGCAGGCTCATTTTTACTTAGGAATGGGTATAATCTAACAAGTTAGAACTAATAACTAATGAAGTTAAATACCTCTCTGGATGTTTCTTTTCTATTGATTGAGCTATATTTAGTATCTTGTAAGTAATATCCTAAGCACCTGCTTGGTTCTAGGCCCCTGGCATAATGAAGTGAATCAGAGACAGCCTGTGGCCTCGAGGAGTTTACAGTCTAGTAGGAGAGCAGGACGTGGAAACAAATCAATGTTGTGTACTATAGTGTGTGGCAGAGGAGGCAAACGAAACAGAGAGTGGTCAGCTCAGGCTCAAAAGTTTATGACTGGCTGCAAAGACAGTCCTAGAGAAGCAGTTAAGAAAACGATGATCTCTAGAACAGGAGTTCTCAAACTTGAGAGCACGTCAGAGTGCCTCAGAGGGCTTATTAAAACACACATTGATGGGCCCCAACCTCAGTTTCTCACTCACTGTATCCAGAGTGGGTCTCTGAATTTGCATTTCTAACAAGTTCTCAGAGGATGATGATGCTGCTTGTCCAAGGAAAACACTTTGAGAACCACTGTTCTAGCTTCTCAGAGGAAAGAATATAGAAAATGCTTGTGTTGTTTCCAGCTTTTTATCTCCCAAATTTTGAAATATTTCATTTCACCTCTGTCTGTCTTGCTCTGTGTTGTGAATTTCCTTGTCAATATGTGTACTTCTGTTCTCTCTATGGGAAGTACAGCTCCGTGTTCTTCTGCAGGCTGTCTTCCTCTTTTTCTTCTTCTTCTCCTTCTCTCTTCTTTCTCCTCCTTCTTCTTCTCGTACCTAACTATGACCTCTGATTAGTAGGAATGGCTTATATAAATTTTGAATTGTATGCATTCTTGTGGATGCAGGTCTGTGAGTATGAGTTTATTCTGAAACCAGCACTGTGGTCAGCATTATTCCTCACAATTGATCATGTCTCACAAAACACTTTGGACTCTGGGTAGACAATTAAATAAAGTAGCCAAATGGAAGACCCACTCATGCATATCTTCAGGTCCTCTGAGGTCTTATAGGGCCGGCGTTATATTCCTAGTGGTTGCAGAGCACGCCAGGAAAGAAGACGACCACCAAGCAAGCCTAAATCAGCTGCAAAAGAGTTCAGCACTTTTTTTTTTTTTTTTTACGAATACTGCAGCCTTTCATAAACAGGGTCACATTTTGGCCCCAATGCAATAAAAAGTATAAACTCATGTCAGAAAACAATACCAAGTTCCCACATTAATGAATCTTTCTCCTTTCTTTTATTCTTTTGGTCCATTTTGCACAGGAAATAAGAACCTTGTGGACAGAAAGATCATCATTTGTCAATCCTTTTGCAGCAATTTTCCCAACAGTTCTTTCAGGTCTAAATGCTTTTAAGCATCTGTCAGTATCATATAATAGCCTTAATGGGAGGAAACAACACCAACAACAACAATTTGCTGCATAAGAATGAGATGAGTGAGTGGCTCTCTTCTTCCTGGACTGCAGTGAAAATGATGGTCCTGTCCATATGTAGATTTCCACATGCAGCCGTGCAGTTATTGTTTGCACTCAGACCTTAAGTTGTCTGTAATTTTTATGTGTGTAGGAATGATGCCAATTGAGAGAGAATGGACAAAAAAAAAAATATTTAGCATCCCTGAGATGATACAAGTCAATAAACAGCTTGATTACTAATTCATTCAGGAACAAAAATAATGGCTTTCTAAACTGAAACGACCAAATCCAATAACTAACTGTTTGTCAGGGCAGTAATAATGGTATTTGTATCTCTTTTAATTGGCTTTAACCTTTCCCTTCATGTGTGCAGTATTAAAAAATTAAAGAGGAAAGTATTTAGAGGCAAAGATTTACGGCACTGCGTGGATTACATGCTTTTAATGAGGTCAGGACAATAAACCATCTGAGCAGAAGCTGCTGCCCAATGATGAATTATTCCCTTTTACAATAGATAGACTACAGCAAGTGTGTGTGCACACACGCATGCTCACAGGCCCACACACTTGTCTGTGTAGACCATGTGAAAGACCCCCAACTTTGCTGTTGAGCTACCACAAGGTGTTTCCAGTTACAAGCAGTGTTCAGAAAGTATCAAAATACAGAGCTGCAATACATTATGTAAAAAACAGAAAGTTGCAGAGCAAACTGCACGATGTTTATGTAAGATGTTAATTCATTATGTCTGTGCATGTTAGTGTATATATGCAAGTGTGGATGGATGGATGGAGGCAGGGATGGATGGATAGAGGGATGGAAGAATGTCAGTAAGGATGGGGAGAGGAAAACAGGAAAGAAGAAGAAAAGTAAAAGAGGAAATAAAGAAAAGGAGAGAGAGGGAAAGGAGGGATGGAGGAAGGAAGAAGAAAGAAATATATGTAGAGAGAAATATTGATAATTTGGAAGCATACACACAGGAGCGCACTGGAGCCAGCTTGTACTGGCTTGTAAAGGCCCATTGTGCAATACATCTTCTCAATTCTGTCATATTCTTAACTTACAATTGTAGATAGTGACAGTATTTGCTGCACAGAAATCAGCAAATGCTACAGATCAGGGCTTTTTTTTCCTGGAGAGCCAATTGCTAAGCCTTTATCAGCACATCACTGGACACCCACAGAATCATTCAGAGTGGTTCTATCTAGAAAGAGGGTTTAGTACAGAACTAAAAAGGGTACATGGTACCCTTTTTAGAACTAGAAGGATACCCTTTTAGTAGAAAGGTAAGTGAAGCCATTAGGTTGGGAATGGGAAACAAGACATTTTTCCTCTTTATTTTATACATTTATTTATTATTTGTAATTTTTATTAAGCATTTATTATTATTAAGCATCCATCAATTTTATAATGAAATATTTTATTTTATTAAAATGTACCCACAAACGTTATTAAAACTTGTTTAGTAATAATAGAATTAATCACTTTACTTTAGGAGTCAGTTACAAATCCTTCATACAAGGAAACAAATTTCAGACAAACAATAGGATCAAATGACCAAAGGACTTCAGACTCAACCAGAAGTGTGTCCTTTGATGGTGAAAATATCCTCAATCTTCCAGAGCAAAAGGAACATTCAAAAAGTGTTAACATAGATTGGTCCAGAAGAGTAGAGTGTTCAAAGTCAGATCCCATCTGATGACAAATTCTAGTGAAGAAAGTCACATGGCTCCTCCAAAGCTTATCTCCTCATGCTCATTGGTTGACCCCAACCTTATCGCAGTCTTTGTGTAATCAGCGGCCTAGATTTAGCAGTGTGAAACATCTCTAACAAAGAGAAAGGCACCACATTCCAGACACTAGAGCTGCAGTCCCATTGGAAACGCACCATCCTTGTGGGCCAGCCAGTCTGTCACTAACTGAAAAAAATGTTGATGCTTCCTTTTTGCCACTTTGACATGGTGTGATCTCTAATAAGCCTCAGTAAGCAACAGAGTAAAGAAGGTTCTCTGTTTCCCCTTCCTTCCCAAATCTTTCCCAATTCCAGATGATATTCTACTTGTGACCTCATTGCTCTCATTTCCTACAGACTCTTGTAAATGAAAGTCCCTGACTAGAAGCCCATACCTGAACTGTTAAGGAAAATAGATGTTTCATTTAACAAACACAAACTCATTCATTCAACAAATAGTTCTAGATGCCAGGCTGTGGGTTAGATATGGGGATACAGTGGCAAACTTGTCAGACAAGGACCTTGCTTTTATGGAGCTGACATTCTAGAAGGTGAGACAAACATAAACAGGTAAACCAATGAAAAATATCAGAGAATGGGTAATATTTGAAAAACGAGAAATAGGGGGATGTGATAGAGAGTAACAGGTACTTTACCTCCTCTGCTTTAGAGTGGCTAGAAGGAGTCACATTTCTGAGGAGGCAAATTTTGAACTGAGATGTCAGTGGCAGGAAGAAGCCAGCCATGTATAGATCTTACTACAAAAAGTAGGTCCTGGCTCCTTTTATGGGGATTTTTCCTACACTCACTGAGGCCTTTTAAGACACAAGTCCAGTGAATGGTAGACTGTAGATGCCTTCTTTATTTCCTGGTGACTATTTCAAAGCAAGCTTAGGAAGTCTTCACTGCTGCAAGTACCTTTGAAAAATGTGCAAAATTGGGATCCATTGTGTATCTGAAGCTGATTTCATGTGCTTAAATATCTTGAAGGTTGTTTACTGGTTAGTGCTGTGAGTAGCATTGTTTCCATGAAAGAAAGAAAGACAAGGCAATCATAAGTTCAACTGCCATAAAATGGGCCATCTCACAGTTGTGTCTGTACAATTTCTTTTTTTTTTTTTTTTTTTTCTTTTTGAGACGGAGTCTCTCTCTGTAGCCCAGGCTGGAATGCAGTGGCGCGATCTCGGCTCACTGCAAGCTCCGCCTCCCAGGTTCATGCCATTCTCCTGCCTCAGCCTCCCGAGTAGCTGGGGCTACAGGCGCCCACCACCACGCCCAGCTAATTTTTTTGTATTTTTAGTAGAGACTGGGTTTCACCGTGTTAGCCAGGATGGTCTCGATCTCCTGACCTCGTGATCCGCCCGCCTCGGCCTCCCAAAGTGCTGGGATTACAGGCATGAGCCACTGCGCCCGGCCTTTGTGTCTGTACAGTTTCAACCAAGGGACAAAGTGTTGGAGAGAAAGATGTTATAGGCTTTGAATCAAGAAATATCCGGGTTCAAATCATCGCACTGCCCCTGAGCATGGTATTGACCCTCTCTGAGCATGCCGTACTCTCAACTTTAAGGTGAGGTTATAAAAATGCCCACATCATAGGGTCATGGTGAAAATGAAATAAGGTTACGTTTATATAAAGTGCCTGGCTCTGAGTAGCCTGAAGCATCTACTTAGAGAAGGTTCTAGAAATGTTGCTGAACCGTGTGATTCACCAGAGTGAGACTATCATCCCATGGGGACAGGGAGAATTCATTTATCTTTGCTTCAGTCTTTCTGTTGAATGCAGAGCTGCAATTTGGGACTTGACGTTGCAGCCAAGATTTCCTGATTGGGCAAGAAAATTGAGAATGCAGCTGTCATTCTTTTAGTATGATCCATAACAAAAGAAAAAAGAGATTGGGTACTCAGCCAGAGATAAACCCATTCCTTTAATCCTTTACTTATTTAAGAGTTGCCCTCTGCCCCTCCTCTGCCTGAATCTTTTCCCCTCTTCTTTTAGTCCTTTTTAGTTCTTCCTGGAGAACCAGAAATAAAGCTTAAAACCAACTGGACAGAGTCCTTGAATTACATCACATGAGCAGTGCAATTTATGCAGCAAACTTCATTGCCTGAGAGTAGAATTGTAAGGACATGCATGAATGCTGACTATATTCCTAGGGGTAATGGAAGCTGCATATGAATATAGTAACTAAAAAAAAAAAATCAAAAACCTTGGAAGACAAATAAACGTGGCAGAAGCAGCAACATAATGTTTTTATGTTTCCACTTTTAATTGACTAAAAATATCAATACAACATATTCCTTGGACAGTCACCCCAACACCCCTCCCCTTTTTAATGGAAACTAGGAGGTGGTTGGGAGGAAGAACACTCAATTGATAAAACAACAGTTACCCCTGGGAAGTGCAAGTAGAGGACTGGAAAGGACTGTATTTTTTTTAAATACACATCCACATTGTTTGATTTTTGTTTTGAACCAGCCTGCACTACATTTTGAAATTAAGAATATACCTTTTTTGAAACTGGTGGGGGAGAAGGAAGAGAGAGTTACTTTCTACACAAGATAGCAACGTTGTTTTTAAGTAAGTTTTATTAACAAGTGACAATTACTTTTTTATGATACATTTAAGATAGTGAATTATGAATGACTGAAAATCCCCTCCAGCCTAATTGAGAACCATTATGTCTGGTAATTGCCACTGATTTCTGCAAACAGTCATTTTTCTCTGGCCTATTAACATAATTTAAATTTTTAATTGCCCTTCATAATTGTCTATTGGAGTTAACAAACAGTCCCATTCACCTAAGGGTTTCCGACCAGGCCCTACCTCCAGGAACTCACACTGGAAACATCTAAGACCACTTGAGAATGCTATTAGGAGTTTGTGGATGGCCCAATTGAGGTGGCAGCCTCTGTGACAAATTGTGACATCTTTTTAAGGACCCATCCAACTATGGAATAATATATTTTTGGATTTCTGTATCAAGTTTGCTCACTTTTGCTTTGTAGCTACCTGACCAAAAAAATAAATAAATAGAGAAAAAATGTCACACTTGTAACCATGTTCACCAGGACTTTCATCACATTGCCTTATCTGTTGCATTGGGATAAGTGTGAACATTCTGGGAGAAGGACTGGTGTCAAGTGTTCTTGTACTACAGGACTCACAGGTTAATTAAATCAGTGACTTCGGGGGGGGGCAGAATTAACAGTAAAGATACATATTTATCTCAATATATGTGTGTATATACCCAACTCAGAAAAAAATGATCATAAAGTGCTTTTGTAGTTTTGTAGTTACATAAACCACAAACCGGCTATCTCAGCCGGTTCTTTGACTACTTTGCATACTTTGATCATGCTCGGTTTTCTGAGAGGAGGCATTGGAAAATCTGCTTTTTTCATATAGTTATATAAACTACTGGTAGTATATAAACTACTATCATTTTTCTGAGTTGGGTAAATTCAAAAAAGTACAAAGAAAAATACAAACAAAATTTCCTATAATTCCATTTATACTATATATGTATGCCTAAGTACACACACATACACACACACACGGATATACCTGGATAGTGTTTTATAATATATTTCTCACATGATTTACTATTCTTATAAAATTGTATTTGTAAGGACTACATGTGATTCAATATGTAGATTCGCCATTGGTTATTTAAGCATTCCACCCCTGTTGGATATTAAATTTCTTGGTTTCTACCATTACAAAAAGCTGAAAGAGTGAGCCACCCTGCATATTTTGTATACATCGCTGATAATTACCTCAAGAAAACATCCTACAAGGTGAGTGATTCAGGAGTATGAACATACTGCTGAATCACCCTCCAAAAAGATTGTAGATCAAAATACGCTCTCTCGTCAGTATATGAGAGGGATGACTTCCCATATTTTTACCAGCACTAGATATTAACATTTATTAAAATGTTGGTTTCACTACTAGTCTAAAACATAGCATTCATTCATTTCTAAAAGTTACATTAATTTGACCAAAAGATGCTGACAAACATTTTTATGTTTTAAGGAGAGCATAGGTATACATTGTGAATGGCATGTTCACCCCACCTCATCCACTTTCTATTAAGATATACATATTCTTATTTGCACAGTTAAAACTTTAAGTTCTCTGTGCTTTTTAAAAATCTCTTAAGATTGCTCTGTCTCAAAACTACCAAGTAGGTGTTCAGTGCCAAAGAACAATAGACTCCAACCACACAACTAGTTCCCATGCTACCTGAAAAAGGGCTTGGTTTTTTTTTCTGCCACCTTCATGCTCTTACGCATTTGCAGTAGGTGCATCTTAGTGCATCTACTTAGCGCAGCATATGAAACCACGAACAAAACTGTCCCAGGGACCTTGAAGTCTGTCTTCCACTTCCCAGGGTCCCTTCATACTCCTTTTGGTTCCCCTCAGAACGTCCAAGTGAATCCCTTTGTGCATCCCCACCTGGTTTAGTATTGAGGCAAATGGGAAGTGCCCAGAAGAAATACCGACTTGAACCACTAGTGTGAAATACTAACTCACAGCAATTCACTCCACACAAGTTTGCAGCTTCCGACATAAAGCAATGTCTGGAATAATGATGAGGAATCTGATGCTTGGTGATACAACAGTAGCCACAGAAATGGTCGGCAGTGAATATCTGATTACCTGGCTCAAATCTATTTCCAATGTTGGGAGCTCCAGGGTCCATTTAAGTATCTTCAAACAAATGTTCCAGCCGAGATATTTATGGGATTCTCTACAGGCAGCTGACTGGCTGCTGTGCGAGGAATTCCAAAGCTGAGATATTTGTCCTAGCTTGAAAACTGTCAGTACTATTTGTATGAATGTGTTCAAAGTGGCCATGTTTCTTCATAACTTTTTGGACTAGTTCAACAGGGACATGAAAGAAGGACACTAAACTGATTCCTACATGGAAGCTTCCATTGCTTACTGTCTGCTTGGAACTCTGAGGGTGACATTTATTATAAAAATAGCAACAGTTAGTTATAATTGCTGACACATTCCATGCTTTCAAATTGAAACTAATAATCTCATTACTCTTATTTCCCTCACCTCCTCCTAAAAACTCCAATGATAGCACATTTTTCTGTGATTCCTATCTCAGCCGGTTCTTTGCCTACTTTGCATACTTTGATCAAGCTCGGTTTTCTGAGAGGAGGCACTGGAAAATCTGCTTTTTTCATCACCTATACAGGAAAAAAGAGGATTCTATAAGTCTAAAGCAAAATTATAGATCGGGGTTTCAACCGTGAACTTGGATTTGTTCTTTTTAAAGCTTAAATAATGAATGAGGACTTCTTTGAGGAAGTGTGGCTTTCTTTGGGGAAATTTATAAGCACCTGATGGCTGAGACCGCAGGGCGTGGAGTCAGAAATTGGTTCAAATTCTGGGCTTGCTGCTTTCTAGTTTAGGGTGTTGTTTTGAGTGAAATAGGAATAGGGAAATGGGTTGTTGTGAGAATCAAATGAAATGACACAGGTACACAAAGCACACTCAATAAGTGTTTATAATTATTGTCATTTTCATGATTAAAACTTGACAAAAATCCTTTCATTTAACACTCAGGACATCTGTGAGTCGGGTGTTTACTGGTTCCTCTGCTTCTCAATGACACCCACATTCCCAGTTGATTCTTATAGGCCCAGTCCTGCTTTTCATGAAAATAGAAAGGAAAAAATATGGGATGACTTAAGAGATGCCAGATGAATCTTTGCCCCGAAGGCAACTGTTTATTCAGCTCATTCAACGAACAAATAATTTCACTGATGATTTATTGTTTTCCTCAGTGAAATTTTCCTTCATACATCCATAATTAAAAAGGGTGCAGAACAGTAAATCGGTGAACCTGTCATATGACATTTGTTAGCATCGAAAACCAAGGCATCATAGCTTTTAGAAAAGAAAAAATGAAGAGGTTAGATAGACCCTGATGTATGGATTTTTTTAACTGGCTGTCATTTCAGAAATGAAAAAGTGTGAGGTGTCTGTGTGTGTGTGTGTGTCTGTGTGTGTGTATGTATGTATGTGTTTAAAGAATGGAGACCAAAATGTAAAGTGAATGTAATGCCCTGTCTTCCAATATAATGACCTAATTTCTATTGATATTGAAAATATACCCCTTATTAGCAATGAGCACATGCAGTGTTTGCAGTTTCTCTAAGGAAGGAATACCAGTTTTTGCTTGTTTGTTTTATTTTTTAGTGACAGAAAATTTTCCAATGTTAGGAAAAAAATTAAATTACCTATCTAATTCACAAGCTTTCCTCTCTTTTTTGAGATGGAATTTTGCTTTTTTTGTACAGGCTGGAGTGCAGTGGCACAGTCTTGGCTCACTGCAACCTCCGCCTCCCGGGTTCAAGCAATTCTCCTGCTTCAGCCTCCCAAGTAGCTGGGATTACAGGCATGCGCCACCATGCCCTGCTAAATTTTTTTGTATTTTTAGTAGAGACGGGGTTTCACCATGTTGGCCAGGCTGTTCTCAAACTCCTGACTTCAGGTGATCCACCCGCCTCGGCCTCCCAAAGTGCTGGGATTACAGGCGTGAGCCACCACACCCAACCCAAACTTTCCTTATTCAAGGCCAACCCAGCAAATGCTTTGCCCATAAGGAAGGGCTAAAAGTGGCAGCAAGTAATCATTTGATCTGAGGGTCTGATTATAGAGAAATAAAATTTTAACTTTGACAGAGACTTCAGAGCCAAAAAAGCAGAGCTTGGCCCCTGACTTTAATGCTAAGCAAACAAATGGCTTTGGGATCCAACTCTACAGTGTGACACATGGATCTAATAATGATACTTGTAAAAAATATCATGAGAGAGAAATGATGGGAGAAATTCAAGGAACACATGTATTTCTCCCATACAGATCCTGTTATAACTGAATGTCACTCTTTGGCAAATTCTGCAGACATAAAAATGAACCCGATGCAAACTGAATTCGCTGAGTTCATCCTGGAGCACCTAACCGCGTCTCCCCTCCTTCCTCCCCCCAGCCCCCCACAATGTTAACTGAGAACCTGGTAAATCAGCAAACCGTCTAGAAGCCTCATTAAACCTCCAAGCAGTGCCTAGTCTCACAAGAGAGTAGCATTTTGAAGGAGACAGGGAGCAACAACAGACATAATCATGAGGAAGAAAAACACCAGAATAAAAGAAACATCAATAAAATATACCATGCACCATTAAGGACCACCTCGAGATAAGATACTCAGCGTGGCAGTAAAGATCACAAATGAATTAATGTCAAAAAAAACAATGTTTGGTCTATAATAGTATGTCAGACTGGGTTGAAAATCATAGCTGCCTAGGGAAATGTGCAGCACTCCCAGCCCTCCGTTTGTGGGGTAATTGTGCCAGTGACTCTTAATGCTGCTGACAGAGACCTTGCAACATCACTTTTCTTCACACAACACACCCAATTTGTCAGAGCAACCACATGCCATCTAGGCAGGCTGTCCATTCATTGGAAGAATAGGTCATTTTTATGTAAAAATTGTCATCATTTTTTTTTTGAGATGGGAGTCTCGCTCTGTCAACCCGGATGGAGTACAGTGGCATGATCTCAGCTCACTGCAACCTCCATCTCCCAGGTTCAAGTGATTCTCCTGCCTCAATCTCCGAAGTAGCTGGGATTACAGGCGCCCACCACCATGCCCAGCTAATTTTTTGTATTTTTAGTAGTGATGGGGTTTCACCATGTTGGAGCAGGCTGATCTCGAACTCCTGACCTCAGGTGATCTGCCCGCCTTGGCTTCCCAAAGTATTGGGATTACAGGCATGAGCTACCGCACCCTGCCGTCATTCTCATTTTTGTAACTTTAACATTTTGATATAATTTCAAAATTACATAAATGGTGGAAAAAACACCCTTATGCCTTTTACCCAGATTTACCACTTGTGTATATATATGTGCCACTTTGCCATTTGCAGTATCATTCTCTCCCGGCTTCCCCACACAAGCGTGTATATTATTTTTTAACTAATTAAGGGTGAGATCCCCATGTACATCATGCCTCTTTACCTCCAGACAACTCAGTGTGTCTTTCCTAAGAAGAAGGACATTCTGTTACATAACCCAGTAAAATTACCAAAACCAAGAAATTTAGCGCTGATATCATATATTGTCTAGTCCTTGGTCTATATTCAACTTTTATCAGTTGCCCCAATAGTAGCCTTCACAGACCTTTTTTTCTAGTCCAGTGTTCTTTCAGGATCACATATTGCATTTAGTTATCTTTTCCCTTTAGTCCCCTTTATCTGAAACAGTTCCTTTACCTGCACTTCTGTTTTTGCCTTTGTCTTTTTTGATTGTTACATTTTTAAAACTTTTTATTAATATGTTTTATATATGTATATTCATATATGTATATATGTACGTATATTTATATGTTTTTGTCTATATATATATATACACACACATACATGCAGTTAACTTGTATTTTACACATTGTATAGCCAAAAGAACCGTGAATTCTTTTTGACCAAATTCAACCCTGTGATCCTAGCACATCTCATAACCATAGCCCTAAGGCTCACTGCTCTTACTGCCCAGACATCTTGCTGCCATCTCAGACCAAGAAGCTGGAGTCATTGCCATCTGCAGTAGTCTAAAAGAAGCATTCGGCCTCATGGACACTAGATAGTGGGATGATATTGTTTGTCTCCTCAGAGCAGAGCTTTACAAGCTGCCTGTGATTAAAAAACAAAACAAAACAAAAAAACAAACAAACAAAAAAAAACTTTAGGCCAGGTGCAGTGGCTCATGCCTGTAATCCCAGCACTCTGGGAGGCTGAGGCGGGTGGATCACCTGAGGTCAGGAGTTCAAGACCAGCCTGGTCAACATGGTGAAAGACTATCTCTACTAAAAATACAAAAATTAGCTAGGCGTGGTGGCACATGCTTGTGATCCCAGCTACTTGGGAAGCTGAGGCAGGAGAATTGCTTGAGCCTGGAAGGTGGAGGATGCAGTCAGCCGAGATCATGCCATTGAACTGGGAAATGGACCAGACTCCACGTCAAAAAAAAAAAAAAAAAAAAAAAAAGAACCCTTTTATCCCCCAGTTCCTCAGAGACCATTTATATATGGCTCTTCTGCACAAACCCAGGTAGAGTTTGCACCCCATGTGACTCCCTATTCAAGGTTGCCATTATACCACTCAAGGAGCTGAGTCTACTGAGCAAGTGCTTTGCTTCCTTGTGGCAGTGTCAAGCTACTATAGAAGTGTCTAACCCTTAGCTCTAATCTCCTTTATTTATCTCATCAAACGCTGATTGGATGAGGCCAATGGCGCACACATAGCAGTGCTGGGCTAACACAGTTGGCTCCTATCAGTTAGAATTCGACTGAAGGCTTGCATCCCCATGGAGCATTTCTCATTCACCAGCCTGTTTTAGGACACGATGAAATGCCTCCTACATAGCACTTACCTCAATTTGCAACAACACTTTGATTTTTGAGATGATTGTATTGGTATCTAGTACCATGACCCAACTCTAGGGTCCGTGAAACAAAGACTCCCGCAATTTTGCCTGCCATTGTGTCCTCAATGCCCAGTGCACAGTAGACACTCAATACATAACTGTTTAATGGAAGAGTGACTGCATCAGTAGTGACTTCTGACAAATGATGAAACACAATAAGACCATGGGCTAACTCGAAATACGTTTAAGCCCAATAAAATTACATTTGGCATAAGAAGATAGGGATCATGCTTGCTCTGAGAATTTGAGGACGTTTTTGTTTGCTTGTGTGTTTGTTTTAGATTTAAATGAGGGAAATCGCACTTTTGAAAGCACCAAACTGTGTCTTACATATACATAGTAGACACTTGAAAAGCAACCATTTCGAATTAATCATTTTGAGAGCTTAGCACAACCTTAGCAGTTAAACTGTCTGTTACTATTTTCAAGAAAGTCTATACTTGTCCAACTGTATTTGTTTATTTGAGAGTCACATTTAACCAGGACTCATTTCACTCTGTATTCTTAATATTTGTAGGGTTGGTGGGGGAGGGGGTACAAAATAATATTTTCCTAAACAAATAGAGCCTGATTTATTCAGGAAAATAGAGATTATAGATGGTTTGCAGGAAAAAGAAGGTTTGAAAACAAAACCTGTGAGCAGATTGTTTTCAAGTACTTTAATAGGCTCAGCTGCTTCCTCTCCTCCACTTTTCTTTTCCATGAATATAATAATAATGATGATAAAGGTTTATGCTGGACTCATTATAACAATAGGGACTATCACCAAAATATTCTAAAACTCTCTTTCAACTATAGGAGATGATCTTCAGAGAAAACACTTGAAATTGCTACTTTATGTTATCAAGCTCTGATGATTTGGGGTATATTGTTTCTTCTGTGTGGCCATACTTCAAATTAAGGCTGGATAATGGTAGGCAAAACAGTCAGAAGCATGCTTTCACTGGTGAGGCATCTCTTTTGGCTGAGTTAATCTTTATAGTGAAGATATACATTGAAAGTATATGCTTCCTTACTGCCTGTACAGCTTAGTTTGCTCAGTGTCCAGGTGGCTTTAGTTATGACTTATGACTCAAGGATAGCATTTTAGGAGAACCAGTGGGAAAAAAAAGTAGTATAAATGTAAATGTAAAAGATACAGCTCATTCTGTCTTTGAAATCGTTGATGTGAAAAGAGCTCAACAGTGTTTTATTTAAACAAAGTCGGCTTCGACCTTGATTGACTTGCAGTAAATTGCCTGGTACAAGAGGCAAAAGGAAGTGGAGAGAAAAATGGCAATCAGCACCAAATGTTTCACATATTGATTGACAAGCACCAGAGATGTGCTAGAGTAAGATAAATTGGCCAACAGGGCCCATCTTGACAGCTCTTGAGATGGGAAAATTGTTCTTGTTAATTTGCTGCAGGAACCTTGTCATTTATGGAATGTGCACGTGAGTGTCTCCTAATTGTGCAAACAAAGTTCAGTTTCCTACACAGCCTTGTTGTGTTATTGGGTTTGGTAATTCTTTGGTCTGAATCACCAGGATGCATTTGTAAATGGCTTTTAAATTGGGGGAGAAAAGGGGAAGTGGTGCACCTGCTATAAGCTAGCATTTTCAACTGAAATATAGCAAATTACTTGGTGGACATTTTCCGTTTAACAATAGATTTCAGACAAACTCATGTGCATAAGCTCTCCTTCCATCTGTCTGCCATGATTCTCTTCTGCCGTACTGGATCTAATTGCCTTTATCTCAATGCAGGTTTGAGTTTGGGGGTTTTCAGGTATGTAAATTTTATTTTAGGAGTTTGGTAGTGGCCAAAAAAAAAAAAAAATCCTTCGTAGACTTTTCTATCTTCGCCTCTTCAGTATTTCTATCTTTCTCTTTTAGTCTTCTCCTAACACTTCTCTAATATCCTCCTTCCTCCTCCTCCCTCTCTCCCTCTATGCTGAATTAGTGAATGTCTGTTATCACCCAGGTACCTCTTTACACCTCTCTCTGTAAGATGCGCTGTATTATGGACCAGACGGCCAAGGAGACCCATCCAGAAGCCAACGTTCAGTCTTGTTTGTCATTTTTTCCAAATTAGGTAAAAATGCATTTTCATTTAGGGTATAATTTAAATTAAAGCATTGTCACAGACGTTTTTGTTTTAATATTTTACAAGTAGAAGGCCTCACCATCATTATTACCCCTTCCCCCCAGTCCTCCCCTCCCGTGCCACACACACACACACACACAACATGGCCCCACTCTCTCTCTCTGAATTTTTCAGGCCATTAGTGCATTCTTGCTTGGGCAGGAATGGAAAGGTATTTATTTTCATTTAAATGGGCTGTATGAAAAATAAATCTTAACTTCCAAGACCTATTCTTAATCACCTTCATTAATGTCGCAGCTCAGAACAATGCATCACTTTCCTACTGTCTAAGAGGAAGATCCAGACTCAAAAATATTCACGATTTCCATATTACTTTGTACAGACCCCTTTAACATTAACTTGTTCCAGTGTTAGGCAGGTCACATAGATGCTTAAAACAGCTGGCATATGGAATAAAATACGGGAATAGTGGGGGGAATATGTACCCCACTGAAGGCATTCAGTGTCATAACTACAGACAGACAAATAGACAGAATATTGTGGAAGCTTTAGAGCTGTAGGGTTTGTGATCCCTAGCCTAGACTTACCATTCTTAACCTGTTTTCAAAAACACTCTTCGCTGATTATCTCATTTTGTCTTCAAAATAGCCCTGGAAAGTAGGTGCATGAGACTCCATTTTCCCCATTTCACAGTGAAAACAGAAGCATCAGAAAGTCAACTAAACTTGTTAGATGGAGGCAGGGGAAGGAACCTGGACAGCTGGCCCGACTGCTCCTACAGTGACCTTTCCACTTAGCATTCTCTCATCCATTTGATGTCACTCAACAGCTGCTTCCAACCTCATCCTTCACCCCATCTTCTTCGCAATGCCCAACTCTAAAATCACCTTCTCTCTCCAGTTGTCATTGACCTCACCTTCCCCAGGCAGAGTTCACTGCACCCTCTTCTGGGTTGCAATGTCCCTGAAAGCAGGTCCCTTTCATAGTAGCTACCAGGTTGACAATGCAGCCACCTATTTACATGTCTATCTCCCTCACTGAAGTGTGAATTCCTCAAGGACACAGACTGTGTCTGGTTCCATGTCACTTTCCTTGTGTCTGGCACTGCTTCTGCCACGTAGTCAGTCCCCAGTGAATATTGGTTGAATGAATTTGAAGTGTTAGTAAACACACACTACAACACAACTTAGAAAAGTGCTCAGTCCAGAGTTCCCATCCTAAATTTCTTCTCCATCTGCATGAATTCACTGTGCCTGAATGGCAAGTCATTTCATTTCGGAATTATCCTGAATCAGAAAAGAGAAGGCAAGAGAAGCTCTGGCCATCAGCAGCATGTGGATTGCTAGAAAATGTTTATCCCCAGGAAGCCTAGAAGTGCTGGGGAGTCTTTTTAGAATGCTCAGGTGTTGTTTCTGTGATGCCAAGAATCTTCTAAAAGGTTGAGATGAAGCCACAGAGAAAAATGCTTCAATGTTTCAATAACATTAAAAATTTAAATGCTAGAATATTTTAGGTTTCTTTGATTTACAAATTAATACCCCCAAATATGTATATAAACATTCCCAAGGCTGAGGTTCACCAAGGACCAATTTATTGAACAAGAAATCCTCTTTGGATTCTCCTTAAGTGGCACCTTTTGGTTCACATAAATAAACTTGTCTTCCCCTCTTCTACCTCCTCTGAAAGAAGGTTATGTGAATTGAAACTGCAGAATCATATTCCAAAGATCGTTGTGCATTATCCTGAGGACAGGAAGGGCACAGCATGAGAGAATCTTACTTTTGGATTGGACCACAGAAGTCATTTCAATTGATTGATTGATTGATTGATTGGAAATGGGATCTCATTCTGTCACACAGGCTGGAGTGTAGTGGTGTGATCAAGGCTCACTGCAGTCTCAACCTCCTGGGCTCAAGCCATCCTCCCACCTCAGCTTCCCAAGTGGCTATGAGTATGCACCACCATGCCTGGCTACTTTTTAAAGATATTTTGTAGAGATAGAGTCTCACTATGTTGCCCAAGTTGATCTTGAACTCCTGGGCTTAAGCGATCCTCTTGCCTTAGACTCCCAAAGTGCTGGGATTACAGGCATAAGCCACCATGCCCAGCCTCACCCTATCTTTATCCCACATAAATGTCTTTTCTAACATCCTCTCTAAGGGCCATCTAACATCTGCTTAAATGCCTCCACCCACAGTGAACTCACTTCCACACAACAAAGCCCATTTCATTTGTGTACTGATCAAATCACTAGAAAATCTACCATTCTATTAACCCAAACTCATTTTTTCTATCACTTCTATTCCTTGGTCTCTGTTATGCCCTCTGCAAATAAACAAATCAAATGCCAACCTCCTTGCACAGGACTGGACTGCATAGCCTGAATTGAACCTTCCCCTGTACACACGAGCCCCTGTCTGTCCAAGTCTCCAGTTCTCCTGAGAATCCTAGATTCCTTCATACCTTCACCTCACTGAAAGTTAGCGCATCTCCACCATTTGCCCATTTACTTCTGAACACCTTCAATACAGATGTTCATTCTGAAATGTTTCTGTATCTATGAGTATGTTCTGACTAAATCTCAGAGCAAAACTGGAAGAAGTACAGCTTCTTTTCGTTAGAACTTTGACTTCTATTCGTGGCTTATTTGGGCCAAACATATTAATCTGTGTCTCATGCAGAGATTATACTGATATAAAACTCCAAAGCCTTTTTTTATATTTGCTTCCGTTCAGTCATATTTTCCCATCTACTACTAATAGTTTTATTTTTCTTTTAACCTAAGTGCAACACTTTACACTTACCCTTTAGATTTCAGTTTGGGTAATTTGGACATATTTGGATCTTTATTATTTTCCAGAATATATGTTCATTCTTCTAGCTTTATGTTCCCTACAGATAAGATGACCGTTTCTCTCCTTATTTGTTTCTCAACATACATGCTGAGCATGCCCAATAACAGAGCCCTGTGGTACATCATTAGGAACATGTAGAAAAATAGACTTCAATGAGCTACAATGAATGGCTGAGTAGGTCATGAGAGCTGAGTGGATCGTGAGAACTGAATAGGTCATGAGAGTTCTTCAAAGTGTTAAATAGTGAGTGCATAATAGAGTTGCCATAGATCTTACCCTTCAATTGAAAACCCAAGTGTCCATAATGATCAGCTAGGCAATATGAATGAATGAAATAAGAGGGCATGGTGGGGTTTGTGGTAAAGAGGAGAGTGCATATGTAAATCAAAGCCACTAAAATTCAATTAAAAGAAAAAAACACTGTTTTACTGTTTTGGCAAATATATATATATAAAACATATTATATATTTTGTATATATATATATATCTTTATATATACACACACATATATCTATATGCCAAATGAGGCCAGTGGGCTGCCACAGGGCCAACTCTGCTCCAGAGAGCAGCATTAGAACCAAGGAATAGACTTGTATGTTTCTACTATGTAGAGCCATCCTCTTAATGATTTCTCGGACAGTAATTGCTAAAAAGCTACTGCTCTAAGCACTTTTTCTCCTTGGGTAGTTGTTGAGACATTGTTTCACTCTCTGGTGACTTTTTTCCAGAGCTGACAGTATCAATGTTATTTCCATTTATGGTTGATTTAAAAACTGTCAGAGAGGTTGGTTTCCTTGATGAAAAATTTGGGAGGCTAAACGTCTTCCCCACTTCTACCCCTTTCCCAACCCCCTGCTACGGGTGATCCTGACACTAGATTAGATGGACCAATTAAAGCAGGCTAGTTTTTTTGTCTGTTTTTTGTTTTTTGGTTTTTTTTTGGCCACGTTGTATATTGTGTTAGTTTCCTATTGCTGGTGTAAAAGATTACCACAAACTTGGTGGCTTAAGACAGTGAAAATGGATTATCTATCTTACAGTTCTCTAAGTGAGAAGCCTAAAAGCAGTCTCAATGGAATAAAATCAAGGTGTCAACATGACAGCATTTCTTCTGGGGACACCATGGGAGAATCTATTTCCTTGCCTTTTCCAGCTTTTATAAGCTGCCTGCATTCTTTGGTTCATAGCCCCTTCCTCACATCAGTCCAACATCTGCTTCTGTGGTCATATCTCCTAGACCGCTAGCCCTCCTGCCCCCTCTTGTCTCCTTATCTCAAGATCTTTAACTTATTACAGCTGCAAATTCCTTTTTACCATGTGCACCAACTACCAGAGACAGGAAAAAAAATTGTTTTTCCCACTCTCACACTTCTGACACCTTATTCTGATGAAAAAATAAAATCCAATCATTTTTTCTCTCTCCACTCACACTCAACACACAGAACACTTCACTTCTGGTTACCATCATGTTCAAGGGTTTCTGCCCACCAGCAACCAATCAGTTCTCCAGTGGACACCAGCTGGGTGTCCACTACTTCAATTCAATTCTGACACTATCTACCTGGAGGTAGCATCAGATCCCACAGGTTAAGGGCTCAGTCCCTCAAGACTGCTCCCACTTCAGATGTTAATCACAAGTCCCATGTTGTGACTTGTGCTTCTAAATGACCTGGTATAAATCAGAGGACCCATGACCCCTTCCTTGGGTTCTATTAATTTGCTAGAGGGATTCACAGAACTCAAGGAAATATTTTACCTACATTTTTACCTACATTTATCCATTTATTATAAAGAATTTTACAAAGGACACAGATGAACAGCCAGATAGAAGAGATGTATACGGCAAGTAAGATTGAAGGGGTGTGGAGCTTCCATGCCTCTCCAAGTATGCCACCCTCCAGGAACTTCCACAGATTGAGCTATCCAGAGGCTCCCCAAATCCTATTCATTTTGTTTTTTATGGAGGCCTCAGTGCAAAGGCAGGATTGATTGCATCATTGTCCGTGGGTGATCAACTCAACCTTCAACTCCTCTCTCCTTGCTGGAGGATGGGCTGAAAGTCCCAACACTCTAATCATGCCTTGGTCTTCTGGTGACCAGCCCCCACATCCCAAAGCTATCAAGATGACCCCAGCCACCAGTTATCTCATTAGAAGACGAAAGACTTTAGAAGACAAAAGACATTCATGTCTCCAGAGATACCAAGGATTTTAGGAATTGTATGCCAGGAACCAGGATATTTCACAATATCACAGTAACATGTTCACAGGGTCCAGGAATTAGAACATGGATGATTTGGGGACCGTTACTGTGCACACCACATACTTTCTGAGCTACCACAAGGCCAGGTTGAGAGAGGAAGCTCTCCACTCTGTAACCTTCATTCTAACAGGCCCTGTGAGGCTGTGGCAGAGTGGAGTTAGGGGATTCATTAAGGAAGGGGATTCCACTAGGACTTAGGTGTACTAGAACAGACTCAGGACAGTACTAGAATATAAGGCAGAGAGAGAAGACGTTGTTCAAAATTTAAATCCTCCCCTGAGTTCAAAATTTAAAATGAGAAATTTTTAAATGAGAAAATTCCTTTCTTTCTCCCACATTTACCTCAGAGATGATGTAGCCCAGCTTCTGAGAGTAAGCAAAGCAATAAATATGAAACAGGAAACGCTAGTAAATAACTTCCTGGGGACTACTCTGGAGGATGGGGGCTGCAAAGCTAATACTTTCTTGATATTCTAAGGGAAGCTCCTCTCCAAACCACCTGGGCTGTGACAAAAAGGAAAGAAACCTGGACCCTCAACCAGTATCCAAGGGCTGGCTTCATTTTTCCCAATTAGCTTGTAACGAGTTAATAGTAGCTCTGTAGTGCTGGATTCAGGGATTTGTGTGACGTAGATAAGGTTTGGCATTAAAAATGCTAAATCATTACAACTCTGAATTTTCTCATGTTCATTCACGAAGCTGTAATCTTTCCCACCTAGTACTATCACTCTTAGGGTGCATGAATCACTAATTATTGCCCTAATCCCAGGAGATAAATTTCTCCAAGGAACCCAGCAGCAAAGAGCAAAGCGTTGAAACCTACTTATGAAGAAATGTGTCAGCCCTCTCGGAGATTTTTACTTCCCAACTTGGAAATTATGTTGATTGGAGTAAGTGGAAGCTTAACTGGGGGGTTGTTGATCTGTGTTATCATCTGGGGGTGGTGGCGGAGGGGATAAACTGTGAGAGAGAGCCAATTTTATCTCAGTTTGTCCTCTGACTCATGAATTCTGAGTCCTGCAATGGAGTTTTTTGTCTTGCCAGAAAAGCTAGAGTAATGCTTGTGTGCATAGTCATTGACTTTATAAAAAATCAGATTACAAGGAATAAATTTTGTGTATATTTATCTTTCCAAATTTATCATAATCACCAAGGATTTTAAGCAAGACTTTTCATGGTTTCATGCACTATTGAAATATTTGGTAAGGTGAGAAAGACCTGTTATCCATATCCTTTCTAGATGTTATTCATCTTCTTGTTTTAAGGTGTAAAAATTTTCCCTGAAAGCCTCTGATTTGGGCCTTGGATGTAGCAATACCAGAGCCCGAGGGTAGACTTTTGACTATAAAGAATAAAAAAGTTCCAGGGCTTAAGCTTTGATTGAGGACATTTCTGTCTTTGTGGGAAACAGCAACAGAAAAAAGAAGTCCTGTAGCCAAGACTTGCTTGGGTTTTTCTGCTGAGGACCACCAGAGATTCCTGCAGCTCTCTTGTTTGGGAGGAAGATGGGGAGGAAGAAAAGGAAATAGGAATGCTGTGTTCCTTCGTCTTCCCTTTATTTCTCCCATGTAAAAAATAAAGTAGCCAAGGAATTATTGTCTCTTTTAGGAATGTCTCAGACTGTTAGAGTTACATCAATTGATACTGTCTTAATTTACCCTATAATTTTTTTAAAGGAAGAAAGATAATAATATCAGCTCTTTATTGCCTATGTCTGTACTATAGATGAAATGTGTCACACTCCTTAATTCTCTCCCACATTATCATATCTTTGATAAACTCAATAGAGAACCAGTAGCAGAAGATGCTTGAAATGGTTTTTAAATTATTTCAGAAAGGCTTCCAATTAAGCTATTGGGAAATATGTGTGTATATATATTTGTTAAAATTGTAGGTAGTTGACTTGCTTTTCAACGTTTGTAGGGTTTTCCAAGCTTGAACCACTTAAGTCAAAAGTAGAACTAATAAAAGCACAATTGAACTTAATATATTATGCCAAGATTTACAGTAACCGATTATTGTTTTTCAGCTATGAAGATATCATTAAGCATATGCCAAGCAATCAGCACATGACTGTAATAGGTTCATGAAGGAAAGGCTTTTTCTAATCGTTTTCAGTAGTGTTTTTCCCAAGACAGCAACAGCTTTTATAAAATGATGGTTATATCTCCTCATTATGGAATCTAATCTCCCCAAAAGACATTCAGCAGCTGCAAAACGCTACCATCTTTTAGCTGTAAATTGTTTTTTATTATTTATCCCTATTTAACTAAAGAAGAAACGGCCATCAGATGATTTAACAAGACAAGAATTTAGTAGTTTTAACATTTGACAGCACCCAATTGTTAGCCCATGCATTGATCTCTTTAGATCTTGGCTTAATGGTAATTGGTGTATTTTTGCTTTCATGTCTCTATGTACTGTATAAGCTGTGTATGAGTCTTCTAGAAACCAAATCTGCATGATCGGCTCTTTTATATTTCTCTTTAACATGGGATTTGAAGTTGTGTGTACTCGTAGAATTCAAGAAATTGCAGAATTAGACAAAAAGGAATACAACCATCCTAATGTGAGTCCAGTTTTAATAGTGGGTGTCATTATGAGCTGGATTTGTTACCCACAAAGTGATAGAAGAAAGTCGGAAGATGGAAACCTCTGTTTATTGGTATTATGATTTACTGGTGTGCATCCCATCACAAAGGAGGCTCTCCAGTGGGACACAATTTTTGGTTCTTAAGAAAGTGATCGGGCTCTGCCAGGCGCGGTGGCTCACGCCTGTAATCCCAGCACTTTGGGAGGCTGAGGCGGGAGCATCGGGAGGACAGGAGATCGAGACCATCCTGGCTAACACGGTGAAACCCCGTCTCTACTAAAAAAAATACAAAAAAAATTAGCCGGGCGTGGTGGCGGGTGCCTGTAGTCCCAGCTACTCAGGAGGCTGAGGCAGGAGAATGGCGTGAACCCGGGAGGTGGAGCTTGCAGTGAGCCGAGATCGCACCACTGCACTCCAGCCTGGGAGACAGAGCGAGACTCCGTCTCAAAAAAAAAAAAAAAAAAAAAAAAAGAAAGTGATCGGGCTCTATTTGAGATTGTTCTGTGGAATTTAAAAATAACATGGCACTAATGAGTTTTCAAATCACTCCATGGGTAGAACTCTCGTGAGACAACCAGCTAATTTAAATAAATAAGGTTCTGTGACCCCGTGGGAGCTTACAGGGGTGAGACATCCATTATAATCGAGGCTCAGTTTGAGAAGAGGAAATTTCACTCATAACATACTTTTAAGTGGATTGGCTGCAATGTGATTTTCTGGCGATGTTTCCTTTGTTGCTATTTTAAGGCAAATGTTTATGTTTCTTTACAAGACTTGGCATATTTTACTGGAAAGGTTGAAGTAATTTCTCCACCATTAATATGGCATGCCTTTCTAGAATGGTCACTCGGAACCAATTAAGCAACAATTTCATTCCATAGACTATTGCAATTTGCTTTTCGCTTATTCTGCGCAGACTGAAGTTGTATATTCATGGACATTTCCCATGTAAGTTTTAGATTTTCCACTTTGTAGATGCAAATACTTCTTCCAGTTTTGTGATAAAATAACTCAACAACAGCAAAATTCAAATAAGACCAAAAAAGAAGTCTTATTAAGCTTTACATAAATAGCTGCTTCCCTATCATGAAAACAACTGGGAACATTGTACTGTTGTGAATCTACATTTCTACTTATTCAGTAATTGTACCCCTAGTGCTGTTTACCATTTCATTTGTATTATTTATATATCAACCAAAGGGTATGAACACTAAAAAATAATTTCACATCACCTATCTTCCATTTCTTTTTATTTTAAAAGCCCTGAAGATATAGTTCTCCTATAAATAATGATAAAAAGATGCTGTATTAATATTTCAGCAAAGATCTCCATCTACTCACATACTCACAAATAACATATTCTGTAATATATACACATACCCCTCCCTAAATTAACTGTGCCTGGGGCTTGCAAGAAAATCAGGTCAAGCTAAAGGAGAAATCAGAGAACAAGACCAAAATTAATTTACTACTCTGTATCACATGTGAATATGAGTTTGTAGGGGGAAAAAAGGCTTATTTTTTGCACCATCTCTATCTTTGCATATGTTGAGCACTTTTAACTCTGAAATATGTGCTGCGTCTTCTTGCCTGGATGAAGGTGAAAGTTCAACCCTCTCTGCTTAGATTTTTATTAAATTTCATTAAGTCAGCTAAAAGGAGCTGCCTACCTTGTCAGTTCCGTTCCAAAATGTCTAAAAGCCCTTTTCGTACCTCTTTCTTCCTGGAGGTAAAATTGTGAACACAACCATAATTTGCCTATCTGTCTGAGAAGGGTTTTCTAAGCAACAATTGGCATCGTTTTCAAATATTTGGAATGGTTTTCAACCCAGTTATGTCGTATATCTTATGCTATGTGTTAAAGCAAGCACATTGCATATATATATATATGTAAATACGGTAGGAAGGATGCCCCTTTAAATATGTATATTCATGAACCATTTTGGGTTCCTTTCTCTCAAACCCACATTAACCCATCAGTCAAACATATTGCCATTACCTTCAAAATGCATCCAGATTCTGATCTTTGTCACTTTTGTCACTATCACCGTCATCCAAGACTCAGCCCCACTCATCCCTGACCTGGATGGATTATTCTTATGGGTCTCCCTGCTTCTGCATCCCTTGGGTTTGTTCTTAACACAATAACAAAAGTGGCTTTGCTAAACCGTGCGTAGTATCTTGTCACTCCTCCCTCAGAACCTTCTATCAGCTTTCCGTCTCACCCAGAGTAAAAGTCAAAGACCTTGCAGTGGCTTCTAAGGCCTCCCTCTTCTCCATCTCTCATTCCACTCCAGGTGCACTCACCTGCTTGCTGTTCCTAGAATATACCAAATGTGCAGCCAGCTCAGAGCCTGTGTTGGTGCTATTTCTTGTGCTTCCCCTAGACATCAGCATGGCTCCCTCTCTCACTTCCACCAGGTCCTGTTCAAATGTTATCTTAACTGGGAGGTCTTCCCTGATGACCTTATATTAAATAGCACCCACCTCTTGACCTCTACTCTGCCATTCCCTACTCTCCTTACCTTTTTCTACTTTTCCCTTGAAAACACACACACATATATTGTGTTTATGTATGCGTATATGCATACATATATATATATGTTCATATACATGTGTCTGTAAATATATTTATTTATGTTTAATTTGCTGTTGTTTTTGCCGTTATTTATGTGTTGATTGCCCCTTCTCTACCCTCCAGAATATAAGCTCCAAGAAGGAAAGGACTGTTTGCTTTTTACTTCATAACCCCAGTTTATATAATAGAGCCTGATATGTACTAGACACTCGAAGAATATGTGTCAAAAATATGGAAGGAGGAAGGAAGAAAGAGAGGAAGGAAGAAAGGAAGGAGGGAGGGTGGGAGGGAAGGGAAGGAGAAAGGAAAGAAGGGAAGGAGGGAAGAAGGAAAGAAGGAAGGAAGGGAGGGAGGGAATGAGGGAAGGAGGAAGGAAGGGAGGGAAGGAGGGAGGGAGGAAGGAAGGGAGGGAAGGAGGGAGGGAAGAAGGAAGGAAGGGAGAGAGGGAGGGAGGGAGGGAAGGAATGAGGAAGGGAGGAAGGAAGGGAAGAAGGGAGGGATGGAGGGAGGGAGGGAGGGAAGGAATGAGGGAGGGAAGGAATGAGGGAGGGAGGAAGGAAGGGAAGGAGGGAGGGATGGAGGGAGGGAGAGAGGGAAGGAATGAGGGAGGGAGGAAGGAAGGGAGGAAGGAAGGGAAGGAGGGAGGGATGGAGGGAGGGAGTGGGGGGGGAAGGAAGGGAGGAAAGAAAGAAGGGATGGAGGAAGGAGGGAAGGGAGGGAAGAAGGGAGGGATTGTTCAAGAATCTCTTTTCATGGCTGGTCTAGGAACTCTGATGGAAATTCCCTATTAGTCCTTTTATCTTCCACACAGTGACTTATTTCGACTTCACTTAGGCTGGGTACAAACTATTTTAGTTTGGTACACATATGCCACCTCTTTGCTTAAACAAACAATGTAACCAGTTTTCTGGGATCATAGGAGAAATAAGTGGGAACACAGAGGCCACCATTCCCGTCTCTGCTTGGACATTGACCAGTCACCGCTCCTGCCCCACTTTGCCAAATGAGCTGAGGAAATGCATCCTTACCTCCCAAGCAAACATTAATGACTGTTTGCACCACGCTTTGAGATCCACAGATGAAAGCAGTTGTAAAAGCAAAATGGGTTATTATGTTGGGAATGGTTATAGACTCATTTAGCTCTGGAAACCCATCAAGCAGGAATGTTGAATCATGAAACTAGGGTTGGCCAAATATTACACTTGTTATAATTAATTTGAGCTTAAGCTTCAACACAGTGACATGTTTCCTTTAAATAAAGTTAAGTCCTCTAAGGATGCATGAATCTGTATGGATCTTGATTTTCAGCTGGGAACTGAAATTTTTCAGATATGCAGAATGCAGAAAAGCAAATGTGTCTCTGACTTCTGGTGGGGCAGGGTGAATATCTGGGCAGACTGCTTATTTTTGAGACATAAATAATCCTCTGTCTCCTTTTCCCCACGGGGCTGTGAGAGCAATGTTCACAAAATTATGGGGATTTAGGACTGGAACTGAATTTAAAGGGCCTACAATCCTACTTCCCACCGAATGCCAAAACATTGTCTACAGCCTTGCTGACAAGAGCCGCTCAGGACTGCTGAAATAATTTCTGGGATGAGGAGCTTGTTACTTTGCAAGGGTGCTGATTCTGATGTTGTTCAACAACTGTTGTTAGAAAGCTCTTTACATGTTTATCCATTTTTGTCAACAAATATTTATTAATCACTTTCTGTGCACATGTACTTTGTTAGGAGCTTTGGGATATGGAAAGATTAAAACAATGCAGATTCCGCAACCACCTAGAGCAATGCCCTGGCCTAGGAGAGAACCTGAAAGGTGGTAGTTATTCAATACATATGTGTTCATTGAATGACTTACAGAGTGGATTACATTCTAGCAAGAATGATACAGCACATGCCAAAGAAGCCATGATACCAAGTGGAACATGTATAAAGGAGAGGTATAGATACATGCAAGATTTATCAAGCTGAATGTGGCTCTTTTTCTTAGCCAAATTCAGCTTGAATTTGGCTCTTTTTCCAAACCAGCTTATAAATGTCCATTCTGTTTTTCATAGGACATGGCTAAATTATTTGAGAATTGCTACAACGTCCTTTACCTCTCTTCCAGGGTTAAGAACTGCAGGGCCTCGAGTGTATTAAATTATTTCTAGTACACACATCAATCTGAATTTCTTCCCCTAGGCAGCTCAGTGCCTCAACTAGGCTCTTAAGAGGTCAGCCTAGAATGGAATACACCAACCAATTCAGATGTGTTCATACAGGCCTACAGTACATTGGGTCTCTCTTTCCTATGATCTGGACATGCTTCCCATACCATCTCATACTGCATATACTATTTGTTCATGGAACCCTTCTTTCCTGGGACATGTTTTATCTTGAGAAAACCCAATATTTCAAAGACCATAGTTTGGAAGATAAGAGTCTAATGTCATATGTGGGTTGGTTTTATTAGGGGGGAGGGGAGCAGAATAATTATTTTACACATACTGCATTAAAATTGTAGATTTATAGTCCATTTATATCATTTTCTATGAAGGCAGATTTTCTTCATCCTTATTTGAATTTTGGGTTTTCTGCTCATCCCCAAACTTAAGTACTGGAGAGGAGTGTTATCTAATAAATAGAGCCTTAGACTCAGGTCACTAACTTACTGTGTGGTCCAGAAAAAGCCGCATTCTCTTTCTGAATTACATTTTTTCATCAGCAAAGTGAAGTGGTTGATCAGGGATATTATCTAAGGTTCCCTCTAAAGCTAACATTCAATGGACTTTCTCCATAGCTTTCTTTGACTTCCTCTAGATCATTCTATGACTTTTGCTAATCTCAGGGACAGAGCTATCAACTAGAAAGCAGTTCTAAACAGAAGCATAGCAAAAGCAAGACACAGCAGGTCAACCTGAGCCCCATCTTCTAAGGCTTATTTAGCATGTCAGAACTGCAGAGACTGGGAAGAAAATGTGAGCTAAGAGCCACAACAGCCTTTGTTCTGCATCTGTACCATGTGGCAAGTCTTCATAAGAAGAGGAAGAAGCTGGGCATTTTTGCATGTGCAAACCAATGCTGATATTTCTGTCACATCACTTCTACCATGATGGGTTTTACAAGTTGCCCACATGAACATGTTTGTTCATGTCTGAAATGGCACATCATTGTATCACCTCACATGCAAACTCCTCACTCACTTTAAGTCTTTCAGCATTTCTACCCTGGTTGGTAGTGGCTTCTTTCCTGGCAACTATGATTATTTGAAAACAACATCAAAATAAATCCTTTCTCATTTTCACCCCTAGCAATCGCTCACTTGGCTATGTCTATTTCAGGGTGTCTGCCCACATCTATCTTTATTTACTCCTTCTCTCCTTTCTCTCTCTTCTCCATAGATTTTCTCATCTCATGCAAAATGTCCTCAAGAAGGTGGGCAAAGGCCTCTCAGGGTTGTAGGGGGTGGAAGGAGAAAGAACCAACTATTTCCTAGTGCACGATAATGTTTCAGTACCACGGAGAGCGGTGCCGGGTGTGGAGACCAGGGAAAAATCTGTCAGCCTTGCGGGTGGTTTTCAGGCACCATTTGGAGCCCCACAGGTAGTGGAAATGACAAACCTCTACAAAGAAGCTTTGCAGTAAGAACCACTCTCCCCAGAGCCTAAGAGCCAAGCCTTACATCGTCACATGCGAAGAACAGATTGCAACTGGGCCCGGGTGCCCGTCCTAATGTCAGCCTGCTTGGCATTTACCTTCCTTTCCCAGGCTGACCTATGAAGATGGGGCAGGCTCTGGGGGCATTGTTCTAGCCATGCAAACGCTGTGGCCATTGTGTCAGCGTGGAAGAGCTGCCGGTTCCTTTCCAGCTCAACACTGTAATTTTATCAACTCTGGCTCAGAGAAACCTATATTTATAATGCTAATTAGAAGGGCACACATTTAATTTGAGTGGAAGACTATTTGTATCTCGCTGAGCCTGATAGCACAGGGCTCAAGCGACAGCAGTCAGAAGCAAAGCAGGCCTTTCTGCCTTCTCCAAGTATTTGAAACAGGGCTTACTCTTGCCAAACAATTTCTCTGTTGGATTAAAAAGAGAGAGCGAGGGAGAGTGCTGAATATGCTGGAGCTCAGAAAACTTTGTGTTTATCTCCTGCCTGCATAATATATTTCTCTGTGCACTGAGAAAACATGCCTCTTATGTTATCTAATTGTTTCCTGACACATTTAGCAACATTTCACACTCTTTAAAGTGACATTAACATTGCTGACAGTGGAGGTATTTTCATTAGATGGGCTTTGAATTGTAGGCAGGATGCACTGCAGGTCTTCAAATAGGCTTGTAAAAAGTGAGGAAGGCATTATTTATGAAAATAGAGACTTGGCCAACAGTGCCCTGTGGATGTGTATTAATTTTGCTGACTCTAGTCAATTTAGAGTATGTGTGTGTGTGTGTGTGTGTGTGTGTGTGTGTGCATATGTACATGCATTTGTGCACACACACACATATAACAGCAACTTGTTGGGAGCCGAACTAAAATATCTTCATTATCCAGCATACCACTAGGCTCCATGAGTATCATGGAAACTCCCAAAACATGTCTCCATCCACATCTTTTTAGCCATAACTCAGCAATGTGCTATTTCAGACAAAAATCAGTCACTTTGCACCCAGTCCTGAGGATGAGTAGCCATGTGGCTCATGTATATAGGCAGCATGATTATCACTCTCCCAGTGTAAAGTTAAATCCTCCTCCTTGTTTTCTCCCTTCATGCTTCTTTGTGCTCCAAGGCCATTTTTCTTATGTCTTCAGCTGTCTGCCTTGATGCATAGTTTTCCCCGGAGAGTGTCCTAAGTGAGCCTTCAGAGAAGAGTACCTTGAAAGCACCTGCCTCTGCGGGGCCTGAAGAGAGACATTTGGAGGTTCATTCTGACCTTGACGAAGAGAGTAAGCCAGGCTTGGAGAAGGTGTGGAAGATGCAATTCAGGTTGTGAATTTCTGCTAGGGCACAACCTCACATGGAATCTCTACCCAATTGTTGATCTCCATACTTGTCATGAGAATAGAATAATATTTAGACATTCAAAGCTGAAGAAGAGAGCTCGCTGCAGATTGTCTAGTCATCTTGATGCTGCTACCATTTCCAGTCAGCCTTCCTGCCCTACCCTAGTTAAAATTACTCTTCTCTGTTTGCATCTCCAACATTGCAATGACTCTATGTAGCCATACAATGCTTAATTAGAGAGCTCTGAGTTCATATCTTGGCTTTGCGCATTACTTACTGTATAACCTTTGTCAAGTCCTGTGATCTCTTCAAGACAGTTTGCTCATCTGTAAGATAGGGAGAATAATAGTAACTGCTAGATAGTATTGTTGGAAGGATTTCGTAAATTACAAACCATGACGTGCTAAACATACTGCCTAAAACATTTGTGAGTGCTCCAGAAATGTTAGTAAATATTAGTCTCTTCCATGGCAATATGGGCCCTCTTGTGACTGAGACAATGTCATCACATTTCTTTAAAGTACTGATGCTGGCCAGGCACAGTGGCTCACACCTGTAATCCCAGTACTCTGGGAGGCTGAGGCAGGAGAATTGCCTGGGGTCAGGAGTTTGAGACCAGTCTGGCCAACATGGTGAAACCCTGTCTCTACTAAAAATACACACACACACACACACACACACACACACACACACACACACAAATTAGCCAGGTGTGGTGGCATGTGCCTGTAATCCCAGCTAATTGGGAGGCTGAGGCAGGGGAATTGCTTGAACCTGGGAGGTGGAGGTTGCAGTGAGCTGAGATTGTGCCACTATACTCCAGCCTGGGTGACAGAGTGAGACTCTGTCTCTCAATAAATAAATAAATATTAAAAAATACTGGTGCTGTTATGTCATAGTACAATAAGATAGATAGCATGTGTTGACTGAGGCCTACAGAATGTAAGAAGTTTGTTGTGACAAGTAGCTAGCAGCTAGGTAGCCACAATAAAGAACCCTGATCTCCTAACTCCTAGCCCAGTACTCTTCCTAATTGTACACTAGTGGAGATTTTTCAGATACAAGGCAATGATGTTCGAACAATTGTTCAGGGAGGGTATAAATCAATGCATATGTTATCCATGTCCTGACATCTTCCTAACAACCTAGACCTAGTCCTACTCTCATTTACATTTTCAATTCTAATTTCACAATATTTATAGGTCTTTGAGGGGGAGCTTTTTATGCTTTATATTGGCTACTACTGGTGGGTAGACTCCCAAGGCATATAATCTTTAGCATCTTATCAAGGACCATTCAATGAGGAACAGGTGGGGTACTGTGAGCGTGGGCAGCATAGAGATGAAATAGTTTGAGCATCTGCTGCCTAGAGTGCATGTTTTATCTTTGTGGTCCCTAAAGCACATAGCAAAACACAGATTTACAGTTGAGAACTGTTTGCTATCTGCAGACAAAGCCTTTGAAAAGGAAAGCTTCCAATAATGAGAATGAAAACAATTACCATTTGCAGAGTACTTCACCATTTGCAATGCACTTTCATCTATGTTATTATTTAATCCTCAGAAAGTCCTGTAAGGGGAATAGAACACCTATCTCTTACCTTTTTTATGCTTGATAATAACACATACCATTTAATTCTTAAAGTTTATAGAATTGTCTCATTTAGTACATTTAAAACTAGTGAAGTACATTTCCACACATTTCGCTTACGTAATATTTGAACACCGAAAAGTTAGATGACTTGCCCAAGGTCTCCCAGAGAATCAGTGGCAGAATCAATATTTGACATTCAATCTGTTTCAATGCCAATCACATTGTTACATCAGCACTTGGTACTTTGTTATTATAAAACCTAATCAAATTCTCTGTGCACTGTGGTATGAGGTCTAAAATCAGAAAACCTAGGTTCCAACTCTTCTTCCCAACGAACTTATCCCCTCTGCAGTTCACTTTCTTCATCTTTAAAATGGGAAAAAGATTGTACAACCTACTCCCAAAGGGTTTGTGTGAGATTAAATACAATAATATATGTAAAGGGCTTGGAAATAATACCTGGTACCTCATAAGAGCTCAGTCAGTCTGAGCAATTGGCAATATTATTGTTTCTATATACCAGGAACCGCAAGAAGTGAACATAAAAATGAGTAAGATGAATTCCTTTGCATCGTGGAACATATGTTCTCCAAGGGAGCCTTTTGAAAATTGTTTCAGCATCGGCATACAGTTCCTTTTAATCTTTCTCTAGCAGTTTTCCTCCCAACTAAGCTCCTACAAAATAGATTCTAGGACGGCAAGAAAACAGCTCAATGTATCTTCTGCATATTACTCAGCACAGACAGACAACTCAGTAAGTGACAGCATTGCCCACATAGTTTAACGCCTTCATCTGAAATTGTTGGATTGTCTTGGGTTACATTTCCCCAGTAGCTCCTGAAGGTGAGAAGCTTTCATAATTAGAGTGGAGAGTGGAATTGAATTTCTCTCTCTCTCTTTTATTATTTTTTTTTTGTAGAGTCTTGCTCTGCAGTCCAGGCCAGAGTGGCACATTCAGGGCTCACTACAGCCTCAACCTCCTGGGCTCAAGCAGTCTTCCCACCTCAGCCCCCCAAGTAATTGGGAGCACAGGCGCACACCACCAAGCCTGGCTAATTTTTGCATTTTTTATAGAGATGGGATTTTGCCATGTTGCCCAGGCCAGTTTCAAACTCCTAGACTCAAGTGATCCTCCTGCCTTGGCCTCCCAAAGTGCTGGGATTACAGTCGTGAGCCACCATGCCCAGCCTGGAATCAAATTTTATACAACGGTTGTGTTCTAAAGTCTGAAAATTAACCAAAAAATGTGGTCACGCTACCATGCCTGAAAATCCCTTGCTTCTCTTGGAGACTGACATGTTGTCACTTAATAAATCTAACAGCCAGTTTTTCCTCCAAGGAGCACCAAGTGAAGTAGTGGCTTAATATTCTAGGCCACTTGGTTAAGGAAAAAAACATACATTTAAATTCAGAATCAACTCTTCTTAGCAAGATACCTACGCTCTGAGAGAGACACCCAAAACCTAAGACAACAGCCATAGCAGCCAACAGTGAAGTGAATGCCATGAGTAGTTGATATACATCCATACATGTTGGTGGAGTAAATTGTTATATCAACCAATCATAGTGCTATTTATTATGTACAGGCTCTGTACTGGGTGCTAGGATACAAAGATGTGTATAGTGTACAGTCTGTACCCAAAGTCACTCATAGTCTCAAGAATCAGCCAGACATTTAGGCAAATACATAGGCTAACAAGTAACAAAAGCAATGATGAAAGTATATCCTGGGTACCAGTGAGTGTGGTGATCAGAAAAGACTTCTAAGGCAGATTGTTCTTGAGATGAGTCTTTAGAGGGTCTTCAAAAGGTCTCTAGAAGGTGTTTGCCAGCTGGGCATGGTGGCTTACGCCTGTAATCCCAGGACTTTGGGAGACCGAGGCAGGCAGCTCACCTGAGGTCAGGAGTTCGAGACCAGCCTGGCCAACATAGTGAAACTTCATCTCTACTAAAATACAAAAATTATCTGAATGTGATGGTGCATGCTTGTAATCCTAGCTACTCAGGAGGCTGAGGCAGGGGAGTCTCTTGAACCCACGAGGCAGAGGCTGCAGTGAGCCAAGATGGCACCACTGCACTCCAGCCTGGGCGACACGGTGAGACTCCATCTCAAAAGAAAAAAAAAAAGTATTTGCCAACAAAGAGAGAGCACCTTCCATGCACGGAGAGAGATATGAGAAGAGAATGATTCATATTCAAAAGGACAGTTGTTTCGGTGTGTTTAGAGCATAGGGAAGGAGGGAGTCTGGCACAAGATAACATAGAGTTTAAACTATACTATAGGCAATGGAAAGCCTTGGGAAAGTTGAGAGAAGGAACATGACCTGAGCAAATGTGTGCATTCAGAAAGATGTTAGCTTTTGTATGAAGGGAAGGAACACAGTGAAGGAAACCAGTAAATGGAAAGAACAATAGTCTAGACTACGCTGTCCAACATGGTAGCCACTAGCCGGATGTGGCTATCTAAACGTCACTAAAACTTAATACAATTAAAAATTCAGTTTTTCAGTTGTGCTAGCCACATCTCAAGTGTCCAATAGCCACATGTATTAAACACTAGGGATGTAGAACACGCCCATCATCACAATAAGTTCTGCTGGACAGCATCAATCTGGGCAACTACACATGACCAACATAATGTTTTTCCCTTTGAGAGGATCTGGGAGATGTAATTAAGCTGCATGTGTCAAGCAATTAGAACTTTCTGGTGAGAAGGTATTTGAGGATCCATTGCCTTTTGGAAAACAGTTGTGTCACTGCAGGTAAGGTGGGTTTGTGTCTTTGCAAGAGGAAGCTGCAAAGAAGCACTGCATTTCACCTCATGAAGATGAAAGGGCTAGCTAGCATTAGAAAATTACAGAAATTATTTTAAAAACAGACCCTACTCTCCATCTATAGCCTCATCTATATTTGACACCTTCTGAAGTGCAATGCTGCCAGGGAGATGTGATATATAAATATGCATGTTGTTGGTGAGATACAGAAACGACACCCAAATGCATAGGGTCTCAAACTGTGAAGATAGTTCATGCTTGAGCTCCTCCTGCAAGAGGCCCTTTAACTGGGGCAGGTCCAACAGCATGCCACCCTTCCAATAAATTATGCATAAGAGCTTGTTCACAATTGGGATAGTTTTGCCAGGGCCATCTGAAAACGATTTGTTTTCAAGAAAATGCTTAACTGGGCTTTCGTGGGTTCAGTGAAGTGTGAGTGAAGAGGGCAATTAGGTCTTCCACTGTAAAAATAAAAACTTTAAGCGAGATGATGTGGAATAGAACAAACCCAGTCAGGCTGATATCGTCTCATTGAGAAGACATAAGAGGTCATAATGAAAATTCCTCAGGTGAGGTTGAATAACCTAAAACTGAGGTGGAACATTCTCTGAATCTCCTGCCTCCATAAAGGCCACCCAACCCTCTCTTGTCAAACAGATCTCTCTCACCTCTGGGGAAAAGCATGCTGTAACTTCCCCCAGTGACAATTAGACTTGCTTTGAGGAAATTTTGCCTCTTTCTGACTTAAATTTCCCAATGGTAGGTTAAGTTTATTTTCTTGGTGTTTTCTTGGGTAGGGGAAAAAGGCTGACTGAATCAAATGTTTTACTTCTAATATCTGCCCAATGCTTATAAACTGGAAAAAAGATCAACTTAAAAATTGATCACGTAACATAAAGTATACTTATCTAAAGCCATCACACGTAGTAATACAGGATTTGTCAACCTCAATACTATCGATATTTGGGGCTGAATAATTCTTTGTTGTGGGAAGTTGTCCTGTGCATTATAGGATGTTTAGCAGCACCCCTGTCCCTACCCACCAGAAGCCAGCAGCACCCCAACCAAAAAGTTCCCACACATTGCCAAATCTCCCCTAGGGAGCAGGATTGCCCCAGTGGAGAATGACTGAGCTAGTCTAACATTAGCACTAAATATAGCCTGCTATCAGATATATAGAAGGTAGGTTAATAGATTTACATAAATACATAATATGATACAAATATAAAATATAAATATTAGAAGTAAAATATAAATACATAATATATATCTGTATTTAAATTTTAAGATGCTGACCGGGTGCAGCGGCTCACACCTGTAATCCCAGCACTATGAGAGGCTGAGGTGGGTGGATCACCTGAGGTCAGGAGTTCTAGACCAGCCTGCAACATGGTGAAACCCTGTCTCTACTAAAAATACAAATATTAGCCTGGCGTGATGGCGTGTGCCTGTAATCCCAGCTACTCAGGAGGCTGAGGCATGAGAATCACTTGAACCTACGAGGCAGAGGTTGCAGTAGCCAAGACTGTACCACTGTATTCCAGCCTGAGTGACAGAGAGTGAGATTCTGTCTAAAAAAAAAAAAAAAAATTCAGATGCTATATTTGTTAGGGGTCATTTTGCATTCTGCAATAATGATTGATACTACAGTCTCCCTACCTATGGTACAGTCATGTATACACAGCAGGTGCTTGTGAACCAGCTGGAACCAGTAAGCTAAAAGTCTCATTATTTCCATCTGGATCCCTTGTCCCTACTGTCTGTCAAACACTGTTCTATGGGCTCTACATATAACATCTCCACTCTTCACAACAACATGTAGAGTAGCTGTTAATATCATCAGAGAGGCTCAGAGAGGTGAACTGAGTTGCTCAAACTTCCAAATAATAGAGTAAGTGGAAGGGCTCAGTCTGCTGGACTCTGAATTCTGTGTTCTCTCCATTCCTCCCTTGGGCTTTGGAGGAAGATAAAACTGGATGGGTTACAAAGTTGGGGATGAATTACACAGCACAGAGATAGAAATAAGGCAGGTATGATGGAAGAAATAAACATTTGTAAAAGACAATTACGTATTACATCTGTTGGAGCCCAGGGTTTTATTTGGAGCAGGGTAGAAAATGAGAATGGGTTGGGTTTCCTTAATGAAACCAACTCATAGGTGAATTTGAGTGTAAGGCGACTCTAGGTTGAGGAATAGCCCATTGTAGTTTATGGCAATATTGCAAACCTGAGTTCAAATCTTGATTCTTACCTTTGGGTATGTTATTCATGTCCCAGAGTCTCTATACTTGTTGAACAACTGACAGTGTGGGTGATAAGTGTGGAAGGGGCATAAGGAAAATCACTGAGGCTGGTGTTCAGCACATCAAATAGGCTAAGCAGATAGATGTGCTTTGGCTTAACCCAGTTTTCCAGTGGTGGTGAATGCGATGAGATGGAGACAGAGAGTCTAGCCAGCATTGTTATCAGGGCACCTCGCAGCTTCTGCACTAGTAGGCCTGGCTGCCATGCCCCAGTGCTCCCTCAAAGCCCATGGTGAAGCCTTGATGAAGAATATCTCGTCACACAGCCCTCTGAAAGCTGCACATGCGGAACTACACAGACCTTGAAAAACCCCATGCACTTTCCTGAAAAATATTCTTATGGTGTTAATGGCAAGGAGAACCACGTTAAAAAAAAAAATCATTAAATGCAAACAAAAGGAGAGCAATATCTCAGGTATTGAAAATATTTTTATTTGCATAGAAATAATGTAAATTTTTCTCACTTTTTGACCCCTTCAAAAATAGGGGCTTCACAAACCCCAAAGAGTTGGAGAAAAGTAGATACTTTAGTCAAGCATCTGAATAAATAGCAGGTATTAGGAAACATCATTAGGACAACTGTTTAAATCCTCTTGCTTAAATGTAAGTCCTTTTGCAATACTTAACTTCAACACAAAAGCCATGTTTTTACTAAGTTCTTGAAGTCACAGAGGATTTTAAAGTTTTGACTCAAGTTCTTTTATCTCTCCTTACAAATTATTTTTTTCTGTGTGAGTGGGGCACCATGGTTATTTCCAGGAAGAACCTTGTTTCTGCCCAGGATTAATTACCTCCTCTGGGATGACTTCTATTGTGCATTCCAGAAAAGGACTCATGAGTTTGGGATTCACATCTTATTCATTTGTTAGCACTTTTGTCTAATGTGGAACATAGTAAAATGAAATACTCAAGGCTTGGGCTTTGGAGTCAAATGACTTGGGTTCAAATCCCAGCTGTGCTCCCTGCTAACAGCATGATGTTAGGAAAGTCAGTTCAACTAAGCCTCAGTTTCCTTACCTGTAAATGGGGAAGACAGTCTTACTAAGTTCAGAGAAAAGTAGCGAATGTTAAAAGAATGTGTATATATATACATATATATATACATATATACACACATATATATACACACACATATATATAGTAATATATATAACTAGAATACTTAGTACTTAGCTCAGTTCTTGAAATAAAGCAAGATCATATATATATATGTGTGTGGTAATGAGGTCATTGAACTTATTATTTTGAATACAATTATTCCTAGTACTTTTTTTGTTACTGTTATCTGAGCATGTCTGTTTGCTTCATCAAATATGCTGACATCTCATTGCTACATAAATCACTTATGCATTGCCTACACAGAACATTCTAATATCTGCTTGCCATTAATCTGTTGAATAAAAAAGAACCCGTTGTTTTAAGTGAATTTTGGGAATTGATCTGCAACATGCCCTCTGTCATAAATTAGTGAATATATTAAAAAGGGTTGGGCAGAGCAGCAATTTCACTAATAATATTTACTGCTTTGGGGATGGAGAGGAGATTGTAGTCCTTTGGTCTTGGGGAATTAACTCAGGATCCAAATCAACTTAAAGAGCAAAATGGTTCTGTAATTAAGACAATGGGAGTGAGAGCACTATGGTTTCAATCACAGATTGTGTAGGATAAGGTTTTCAGGTATGACTGAAATGGGTGATGAGTGAGGACCTGGAGCATGGCTGTCAAATAAGCACTGTGATCTGCTACCTCTCCCCACTCCACGTCCGTGAAATTTCTAATTGATTATTTCACTGTTTCCTGCCAAATCCAGGGCTTCCTCACAGTCCTTCTCAACACAGCATTCCACACAGCTACTACCAATCTATCAGAGTTAGCACAAAACTGGCTATCGGTACTTCAATCAGGAAAAAAAAAAATTCATGAGTTCAAACTATCACTAAATTGTATTCATTAGGAAACAGATAAATTGGAAAAAGTTGGATTAGTCCCCATATTTAAGGTCATGGTTAATCCAATCACACAGATAATTAGTTTGACTTTGATTTACATGGGGATCTTGAAAAACACGTACACACACACCCACACATACACAAGACCATATGAGTTTAATGAAAGACATATTGCTGCCTTTGCCTGTTTCCTTTCGTTTTTTAACAGATCAGTTGAACCTGGTTTTCTGTCCATTTGCTGGAGACCCTATACTCATTCAAAATGGAACTTTCAACATAGTTGGAGAGTCAAGGCGCTTCAGCAGTACATAAAGTGGGAACAAGGTGAATGTCTATCACCTGGTTACCTGCCCATGCCACACTGAGCATTTCTGTAAGAAATCAAAATTTATAAAGTGAGCCTGTAGAAGTTTCAGTTTTCTCCCCTGTACTTTGGAACCTGTTTGTGTCTGTACAGATGGTCTCTGTCAGTTGGAATAGTCAGGGGGGAAAATGTAGCATAAGTGAACAAAATTAGCAAATGACATAGCAAACAGAAAACAGCATACCAGGGCTGGCATGATGGTTCACGCCTGTAATTCTAGCACTTTGGGAGGCTGAGGCAGGTGGAGGCTTGAGCTCAGGAGTTCGAGACCAGCCTGGGCAACATAGTGAAACTCCTTCTATACACAAAATACAAAAATTAACCAGGCATAGTGGCTTGCATCTGTAATCCCAGCTGCTTGTGGGGACTGAGGTGAGGTGGAGGTTGCAGTGAGCCGAGATCATGCCACTGTGCTCCAGCGTGAGCAACAAGCAAGACCATGTCAAAAAAGAAAAAAAGAAAGAGAAAGAAAGAAAGAAAGAAAGAAAGAAAAAAGAAAGAGAAGGAAGGAAGGAAAAGAAAGGAAAGAAAGGAAGAAAGAGAGAGACAGAAAGCAAGCAAGCAAGCAAGCAAGCAAAGCAAGCAAGCAAAGCAAGCAAGCAAGCAAGAAAGAAAGCAAGAAAGCAAGAAAGCAAGAAAGCAAGAAAGCAAGAAAGCAAGAAAGCAAGAAAGCAAGAAAGAAAGAAAGAAAGAAAGAAAGAAAGAAAGAAAGAATATACCATTTGCTGGGGGCAGATCTAGGGACTGAGAAATTTCACAAGTAATGGTAGGTACCAGTAAGCAGAGTTGAAGGAGCTCCCAAAACATGGGCTTAACGTGGGCAGAAAAATAACAGGAATCAGACAATTCTGTGATGCGTATTCTCAATACACTGTAGTAACCCCAATGCTTTCATTGTGTTATGACTGCTCTTCTATTGTCTGTATTTGTATAAATTAAACAGCAGCTCTGTCTGTACTATGTGAAATGAATTCATGCTGAACAAAATTTCAGAAAGTTCATGTAAAGAATGATTTCACAGCAACTATCATATCAGGCTCCTGGAAAATTGCACTTGAACTTCAGTTCCACCTCAGTCACTCAAAGGAATTTAAAAATTGGCTTCCAGCCATCCTTGTTCTTCAACATGCAGTTTCAGATATGCCTCAATAACACAAACTTTAAAGCCTATTGATTGTGAGTTAAAATCTGTTCCTACCAGAGCCTCGCTGCTAAGTGGACATCAACACTGACTTCACAGTGCCTTGGTCAGGATTCCTCTGAGTTCAGGAGCCTTGAAGCAGGCAGAGGGTAACACTGCTATGAAGGAGCCACTTTGAACTTTATAACAAAATTGCAAGAAAAACTTTGAACTCTGTCGGATGATAGCGGCCGTAAATGGTTATTCAAAGAAATGTTTCTTATTTGAAATCTGGAGTCCCTTGGGACTGGGAGATGGGAACGCAGAAACATGATCTGCTGTAGATCACTCTCCTTCTTTTATGTCACTTCTTCCCTTTTTTTTCTCACCATTCTGTTTAGGCAAGCATCATGTGAATGGTTAGAGGGTGAACTTTGAAATAGTTAAACCCAAGTTTGAATCCTGGCCTCTGCTGCTTAACTATCTGTGCAGTTTAACCTCTCTGGGTCTCAGTTTCCTCATGTATAAAATGGGAATGTGTTATTTCATTTTATGGGAATATATAATAATTCTTACCTCAAGGGACTGTTTTGAGGATTAAATTAGATAATACATATAAAGGAACTAGCACAGCGAGTGGCAGATAGTTATTGTATAAGAAACATCAGCAGTTAAATTACTAATTATAATGATAGTTATTTTTGTTATAAGGAGACCTGGGATGAGGGAGGTATTGATTAAACATTAGCACTGATTCTGATGAAACTCCAACGTGTTCAGTGTACCTTTTCCAGAACACCCAGCAAGAAAGTCATGCCTTATATGAATCCCAAACAGCCATGAATGAATGGAGTTTTTCAAGTCAAACTCCATTTATCAACTGATCAATTTCAGGAATGATTTGTCTCCATTTCTATTCTGTTACTGTGCAGGAGCCCCTAACGTTTAAGCTTTAAGAGTATCTCATCTCCTATCTCTGCCACCCCCATCCTCAAAGGGTAATGGGCCAGTGGTTTGATGCCTCTGCTGCTGTTCATCCTGTTTTCTCTCACCAGAAGTCGCTTTCTTCCTCTTTGGACGTTTTCTCAGGTATCACCTTTCCCAGGAATCCTTATTTGACTCTAAACCCCAACTCCTACCTGGCCAGGCTGAAACAAGTGTCTCTTTTCTCTGCCCCCACAGCACCATGTCATTACATGCCGCTATTCTGCTTTTTATCATGTGGCACTGAAATGACATATTTACCTGTCTGTCTCCCACTAGACTATAAGCTCTCTGAGGGCAGGGGTGGTGTCTTACTTATTTTTGTATCCTCAATGTCTAGCAAAGTGCACATACATTTTATTGAACCAAATGAACCCATAAATAGCATTAAATTCACCGAATAATGAATCAGAAAATACAATTATAAAAGCGACAATAAAAGTGGACATTGATTTGAGGTGTCTGCTGATGTCTCTACATCAGCAGTACATCTAAAAGCAGGAACACACGTTTCTTCTGTCTCAGGTACTTCTTACTTGCATTGCAACACTCACCTTGTCCTCAAGTTTGCTTTCTCAATGTTCTATCCTTCCTTCCACACCCCCAGATTTAGGACATATGCCATGGGTTGCTTCTCTTGGCTCATTTTCCTGAACTTCCCAAATGAGCAAACTAGCAGGCAAGCAACTGCAAAGGCCCCAAGATGGAAGGATGAAGCAGGCAAAAGTATAGGTGGTGATTGTCCTCACCCAGCAATTTGGCTGCCAGGAGCTCCCTGCCATGTGAAGGAGAGGATGCAGCAGCCTCTGTGTGGGAGGACAACTTCTTGACCCAAGGGCCGCTCCATGTCACTGAGCACCTTCTGCCGGACTGGCTGCTCCTCCTCAAGGCTAGAGAGTCTGTGCTTTTCTTTGTCCGAAAACCACAGTTATGGTGTCCCAAAAACCACATAATGAAGAGGGTGGGGACATTGGCCAACTCTTTGGGATGCCAGTGCATCACCCTTTCCATCACTCTTCCACTTCTACCTCAAACTAATGAGTCTAGTTTTAGAGTACCTTATTTTTGGTCATTCACTCAGCAGATGCTATTCTTTAGGAAGACATTGGTGATGCAGGGGGTGAATAAAATAAACAAGATGCCTGCATTCAAAGAGTAGTAAGGGCCATGAAGAAATGTAAGCAGAGTAGTTGCCTAGAGCAGGCAGATGGGCAAATTTCAAGAAGACAAACATGGAAGGGTTGATTGAAGAGAAGAAGTGAGATTGTGAATGTTGGCAAGGTGTTGTAGTTGGGGGTTGGGGGTTGTGTCCTGCATGGAGGGGACAGGAAGTGTGAAGACTCTGAAGGTGGAATGGCTTGGTGTGTTCAAACAACAGAAATAAAGATGATCATATTGGCTAGAGAATAAGGGGCCACGTGGAAAATCGTAAGTGTTACTATGAGAGTGAGGCAGGAGAGGCAGCTATGGGCTGGAGTACTCAAGACAGGTAGGTCATCATAAGGAGTTTGGGTTTCCTTCTGCAAGCACTGGGAAGTCATTGGAGGGTGCTAAGCGGGCGAGTGATACAATGTGATTTCTCACCTTAAAATTTCATTCTGGCTGCTGTGGAGGTAGGACTGGAACAATGGGGAGTAGATGGATTATGTGGCAAGAATGGAAGCAGTGAGACCAGCAAGGAGGTAGCTCAGAGAGAGATAATGAAGACTTAGATTAGGACTGTAGCAGAGGAGGTAAAAGAAACTGGATGGTTGCTAGACTGATTCCATTTGAGCTGTGTACATGGATATTTCTGCTTATGTCCTTTTTCTGAAATATGCAACTACCTAAAATATGAATTTAGACTTTTGGAGAAACATCAAACCACTCTTTTAAAAAAGCACATCTGGAGCAGTTCATTTCTTTTTTTTTTTTTTAATATTTATATTGTGAGCTGGTTTCAATGTAACTTTCTTGGGGTGCTCTCATGACACTCATTGCTGACCTTTGACCCCTCTGTCCTCTTTCCCAGGTCGTCCCATTCCACCTACATCCTCGCCTAGTCTCCTCCCATCTGCTCAGCTGCCTAGCTCCCATAATCCTCCACCAGTTAGCTGCCAGATGCCATTGCTAGACAGCAACACCTCCCATCAAATCATGGACACCAACCCTGATGAGGAATTCTCCCCCAATTCATACCTGCTCAGAGCATGCTCAGGGCCCCAGCAAGCCTCCAGCAGTGGTAAGGAAACTCCGTGGTGTCTGAATGTGTGGTGTTTCGTGAGTGACATTCTTGATTCTCCACCAAAATGACAATGCTGAAACAAGGGCTGGGGGAAGGTGGTGTGGGGAGCATCAAGGTGAAATGCATTTGTCGTTTTGTGGCATGGTATTTTCAAGATACATTTGTAGAAGGTTGAAGTTACTTAAGAGGTTTTGCTTATCTTAACAGGATTTGGGCCTCCTTCAGTGGAAGGCATTTGCCCATTGCTGCATGTGTGAGCATGCTGGTCTCAAAGGTGAAGTGCAGAGAGACACCGGCATATTGAATTTTGTATTACTATGGTTCTGGTCATAGCTGAGTGACCCTGGACACCCTCACAGGCCCAATTTGTGTGTATCTCAGATCCCTGGTTTGTTTTTTGTTTTGTTGTTGTTGTTTGTTTGTTTGTTTGTTTTGGCTTTTAACTTCTATTCCTTGCTTGTTTAGATGATTTTGAAATTACAATGTGTTCCATTGACATCAATACTGAATGTCTTGCCAAGTCTGAAGTGTTTGGGGGGTGACCTCTCCTGTAACCCTTTGCTTGTGACCTCACTAGAATTTGACAAGTTGGTGGTGTGGTACCATGGTAAATACTGCCTCTAAATCCATAGTTCTTATTTTGGTTTTCTCATTCATGGAACAGGGAAACTGGACCCAAGATCCTGTCCCACTTTTGAAGATTTTGTGGCCACTGTCTTATCTCCCCATCTCTGAATCTTGGGTGGAATTGCCCTGGGCCCAGCGATAATCATGCCTTATTTTGATTTCTCCTGTTGGTTTTATGTTCCTGTGAACATCTGAACGTAGGAATGGGCAATAACTAGAGTTTAAGTGTCCATGGCCCAGGGAGAGACATTTGCAAAAATTAATTACTCCTGACCTAAAGGCTTGGGAGTTATCTTCTGAACTGGTCACTCATGAGGTTAATTAGCATATCCCATCCAAAGCAATACAGAGCTTTCCATGCCGAGAGTGGGTCTTGATGAGATTGTGTTTAGGCTCCATCCAGGAGTATATGCCACCCACCACTGGCCTCAACCTCTACAATTAGAGAGGACCTCCCAAATACATTTAAGATGACTCATTCTGGAAATGGAATGATGGACTGCTACTTAGGATGGCCCATGCCCTTCTTCATAGCCAGGCCTGATGTATTTAGTAAACTCATATTCTTTTCCAAAAAAAATTACCTAATCAAATCTCTCATCAAATGAGCAATCCATTGTTGATATTATGAAGGCCTTTAATCTACCATAAATCTTTATTAGAACTCATCAGAGCTTCTAGTTTGAGAGAAATGTGATTATGGCACTCTTAAAATGACATTACATCATTGGGGTGATTGGTTTATCATTTGGAGAAGAGACATCAATCATAACTAGCATAACCACACAGTAAATGAATTCAACCTTTCTACCGCGGAACAATGACACTGTAATTGCTCAAAATCAGGCTTAAAATGAAATCGGAAAATGCTCTTTCTTCAAATATGATGTTAACTTAATGGAATATATTATGAAAAATCATGTTTGAGGAAATTCTATATAATTAAAAATATGTGGAAATATATTCCCTTTTTACTTTCATCAGAACCTGATTTTAGCTACAGAGCCCTTTTTTTGCTACAGAGATTATGTTGCATTTAATTGAACTACCTTCACTTATGTTTTGCTGCTTTTTATTTCATACTATGTAATCGTGATGAATATTGTATTATGAAGGACAAGAGGCTTTTGAAATGAGGTGCACCTGCTGATAGCTTTTTAAAAACAGACAATTATTAGGGATAAAATGAGCTTTTAAAAACTATATCCTTTTATGCATATATGGATACCCAGGCAATGATGATTTCCATAAGAGAGGTCAGTTCATATCTTGAGGCCATCTGGAATGTTTTCTTAGCAATAATGCAGTAAGTGATTTCCTTTCTTTTGGACAGTGTATCAGATTGAAACTTGTTGATAGGGTATTTATGTCAGGTTTATGCCTAATCAAGACCTCATTTTGGTGGACACAACAGATCTGTGTGTTCAGAGTCAAACTTATCCATTTTTCATCACTCACACCAATTTGTTCAGCTCACTTAAGACTGACAGCAATTTAAGCTTTAGTAACAGGAGAAAATGCCACAGAAAATTTAAGGGTCCATTTTCATCCCAAACAGGAGCTGTGCTGATATGATTTCTTCAACTGAGGGAGTGAAGGCCCAATTGTGCAATACCGTTGTTTTCAGCAGGTACTTATTATCAGAGAGTTTGTTAAAGCTCCGGTCAACAGGCAGTCATTAGAAATTCTGGACTCTGGCTTAGCTAAAATGAGAGCAAATTGAGTTCGAGTAGGCGTGTGCTCACGTCTGTGTTTGCGTGTGTGTGTGTGTGTGTGTGTGTGTGTGTGTGTGTGTTTCTTGTGGAATGGGTTTAAGGTCCAGGGCAAATTGGGGATTCTATCAAGATCTGAATGCAGTTGTCATGAATTTAAACTTGACATAAAGGATTGAAAATAGAGTTTGACACGGAAGATGCAAAGTGCAGAGCTATGTCTGAGTGTTTTGAACTGAGTCTGATGAAAGGGGCTGAATTTTTCAGGAGGTGTCACAGCACAAACAAAGTGGCCTTGTGTTTGGGTGTGTTGTGTTTAGTTGGTTAATTACACAGAATTTTTTAAATTCGTCTCTTGGCAATAACCCTGTGTTCTGAGAATCTGGTACTACTTTGGTCTTTGTCTCTTTCTTAGGTGAAATAAAACACTTTCCAACACATCAGCCCATACACGACAGTAAAACATTATTTCCTGCTCTCCTCTTATAGTTGCTGTTATTATTTGATGTTGGTGAAGCCCATCATTAGGAGGGTCACAGTACACAATTCCTTCCCAAGGAGCACCTGTTCTATAGAAACAAATGGGACATAAACTACAGGAACTAAAATGTTTTTCCCCAACATGAAAAACTCCTCAAAGCAACAACAAAGCTTCACCTTTATGGCTTGAGTGTCATTATTTTCTATGACAGTAGTGCATTCTTTAGTGGATGGTACTAAAACCTTGCCACCTTTGGAGTCAAATTGCTCTAACCCTCAATCTATGCCAATCAAGCAGATACCCAGGTACGGTTAGTGAGATGTTTACAGGAGTGGTGTTTCTCTCCCCCTTAAGCATTTTCTTTCAAATAGCTGAGCTCCAGCGAGTGGCTCATTCTGTGTTCTGACCTTCTGCCAGAGTGGGTTGCTCCAGATATGTTTCTTGTATACAGAAGCATAATTTCAAATCCTATGAAATAACTCATCTGGAAAAGAAATCTAGATCCCAGCAGCAGCATAATGGAGGCCCCTGCAGATGGAAGAATGCGACTACCTTCCAAATCAGGATAGGGTTTGCAGTTTGCTCTGAGCATATGATGCAGAAAATATACAGGCAACCACATTATCTTCTAAAAGCACTGGCTTTCCTCTACCTGTGAAACATTGAGGTTTTTTTTAAAGTTTAAATAAAGGGGCTTTGAACACTCATTAGTAGCATCAAACTATACACATAAGAAATGTAGTAACCAAGATGCCCTAGCTAGGACATCTTGGTAGATCTTATGTGGCAAAAGAGCTGTCCCAGTCAGAGAGTCTCTGTTTGTAACTGAGCACATGAAGGGTGCCCTAACCCTTTTTAAAGAGCAATGCCTTAGTTAATTCTAAATGAAAATAGTATATCAAAATCAGCAGGCTTTGGGGTTGCCTAGGATCAATAAGTTGCCTGTCTAATTTATCTGGCATCATAAAACAAATGAGATTCATTCATTCATTCCTTTTTTGCACCTCCCTCATAATATGTAACAGCTTATAAAAATCGTTACTTTTTTTTTTTTTTTGAGACAAAGTCTTGCTGATCCAGGCTGGAGTGGCGTGATCTTGGCTCACTGCAACCTCCGCCCCCCAGGTTCAAGTGATTCTCATGCCTCAGCCTCCCTAGTAGCTGGGATTACAGGTGCACACCACCATACTTGGCTAATTTTTGTATTTTTAGTAGAAATAGGGTTTCACCATGTTGGCCAGGCTGGTCTCGAACTCCTGGCCTCAAATGACCCACCCGCCTCAGCATCCCAAAGTGCTAGGATTATAAGTATGAGCCATCACCCCCGGCCAACAATTGTTAAAAAAATTTTTTTAAGGTATAATTGGATGATACAATAAAGGTAAAGGAAAAATTTAGGGGAGAAAGTATACATATATGCTCAAATGTATAAAGTCCTATTCCATTATTTAAGATAGAGAACTTGATTTTAAGCTTCCTAGCAACCAAAGCAAAAAGGGAAACATAAGGAAAAGAAGATGCATAATACCCCATGAGATAAAAGCAAATCAGTCATTTCAGGGAAATTCTGTGAATCCTCACAATGAGGCCAGAAAGAAGTTTGTCATAAAGGAGCTCATGTGTGTATCCAGATGACTGGATTCTTAGTAACATCATATAATACATATGCTAATTTCCTGTCAAAATTCCTTGTAACCTCCCTTAAATAAGACATAGAGAGCACTTTCCATGTAAAAACAATTCTATAAATGTCCAATATTTGCACAGTCCAAGGGCAAAACTTGACTTGATCAATAGACAAACCTTAGTTCTTCTAAAGGACCATGTAAATTGCATGCCCTATAGGCAATAGACCTCAAATGTCATTGCTCATAACTGAATTTTTGTGGGAATTAGCAGACTTTGAGGTTAAAGTCACCATTCAGGACCTGAAAAGCAGATGTTCTGTGTTACAGATTTGTCCTGACAGCCTCATAGAGGTTAGAATTGATATCCTCTCATGAAAACTTCAGGACAGCCTCACTCATCTGGCCCCTAATATCCATCCATGGAGATGGATTTGGGATGAGGAAGAAGTCAATATTTTTAACTTAATGAAACTTTATATATCTTAGGTTTTAGAAAGAAATTTTTCTCTGAGATATTGTAAATTTTCTTGCCTCCCTAAGCAGATTATGCACATTGTAATTTAATTTAATTTAGGATTCCCTGAATAGCTCACAGCAGTTATTATGCACATTGATGATTGTACAGTGCTGATAATACTATCTTGCTCTTTTTTACAAAAGTCATTGTACATCCTGTGGTTGTTTATCCCACTTCTCCTAATGTTCTGCATTGTAACTTCTTATTGTGCTCTTTATCAGCTTTTCTTCCTCCTCCCAGCTTCACTCCATTCTTCAGGGACCTCCACTGCAGTTTCTCTGGTGACAGATTCATAGTAGACACTCCGTAAGTATTTGTTAAATAAATGAATGAGTGTCTATAGTAACCACCTTTATTTTTCACTCTTGATTTTGGGGTCAGGATATCAAGTGCAAACATCATTCACTTTCCCAAGTTGGATTTGTACTGCGCATAAGCCACTTTGACTCCAGGTTCTTCCCCAAGTCCCTTGGATGTCTGGTTCAGACATTCAGAGCTACCTGCGGCTCTTTCCTGGCATCCAGGCAGAGGTTTGGTTCCAGCTGCCTCTCCTCTGGACAGGTTCTTGGCCCACTGGGTAGTAAAGGCTAAGTCCAGCATGTTATCTTTGCTGTGGAGGTCACAGAAACAGCCATCCCTCTTGCCCCAAATGCAGAGCCACACAGGACTTGGGCTATCAGCTCATGGCCCTTTTTCTCCCTCAACACTAGTTAGTATGCTAAGTACTTTACATGACTTTCTTCATGTACTTGTATTTAGTCCCTGCCACCTCCCAATGCATGAAGGATTATCATCATACCCATTTTCTAGATGACAAAACCACGGCAAAAAGAGGTTAAGTAATGTACGAAAGTCACAAAGCTGGAAAGTGAAGGATTTCGGCTTCAACCTTAACCTTCCTAATTGCAGAGACTTTTCTCCTCACTCCTCTGTTAACTGTTAACCTCAGAATATTTGTTTGGCTGATTGAGATGTACAACAGACAGTGAAAGCATTGTATTAAAGGGCATGGGTTACAATTTTTTAAAGATTTCTTAAAACGAAATACAGCATCACAAAATACCCTTTACGCCCACTGTTTGGCAAACACACATATCCCCAGACACTTCCCCTGGAGATTCTGATTCCCTAAGCTCAGGAGGGGCTAAGGAACTCTGCGTTTACCATTCCCTTCAGGTGAAGCATGTGCTCTGACAAGTCTTGGAACCATTAATGTAGTGGGAAGCTCTAAAGTGAAAGTTGGAAAACTTGAGTTTTCTTCACACTGCTCCTGATTCACAGCATGATTTTTGTCAAGTCATTCAATCATTGTATTAGTCTGTTCTCACACTGCTATGAAGAAACACCCGACACTGGGTAATTTATAAAGGGAAGAAGTTTAATTGGCTCACAGTTCTGCATGGCTGGGAAGGCCTAAGGAAATGTACAATCATGGCAGAAGGTGAAGGGGAAGAACAGCACCTTCTTCACAAAGCAGCAGGAAGGAGAAGTGCAAACAGGGGTAATGCCAGATGCCTATAAAACCATCAGATCTCATGAGACTCACTCACTATCATGAGAACAGCATGGGGGAAACTGCCCTGTGATCCAATTACCTCCACCTAGTACCACCCTTGACATGTGGGGATTATGGGAATTACAATTCAAGATGAGATTTTGAGTGGGAACACAGCCAAACCATATCAATCATCATGAACCTTAGTTTCCCTATCTGATTAGATTGAGCATTGGCTTAAATGGCCTCTAAGCTTTCCTCTTGTTCTAGTATTCTGTCTCTCTAAGCTCCTTGCATCTGGCTGGACCAAGCTGTCCCAATGTTAGAGGCTCCCCAACTCCTCTTCTGTATAGTGTAGATTTCATCCCAATATCTGGGACATTGTCAAAACTAAGGCCTACACAGTCATGCAAAGCAGATCCTTGTAACTTACATGCAAAAGTTGAGAAGAGTGGTTTTGGGATGCTATTTTTCACTTGGCTGAAAATGTTGATGGCAATCCCATCAAGGAGAGAAAGTACAGCTCCACCAACACAAACCTGGGCTCCCAAAGACCCTCACCCTGGCCTCCTAAACAAGGTCTCCCACCTCAATAATTGGGAACAAATAGTCCTCAGGACTCTCTCAGCATTGTTAACTTGCCTAGCAATGTAGCAAATAGAGATCAGACTTTTCCTTCTTTTCCTTTGTGCCTTCTTGAAACAGACAGATACTGCACATGTGCACGTGTGTGCACACGCACACACACACACATAAATGTGTAGTTTGTAGGTCCAGCAATTTCCAGCCCAACTAGGGTCAGGACCACTCTTCTGCACCATGGTGCACATGAGCACACAATCAAGATGGACAGGTAATTCCTTTGGAGATGCACAGCATGGAAGTGACAGACGGCAGAGAACTGCTCTTTCTCAGCAAATAATCTTGATATTGACAAAATTCTCAGGGTCGATAGGCATTGTGTACATTCTACCTCTCCATTTCTGTCCCTGGCTTCTTGGTACATATAAAAAGATGTCCTAGGCAAGCCCAGAGACTGGGAACTACAAGTGATATCTTAACAGTTTCGTGCCCTAGTAATTTTTACCCAGAACTTCAGCTTCTCGCAAATTCCCTTAAAGAGTACATTCAGTTCTAACTAGCTTCCTGCATAATATTCAATAGTAATTTTTAAAAGTGTCCCCAGTCCCTTGTTAGAGATGTCTCAATTCTTGGGTTGAATCAAAGGATTTCATTATTTTAGCAGTGGGCAGTTTCAACAGAAATTATAGCCCCAGCCCTGGGTACATCTCTTAGACCCATACCCAAAATAATCATGAAGAGTGTGGACTCTGACGTCCATACTACATACATTCAAATGATAGCTCAGCCACTTTCTAACACTATAATCTTGAGCAACTTACTTAATCTATATCTCAGTATTTTTGTCTGTAAAACAATAATAAGTGTCTACAAGTCCTAAAGCTGTTATAAACATTTAAATGACATTCTGATACATCTAAATACCGTTAAAAGAGGCTTAGACAATTGAAGCAATGATTGGGTTTGAGAGTACTTGCTTCCTAATTTAACAAACAATGTTCTATTGTGGGCAAATACATATAACATGAAATTTACCATTTATACCATTTTTAAGTGTACAGTTCTATGGCTTTAAGTATGTTCACGTTGTTATGCAACCATCACCACCATCCACCTCCAAAACATATTCATCTTCCTCAACAGAAACTCTATACCCATTAAACACTAACTCCCTTTCCCTCAGCCCCTGGCAACCACTATTTTATTTCTATCTCTATGAATTTGTGTCTAGGTACCTCATATCAATGGAATCACACAGTACTTGTCCTTTTGTGATGGATTTATTTCACTTAGCATAATGTCTTCAAGTTTCATCCATGTTGTAGCGTGTAATTCTACAGGACAGAATTTTCTTCCTTTTAAAGCTGAAAACTATTCAATTTTCCTTATATACCACATTTTGTTTATTCACTCCTCCCTTACTAGACACTTCGGTGGTTTCTACCTTTTGTCTATTGTGAATAATGCTGCTAGGAATATTGGTGTACAAATAATTGTTTGAGCACCTGCTTTGACCTCTTTTGGATGTATAACCAAAAGTGGAATCACTGAATCATACAGTAATTCTATACTTAATTTTTTAAAGATTTGACATGCTGTTTTGTACAGTGTCTGTACCACTGTACATTCCCACCAGCAATACACAAGGGCTCCAAACACTCTACATCTTCTCCAATACTTGTTACCTTCTGTGTTTTTGATAATAGCTATCCTATTGGTGTGAAATGGTATTTCTTCATGGTTTTGATTTGCATTTCTCTAATGATTAGTTCTTTTCATGTGCTTATTGCCTGTTTTTATATCTTCTTTGAAGAAATGTCTATTCAAGTCCTTTGCCTAATTTTTAATCAGATCATTTGTTTTTTGTTGATATTGTTGAGTTGTAGGAATTCTTTATATATTCTGGATACCAATTGCTTATCAGATAGGTGATTTGCAAATATTTTATCCTATCGCATAGGTTGTCTTTTCATTCTTTGATGGTGTCCTTTGATGTGTAAAAGTTTTTAATCTTGGTGTGGTCCAGTATATCTATTTTTACTTTTGTTGTCTATGCTTTTGGTGTCATGCAACAAATACTGTTAAAGGCTTATTCTATGGCAGCCATTGTTCTAAATTTTTACAAATGGTAATTCATTTAATCCTCACCACTGAGAAAGTGAAAAGCAGCTCTTGATTCTGGGAACAGACCTGACAATAACATCTAGACTTAGGTGCATTAGGAGCTGGCTTGTCACTCACAACGAGGTTGTAGTGTTCTCCTACTGAACATAAACAATCTTACAGAACCCAAGCACGAGGCCACTCCATGGCTGTGGTGACATGAAATAAGATGACAAGAAGACCACACCATGATCTTGCCGCAATACAGACAAAACCAAAGTCACTGTCCAAACAACAAAAATACAAAACACCCTTCTCTCTAGGCTAAAATGGGTGATTACTGGTTTTTTGTTTTGTTTTTGAGATGGAGTCTCGCTCTGTTGGCCAGGCTAGAGTGCAATGGCATGGTCTTGGCTCACTGCAACCTCCGTCTCCCAGGCTCAAGTAATTCTCCTGCCTCAGCCTCATGAGTAGCTGGGATTACAGGTATGTGCCACCATGCCCAGCTAATTTTTGCATTTTTAGTAGAGACTGTTTTCACCATGTTGGACAGGCTGGCCTCAAACTCCTGACCTCAGGTGATCCACTCGCCTCGGCCTCCCAAATTGCTGGGATTACAGGCATGAGCCACTGCACCCAGCCCACAAGCCCTTTCTAACATTCTTACTTAAGCTCCCTTCTGGCTCCCCTTGTGTGTCTTCTCCCTCATAGCAATGAGTTAATCAACTGTGTTTGGCCACAGTGTGCTCCTGCCTGGTGGTGTTTTGGCTAGAGGACATGGACACCATTAAGCTGTGAATTGGGATTATTATCCCTGTTGTACAGGTGGGAAAACTGTGGCACAGTGAGGTTAAGTAATTTGCCATAGGATACATAGTTATTAAGCAGTACAAGAACTTGACCCAAAGAAACTGGTCTCCAGAGTGATATATAGAAATTTAAGTGAATTTTTAAAAGACAATTCCAGAAAAAATATATATATTCAAGAAATAAAATGTAGTCATCATTTACCGCATGGCCCAGCTCTGAATAGCATTTACATGGCCACAGTAATGTAAACATTGAATAATGACTTAGCTATTAAATCAGAAGGATGAGAGGATATGTGGGCTGGGCAGGTAGAGGAAAAAGCCAAGACCTGCATCTTTTATAGTAAGAAGTTACAAGATAATGCAAGAAGTTACTAAATAAAATGGAAAATGCAAGAAATAGCAGCAAAGCATGTTATTTATAGAACTGGAGATAAATACCAAAATAATTAGCTATAAAAAGGTAAATGTGGTTGCTGCTGGGAAGGAAGAAATTGGCGGTGATAGAAGAAGATTGCTATTTTTGAACTGAACGTTATAGGACGATTTAATCCTTTAAACCATGTGCACTTTTTTCTTCTGATGAAAAGAAAACATTTACATGAGACTGGGCAGGCAAAACACTTAATACAATGTTAAAACCCCAAAATAGTAGCTGTTTACTTCTCTCAAATATATTTTATTCAACAAGTATGTATTGATCAGGGCCGATGTGTTTGAAATGACATCAGGTGCTGTGAACCTCAGTAGTTAGGCATTGGAGCACTTGCGTCAAACCCACAGATTGGTCTGTATTTGCCTCTGTTGATTAGGGAGCCCTGTGGAGTTGTTGGGGGTTTAGCTCTTTTTCCCAACACAGCTTAGGATGGCATGAGAACAGAGAAGATATCATGACTACTATTCCTCCTCATTTCTAATCCAGTGTCCATCTAAGCACAGGTACCATCATTTCCTCGGAGCTTTCCCAACCAACACTGCCCAACTAGAACTTTCCTTTTTCAGAATTACAGAACAGCTTTATAGTCTGCCTTATTCAATTTAGCACCTCATTGCATTCTGATTTGTAATATTCTCTTGGCATTTCATGCATGTAAGTCACTTGTGTCAACATTAAATTGTCACCACTTAAAGACAAGGGTCATTTCTTTGGTCTTTTTGTGTCCCTTAGCACATGGTGCAGGTAGAGATATGCTCAAGAGCTAGATCCTTATTGATCTACCTTAAGAAGGACAGTGTTAGAATGGGGCAACAAAAAGGTGGCAGCAGCCCCCACCAAGTCCTTCAGATTTGGGCCTGTTGACTGCAGGTCACTGTAACATTTTTAGATCTGAGACCATCTGTGATTGTGGATGTGATCACATTTAGAAAGAACAGAAAAAATACCATAGGGCGTGATGAGAAAAGAAGTGTGTTTGTCTAACCTGCGTCTTCCTTGGGAAGGACAGAGAGATGTGAATCCAAAATAACAGTTCTTTCTTCATTTGTTTAGTAGCTGCTGTCCTGAGTTGATGTTGCCTTGGAAATAGTTGCTTCCATTGATAAATGTTTTGTAGGGTACAGCTACAATCCTAGGGAATGCATGGGCTTAGTGTATGGATTCATTTGCTGGAGCTGCCCTAACAAAGTACCACGAACTAGGTGGCTGAAAACAACTGAATATTATTCTGTCACAGTTCTGGAGGCTACAAGTTCCAAACCATGCTCCTTCCAAATGCCCTAGGGAAGAGTCCTTCCTTGCCTCTTCCAGCTTGTGGTAGCTGCCAGCAACCCTTAGCATTCTTTGGTTGTGGCAGCATAACTCCAATCCCTGCCTCCACCTTCTAATGGCCCTCTTCTCCCTGCGTGTGTCTGTCGGTCTCTAACTCTCTCTCCTTATAGGGATACCAATTATTGAATTTAGGGCTCGTCATAATTGTGGATAAATTTATTTGAATTAAGTCTGCAAATAACTTCACAAAATCCAAATAAGGTCACATTCCCAGCTATCAAGAGTCAGGACTTCATATCTTTTGGGGAAACACAATTCAGCCCACAACAGAATCCAATTGAATACTCAGCAGGATAGAGCAAGTAGAAATAGCTCCCTATGTCTTCTCTATTATTGAACCCACCATGCTCGTTGACTGCATTCACCATTAGATTTGAGTTCTTTGAAGTCAAGCACCCTATTTCCCTTGTGTCTCATTTCATTCTATGCATTTAGCTACCACTGAGCCTGGCACATACCAGATGCTCAATAAATATTAGGTGAATTAACAAATAGTGCATGCAGTCAAAGGATGGAGGAAAGGTATGCAGAGGGTATTTGCAATATCCAAAGAATGGTCCAGAAAAAAAGTGGAGGCAGACCCTTTCTCACATGCTGGCTCCCTCTATCTGCAGTAGGAGAGACAGAGAATGAAGAAGGCATTTCTGGATGATGGCATAGTGCAACATGAATGGCAAAGAAAGCCAGAAGCAAACAGAGAAAACCAATGTAGTTAATATTTAAACTCTAGAATCCAAATAAACTAGTTAAACATAGAAAAACTGTTTTGTGTGGTGCTTTAAAATTCTAGCGCAGGCCTTTCCTTTGATTCCCCCAGGGCCAATACCAGCTCTCTCTTTTGTCATTTCCATCAGATCTTTTGTTTTACGATTTCTGTTGCTTATTATCCTTATTCCTTTCTGGTGTTTATAAAGCCAAAGATGAGGGGGCACATGCATTCTTGATACTGAAGCATTTAGGCGGTTATCACTTAAATTAATGTTTTCTGCTAGAGTTATATTTTAGTGGAAAACAGTAATTGTTTCTAAGACAGCATCTTGGAGTTGAACCAATTCTATCAGTGAACACTCAACCATGGGAAGCTAACAATAAAATGCAGTGATCAATCGTTCTCTTTTTTCTCTTCCACTCCAAAGGCAGACTTTACATCTCTTTGCTTTAAAAAACAAAACAAAACAAACCAAAAAACCACACAAAAACAAAAAAACTAAACTGATGATAGAGCACCTTTTTAACACTTCAGCAGAACAGTTTCCCCATAGAAAATGACCCCCAGATTTATCTTTATTGCGACTTCCCACCCCTCACCCTCACTTAGAATTTACAAAGATGCCTTTGCGTAAGTTATAACCTTGCAAACCTCTGCTTTTGAATTGTGTTGATGTCCACTGTGGATGGAGGGCTGTGGGACAGGACTATCTTCCTGCATGCCAGCTCCCCGAATAATTCCACGATGCAATTGGTGGCATTCACACTTGACTCGGATCGCATTTCAATCTGTTCCATCTGATTGGATACCGTGTTTTCTTCCCGTCTGTGGTAATGGAGCACTCGTTCCCAGTTCCCAAGGTTATTTTCATCTCAATGACCTTTTGCATCTCCCTGGGGAGCCTGACCATTACCCACCCCCCTTTCACTCTGTCTGCTTAGAATATTGCTTTACATGTCGTTCTTTCTGTAGTAACCACTGTCTTTGATACATTCCTATCAGCGATTTTGTTCCTGAGAGAGCAGTGATCTTTACCAGTTTGTGACTCTCCCTCTTTCTCTGTGGGTTCTTCTCGTGGTCTTACAGCTCAGTTCAAGCAATTTGCTTTTAAAGATAAAAAGAGATAGGCTGGGACACCACCTGTTTATGACATTAGGATGCTGGGTTTCTGATTTCTTTTGCTAACCTGCGTGCCTTCTCGTGAAGACTGAAAACTGGTTAGAATATAAAAGATGGAGGATCTGTTGTGAAAATAATTCACAGGGAGGGGAAAAAGTCATATTACACTAGGCAGACTTGGCCTTTTATGCCGCTCTTTATTGATCTCAAATTGCTGAAAGGGTTCAGAAGATAAAAAGAATCTGTGAAACAAAGAAAGGAAACCATGGTGAAGAAAGAAACAGCCCTGATATGGTGGCAGCCAGAGAATCCGTCTGAGTCCTAATTCTACCCAAAACTCACAGTGTCCCCTGGGCAGACCCTTCTCCTCTTGGGCCCTCTGTTTTGTCTTTTGTAGTGTTGGGAAGCTTTGAGTCAGATGTTTTGAAAGTTCTTTTCCAACTTTCAAATATCATGATTCTAGGAAAAGACTGAGAACTAGGCACGACACATTATTCCACTTCCAATGATGTGCTGAGTCGCCGAATCTGTCACCTCTCTTTAAAAACACACAGAAACAACTTTTTCCTCCCAAAGGGAGGAAACTAAAGCTGTTGCCCCTTTCTGGATTGGTGATGATAATGATATTAAATAATAATCATCATCACTTATGTTTGCGTAATATTTTCTATTTCAAGGAACAAGATCATGTCCTTTCCTTTAGGTTGCAAACATCTTACCCTTGATCAAAGGAGCTTGCAAACCAATTTGATTTGTCCTGCTTGGTATTATTTTTAAAATTATGCTTTAGGTGACGATGTTGAAAAACCAAGAGATGTACATAAACATTCATAATTCTATCCTTCCTGAAATAATAACATGCCTAGTAATACCTACCTGCATTATGTCATGGCCACAAATCACTAGAGTCCAGTAGAGACTGCCCATCTGAGATCAGGCATGATCTTTTAATTTACTCATGTATGAGATTTGCTTGGCCTTTGTAGCATTTGGATGTTCAATCTCAGTTATCTAGCTTGTTGGCATCAATGATGATGACAATGATGATGATGATGATGATTATGTTACCACTGCTAATGTCATTAACAATAATCTCCATCTCCATGTTGGCACACCATCTTTACTTTTAGGAAACACTATCATGTGTATTACCTATTTAAGTCCCCACTACAACCATCTGGTGAGGAAGATGTAGAAGGTATTATTATCTCTACTTAACAGATAATCCATTTGAGGGATAAAAATTTCAAGTGACTTACCAGTGGACCATATTTAGTCTAATGATCTCAAACTTTCCACTATCAAGGTCTTTTTAAATTTTCTTAATGTACTCTATGTTTTGTAGGACTTGGTCTACCTATTCACATGTATTTAAAAAAATAGGTTATTTACTTATTTTGTGTTACATGAAGATATATAGATAGATAGGTACCTCTAACCTCTACTCTCAATGATGTATTTGTTTACCAAGTACAGTTGTAACTGCTAATAGACAAATTTTGTGGTTCCTTTGCACAATTACTCTCTTTTTTGTTTGTTTCTTTGTTTGAGACAGAGTCTCCCTCTGTCACACAGGCTGGAGTGCAGTGGTGCAACCTCCACTCACTGCAGCCTCAGCCTTCCCAGTTGAAGGGATTCTCCTGCCTCAGCCTCCTGATTACAATTACTCTTCATTTCAGTGCTTTCCTAGCTGGACTTCTTAACAAGTACATACAATTAGGAGGAAGGAAAGCTTAAGTGGGCCATGAAAAGGTCAGGTGAGTTTTAGGGATCCTGGACCCAATATCCTTATTACATAGCTGGGGCTTATGCTGACCAACTAAGGTCAGTGCTAAGGGAGTTAGAAGCAGAATTCAAACTCAAGTTTTTGTTACTGTTTTTATGTTTGACACGGGAGTATACAGCATGGGAGGTCACCTCACCTCTGGCTCTGAGGTTGGTACTCAGAAGCTGTGGACTGTCAGCATATTTTGATTAAACACCTATCATGTGTCCACCATGTCACAGGTGCTGGGCATTGCCTGGGTCTGAAGCTCTATCATCACATCTGAGCCAGGTCCTTGGCTTCCTTCTGGCATTCTGTTTGACACTGATGAGTTCTGAGACCTTGCTGGCCTTGACTTGCCCACTTCCTCACAGCAGCACAGGCTCAGCATGAGATCCTCTTTTCCAGAATAACCCAGAGACTTCCTGGACTTGATTGAGTTGTAGCTTGCTTTGGAAAAGATTCCAACTTTTACAAAGTGAAATTTCCTATGCTAAGCAAACTCTATTTATATTTTATTGTATTCTGTTGTCAGATGCCACAAGTACTTGAAAGGAGCTTGTGATATAACATATTCTTGATTGTAATATAGCATTGTAAGCACATTATGGACTGAATTACAACATTTCATGAGAAGAAAAGAGAAGTGCTACATTTAAACGTACACATTATTCATGAAGCTTCTAATTCCAGGAAAATTAAACTTGAAAAACGTATTTTCCAGAATGGATGATCTATAGCACATAGGTTCTTATAAGTCAAATACGGTTCCTTATAAATACATGGAAGATATGTGCCCAACTCATATGCAGGCCTAGAGTAGTAAGTTTTGCACAACCTGAATCAAATTAGGTCAGTCTTCTAAGAAACACTCCCATGTTACAATGCAACCAAACTTTAACAGGGCCTCTAAGCAGAGGAGTGGTTTTCCTCTCTTGGGTGAAGAACCAAAAATGTAGCACTCTTCATTGTCAAGGTGTATAGCAAAGCATAGATCATGAGGGGAGAGCTTACACAGAATGGCATGGCACATGCCATCCAGAATCCACTGTGCAGCTGCTTAGGGATAGGAGTGTTTCCATTTTCAAAACCACATAAGTTTCAGAGGTCAAGCTTAGCAAAGCAGCTTGAAAAATGTGTACTTAGTAGGCTTGGGGAAAAGTTGGAAGCCCATGCCCTCATTTTGCCTCGATTATAGTTCTGCAAAAACCCTCTCTTAAGAGCTCAAGAGTCTATGCCTTATTCCCTTCCCCATTTGGACTATTGTTACCCTGGGCAAGTTCTTTAATTAACTTCTCTGTGTTTTAGTTTCACCATTTATAACACAGAGATAATTATACTTCAAGATAATGTGTGGAAAAAAATGCCTCTCCATTGCACAATGAGAAGTGGACATGCAAGTTATCATGATTGTTTATTAATAGCAATAACATCCCACATGAACAGTGGAATCAGCACTCTTCCCCACAGAACTCGGAACCTTTGTCCCGATTAACTCATTATGACTGACATTAACTCTGAGATTTTGCTGGCAGCAATGTGGAGGGGAGAGTATTACCTCTTGGCTAGGTTTCTTCTTGTCCTGAGGTCTTTTTATTCTTCATCGGCACCTGCTGTAAGTAACTGGGTTTGGGCTGCTCAGAAATTCTTGTCTGTGATAAATAAGGGAGATTTCAGACAGGATGGTAACTCCATAGCTATTCAGGCCAAAGAGTTGGTAGACTATTAAAAACAATTCACATCCTTCATGTTCAGGGTTTAAATATGCATGTTTCCATGGTCTTACTCCCTCCAAAATTGGTCAGACCAGTTCAAGGTTGGATGACAGATGTGAGCAAATCAGCATCAGACAAGTTGAGCAGACTTTAACTTCCTATATTGTAGTAGAAAATTCCTCTCATAAAACAACGAGGCGCACGGATCAAGACCCCTGCTGTGTCCAATTAGACTTCTTTAAAAAGGAACAACCTCTTCAACTCTGAGTTTCTGGGGGCTGTTTATCTTTTCCTTTTGGCTTATCACAACTCTTAAATTACCTTAGCATATGCTTCGTTGCTAGTATTTTCTTGTATTTTCTTTTTTTCCGTTGCCACAGGAAACAAACAAAAAAGTTTGTTTTGTTGTTGTTTTTTTTTAATAAGAGGCATTTCAAGAACGTGTTAGAGGGAGAAAGAATGTTGCTTAATGAAATAAAGAAGAGATAATTTCCAAACGCTTTTAAAACTACATAGTAGGACAATCATTCAACTATGGGATGCACCCTTAAGCAAGATTAGGTCTTATGGGTGACAGAGGAACTAAGTTTGGTGTGTCAGCCTTGATTTCTTATTACCCTAGTTCCTGCGCTTCATACAAATTTAAGATCCAAGCAATTATGCCTAACATGCTTTTGAATACGGTAAAATCATGCATTTTATGTAGTCAGTAATAAAAATACTGCAGTCGTTTTTCCATCCAAAGATACAGTCCCATTATGAATAATGGGTCCTAGAAAAATATAGCAAGGTAGTCCAATGCGGCAGCATAATCATTTATGCATCTACCAAACCTCTTTCACAGTTCAAGAAGTTTAATAGCTGATCAATTCCTTGAGGGCAGAAGCTTTCTTATTTATCTTTGTATCTTTGTTACCCCATAAGCACCATTCCTGGCACATCAAAAATCACAGATGATGGATGGATGGATGGATGGATGGATGGATGGATGGATGGATGGACAGATGATGAATGGAGAAAAAATACTTCCCTCTTTTGGTCTTTGAAGTTTCTGGGTATTACCAGTGAAGATACAGAGTAAAGGGCAAGGTTCTCATACCTAACAATCAGGCCAAACCAGCACGTTTAATAAAATGTTTTTTCATTGCCCTTAGAATAAAATCCAGATCGTTTATTGTGGCTAGTGTGATGTGATTTGGCCATAGGCTAACATTCATAACTTCAGCTCCTTCCATTCTCCTTTTCTCTCCCCACTCTGTGACACTAGACTTCTTTGCATTCTTTGGAAACATCCAAACTCTTTCCTCTGACAGCCTTGTACTTCCTGTTCCATCTGCCCAGAATCTTTCCCCCTATCTTTCCATGGCTGGTATGGTCATTCACTAGACTCAAATATCATTCCTTGGATACCCCTGCCCATCCAAATTTGTTCCCCTCCTCCCTTTCAGTATCCTCAACACCCAACAGTGCCCTGCACTTAGTATGTACTCCATAAATATCTGTTGGATGGTTGACAAATTATTGTGCATATTTTGCAAATATTTAATATGTTACTATTGAATATTTAACTTAAAAATTACTGAGGTTTTTCTTCTTCCTAAACTCCAATTAAAAAGCAAACAACCAAAAACTCAAAACCAAGGTGAAAATGTTTCTTTTGTTTTATTCTCCTAACTTACTAGAAGCTAAGAGGTTGCCTCTTCTACTCACCCTGGAAAGAAGGAAGGAAGGAAGGAAGGAAGGAGGGAAGGAAGGGAGGGAGGGAGGGAAAGAGGGAGGCAGGGAGGACGGAAAACTTAGAAAATACTGAATTAAACAAAGTTTAAGAAAAACAGAGTCGTAAAACTTCTCAGGGCGTTTAACATGTTTATGTGAACTGAGACTTTCTATTAGAATAGAGGCTTTACTTCTCAAAGTTATTTGACCAGAGAGCATTTTTCCTCCTCCTCTCCCTCCTCCTCTCCCTCTCCTCCTCTTCTCCTCTTCCTCCTCTCCTTCCTTCTTCTTTCTCAGAGTACTTTTGAGACTAATCTTTGATGGCATACATTTTGGGAAACAATAAAATATGAACCACCATCTGCTGAGCATTTTCTCTGCCCTAGGCACAGTACTAGGCATTTTAAGTTTGTCACTTGCTTTGGTTCTGGTCCTTTCATTAATGAAGGAAATGAGCTTCACAGAGTTTAGCTAACTTGACCAAATGCACGTAACCATCAAATCAAGCACAGCAGCTACGATTTCAACCATTGCTGCTTGATTCCAATGGCTTTGATCTTCTCACTGCTATGTACTACTTCTCAAAATATTACTTCTAATTAATTAAAACAGAGGTTCTCACTCTCAAATACATACAAAGCTTATAAAATACAAACTCCTGGGCCCTATACCAGATTTATTTAATTCACTATGTCTGAGTTGGGATCCAAAAATTTGCATTTCTAGCAGGCTCCCAGGTGATGCCTGTTTCTCTGGCCTGGGGCCCACATTTTGAGAACCATTGACTTAAAGCCCTGTGATTCTTGTTTAATGATCTTTGCAATAATGTTATTAGAAGCTTAAGAAGCTGAAGACTTTTTCAATTAGTTTATACTGCCTTTGATAATGCAGAGAACTAGATAACAGGGAGCTCAACAATTCATTTCAATTCCACAAATGTTTATTGAGCATCTACTGTTATAGACGTTATGCAACATACAGGAAATCTGAGATAACTAAGACCAGGTACTTGGCCTTAAGGGTACTTTAGTCTAGTTAATGGCAGCATGAGGTGGATGAGGCTTTAAGAAGAACAAAAGCAAACAGATGGTTGTGAGTCAGCAGGTCAGGCAGTCTGATAGATGTCCACCCAGTGCCAGCATGGCACATCGCGGCCCTCCCCACCTGGGCTAGAGCTGGGACTGGGGAAAGCCTTCCCACAGAGATGGCACCTGATTGGCATCCTAAATCATGATCAGTAGTCAGCTGGGGTGGAGGATTTTAGGAAATGCCAGCAGCAAGTGCAAAGGCATGGAGAGGCAAAAAAACATGGGGTCTTTGGGGGAAAGCTTGAATAGCTAAAGGAAAGACTAGCACACAGATGTGTCCAGATTTAGGTTAGCAGAGGGGAATGACTGGATTGAGGCTGGAATCTGGCTGTGAAGGCCCTTGTCTGCCTTCCGTGGATTATACACAAAAGTCAGAGCAATGTTTAAGAGAACTCATGGTTGAGACATGTGGCTTCCAACCATTCTTCAGGCATGCATTCCTTTCATAAATAACTTTGCAACCCTACTGGCTGATGAGGGTGGTACAAAGAGGATTGAAACACTGAATCTGTCCTCTAGGAAGAGAAATAAAACATTTACAATCTAAAATCCAATACAAAGGTGGAAATGTGCCCTTATTAAAAAGCACGGAGACATAGAAAGAAGTCCTGGAACAGCAAAGAGGGAAAGGTCACTCCATTTATGATAACTCTGGTAAAAGAGTCAAAGATGGGAAGCAAAGCAGGTGCCATTATCAACCTCGCAATACCTTTATGGATATTTTTACAGATGGTTCTCTTAGTCACCTCAAAGAGTGCCGGGATAGAAGCTGGGAAGTGGAAACTCCGAAAGCTGTTAGAGAGGAATTGCCTTTAGAATCATGCTTGCTTTTTCCTCCTTGCTAAAATGTCCAGAAAATAGCTAGCATGTGCGTTTCCCCAGCCTGATTAAAGGGTGCATGTGCAAGCCTCTAAATAATTGCTGCATGAATCTTTATAACCACCCGAAATGAGCTTAACTCGGTTGGTCTACGATGGCAAAAAGGCTTATAATGTGAGGCTCATCATTCTATCACGCTTCAAAGAATGGGAGGCAGAAGCCCTGTTCCATTCTCCCCTCGCTTCCTGATTAATCCACACTTTTAGAATATGAGTAAGGGCTGACTGATGAGCTGGTTTAGTTTAGCTTTGTAGGATTTTTCCTCCAATTTAGCAAGCAATGAGGACCCGCACTATTTCTACTCTTTCATTTGGCTCTTAAGTCTCATTTGTGCCATTAGCTGAACTGGTACCTTTTTTTTCCCCCTCCTGCTCAGAATTCAGAGACTTGTCCTTCTCTTGTAATTATAAAGTGCTCACAATCAAGACAGCCCTGGTAAACTTTGCTTTTTGGCACAAAAACAATATTAGCTAAAGAGCTGGTTGTAACACAGATGCTTAGAAAAAGTAGGAAAAAATCAGGTCTTAAAAAGATTTATAAACCCCATTCCAGCTTGTATTCATCATCTTCCTTTCTTGCTATACACCCTGGAGAATAAGGGATGCTATTTACAATGATCCCTGTCAGGAGATGTTGAATACAGACTTATCTGCCTACCAGGTCACAATTACCTTTAAAATCTAAATGAAATGAAGGAAGAGAAACCTCATATTTCCCAGTAATGGGATATTCCAGCCATAGTCTCATCGGCACCCACAGTCTTTGCCCCATTTGTGAGGGCTGCCTCAGGTTTGTCAAAGGGTCCTTATTTTAGAAGAAAGATATACAGATATATAGATATATAGATTGATAGCTAAGTAGGTAGATATAGGTAGGATGGTATGGAGAGAAAGAAACAGAGAACTAAATTTATGAGCCTGGGAATTTCAGTTGGGTAATCCATAGTAAATTTTTTTTTTTTTTTGCATCTGCTGGGCACCTGGTACAACCTTAAACATTGGAAGCAGCATGAACTCCAGCCCCTTCGTGGTGGGCAAAGTGATTGGAGAGGCAAGAGATTTGCACACAGAAGACATGACTTCCCCCTACCTCCTGCTGATCTGGGTTTGTCATTGAAGAGCCCTTTGCTATAGCATTGCTTAGGACTCCTTAGTTTACTCAAACCTAATGAAATGTGGTTTTCCTCTCCATAAACCACCTTTGGATGTTGCCAATAGAGAGAATAATTTACTGCTATGGTTCTCAAATTTTGGTCCTCACAGACAAACAACATCACCAGCTCCTGGAAACTAGTTAGAAATGCAAGTCCTCAGCACTCTACCTCTCTCCTTTCCCTGGACCTAGGGAACTGGAAATTCTAGGGGTGGGGCCCATAAAGCTGTGGTTTAACCAGCTTTCCAATGAGTCTAATATATGCTAACGTCTGAGAAGCACTGATCTAGTAGCTTGGACTTGCTTAGCTATCCCTTTAAGCTTAAATTGGCAGCCTAGGCCAGTCACTGGAATCACCTCAGGAGTTTGAAACAATGTAAATGCCGGGATGCCAACCCAGAAACTCTGATGTAATAGGGCCAGGCAGCAGCCTGGACACCACAGTGTTTAAAAGCTGCCCAGATGCTCTTGAGGAAGAGTTCATATGGAAGCAAGTATAAGAGGAGCTGGGGGAGAGAGACTGGAGATGTACAGATATTTAGTTGATTACTGCAAGACCTAAACCAGGCTGTCAGCATTAAGGAGAACCTTGCCTAAGGCTAAGTCACTGGGTATAGGAGTTGCCAGGGACGTCATCAGGAAAGAAGGTAGAGAGCCATAGGCTGGATGAATGTGGAGGGAAATGAGAAGGAGGAGTCAAAGATAGCTTTGAGTTCTTGAGCATGGCTAGTGTGATGAGACCTTCTTAGGAAAAGCAAGAATGGGGATTGGGAGGGAAGGAGATCTTCGTTTGAGGGGGGGATGGAAAATAAATTTGAATCTGAAAAGGCGTGGATTGGCTCGATGGTCATATCCAACAGACAGCTGAAACTTTGGGTCTGGATTTCAGGGAAGAGAGGCAAGAGGGAAGAAAAGAATGGAAGGGAAGAGAAGAGAGAGAGGAATGAAGGGAGGGGAAGAAGAGACAATGAGAAACACTGAGAGAGATTTTGCATTTTTAAAGCCTGTGACAAGAATTCCATTACTGAAAGAAGAGCATTTGCTGAAAAGAGAAAAGAGGAGAAAGAGGACCGAACCTCCAATAATGCCTGCATGTGCAGGGGAAAAAATAGAAAGAGAAGAAGAAAGCAAAAGGGGCAAGAGTTAGGAGAAGAGTCACATTAATGTCGCATTATCAAAGCTGAAGAAAGAGTAGGTTGGGGGATGGGTGCAGGAAAGGTCAATTGCCAGCAATACCAAACGCCAAAGACAGGCAAGGAGGGTGAGATATTTCAGGCAAGAAGAAAGCTTGCAAAGTCATCATGATAGCATAGTAATAATAACAATAATAATAATAATTGGTGTTCACAATGGATTTATCATGTGTCAGGCTCCTGGCCAAGTGCCTTGCGTTAATTCAGCAACAACTCTCCAAGTATTAGGTATCCCCATTTTGCAGATGAGGTAACAGAGATTTTAGGTACCCTGCACAAGGTTACACAGATAAAACATGGTGGAGTGAATTCAGGAAGTCCAGCTCCCGAGAGACACCTGACCTCTCTGTGGAAACCAGAGTGACTCATTTAGAGGGCAACACTCAGTGTGGGTGGGAAAACCAGCAGGTGCCGGAAATCTCTGTCCATGTGGGTGAAAACATCTCCCTGGTTGTTCCAGACAGAGTTCTATTGCACAGGAAGCGGATTCCCTTTCTGGAGTGAATGTTGCTGGGCACATGACCAAGTGCCCATTAGGATGGAGCGAAAGAACGGCATCCGACTCTTACAAAAAGTTGACATCTGAACAAAGAGAAATAAAAGCAAGTATGTTAAATTAATTTGAAAGGTCTTGTTTAAATCCACTCACGCAAAGACGTTCTCAATTAAGGCTTTTATTCTACCCTAACCTTAGTTAGTTAGTGTGGCAGCTCAGAGCACATTCCGGATGATGCCAGGAAAAATTCATTTCACACCTGAAATGCTTAGACCTCATGCCGTTTCTTACAGTATCTTTCTGTCTGTGCCCTCAACCCACTAAAAAAAAAAAAAAAAAGTTGGGGGTGTGGAAAGGAATGATATCTTTCTCTGGAAACATTGCACTAAGGCAAACGTTTTCCCTTTGGTGCATTAGGAAGCCCTTAGATGAGAGAAGCTGGTGAGCTATGAAACAGCATTGGGACCTCCCTTGCAAATAAAAAAAAAATTATCAAAGCACTTTCCATACATGAAACCACCGTCACTTATGTGGGGGAGGAATTATTATCTGTGTATCATGAAGGTGGAAATTATGGTACTGAGAGGTTAAATGATATTCCCAGCAGGCAAGAGAAGAAACTTTTCCAGGCTTGGCATAAGGACCTCTCTGTTTGTATACGTGTTCCCATTAGGGCTGCTCTGATGATCCAAATAAAAGTTGGGAGTGGGGGTAATGATTTATAAGCCCAAGGTTTTTAAAACATCATTTCTCATGTTTGGAAGTGAAAGTTGGCTGTGAGAATTCATCGAAAATGAGCCTGGATAGATGAGGCTGATGCGGATTAGTTTTTGAAGTGGAAGGACTGGAGGATTGGCCTTGTTTTCAAACTGCTAATTTTCTTGTTAATCACTGCATTGGTTAATAACCACCTAGTTATGACCGTGGCAGAGAAAGACTGTCGAAATAGGTCAAGCCTTCAGTCAGCCTGGAATGTCCTGTCTTGATGGAAGGCTCAGGAAGCAGGAAGACTGGAGTGATTGGGGTGGGGGGGTGAGGTGGGATTGAGGCCTTGAGAGGAGACAGCAGTGACCACCTGGGGGACTTTTCTGTGGGAGATTGACAGGACTGGATGTACTCCTGAGGAGTCCTGCGGGGTGGGGGACAGGAATGTAAAAAAGGCCTGAGATGTCTTTTTTAGAATATGTGTGCCTTTTAATTCCTTGAATTTTTTTTCATTAATAACATGAATTAGATATGTTTTTCCTACATTCTAAGAACATGACAGAATAATTGGAATATGCATGTACAATTTAAGAAGACAAGGAAAACCACCCAAAATTGAACACCCAGAGATGATCACTGTTACCCTTTTGATATATAACTTCCTTTTCTCTTTCTATTTCTTTCTCTTTCTCACACGCTTTTTCAGTTTATCTTAATAGTTTCTGACTGAATTGTTAGCACCTACCACGGTTCCTAGCACATGGTAGATACTCAATAAATGTTGATGTAAGGATAAAAAAATCATATTTATTATTTGTGGTATAGAATTATATAATAGGTATTACATAATTCTAGATCATTACATATTTTTACCGTTTTCAAATACCAGGCTGAGCTATTACCTAAGGACACTTCTATCATATGGAAACATACAGCACCATGAACCAGCACGCAGTGACACTGTGGTCTAGAGTTTGGGTTCTGAAGTCAGTCTGCCTGGATTGGAAACCAGACTCCAACAATTAACTAGCAGTTCTTAATCTGTCAAGTAGGAGCAATACTCATAACATCTCATAACATTATTGTGAGAAGGAATAAATTAGTGCATTGAATGGGCTTAGCACCACACCTGGTACAGTCATAATTGCTTGGTAAATAATAGTTATTGATATTATAGTATGTTATTAAATATTATGCTAGAGCACCGTATTAATGTTCTTCCATCATGCTGGCACATCGCAGTTTTTAAAAATCTACCCCCTTTTGGCAGGCATTTTTGTTGCTTCAATTTTTTGTTATGTAAAATACTAAATAGATCCTCTTTATATAAGAATTTATTTGCATATCTATACTTATTTCCTTAGAATAAAATTGTAGAGGTAGAAATATAAGATCACAGGCAATTAATCTTTTTATAACTTTATATGTTGCCAACAAAATGTGATATTAGCATAGAAAGCAACGGTGTATGAGCGAGTCTGTTTTCCCATATCCTAAGTAATGGTCCTATCCTTTGCACATTTTATGCAGGCTCATTTTGAGGAGCAAATCCCCTTCCATTTCTTGAGGCCATCTTGGGTTAGGCTAAGTGGAATTCTGCCAACATGCAACAGATTTTTAGGAGCAGGTTCTGGGTGTTTGTGCATGAGAGTGGAGTGGGGTGTGGGGTGGGGTGCATGGGCATGTACCCTCTGTCCCAAGAAGCTGCAGTGAGTATGAAAGATACCAGACTTTCACCCTCAGTAAATCTAAACACTCAAAGCAAAGTGTAAAAAGTGCTCGACAACTGTTATAAAGGATTTGGAAACTGTCTTCTCAAGGTGTGGACTGGGGTTGGAATCTGGAAGGCTGGCTGGAGAAAAGAACTCTGCTTCTGTCATTGGTGCAGTTGGTTGCCTTGTCGTTTTAATTACCTTACTCTTCTCAAGATCAGATTCAAGGCCATTCCAGCCTCCTCGGCCCCTAGCTTCTGCCTCCGCGACACAGATAACATAACTCACTTCCAAACTCACTTCCTGGGGCTGCCCCAGCATAAGAGGATTAATCCCTCCTATGGAGTTACCTCCTCAAGAGGAAAACTGATAAGACGGTTGTAAAACTCCTGGGAGAAATGGAATGAGTTGTATAAATAAAGTGTTATGGCAGCCGACTCATCGAGAATGAGACCCGATGTCACTTAAATGTTTTGTCACTCTCTGTATCTTATGAAGGGGAACCTGTTTTCATATTGCAATACTTCAGCTCTGCCTGGAAAGTGATCATGTGTGACAGTTTGCTTTTGTACTCCCCCACTTTATATAAAAGGAGCAGGGCATTTAGGTTGGCTGTATTTGTTCTGAACAGGAAAACAAATCTGGCATTTTTACATATTATTCTGTACTCCTGGGAAAAACAGCTTTGACAGCCTAAGGAAAATGCAGTTCAAATGGTAGTGATTCCCATGAATGTTTTGTTGCACTTTAAGTAAATCCACCATAAATGATAAGTATTTGAGATGATGGATACATTAATTAGCTTGACTCAATCATTTCATATTGTATACGTATATCATAGCATCACTTTGTACCCCATGAATATGTGCAATTATAATTTGTCAATATTCAATAACATTTCAAAAACAACTAGAAAACATATATATAAAAGATGCCTTCATGCAAGAAAAGAGTAAATCTGATATTTGGCTGGATAGTGCATCCATTCAGCTAATAATGATTGCACACCTACGCCAAGCCAGCACTGCTATAAGCATTGTGAGCTCAAGAGTACCCAAGAAAGATGTGGCCTCTAAGCTCATGAAGCTTCTCTTCTAAAGTGAAATTTAAAATTTTGGAGTAATAAAAATATAATGATTACCAATGTGAGAGCGATGCCAGAAACAGACAGGGTGCTGAGCTAGACAATCACATGAAGCCGCCTACTCAGGTAGAATGGAGGAAAAAAAGGCTTTTGAGGTGACTTCTTAGCTGAAACTGAAAAGTGAAATTTCGGTCACCCATGTGACAAGGTTTGGGTGGCTGGGGTGGGGGTGGAGGGTGGAAGGGCTATTTTCAAGTCAAGGAAACAGCAGGGAAAAGGATCTAAGACAAGAAGCAGGAAAGTTCTTGGTTGTGTTGAGGAACTAGGAGAAAATGTGTGCAGCTCCAGTGTAACCAGGCAGATGAGAGGAGTTTGAAAGGAGACAGAATAGTAGGTGGATGTCACACCAGCAGCATCAGCAGCATCTAGGAGTTTCTCAGAAATGGAGAATCCCAACCTTAGACCTTCTGAATTTTGACTGTCAAGTGGTTCCTGGGAAAGCACATCAATGTTGGCTAAGTGCTGATGCAAGCCATGGCAAGAGGCTTGGGTTTGGGATTTCACTGCAGTGGAAGTTATTGGTGGATTTAAAATGGGATGTGGTGTGCTCAAACACATATTTAAATATCACTCTGGCTGAATAGAGGATTGCAGAGTGGCAAGAATTGAAATGGGGGTTAGGAGGCTGTTATAGTAATTCATCTGAGCAGTCAGTTTAATCTAGACCAGATGACAGAGAATTTCCAAGCATTGCTATGTGCCTGGGAAGCTTGTCTGCTGTCTCATGATTATTGGCAAGCAGAAAAACATATGCCTATTTATGCCCCCCAGGCAGGAAAATAGAAAATTGTTTCCCCTAAATTAGATACTTTGTCTTAGAACTCTTGGAGAGTCAATACCATCAAGGGGCTGGATTAGCTGAAGTACACTGTGTGGTTAGGAGCGTGGGTTATAGGATCATCAGAGCTGCATCCCCACCTGCCACCCCACATCCTACCTGGACAACGGTGAGCTATCACCTAGACTCTATGTCTTCGTTTCTTCATTGGTAAAGAAGGGATAAAGATAGTACAACACTGCTTTCCTTAGTACATTGATGTGTGTGTTAATTGAGAAAATGCACTTAACTAGCAAAGTAATTTAATAAGGCCTCTATAAATGAAGCTATTAATATTAGTAATATTATTTCACAATAACAATAAGTACAGAGTCCCTACCACACGCTGGATACTGATCAAGCTTGCATTCTTGTATGAGTTACAATGCCCAGCCCTGCCCCACACAGAGATTACGTGCTAATCAGAAAACAGCATCAGAAAGTGATTAAATCCACCTTTTTATTTATTTTTTCTCATTTCCCCCATGTCTGTCTTGTATTCAGAAAACTCAGAACTTAAAGAAAGCCCAATGTATAAAACATTTTTAACTCCCAATTCATAGACAAGTTAACTTAACCCATAAGGAGGGTGACCAACACTGCCAGTTCTCTGAGGACTGTCTTGGTGCTGGCACTGAAAATGCCTCATCTCAGAAACCCTTCAGTCTTGGGCAAAAGGGACAGTTGGTCACTTTGACTTTAGGGTCTGTGGTTGAGTCAAAAGAGCTTCTTTCTCTCAGTTTAATAGCCACAGAGTACGTATGAAATCTTGGACAACTCTTTAAGCTTCAGGTTCTTTATCTGTAAAACTGACATGTATATTTCAGGATATGGTTATAGGATAGTCAGACAGCATTTCATAAAACACATGATCAGAAATGTTGAGTCCAAAAATGATCTCACGGTTGCAACTATTATTACTAGGGCGGTTGTATGTGGAAAAATCAGAGGTAAAAAGAAAGAAACCCCCAAATGCGAGCATAACTGTTTCCTAGAAACCCTCTGTCAATGTCTATTCCATTTCCCGACAGTTCGGAATACACAGGTAGTCTAAAAAAATCAACTTTCAACCTCATCGTTTTGTGGCTGGGAAAAGGGGGAAATAGGCACTATTTAGAAGGTATTTGGGATAGATGGAGTTACCACGAATGAATCTTCATTGGGATGGGAGTTTAGACCTGTTGAATGAATAAAAATGAGCCATCCTTGAAGATGATTATGAGAAGCTAAGTTCATACCAGCTCGTAACAGTGGCACGCTGTCAGTAGCTGGGCTAAGGCTGAGATTTTTCAATGAGAGCATCTGGCTTAAAAACTCCACAGGAGGGGGCTAGGGGTAGAGGAAGAAAATCCAAGAAATCCCTATGAGACCTTTTTAAATTTAGCACTCAAGGCACTAATATAAGAATATACCAGCGTGTGGATGAGAAAACGAGGGAGTCTTTACAAATAGGAGAATTTGGGATATCTGTGTTTGAGAAATTCTTTTGGACAAAAGTGGAGAAAATGACATTATCTGTAATTAGAAATAATAATGTGTAATTGGTTCATTTGCCATATTTCTACAGTTCTGATTTAGTTGAACAATGTGATCATTATGCCACCAGCTTTCAATAGAGGTGTCACAATGAAAAATAATTGCAATATTCCACAATATTAACTGCACCCTAATTGCAAAAGTTTTGAAATATAATTACCATGAAAGCTAATGCGACAGGGAACATTAAGCATAATTAGTGTTTTTTAAAAAAAGGAAAAACTGTTAGGAGCTTGTTATTGTCTAGTAAGGTAGCTTCAAATTAGCTGGCTGTAGAGCACTTTCATCTAGCTTTTCTATAATTTTCATTATTAGCACAGACTGTAATAAATTTATTTGACATAGCTCACACCTGCCAACCCTGCAGGAGATAACTTATAATGTGCGCCAGCCCCAAGATTTCCCACTGAACCTGTCAGAGCTTCCTACAAGGAGGCAGCCAGGAGTGAGGTTATTTAAAAAAAAATAAAATAAAATAAAAACCCTCAATTGCACATTACACAGTTCAGATTTAACACTTAAGCTGTGTTTTAAGTAATTTTCATAGAAAGCCAATGCTCTAGGAATGCAATTAAGAACCTCTTGTGGGTGGTGCTAAACAATCAAATCAGTGAACATTTCAAAGAACTCCTAAGGTGCAAGCCTGCTCTCCAGTGACTAGCAAGCCGCACCAGGGAGCTGACAATTAGCCCGTGCACCTGTTTGCCCAAGTGCAGCCCCTGATTTTCTGAGAAAGGCACCAGCCCTGAACTCAGTGGCCACCATCAAACCCCTCAATTTCTTCTTTGACAAAACTACTCAAGGTCAGCATTTTGAAGCAATCACCTGCACCTCCTACCCACTCTGGCCTCAGCCTGTCCATAATGAGGCTTAAGAGTCAGGATCTTGACTCCACATAGACCATCTGATGAAGGCAAGGAGTGTACTCTGGGTGGGTACACAACTCCAGGGAGCGCCATTCACGTTGTTTTTTATGTAAAGTTGTGCATTGGGGGGTGTTCAATGTGAATGGTGCCCCCTGTTGTTTCTTACTTCTCTTTTTTTAGGCTCTCTGCTAATTGGCTACGTTATATCCCTTTGATTAAAAAAGAGAGTCAGGAAAGCTAAAAAAAGGAGGGAGGGGGGAGGAGCAGATATTTTTGAGACCTGACATAGAATCTAATTAAAAGAGACCCTCCATCCTGGATGTTGCAGCAGACGAAATCTAAAATAAAGGAAGCAGGCCGGGCGCAGTGGCTCACGCCTGTAATCTCCACACTTTGGGAGGCTGAGGCAGGCGGATCACCTGAGGTAGGGAGTTCGAGACCATCCTGACCAACATGAAGAAACCCCATCTCTACTAAAAATACAAAATTAGCCAGGTATGGTGGCGCATGCCTGTAATCCCAGCTACTCGGGAGGCTGAGGCAGGAGAATCACTTGAACCCAGGAGGCGGAGGTTGCAATGAGCCAAGATCGCACCATTGCACTCCAGCCTGTGCAACAAGAGTGAAACTCCGTCTCAAATAAATAAATAAATAAATAAAATAAAAAATAAAAGAAGCATAGCAACTTAAAAGAGTACAAGTTTGAAATACTATATTCCATACATTTACATGTCAACTTTAAAAACTCACAGACCCTTGTTTGCAAAGCATTGTATCGAAAGGTGAACATTGTCATTTTAAATGTGGTCACTAATAACACTAACTGAATAAAAGGTCCAAATAATAGTAGCCAGGAAAAAATAATAACTTTCTTGATCAAGATGGCCTTTCTGCCTTAGTAATTTAGTTTAGATCACCCTAAATATATATATATATATGTATGTATTATCATAAATTCTTAAAGCATATTTATAGAGCTAAGAATTTATGGCTGGGTGTATCTCATGCCTATAGTCCCAACACTTTGGGAACCTGGGGCAGGAGGATTGCTTGAGGCCAGGAGTTCAAGAACAGCCTGGGAAACATAGTGAGACTCCATTTCTACAATAAATAAATTATAAAATATATTTAAAAAAATTAGGAAGTTATGTTATTCCATCTTCTCTCTGGCAGCCCCACCACAGAGATAAAAGTTCCACCAACTTTGCACTAATAACCATGCAGCCAATTTGTTAAAATGATGATGCCCTAACTTAATTAAATCTGATAGAGCTGATGACATTGAACCTGTTAGGGGAGATAAAGTTCTCCGGTTAATAAAGACACCATGTTTATAGATAGATAACCATAAGAGAGCCAGTCACTTGCCCATATGCCTCAGTTTCCTCATTTGTAAAATGAGGACATTCAATTTGATTATCTCTGTCTGTCTGTAAAATCAAAGTGAGTTTTTGACTAGAGCATTCCTTCTGATTGCAGATTTAATACTTCTGGCCAATTATTGGTTCTCGGAATCACTCTGTCCTAGACTTTCTCTTGTTAGAACCACACATTCTGTTAGTAACAGATGAGCCTAAAAATCTTGTCTGGAGACAATTGGCAGGACCTCAGCAGGCTGTAAATCCTTTCAGGAAAAAGGATCCGATGCTCCCTTTCCCCTCCCCTCCCTTCCCCTCGCTTCTCCTCTCCCCTCCTCCCCTCTCCTCTCCCCTCTCCTCCCCTCCCCCCCTTCTCCTCTCCCCTCCCTTCCCCTCTCTTCTCCTCTTCCCTCCCCTCCCCTCTCTTCTCCTCTCCCCTTCCCTCCCCTTCCCTCCCATTCCCTCCCCTCCCCTCCCCTCTCCTCCCTTCCCCTCCCGTCTCTTCTCCTCTCTCCTCCCCTGCCCTCTCTTCTCCTCTCTCCTCCCCTCCCCTCTCCTCCCTTCCCCTCCCCTCTCCTCCCTTCCCCTCCCCTCTCTTTTCCTCTCTCCTCCTCTCCCCTCCCCTCCCCTTCCCTCCTCTCTTCCCCTCTTTGCTTTTCTTCTATTCCTTTTTCTCTCTCCCTCTCTGTTTCCCTCTCTCTCTCCTTCTCTCTTTTCCCAACACAGTCCTCAGCATATAAGTTCTCAACAAATATGCCCTGAGGAAAGAGAAAAGAAAGTCCAAGCTTGGCAGTTCTCCAGCCAGAGTGTATTGCTTGTGTGAAGAGGAAGCTACCACAGATCAGAGTTAATCTTTAGGTCTGCACGCCATGCGTATCATAGAAGCTTTCCTTAGTTCAGCATTTGAGGCCCATAATCTGCTGAATAGAGTGCCTTTCAATTTATGGAAAGGGGTCATATATTTTAGTGGTTATGCATGACTTAAATAATATTTAATGCTTATTATGATTCCTCAGTGTGACATTTCTGCTGAGTTTTATATTTTCGTTTTCTTTTCTCTCTCTTTTTTTTTTTTAGTAAAAATTGAACCAGTTTTATTCTTTTTCAAGGAAGAGAATTCACTTTTCTAAAGGAAGAAGAGGAAACAAACTAGAAACTTACAGCATATATTTTTTATCTTTGGTGACACACAGAAGTTTGCTTTGTTTTTTACTTTCTCCTGTGTCCGAGTTTACAGTTGGACTTTTGTAAGGGAAGTGGACCAAATGTGTGGTCCTTGACTTACTTTCAAGGTATTAACTACATTTCCTTTGTTCTGTTGCATAATGTAATCACTTGTGTTTAATCTCCCTTCTATAGGGAATGATGGATTATTAAAAGTATTGCTGCAACCTGCGCATGTACCCCCTAAATCTAAAATAATAATAATTTTATTGAAAGTATTGTTGCACTGCCACTGTAAAATTACTCAATGAAATCTACATTGTCAGTACTCAGATATTGCCCTTCATTTATAATTGTGTGGTCATTAATTCTTATTTGTCAGTACATTTTAGGTTAAGAGGTTTTTTACAGCCTTAAGACCTAATCTTTATTTAACAATCAATCATCAAATCTGCATTTGCAAAGATTAGAAATCTCATTTTAAGTAAAAACAGACAAAGAGTTAGGATTTGAACACAAAGTTTAGAGGACTGTATTATCACCCAAATGCCTAGATGTTACCATGCAAATCAAAAATAAAATTTTGAACAAGTAGTTTTATTTTGAAGAGAGAAACATAAATATAGAACAGACTTATGTCATGGATAGAACAGAGGATAGACTATTAAAGTCATGTGATTAGGGAAAAATTATGCCTTCCGAAGTTAATGCCTGGCTTTGAAATTGTGAGTAAGGCTTTTTTTTTTCCAGCATAAACACATCTAGACAAAATGTAAGACTCCGTGTCAATATTTTTTTGAAGGGCAGATTGGGCTTATAATTGTATAATACTGACCTATGACTTGTCTCTTAGGACTTCCACAAAATGAGATTTTGATCTGGTACTTTTGGATGTGTAATTTATCTACAATGCAACACAATGGAAATGTTCTCTCATGGTTTTGGAATTATCTTCATTTTGGCAGATACAGGCACATGTGCTACACACTTCTCATTCTTGTACCCAGGGCAGACATCACTAATCGATCACAGCCCTCTTTCCCACTGGGAACAGATGGAGCCTGTCAATATTTCTCAGCGGTCCTCCAGGCAGCTACTACTAATCAATCAGAATTGGCGTGCAAGATTAAATGCCCTTGCCATTCAGGGCAATAATCACAGAAAATGGCAATCACACAGATGTGAGTCCCTGGGGTAGCCAAAATTCCAAAACCTAATATAATTGCCTCTTCAAAATGTGATTAAATATTCTCTTTCCCTCCATCACAAGCAAAAAGAATAAAGTCATGCAAAGTAGGTTTGGTTTGGGAGGGAAAAAAAAACAAAAAAACAAACCAAAAGAAACCTTCTAGCATCTGCATTTCTTTGTGGCTCCAAGATCCGAACTGTTCTTACACAAAAAAGACCCATCATTGAAATCCACTAACTTATACCTCAGTTCCTATTTATTTCCTCCAAAAAACTAACCTTTATACTACAGTTTTACTATTATTAAATCACTCTTCCATGGAGCAGATGTTTCTGAATGCTTTTTTGCGTTCTTTGTCTTGAATACTCTTACTAAATAGTGTCCTTCCACAGAATAAAAAAAATTCCTAATCTTGAAGGAGTTATATTTATAGAGGAATAATTTATCCTAAGTTACATTAAAATAAGTAAATCCATGGCAGCACAGTTAAATTCATAAGAGCAAGAACCTATCATTACTCTCAGATTCTCTTTGGATCTCTGCTAAATTGAGGACTATACAATTTATGAATACATATTTTTTGGTTAAACAAACCCTAGGAAAAAAGTGTATTTATGCATCAAAAACCTGTTATTAAGAGCTCAAAAAACGTAAACTTCTTATTAGAAGATTTGATGTTTTTTTCAACTACAACAATCTCTAGAATTAAGAGTAATTTTATATTTCCTTTTGTGGTAAGGTACAATCATATCATATTTTACTTGGGATGAATGTAACTACCTGTGGTTTTAATTGTTACTGTAGAATGGAGTTGTTTCACAAAAATGATAATCCATGTTGTAGAGTGGTTAGTGAGGTGAGAAACTCAAGGGCCGGGCGCCGTGGCTCACGCCTGTACTCCCAGCACTTTGGGAGGCTGAGACGGACGGATAATGAGGTCAGGAGATCGAGACCAACCTGGCTAACACGGTGAAACCCCGTCTCTACTAAACATACAAAAAAAATAGCTGGGCGTGGTGGCGGGTGCCTATAGTCCCAGCTACTCGGGAGGTTGAGGCAGGAGAATGGCGTGAACCCGGGAGGCGGAGCTTGCAGTGAGCCGAGATCGCGCCACTGCACTCCAGCCTGGGCGACAGAGCGAGACTCCGTCTCAAAAAAAAAAACAAAAAAAAAAGGAACTCAAATGACATCAGCAAATATCTCTTGGGCACCTACCCTAGGTTACACATTGGAACTACAACTGGAGTGCTTTGGGTTAGTTCCAGGAGCACTGGGGCAGGAGTACTCACCATGGCGTGTAGAAATAAGTAAATTCCAACAGTCATTCATGCAACGAATATTTATTGGTGTTTGCTGTGTGCCAGGCAGTGTCCTTGTCCTCCAGGGGCACTACCAGACTACAGAAATACGTACAACTGGGGATGGTGGCTTACTACCATGAATAATTGATTTTAAGTTTCTCTTTTATAATAAGCTTCCTTTTTTAATTAACAAATATATATATATATATTTATGATATACAGCATGATATTCTGTTATATGTATGTAATGGATATGTCCATAATGTTATGGAATAGCTAAATCAAATCAATTAACATATCTCTTACCTTACACACTTTTTTGTAGTCAGAACACTTAAAATCTACTCATAGCAATTTTCAAGTATATAATACTTTGTTATTAACTATAATCACCATGTTGTACAATAGATATCTTGAACTTATTCCTCATTCCAATTGAAATTTTGTATCTTTTGACCAACATCTACCCAATCTCCACCTTCCAGCCCCTAGTAACCACCACCCTACTCTCTGCTTCTGTGAGTTCAACCTTTTCAGATACCACGTGTAATTGAGAGGGGTGGTATTCATCTTTCTGTGCCTGTCTTATTTCACTTATCATAATGTCCTCCAGGTTCAGGCATACTGTCACTATGACAGGATTTTTTCTTTTAAGGATAAATAGTATTCTGTTGTGTATATATGCCACATTTTCTTTACCCATTCATCTATTGATGGAGACTTAGCTTTCTCTTGAATGGAGTTCTTTGGGAGCAGAGACCAGGCTTTCCCAGTTCACTGTTGGTCTCCAGCAGGTAGTACAGTGGTAGCACATAGTAGTCACTCAATCGACACATGTTAACTGAATCAATTATACAACGGGAGTGGGAGGAAGGAGTGGATGAGTGGAAAGTCCTTTTGCATGTTGCTTTTGCAGACAATGAGCTCCTGAAGGGAAGGGCACAAGTCAGTTATTCCTGTGCCCTGAGATCCTGGCATCTCATGGGCATGCCAAAAATGTCTGTGGAATGACTTTGGAGGTAACCAAGGAACAGTTAGAGGTAAGTTAGGTGTTAGGGTGTGAAGCAAAGGGAATGGTCAAAGCATAAGAAACTTTTAGAACACTGATTTTGAATATAGAATTTCAAAGTACCTTTCCTTCTCCCAAGAGTAACTAGAGAGTGGGGGTAATTTACTTAATGTATACATTTTGTCCATCAATATTCCTTGTGCCAGCCACTGGCACACCCTGGGCAAAGGCAAGGAAAGGAGAAGGTATTCCCAGATGGAACAGGACCAGCCAAGCAGCAAGAAAGGTTCAGGCAGGCATAATGTGATGGATGACAGGGCTATCTTTTAAAAGGCCTGGGGGCATTCATTCCATAGCATCCCTCCATTCCAGAAAAAAAAACTATGCAGCAACCTCAGTGAGATAGAGCAGCATTGCCATAATGTTGAGAACCATGGGGGCGCTCCCCCAAACTCCCTGGCCAGCTGGTTGGTGGACCATTTAACTCTGTATCCACCTGCCTCTTCTCCTAGTACAACCTGGAGTTTGACTACATTCTAATGGGCTGACTTCATCCTCTTTGCATGGGATTTCAGTGTGTTGACTTTGTGCCAAAGATCAGTGGGTTTTATAAACTTTGATAAAGCGGTAAAGAAGCAAGTTTCACATACTGCCACCAATCGTATTTTCATATTGGGCAAGAAGAATAAGTTTAAGTGGTGTTACAAAGCATATTTATTTATGCAGACGCTCTTTTTATCCTTTTCTCGACAGGATATTGGCACTACATTTGAAACAGGGAGAAAAAAAGCAACATGTTCCCATTTCTCAATCTCTTTACTGCCAATTTCTGAATTGAGACTAGCTTCAAGATTTTGAATATCTTCAGCATTGATCTACTGCTAGTTTCTGGTGGAGAAATTGAAACAATAGAAATCTTAAACCGAGATAGACAGCAACTTGCAGTGCACATTTCCTCTCCTGATGCTTTTACAGACAGAAAGGACAGAGGAGTTACATCTTGTTCTGCAGCTTGTCTGGCCATCCCATCCCCAGGAGGTCTATTTACTCCAGAAACTACTGTGATGCCCACCTGACTGCCATTTCTGTCGATTCCAGTCCAAGCTGCACAACTGACCAGCTTTGTAACTTAGGTGAAGTTATTTAATTTCTATTGCCTCTGTCTTCTTATCAGTAAAGTGGACATACGCACAGAGTTTAATACTTAAGGTTGTTGCGAGGATTAGAAGAGACCATGTATGTTAGGTGCTGCTAAGAATGGTGCCTGCATCTGGTGAGCAATCAATAAATGTTAGCAGCTGTTGTTATTATGACTACTCTTTTTATTATATGTGTATAGAAGGGAAAATCACCTGTGTGCCTTAAGTGGGAAGGGGAGGATAGTAGAGTCTTCCCCTGTCTTCCTATATTGACTGAGCCTGGGGGACCTCTACCTCTCTGTGTTGACTTGTACAAGTTCAGCATTACTTCCCTGCAATAGTTTTCTATGGCTGCTATGGCAAATTACCACAATGATGTGGCTTTAAAAACACACATTTATTATCTGAGAGTTTTGGAAATGAGAAGTACAAAATGGTTTGATTTGTGCTAAAATCAAGGAGTCAGCAAGGCTGAATTTCCTTGCCTTTTTCAGCTTCCAGAGGACGCCTGCGTTCCTTGGCTCATGTCCCCTCCTCTGTTTTCAAAGCCAACATCATTAGACTGAGTCTTTCTCATGCTCCTCTCTCTCTGGTTCTCTCTCTTCTGCATCCCTCTTTCCCTTATAAGAACGCTTATGATTACATTGGGTACACCCAGATAATCTAGGATAATCTCTCCATCTCAACGTCAGCTGATTGGTCGACTTCACCTCATCTGCAACCTTCATTCCCCCTGGCCATCTCTATTCATTTCCCAGGTCTGCAATTGCAAATTACCACTGAATGGGTGGCTTCAAACAACAGACATTTATTGTCTCACAGGTCTAGAGGCTAGAAGTCCAAAGTCGAGGTGTCAGCAGGGCCATGCTCCCTGAGCCTCTCAGGGAGGATCTTTCCTTGTCTCTCCCTAGCTTCTGGTGTTGCCAGAGATTTTTGGTGTTCCCTGGCCTACAGCTGCAACACCTCACTGTCTCTCTGCCTGTGTGGTCACATGGTGCTCTCCCTGTGTCTCTCTGCATCTTTACGTGGCTGTCTTCTCATAAGAACACCAGTCATTTTGGATTACGAGTCCACTTGCTCAGGTATGACTTTATCTTCACTAGTTACATCTGCAATAACCTTATTTCCAAAAAAGGTCACATTGTGTGGTCCTAGGGGTTAGGACATCAACATATCTTTGTGGTGGGGAGACACAATTTAACTCATAATATCATGCGAGTTAACGTATTCACAGGTTCTGGAGATGAGGATGTGGACATCTTCAGGGGGCCATTATCCCACCTACCATACCTCCCTTCACTCCCGATTGGGATGAGAAGATGATAGTGTAGAGTGGATGGAGATAATTTTTCCCCAACCTTGAGATGCTAACAGCTCAATGTCCATTACTGCAAAAAAGGTAGACCCCAAATGACACATGCAGCACAGCTAGACATGGTATTGTCAGAAAGGGTTGTAGTCCACAGGAGTAGGGAAGGGAGATGGAAAGACAGGAAAACAGGAAGAAATTAAATCCCTACAACATATGGTCAAATCTCATCCCAACTGAGCTTTCACGTAAGGTGTCTGAATCCGTTCTTGGAAGTGTCTTTTCCCCTCCTGTTCGCTAAAATTTGCTCCATATTGAATTGCTTTTCTCCCCTACACCCCCACCAACCACCAGCTCCCTTCAGCTGGCATTGGCCTCTGTTCCTCTGCTGATATTTGAAGCATGTGGGTGGGTCTCACTTTCCCAGCAAAATCTTTTGTTCCCCCGTATCGATTCACCAATTATCACCTCATCCCCATTCTCCAATCCCTCCCCTTACAACAAAAACAACAACAAAAATTAAAGGCATAAACCGAAAGAACAGAACACCTTCAGCCTTCATAGCATCCCTGAGAGAGAAAACCTATGTGTTAACAAGAAAGATGATCTGTTCTGTATTTCTTTTTCCCTAGGAAAACATACTCAGGATTTTATTTCATGAAAAGATTGTATTTCCTTGATTGGGAGGGTAATTACTCTTCCAAAATAGACTTGCTGTTAAGTAACCTTATCCATGCAAGTGACATGGTATATGAGTGAGAAATGTGGGCAATAGGTATATTTGATTATCCACACTGCTATCTTATCTGACTGACCTTAGAGAAGTTATTTGGTCTCCTTGGGCCTCAGTTTCCTTATCTGTAAAATGAGGATTTTAAAAAGGGCCTAATTTATAGGTCTGTGATGAGGATTAAAGAAGCTAATAACAGATAGCGTGCACGTGCCAGGTGCCGGGTACGGCGCTCAACACTTTTCATGGATTATCGCATGAGTTTGTGTTACGTCCATTAGCACAGGGTCTGAGGCTTCGCCAGCAGTCAAAGAACCGTCACTATTTTTGTGAGTACGTGGCTTGCTTTATCCAGTCTGCCGCTGGAAGCAAAATATTCTTTCTATCCTGGATGTCCAGTCTTGGAACCAGCTCCGAATCCATTGAAAGGCCCCCGGTGTCTCTGGGGGGTTGGTACCTTCAGACGTTATTGTACTACATTTTTGTTCAATGAGTCAGAGCCAAAGGACTTGGTTGGTAAAAAATTTAAATCAGATCGGTGAGAAGCAGCAATCTTCATCTCCCCCACTGCTCGGTGGTGCACCTTTGCCACCAGGTCAGGGAAATCATCAATCCCGGGGAGCAACTACAAAGCTGTTTCCAGAGCCAATTTCCTGCTGAACTGTGTGTTACACTCTTAGCAACATTCCAAAAATTATACTCACTTCAAAGCCAGCTTTGATCTGCCCCCCCCCTTCTCCCCCAGCCTTTGCCGAGAAGCGCATCTCCAGGAGTAGAGTTCACCTTGAAAGGCTGAGACGCCTGTGAGCAGAGCTCGGATCTTCCTGAGAGGAAGGGAGGGAGGCCCCAGAACCAAAAAAATAAAAAATAAAGAAAAGAAAATCCGTGGGAGGCCTCACTTATTCTCTGTGGCCCACTGCCCTTGCCTTGGCAGCTCAGTTCCTTCTTGGGGTGAGCAAAACCATCAGCCCAGGCTCTGCCCTCCACAGAACAGCAGCAGCCGCAGCTGATCTCAGCATTGTTGCCCTCACGTGGTTTTGGTGTTGTTGCTTAAGCAGGGAGCTGCTTTGGGTTTCTCACTCAGAGCTGCAATGGGAGGTATGTAACCATCACCCAGGGCTAGGGCAGGAAGGAAAAGCTTGCCCTGAAGGGGAGATACTGTACCGGTGCCTTTCAGGGAAAGGCCTTTGTTTGATACTGTCAGGCATCAGATGCACCAGACAATTTTTTGGAAGGAGGAATTCTTGGAGCAGCTCATCTTTCCTTCATTTTACCCACTCCCTTTCCCTCACTCCTAGATTACAATGTGGAAACGGAGGTACACTAAGAGACTTGCTCACCAAACAAGATGCCTGTGGATTCCAGAGTGATTCGCAAATCCCAGTTCTAGCCCAAGAGAAAATTCCCTCAGAAGCCGAGCAAAAAGAAAGGGGCAATTCGCTGCAAATGCCTCATGCATGGATGTGGTGCTGGAGTCTCGGGGGGTTGTAGGGATTGGGCGCTCTAAACCCAGTAGATGTGCCGCGCTGGCTTCATTTGTGAATTGGGAATCCTGGGGCTTCCCTAGGCAGGGAGTTTTTAAAATAATAGTTACCAAGTTTAAGGAATTTATCTCCACCTATTTGGGAGTAGGAGCAAGGGTGCGTAATGACAGCCTGGAGGAGGAGCAAAGCACTGCCACCTGCTTGCTTGTGACCTTGAAAACCCCACCTCACCTGTCTAAGTCTTAGGGTCCTTGCCCAGGAAATGGGGATTTTGTGGTGAGGATGAGTGATAAAAATCCATGTAAAGCACTTCTCCCTGTAACTGACACAGTTCTTGCCCTACAAGTTCATAGTTGAGTTGGAGTGAATCAAGAAGCCTTCACTGAAAGGGGTCTCACACTTGTCTGTCTCCCTAGTATGTTGCCTTGCATTTGATGGAGATTCGAAGTGCGTTGACTAGTTTGAGTGGCCTTCAAGGTGATAGTTCAACATGTTGAGAAAAGTCTCCATAAGGGAACCTTGTGACAAAGTATTGTGTAAAATAAAGAATCTGTGTAACCACTCCAATATTATTCTATTATTATTATTATTGGTTATTGTTATTATAGGTTATTATTATTGCTATTTTTGGCTATAAAAGACAACAATAACAACAATCACTGCTTACTGACATATGACATTTAGTACAGTGCTTAGCACAAAGTTAGTGCTCCGTGAAGGTTAAACAATAGTGAGAAAAAAACACTGCCTGCTTTTCAAAACATTGATTTCTACATGCAGTTTTAGCCTTGCATCTGTGAGATCATGGCGGGTTTATTTATATTTCTCTTTTTATGAAAGCTTAGTGGTTGTGTTGAGTGAATGCAAACAGTTACCATAGGTCCTTAAAAAGGAACTCTGAGACGTGTATTGAGCGAGCGCTGAACATTTTCAGGATGTGACTGGTTCCCTGGGGCCCACTGCATCAGGCTGACCATTCTGAGAATTAATAGCCACCCTGACACTTGAAGCCCATCAGGAATGAGATGCTTGCCTCGTCTGGGAGGACGGTGGGACACGTCACCACCTGCACATTTCCCTATAAGCTCTTACCTGCCGAATTAGCAAGCTGCAGCTATTATGTTAGACAGAGCCACAGCTGAGCCCGCAGTTTGATTTTTGTCACCATAAAGGCAGGACTGGAATTGACACTGGAGTAATTAGGAATGAATTCTCAGATCTTGACTTATCAAGCACACTGCCAGGGAGGGAGACAGGAGCCGTGTGGCAGTGTTTTGGAAGCTGAGATGGTGACCTTGCAGGCTGACCTCACTCTTAATCTTTCTATTAGAGAGACCAGTAAGCATTTGGCCAGCACCTCCTGTTAGGCTGACAACCAGAGCAGTTTGTTTGGGATTGGATTTTTTCTCCTGTTTTTTTTTTTTTTTTTTTTTGTAGCCTGTAGGCACTTAGAAGAAAAAGGAGCAGGAGAATGAAGCCAATATGGGAAGCAAAGTTACCACGGGGACAAAATGTTCTTCCGAGCAGCTTGAAATGAGCATAATTTTGGAGAATTTCTGCAATAGCAAGTTAATTCATAATTGGGTTTGCTGAGCAATCAACAATGTGTTGCTTGTATTTTCATATGCTGGGAGCATATGACTCCGTGTGTGCACTGTGTGTGTATTATAATGCTCCAGTACTTTGATACTTCACTAATGTGCAATCTCTATTTCTTGCTTTTGTCTGGGGGCCTCTCATATTACATTTAGATTGTATCCTTTATCATCCCAAATTGACATTTATGCTTTTACTTCTATTGTTTCCCTAGCTTCTCCCTGGTATGGATCAACAATTTGTTTTAATCTGTGTCACTTCTCTTATCTCCCTCGACACAGAGGAGCAGTCATTTTGCACCGCCATCCGCCTACAGAGGTTGTGCTATCGAGAGTGTGGTGGGGTCCCTCACCCTCTCCCCACTGTCTAAAGTGCTGGCGAATGTTAATTGCTTTTCCAGTTAGTTTATAAGAATGCAGAAACCGCTGAATGCAGCTTGACTGGTTTTGATGAAAGTAATGGAATGCTAGTGCCTATGAATAAATAAATCTGATTTACATAGAGGACTATTGTGGTATTGGGTAGGAAGCCTCTGAATGCAAGCAAATTATAGTTTAAGGACACATTATTCCTTGGCTTTTATTCTAAGTAAAGGAGAAGAGCTCAGGTTTCCTTGGGTTCCCAGAGCAGGAGGCGAAGAAGTAACCCCTTGACCTAAGAGGAAAAATGCTTTCTGAGAGCAGCGTTGATCTGAAACTTAAGGGGGATGCATTTTGTTTGGAGAAAAGCTGTAGATCTAGGTCTCACTTCCTGAAATCCCCTTACAGAAAGCATATAGAATAGCAAGTGGTGAAGAATTTATGAGAAGCAAACTGAAAATGCATGAGTGCCTATCAGAGTGCTTTGGTGAAATAACTGGAGAACATTCTTAGAGGAAGACGGGATCACAACTATTATGACTATCACGATATCCAGTTGTATTTGTGTTTCCTAAATTCCCACAAGAGTGTGTGGCCACTAGAAATGGAATAAATCAAGACATTCTTTTTTTGGACAAGAAAAGGCAAGTGTGGTAGAAGTAAGAGGACTCACATCAGGGCATCTGCATTTCGGAGTGCCTGAGGATTGTTCTGGGATGAGTCCATCTGGCAGGAAAGGAGATGGGAATAGAGAGGCTATGGGAGGCACAATTCAAGTAGATGCTCAGACTAAAAATGCAAAACTGCTACGTTTCAGAAGTGACCCTATTGGTGGCTTCCGATAAATGAATGAGGATTAAACGCCAAAATTAAATCACTTAAAAAATATTTGTATGGGCCAGGCGCGGTGGCTCACACCTGTAATCCCAGCACATTGGGAGGCCGAGGAGGGTGGATCATCTGAGGTCAGGAGTTCTCGACCAGCCTGGCCAACATGATGAAACCCTGTCTCTACTTAAAAAAAAAGAAAAAAAAGAAAAAAAAAATCAAAAGTTAGCTGGGCATAGTGGCGGGCACATGTAATCCCAGCTACTCAGGAGACTGAGGCAGGAGAATTGCTTGAACCCGGGAGGTGGAGGTTGCAGTGAGCCAAGCTCATGCCACTGTACTGCAGCCTGGGCAACAAGAGCGAAACTCCATCACACACACACACACACACACACACACACACACACACACACAAATTGCATGGGCAAGGTACTATTGTAGATGCTGAGGGCACAGCAGCAAATAAAGCCAAGTCCCAGACTGTGTAGGACACTTACATTCTCACACCCAGCTCGCAGCAAATTATAAACTCTAAGGAGATAAATAATTGGGGGAGATCTTGAAACTTGACTACAGGCTTAACTGGGTAAGATTGCCAGAAAACAGGAACAGTTTTCTGTGTATTTAGTGCCATTCATAACATGACAGCATCCACAGTGACTAAGCAAACAGCCCAGGGGAGCAAGGGTGTGAGTTAGGAGTTAAGTAAGAATCAGCGACAATAAAAATGAACACCTGACATATTTTGCCCATTCTAGGGTCCTCTGTCTATAAATATGTTTGAAACTAGGTTATTATCCTCTCTCACCCATGCTTATCTCCCAAATTCTTCTTAATCATTTCTCGGGATATATTGATAGGCTATGGATTAAATATGAAATTACTGCAAATCTCAAGCACCCAAAGATTTATGGACTGAGGCTTAGGCTTTATATCAAATCAACCATCTAAGAAAATATATGATTTCACCATAATATTAAAAATTACTGGCAGTATCTTCATCTTATCCGATTGGTGTTGTCCTGATGATAAGCTCCAGTAAGCAGAGAGAGAAATTGTGTGATAAATTATGGAACAGACATTGAAAAATATATTTATTACATTTGGATGTGCAAGGATTTCACTCGCTGTTTACAGAAAAAGAGTTTGTGTTGTAACGCCTACTTTGGTTCCAAATATTCTACAGTCTCTAAAGACTAGCTGATCTTCCGTTGGCCTCATTCACAGGAGCTGAGTTCCTAGGTGGGAAAACTGTGTAGTGATTACAGTGAAAGTATTTGTTCTAAAAGAAAGAGTTTCCTGGTCAATGTGAAGAATATCCACAGAGAGGAGAATCTAGGTCCATGTTTCTCAAAGTGTAGTCCATGGACCAGCACGTTGTCAGTCCCTGTGAGCTTTTGAGAAATGTATACTCCCTGAATTAAAGTCAGCCTCTTAACAAGACCCCCAGGTGGTACATAACTGTTTGAGAAATGAGAAAAACAAACTATGATAGACGGGAAGCCAGACAGGAAGAGAGAAGTTCTTAATGTATCTCAGGGAGAGTGCTCGATGGGAGGCATGACAGAAATTATATTAGTAATAAAAATAAAACAAAATCATGGTTAATGTTTATTAAGCACTTATGAACAGACATTGTACAAAGATTACTTGACCTCATGAAATCTTCATGAAGACAGCCCTGTGGGAATACTAGTATTACCCCAACTTTACAAATACAAAGATGAAGGCTGAGAGGATTATAGAACTTTCTCTGGCTACCAAAGCTTGCAAGTAGCAGAGCCAGGATGCACAATCACACTTATCTGATTTCTTACACATTTCAGTGAAGTCTCGTGAGTCAGAAACTCTAGTGGACAGGGCCAGCCATATTGGAGGGAAATGTTGAAATATCAAGAAAAAAGAGTCATGAAGTAGGAACTGTCTTTGTACATAAGGAGAAAAGGAAAACTGGCAAAATGGTCTTTTAGGTTCTACTAGCATATGCCTCCCTTTGAAATCCCCAGCTAGAAACCTGCAGTCATCCTTGGTTCTTCCTTTTCCTCATGACCCATATCCATGAGACTTCTGATTTCCATCATGTCCCCTCCTTAGTGTACATTGACTGTGTCCCTGGCTCTTCAAGTGCACCTGCTGCCGTACTTCAGACTTCATCATCAGTAGCTGGGTCTTGAGCAACATCCTCCAAATTGGCCCCTGCAGCTCCATACTCTCCCTTTTCCAGCCCCTCTATCATGAATCACCACTATCTCCCTAGAACCCAATTCAACCATGTTCCTTTTCTTTCTGACTCTGTGCTAGATGCTGATAAAACACACATCCTGCCCTCAAGGAAGCAACAAGCCCAGGGAAAGTCCTCACACTCTGCCTTGTCTACCACTCCACTCCTATCTCACCTTCCTCTCTCTGTGCTTGTGCACATCACTCTTGTATTTGTCTTCATACATATCCCTTACAGGTGAGCAGAAATCAGGCGCAGTCCTTGGTTCTCAGCCACTTCCTGCTTCTCCTCAGTCACTCTCTTTCCGCTGCCCAGGACGTTCCCTCCTCCTTAATTATCCTGTGGACACCAACCCATCCTTCAAGGGCCAGCTCAGCTGTGCCTGCCTCTGTGAAGCCTTGTCCTTAGCCTTACCTCGATGTAAGCACTCACTCCCTCCTCTTTCAGATCCATCAGCATTTGTCTTCCTTGTTTATTGCTCCTCCTAGACCAGGATGTAGATAGATTCCCATCATGTCCCTGGAACAAAGAAAGGGCAAGGAGACAGTAGAATGGCTTACAGGCCAAAAACCTGAACTTTCAAACCTGTTTTTGGGTTTAAGACAGTTTAGATGCTTTCCCGCAGTGCCTCTGTCTCTTATACTCTAATCGAAGCCATGAGGGCCAGGTGCAGTGGCTCATGTCTGTAATCCCAGCACTTTGGGAGGCCAAGGCAGGTAGATCACCTGAGTTCAGGAGTTTGAGATCTGCCTGGCCAACATGGCAAAACCCCATCTCTACTAAAAATACAAAAAATTAACTGGGAGTGGTGGTGTGTAGTCCCAGCTACTCAGGATGCTGAGGCAAGAGGATCGCTTGAACCCGAGAGGTGGAGGTTGCAGTGAGCTGAGATCACACCACTGCATTGCAACCTGGGCAAGAGTAAGACTCTGTCTCCAAAACAGAAAAAAAAAAAAAAGCCATGGGAAGAGGTTATAGAATGTTTTCAGGCTTTAATTTATGATCCAAGCACACCACCTGGTCTACCTGCCACCTCTGTGCCAACAGCCTTGTTTGCATCTGAATAGAAATAGGATTAATTGATGCATAAATAATTTAAATTACCTGTATAATCTCAGAACCTCCGCCGCTGAGGTAGAAAGACGGCTTGGGTGACTTCAAATCAGAATTATGTCCCCAGGGGATAGGTTGTCAGATTCAGTCCACACTTGAGGTCCTAGTCATGTCTGGTCTGCATGGTAAATGAATGCCACATGTATTAGCTCATTGATTTCTCCTAGCAGCCCTGTAAAATAAATGTTTTAACTTCCATTTTACAAATAAGCAAATCAGGGCCCTGGATCTATTGAATACTCTGCCCACATAGCTCCCTCCTGCACTTGAAAGTGGGAGAGTTGGGCATTAACTCTCGGGAAGGAAGCCTAGTATCTCCCACTGTCTTATGTTGCCCCACCCAGAACGAACTCTCTTTCCCGGCCATCACCTTTCTGTCAAACGTTCTCAGGGTGCGTGTGCGTTGAAATAAAGAGATAAGGTGTGACTGTCAAGCAGAAACATGCCAGAATAAGGCATACATTAAAGTCTATCTTAATGCTTCGCAATTGTGCCTGTGGTGTGAGCATGCTTTTGTGTTTATATGTGTGACCAGTTGTCAGTGCTGACAGAGTGTCCAAGTCCCGGGTCTCCTTATTTCTGTTTTCTTATTGCTTAAATAGACCATATGGAGGACAGGATGCTTCATTTTAGCTCAGGGATCTGGTTGCATCGTCTCCCCACATCCAAACATCAGTCCCATATTTGTCTTCATGCATATTCCTTACAGGTGAGCAGAATCAGGTGCAGTTTTTGGCTCTCAGGCCCAGTTAGCTGAACACAGATGACACGCAAAGTGCTCTTGCTGACTTCTCTGTCAGTGTCGTGGGGACCAGCTCTGATCCATTTCTGTCCATGAACGCTTGCCAGGAACCATTCAGGCGAGTCAATAGGATGCCCATTGATGGGCCAAACGTTGTTTTTCTCGACAGGAGCATGCAGAGTAGGCAAGAATGTCCAACTGGCTGCGTCTGACCTGTCAGCCAATTTTTATCTCTCCAGGCAATAGCTTTAAAAATGGTAAAATATCTGGAGTTCATGACATAGGTTAGCACTTCTTTCAACTCAAGGTGGCAGCAGCATGAAGAACGCATTCATCAAAACCAAAGGGACTCCACTGAAATGGATACATCAGAAACATCTGAAACTTATTTCCCAGCACCCTTTGTCAAAGTGAAGTGGGAGGACCACCTGCATTAGAAGCGCCTGGAGAGCTTGAGATTGCACGTCTTGTCTAAAGGTTCCATCTAGAGGCAAAACCTGGGGCTTTAATGGGGTCTGACTTCATGTCTAATCCATATTACAAAATGTGTCTCAAGATCCTCTTTCTACCATGCCTTCAGGTAGAAAGGGAAAAAACACTTAGGTATCATTTCATAAGCCCCAGAATGGCTAAGATTACAAAGACTGAGAACACCAAATACTGGCAGGGATGTAGAGTACCTCACATACTCTACATGTGGTAGATGTGTAAACTGGTACAACCATTTTGGAAAACTGTTTGACATTCTCTTATACAGTTAAACATATACCCAACAATCCCACTCATCAGTATTGACCCCCCAAATAAAAATATATGTTCAACTGTAGATTTATGTGTGAATGTTCATGGCAGGTTTGCTTCTCAGTAACCCCAAGCTGGAAATAAATCAAACGTCTATCCACGTGTGAATGAATGAACAGACTTGAATAGCATCATACAATAGAATACTATTCAGCAATACAAAGGAATAAGCTACTGACAACTCAACAGCATGGATCAACCTCAAAAATTTTATGGTGAGTGAAAGAAGTCAGACATAAAATAGTACTTGCTTATCATTCCATTTATATAAATTCAAAACATGTAAAACTAACTTATGATGATAGAAATCATGGGTGTGACCTCCAGAGGGTTGAGGATTACCTGGAAAGGGGCACGAGGGAACTTTCTGGAGTGGTGGAAATATTCTCTACCCTGAGAAAGCCGATAGTTACATGGGTATATATATTTGTCAAAACGTTTCAAATTATATGTTTAAGACACTGCCGGTGGGAGTGTAAATTAGTTCAACCATCATGGAAAGCAATATGGGGATTCCTCAAAGAGTTAAAAGCAGAAATACCATTCAACCCAGCAATCCCATTACTGGGTATATAACCAGAGGACTATAAATCATTTTATCATAAAGAGGCATGCACATAAATGTTCATCGCAGCACTATTCACAATACCAAAGACATGGAATCAACCTAAATGCCCATTAATGACAGATTGGATTTTTAAAATGTGGTACATATACACCATGGAATACTATGCCGCCATGAAAAGTACAAGATCACGTCTTTTGCAGGGACATGAATGGAGCTGGAGGCCATTATCCTTGGCAAACTAATGCAGGAACGGAAAACCAAATATCACATGTTCTCACTTATAAGCTGGAGCTAAATGATAAGAACTTATGAACACAAAGAAGGAAACAACAGACACTGGGGTCCACTTGAGGGAATAGGGTGGGAGGAGAGAGAGAAGAGCAGAAAAGATAACTATTGGGAACTGGGCTTAATGCCTGGGTGATGAAATAATATGTACAACAAACTCCCAAGACACATGTTTACCTATGTAAAAAACCTTCACATGTACCCTCAAACCTAAAATAAAAGTTAAAAGAAAAATAAAATAAAAATAAAGTTCAGGGTTGAGTATGATGAACCTGAATACAATTTTTAAAAATAAAAATAGGAAAGAAAGACCCACTTAAAGATGAAAATGAAAAATCACCTGTATTCTTCCCACACAGAAATACTCCTCTTTATAAATTTTGTTGAATTCCTCTCTATTGTTTTGCATATATATATATATAATTAAATACTCCTCAACTTGTCATTGTAAAAGAAATGATTTCTATATGTAAACTTCACCTTAGTTTTTAAAAAGCAGAGTGGGAGAGAAATGGGTGTGGCTACAAAAGAGCAACAAGAAAGACCTTCTTAGCCAGGCATGGTGGCTCACGCCTGTAATTCCAGCACTTTGGGTGGCCAAGGCGGACAGATTACCTGAGGCCAGGAGTTCGAGACCAGACTGGCCAACATGGGGAAACCCTGTCTCTACTAAAAATCCAAAATAGTAGCTGGGCTTGGTGGCACACACCCATAATGCTAGCTACTTGGGAGGCTGAGGCAGGAGAATCGCTTGAACCCAGGAGGCAGAGGTTGCAGTGAGCTGAGATTGCTGCCACTGCACTTCAGCCTGGGTGACAGAGTGAGACTCCACCACACACACACACACACACACACACACACACACACAAGACCTTAGTGTCTTAGCGATGGGAGTTTTCTGTATGTTGACTGTGTCAATGTCAATTCCTTAGTTGTGATATTATGATATCATTTTATAAGATGCTAGCTTTGGGGGAAACTGGACAAAGAGTACTTGGCATATCTCTGTCTTATTTCTTACAACTGCATGTGACACTACAATTATCTCAAATTAAAAACTTTAATTAAAACACAACAAAATTTGGTATTAACAGCTTGGAGTTTGATATTTTTAATTTTTAATTTTTTGGCCAGCTTCAGGTTTTAATTTGGACTTCTTGTAGGTAGCCCATTGTATTCATGTGTATGTCTGCATTTGTGTGTGTGTGTGCACATACAAGTCTTATGGGAGAGAGAGAAAAACAGAGGTGTTTTAAAATTTATTTTGATTTTTGTTTTGATTTCCCCCACAGATGGGGGCTCATAATTTAAAAGTCACCCTTTCCATTAGGCTGGGTTCATCGGTCTAAAGTCAAAAATCTCTATGCCACTTTCTACTTCTTCCCAAGGTTTTATAATTCCAAAGTGTCCTTGCTATACAAGGAGCCTTCTTCTTGAATGTTACATTATTCTACTGACATTGTAGAGTGAATAGTGCCTGTGAGCATCTTGGCTGCTGAGTCGGGGGAGATGTCAGCCACATGTGATTCTGCACATCTTCCAGGTAATGCAGTGGTGCTAATGTAGTCTCCTGGATGCAGGGACACCAACGGGGCTTATGTCACTCCCTTGGTGGCCTTAAGTGCATAAATCAATCCTTATTTTTATGCCAATCCATACAGAAGGCTTCCTTGTGTGTGCTGCACATAGGGAGGGAGGGCAGGATGCCTCCTTGAGCAAGTGGTTTGCATTCGAAGAAAGCAAGCAGTATTGGAAACTGGTTTCCGGGTATTTTTGTTTCTTTATTTAAATCCCCTAGGAAGGCTGCTCCAGCTTGGACAGAACCAGAGTGAGGGGACTTATTAGCTGGAGTGAGGTTGGTGTCAGGAAAAAAACAGAGCTCCTTCCTTGGCTTGCCTGAGGTCGCAGGATGCCACCCTTGAGTCTCCATTGCTGGCCCAGGTCCTGAGTGCCTGCCCACCCTAACTCTAAAGCAGACCTAGCCTGGTGGAGCCTGCTATAGAGAGGCTGATGTTCTGAAATACATATGCCAATGATGATAAAGGCGTACTGTAGGAAGACTAAATGCTTTTTTGAAATTATTTTGGTAGGGAATCACCAGCATTATCCCAGTTAACCCAATAGTGTCCAGGAGGTGGGTTGATACGGTTTATTTCATTCAGCAAAAAGGAAAATCAGTTAATCACAACTCTTCCTCCTACTCTTCCTCCTCTCCCTCCTTCTTCTCTGGGGTATGGGGGCATAATAACAATGGTAAGACAAATGTAAGAATTATCTTTGTCATTTCTTGTCTCTCCTATTGGCGTTTCCTTACCCTCTCTAGGAGCCCCCGAAAAGTCTATGGTTCCCATTTCATTCTCACTCCAACATCAAAACCTATCAATTATATTCCCAAGGCCCTCAAAACCCCAAGTCTTAATAGGATATTGGATGACAATGAGATTAATTTGATAACATGAAGCTTTAGCAACTTTGAAGACATTCATTTCCTCTAGGCCCATAAAGGATATTACTAATGTATCCCAGGCACCATGATAGAGCTGTGGGAGAGAGAGAGATTGTTAGGCAGATAGCTAGAGCTTTGGTCTTCTCAAAATTGCATCCAATGGGAAAACAGCACATTTAATTATTTAGTTATTACTGAAGGAGGGTGATATGCTTATATCATCCCCTGGCACAGAAGAGACACCAAAATATGTGTTAAAAGAATGTGTGGGCCAGGTGTGGTGGCTCACACCTGTAATCCCAGCATTTTGGGAGGCAGAGGCAGGTGGATCACTTGAGGTCAGGAATTCGAGACCAGCCTGGCAAACATGGTGAAACCCCATCTCTACTAAAAATACAAAAAAATTAGCTAGATGTGGTGGTGCGTGCCTGTAGTCCCATCTACTCAAGAGGCTGAAGCACGAGAACCCAGGAACACTTGAACCCAGGAGGCAGAGGTTGAAGTGAGCTGAGATTGCTGCAGTGCACCCCAGCCTGGGTGACAGAGGGAGACCCTGGCTCAAAACAAAAAAAAAAGAAGAAGAAGAAAGAAGGAAAAAGAAAGAAAAGAAAAGAAAGAAAAGAAATAAAGGGAGGAAGGAAGGGAGGGAGGGAAGGAGAGAGAAAGAGAAAAAAAAAGAGAAAGAAAAGAAAGAAAGAAAGGAAAAGAAAAGAAAGAAGGGAGGGAGGGAAGGAAGGAAGGAAAGAAGGAAGGAAGGAAGGAAAAGGGAAAGGAGGGGAGGGATGGAGGGAGGAAGGCAGGCAGGCAGGAAGGAAGGGAGGGAGGGTGAAAATCAGGATGATTCCTAGACTGTTTAAAGAGCATTTGAGAAATGCCTCTTAGAGGATGTTACAGCCTATCTTGCTTGCCAATGAAATTGCCCTAGTCTAGAAAATTGTGAGTCTATGCAAAAGCATATGAGTTTCTATTATGTTACCATCAGAAGAAGATAGTTCCAGAATACCCTGCACATTCCCTTTTCTTTCCATTTATCAAGTTCTGTTGAAGTCATCTGTCTCTCTTACTAAAGGACCAACTCCTCAAGGATAAGGACTATATTTTAGATATTACCATGTTATTAGCATCACAATCAGGCTCAGGCATACAATAGATGCTTCATAAGTGGCTGTTGAATTTATGGAATATTATTTCTGGGTCATTTTCCGGAAAGATTGCCCATAGAATGGCTTGTCAAAGAAGTGGACTCTGGACCTGAAGGACTCTAAGAGATGTTCCTCAGTGATCTTATTTCAGATTCCCTCGAATTGCCACATGGGAGAGTGGATTCTAATCAAGGTCAGCCATGAGCCACAAGCAAAAATAGAGACTGACAAAATTGGTAGGGGAAGAGTTAGGAAATTTTTCCTTATGGCTCAGGGCTATGTTTTCATGCAAGATAAGAGTCGTTGTCCCTCAGATAGGAGCACAAGTGAGCAGTTCAGCTCTGCCTCTCTGCCTTCTGTCCTCTTCATGCACCAATTCTCAAGACAACACTGTTATCTTGCCAGAAAATACAGCCCAAAGCATTACAGATGTCTGGTACAAGCGGAACCCATATTAATGGTTATTGCTTAAAGAAGAGGCATGCTCAGATCTCTTTACTGCACTCCAGGGAAATCGCAGTTTTTACTTTCTTCCAGAGCAGACCAGAGACGTAAAAAGATCAATTGAGTTTGGCCTATCTCAGATAGAGGGGGCTTTTTTAGAGGTAATTTGAATGGTAGTCGTGTGGCCTGAGACACATCCTCACAAATACAGATTTCTTAACACTTATTATTTTTTTTAATCAAGGTGCTTAGGGATGCTTAGACATAAATGTTTCAGTTTTCTATAGGAACAAATAAGTTAGTGATACTATATGAAGAATCAATGAAGAATCGATTTTAAAAAGGCATTTTTAGTGTCTGTTAACAATTGACTTATGGTTTAATTTAAATTAGCTGAGCTTTTCTTAGAATTTTATTTATTTATTTATTTATTTATTTATTTATTTATTTATTTATTTATTAGAGACAGGGTCTCACCCTGTTCCACAGGCTGGAGTGCAATGGCTTGACCATAGCTCACTGTAGCCTTGACCTCCAGGAATTAAATGATCCTCCCACCTCAGCCTCCTGAATAGCTAGGACTACAGGTGCATGCCACTATGCCAGCTATTTTTTTATTTTATTTTTATTTTTGTAGAGACAAAGTCTCACTACATTGCCCAGGCTGGTAGAATTTTTTTTTAATTCTTAGCCAATTTCTGACAGAGTGAATCATTTCTAAAGAAGAGAATTTTTTTAAAAAAAAAAAAGCATGATTTCTTTTCAAGGTGCCATTAATGGAATTAAACTGAAAATGCATTAAATGACATTTAAACTAGCCCCAAAAGAGTTATTTTTGTTCTGATAGAAAATGCCCAATTTCAAACACTTATTAAGCAATGTGTGCACACCGTATAGTTGCATAAGGTTTACAACTTTGTCAGTGCCACCTTTAGCCAAGAGGAGTTATTTGCCTTTAATTCTTACAAAAAAGCAGAAGATCGCAAACTAATGCAGCACCATTCTGACCATGCCTTATGCTATAAGCTCTGGAAATAAGATAACACCCTTTGCCCCTTGAAAAGCATTGCCATTTGTAATCATCCCAAGTTTCCAACTAAAGAGATTGTCAACAGCAAGAGGAACTTTTAAATTGCTTGCCTTTGATGAAAATGAAAATGTTATCCATGTAAAATCTCTAGGAAAATAAATTCAGGCCTGATTCCTGCTATGCAAACAGGTATATACAGTATCACCCTGAATCAGCTTTTCTCATCAGAAATGGAGCTACTGTACTTTATTATGATGTCAGAGATTGAACTTGGGTAAGAATGCACTTCTGATAATTAAGATCATATCGGGTTGGGAAAGCCTAATTCCTAACAGAAGATAAAGAGTCTCCTGATGGTATAGACTCAAAAGGCCTGTAAATTGGGCCATATAATAGTCGTAGAATATTGGGATATGTTTGAAATTCCTTATTGCTGAAATGTGCAGATAATACCAGAAGGGAGAGCACCCCAACCCCATAAACCCATTAGAAAAAAAAAAAAAAAAAAACAAGAAACATCTCTTGGAGCAGGCAGGTGGTGTATCATATGTTCCCTGGGTGGAGAATGAGCTTCTTGCCTTTAAAAGTAATTGATTTTATAGCGAAACGTGTCAAGAGCACTGGTTTTCAAAATGATTTCATTCATGTGTGTTGGGAAATAATATATACTGCTAATTGCTTCAGAAATAGCTGGATTATTTAACTTTGGTTTTGATGGGAGTTGGAAGGAAGATCTTGAGCCCTTATGCCTTTTCCCTTATCGCAGATTAATAGCTGTTTTGAAGCTGTGTCTACTTCTGCCGTTTCAGAGATGAAATCTGCATCCCCTCACTTTCTTGTGTAGGGCACTAGCTACAGTGTTCTTAGTTCAAACTCTATGAGTGTTCTAAAGATAGCAGTGTGACATTTCTGTTTCAATAAAGCCCAAATAGTAGGCGAGATATAAAACACCAGAGAAGAAAAAAGATATGTTTGCTGATTTCACCGAGGTCCGTATTGAGCTGCCTAGGTGAACAGTTGAAAGTCGGGAGTCTGACTGCAGGTGCAGGAGGGGGAGAGAGTGTTAACTTCTGTGAGGCATCATCTGTTGGCTGCTTAGCAGCACACCTCTTGCTGCAATTCCATCGTGAAGGTCTCAGTCCCGTACAGACTAATGGTGAGTGGATGTAACATGGGACCTGCGAAAGGAAAGGTGGTTGTTTCTTGTTCTGTGGCTTTTCTCCTCAGTTGTGTCTTCAATGAGCTAAAGTGAATGTGCTGATTTACAGTCTGTATTTGCTCATGGTAGCTGTCTCATTATTAATTATTCAGGGTCTTCTTCCATCTTACACACATGTGTATGTGTGTTCATTATATGTATATGTATGTTTGAATGAATGAACGATGAAACAAACAGGCATAATTAGTAGGGTCGAATCATTGTCCATGGTCAACACTAATTGACCCTACCAATTATGCCTGTTTGTTTCATCTTTCATTCATTCAAACATACATATAATATATAATAAACATACATACATTTGTGTGTAAGACTGAAGGAGACCCTGTTGAATTAATAAAGAGACAGTGCATGTACCTCTTCCTCCAGGAAGCCTTCCCTCATCCGCTAAGCCAAGAATCAGCAATTTTTTTTTCCTGTGAATATCCAGATAGAAAATATTTCAAGCTTCATTTTGTGAGCTGCACGCAGTCTCTATCACATATTCTTCTTTTTCACAATCCTTCAAAAATGTGTAAAACATTCTTAGCTCAGCGGCTGAATGTGGTCCATGGCCATCGTTTGCCCTTTTGCCAACCCCAAAAACAAACCAAGTGTCTCCTGTCTTCCCCACCAACCATAGCAGCCTACATGTTGTATTGAAAAGAGCTAAACTCTAGACTCCTGGAAAGGGGGTTTGTATCTTTGCAGCCCCAGCCTAAGCAGTGGCAAGAATTCATTTTTCAAATATAAGGTGATCTCCACCTTCCAATTTTATATTCCACCTGGGAAAACAAGGTCATGTGCAGAAACCAGCAAAGTGACAATTCAGAGCACAGTCAGTGTTCTTGACAGGACCTTGACAACTTTGACTTTCTGGGCGATAACCCCAAGTAAAGAAATTAGTTTCAAAAACTGCCCTGTAAGTTCTCAAAATGGCTTTTAGAAGGCATTTGCTCTGTACTTTGTTAGGCCTTCAGCTAGGTGTTTGTTTGTTCTTTGTTAACACATGACTTTTAAAAATTAAATGTTTTTTTAAACAAAAACTTCAGAGATGAACAGCAAAAATGGTAAGGGGTGTGTGATGTTGTGAGCAGCAGGCTCAGAAACAGCCCAAAGATTGACAGCGTGACCTCAAGGATGGAGACAAAATAAATCAAAAGGAAATACACAGCTATATGACTGCATAGTACAATATGTTTTCTCTTAATAGGTTTTCAGTCATCAATTAAATGTTGAATTATGCTCATTATGCTCTCTTTAAAAATGCAGCCAAATTTAGCTTCCAATTTTGAATTATTATATCCACACAGCATGGTTAAAATAAAAATATCGAGCGTTTGCAGACAGTGAGTTGGGTTTGTCTGGGAAGTTCACGCATTTCGACTAATTCATTTATGAATAAATTGTGAAAAAAAAAAGGCACATTCATGACCCAGGACCAACTAGAGTAAGGAGCCAGGGATGGGATGGCCTGGGCTGACAATGACTTCCTACCTGAGGCAAGGTACTTACGCTCTCTAAACTTCAGCCTCCTGATCTGTATAATGGGTATCTCCTTCCACCCCGGTATGGTCACTGTGATGATTATACCATTATCTATGTAAAGTTCTTAAAACAAAAGCAGGTGGTAAAAGTGCTAACAAAAAATTAGCAATTGTTATTATCATTATCATCAATATTGTTAACGAATAAGTGTGAAAATGAATTTGACACACACAGTGTGCCAAAGGAGATGACAGAAAAGTGTAAATATGAATATGGCGAAGACATCTAGGATTGCACCTTATAGGAGGTGGTACTTGATCTGGATTATCAAACCAATTTTAGAAATCAAGTTAAACTGGGACTGATTCCCCCAGAACACATATTATCCTGGACAACTTTCTTTGGTTAGGTTGAGAAAGACTGTTTTGTAGAAGAGTAAAACCTGCCCACATAATATTACATCAGATCCTATTATAAACTTTCAAATGTTTTGAATTTCCAGCACCATATCACATTAATTGTTTTATCCCTAAACTATCAGAGAAAGCAGCATCGTAACAGGGTGGAACAAATGCATTTAACTCAGAAAATAAGACATCCCTCCTCCTAGAAGGGGAAAGATTCCAATTTCCTTTCCCAACATTTTCTTTAAAATTGTTTTGGCTTCAGACCATACCTCATCTTATAGCCAAAATGTAACCTGGTAGGAGTGTAGACATCCCCATTTGTCGTCACCTTTAAAAGCAAGTACTTGAAAGGGTCTGTTTTCCCCTGGAAAACAAGTACCGACGTCAAGCCTAGCCACTGATGTAACACGATGAAAGCTGCTTCAGAGGAAGAAATTGGAACGAGGGAGTTTGGCTGGAGCAATGAGACATGTCGAGAGCCTTTGGGTATTAACCAGACTGGCAGTGTGATCCCTGGGAGGGAAAAAAAGATAGCACCCGCCTGTCTGACTCAGGGCATGCCTATATCGCTCGAACCTTCCCGTCTTCCCACAAGGAAACTCGGCTCCAACCCATTCAGGGCAGCCTTCCAGGGCCTGGCATGTGTGTGCTCAGCATCACGGGCAGCTAGCAAAGACCAGTGCAACGGAGGAGGCTTAGCTTAGTACGCGTTCGGCAGGACGGGTGTGCAGGCTGCACTGCCCTTGAGTCGTCCAGGTAGGCAGAATGATGGCTTTTATTGACTTTCTGAGACTGGAAGCAAAGAAAGGGGGTGGGAAACAAAACAGTAGGTGGCATTTTAGTTGTGCCCTCATGAGTGCGAGCGGGAAAGGTCAGAACACCTCAGGGGACGAGGACAGAGCCAGGGCAAGAGTGTTCCCCAGAAAGCTAGACAGCAATAGGACAAGGTACTGCTCTACAAACCGAGAGAGAAACAGGCGTGAAAAGAGCCGTTAGTGCAATGGAGTGTCGTGAATTATCTGTCAGTGCCGATGGCACTCTTGTTAGGATTCTCACACTTCTCACATGTTGTCCTGGTCTACTTCCTGGGACAAGCTTTTGTGAGCCAAAGACCCTATTATGAGCCTAGGCAGTGCCATTTTTCTGTACATCCCTCTCTTTTCTGTGAGTTTCCAACCCCATCATTTAGGAACCCCCTGGAATCTGATGGACAGGACTGATGTGGGTCACAGGTGCCAAAACTGTACAGACAGCTATGTTAATTACACCGCACCTGTTTCCCCAGGTTAAGCCGTTGCTATTGGAAACTGTGATCTAATGAACCGTTATTGCAACTCCCCTTCAGTCATGTAACAGACCTTGGACTTGGAGCTCAGTCCCTTGTGCAAAAGGATAAGGAGAGTAATGAACGAGAGTGGCGGGTGGGAAAATAGCATCTGTACATGGTTCCTGGAGGTGGTGAAGGAGAGAAGTTGGTTCCACCTGCAGGGGAAGAGAGTGGTCCAGGAAGGTACTCCAGGAGGATCTGAGAACTAAAAGATGAGAAAGCCTCTGCTAGTGGCTGGCATTCATGACACACGGACTAGAACAGACCAAGTCATTTTAGATGTCTCCGTAAATTGCCAGCACTGTATTTGGCATCCCCTCCGTTCCTAAAGGTGTTTTTCCAATAAATCCATGGCAACATCCAGAACTGTGCAATCGCATTAAACAAAACAGGTATGATTTTTTTTTTTCGATTTCCCCAGCTCATTTTCTGTATCTCTACCCAATATGTTGCCGAGCTGTGAGCACCCTCAGGCTTCCATCTAAATAATTTTTAAACTTTTTATTTCTTTTACCACTTTGCACTTTTTGTTCCCAGAATGAACCCCTTCTACTATTGGAAATTTCCTAAGACAAACAAGTTTCTCTTCCTGGGTAGCAATTTCCATTCATGAAAAATCGCCTTGTATGCAGTCAGGAAGTAGAGCAGGTTGGGAAGGTCTGTAATTTGTTTCCCATCAACTAATAATCTTATTGTGATGAGTAATGTAGTCCTGTTAATGTCTCAACAAGGTTATGGATTGTGCTGAGTGTCAGTAGAGAAGCCGACAGCTTTGTACAGCGAAACCATTCATTCTCCTTTTTACACAGTATAGTTTCTTAAACAGCTTGCAATAGATCACATGAGCTTTAGCAAACAATAATTAAATGAATGTACATACAAAAACGATTAACGATATGCCAATAGGACTTTTACTCAGAGGTTGATTCCGTTTTTGTGTTTTCCAGTGTGCTTTTATTTTTAAGGACATGACAAATATTTTGGAAACAGATTTACCAAGTTTTCAGGCTGCCTTTCTCCCTTGTTACAGAGTAGCCTCAGTGTCTCTGCCTGAAATGACTCCTACCGTTAAGCAAGTCTTTCCCCCATCCATTGAAGCAAGTCTATCCTATTCTTAGCATTCAGCATGATGTTTAATTTTATTGTTGTATTATATTTTTAAAGTTAACATACAGTAAAATTGGCTTCACTGTGTACAGTTCTGTAGATTTTAACACAAATACAGATTTCTGGAACTGTCACAACTGCAGGAACCCAAGACAACCCTTTCGCCTCGAAAATTTCCCATGTTCTCCTTTTGTAGTTACTTACACACCCCAGCCCTGTCTCAGTCTCTCCTAGTCGCTAATCTGTCCTTGTCACTATAGTTTTGTCTTTTTGAGGATGTCATCTAAATGAAATTATAGCTTTTGAAACTAATTTCTTTCATTCAGCATGGTACCTTTGCAATGTATCCAAGTGGTTGTGTGTATCAATAGTCCATCCTTTTCTTTAATTAACTTCTTTAATAGACAAATAACATTTGTATATATTTATGGTATACACCACGATGTTTTGATATATGTACATTGTGGAATGGCTAAATCAAGCTACTTAACATATTCATTACCTCACATACTTTTCAGTTCTTTGTGGTGAGAACACTTAAAATCTACTCGCTCAGCAATTTTCAACAATGCAATACTTTGTTATTAACTCTAGTCATTCCTGCTTTTGCTGCATAGTACTCCATGAATTATACTTGGTAGTATATGAATTACTATACTTTGTTTATTCAGTCACTTGCAGGACATCTGGTTGTTCTCAGTTTTTAGTGACGAGGAATAAAGCCGCTACAAATTTTCATGTGCAGATTTTGGGTTGAACATTAAGTCTGCATTTCTCTAGGGTAAATACCTAGACTTGGGATTATTAGGGTGTGTGGTAAGTGTAACATCACGGGAAACTGGCAGACTGTTTTCCAGAGTGACTGTCTCATTTTGCATACCCACCAGCAATGTGTGAGAGTTCCCATCATGGCAATGTGGTTAGCTTTCATGAAAAGTAAAACACGTATTTCTAGCATGATACTGTATTTTATCATGAGCTGCTTCTGGTTAATTCTGTAAGTCATTTTTTTTTATTCCCTAATGAAATAGTCCTTACATTTTCTGTTGGTTAACGAAAAAGAAAAGCAAAGTTTGCCTGCCTGCTTTTCTCAATTCTGTTTGTGGTTTCTCCTTCCGGTCAGACCGCATGTGTTTTCATTAGAAAAATGTTGAGTCATGGGTATTTGTTTCATCCATGGAATTGGCATGATGGCGCTCAGAGTGTTCAAAGACATACAGAGAGATGAGGACTGGATGATTGGAGGAAACCCAGGAGGTGACGTATCTTCCTATCCTCCTCTTTCATTTTCCCTTCATAAGTCTTGCTCCATTTCATGCATGCAAAGAGTACCCTGAAAATCACGTGTCTCCACTGCTCTCCATCATCGTCTCCACTCAGCAACTCAGAACCCAGGGCAGGAATTCTGACTCTGAACCTTGCAAAGAAAGCAATACAGCACATGTATTCCGTGTGCTTAATGGAAGACTCCAATTTGCCATGCTCTGTTATCTAGAATTAAACACAAAAGACAGTTGATAAATACCACATTCAGTTGAAAACACAAATGAATCAAAATGTTACAGTTTCTCTCCATAGGTAATAATTAACATTCTTGTGAATTGCTCTGTGTGCCATGATGCATCATTTAAATGGTGTGCAAGCAAAAAACCTGCACATTGAGATGTGCATATATGTAGACCCAACAGAATAGTGACTTAGCCTTGGGAGATAAGGCTGGGGTGAGGAGAGGGGAAAGGCGTTGATGTGAAGTTTAACAATATGCCTCTGTGAAACACTTTCAAAGCAGTGTGTCATAATGGCCTCTACAAAATTTTATACATGAGCTGAAACATGAAAACAACATACATGGAAAAGTAAAGTATTTTGGTGGTTAAAAACCACAAGGGAACAAAAGAGTTAAGGTGAAGTCTTTGTGGCTTACCCAAAAGGTCAGCATAGGACATGTCTCTTTCTTTACCTTCGTCAAGGCCAGGAACTCTGTACCTCCAAAAGCCCTCTGACCCAGGGTAGGTGCCCAATCATTAATTGCTGAATGAAGGAACATGTGAACAAATGAAGACATGAATAAAGGAACGAATGAACAAATCAATGATTAAGAATTGAGGCCAAGGCAGGCGGATCACGAGTTCAGGAAATCGAGACCATCCTGGCTAACATGGTGAAACCCCATCTCTACTAAAAATACAAAAATTAGCCGGGTGTGGTGGCATGCGCCTGTAGTCCCAGCTACTCGGGAGGCTGAGACAGGAGAATCACTTGAACCTGGGAGGCACAGGTTGCAGTGAGCCAAGATTGTGCCACTGCACTCCAGCCTGGGTGACAGAGCAAGACTCCGTCTCAAAAAAAAAAAAAAATTGTTTGTCATAAGTGAACTTAGCTAATGTGTCACTGTTCTTGTGTAAGGAATTTAATTGGACAGAAGGCAAAAGGAATCTTGTGGAGAAAACTGTCACTTCTTTGGATTTCTCTCAGAGAATATAAAAGACTTTCTCAAGTGACTCCCTGCGCATGGCTTTTCTAGGCTCTATACAACAGCATTCCTCAACCTTTTTGGCACTGAAGACCAGTTTCATGGAAGACAAATTTTCCACGGAAGAGGGGGATGGTTTCGGGATGAAACTGTTCCACTTCAGATCATCAGGCATGAGTTAGATCCTCATAAGGAGCGTGCAACCTAGAACGTTCATGTGTGCAGTTCACAATAGGGTTCACACTCCTGTGAAAATCTAATGCCGCCACTGATGTGACAGGAGGCGGAGCTCAAGCAGTAGTGCGTGTTCACCCTCTGCTCACCTCCTACTATGCTGCCCAGTTCCTGTACTGGCCTGTGTCCCAGGGGTTGGGGACCCCTGCTTTACAACAAAAAAATCTGTTAAATGGAAACTCTATCCAAGCTCTATTTCCCCATGTATAAATCAGAGAAGCTTATAACAATTCAGTGGGCTAAAAATTATCAAATAAAGTCTTTCAATATATAATGTGTTGATGTTAGCTCCAATGTCAGCCCTAGAAGGGAGCAACCATAAAACATCATACTTGTCAGCATAGGGTTGAGGAAGCCATTGGATTTCATCTGATCCAATCCAAAAAGTCTTCCTAAAAGAAGCGGAATTCCATACATCTTACTTTTGATTTGCAAACTCTTAGCAAATCATCCTCTTTCTGTGCCACATCGAGTTCCTTTCTGTATCAGCAACTACACAGATGAATCAGGATTCACCCCACCCGGTTGAGTCAGAAGCCTTTAGCAAAGATTCTTTGATACAATGGATTTGTGATGAAAAGTGAACATTTTCAGGTGGCAGAAAGAGCCACAGGAGATCCTGTTAGTCAGAGTTTGGAAGTGAAATGTGTCTATTCCCACTTGGGGTGTGTGGGAGGCCTCTGCTCCCATTAGTTCCATGGGGATTTCTGCTTGTAAGGCATTTGTTGTCATGTTTGGATTGCTGTAGGAAGAGAAAAAATTACTACAGTTTGCATGAGATAGAGCTGTGTTTTGGCAAGGAAGCCCATGATAATTTTTCTTCTTGAACTTTGATCAAGTTCAAGCTTTTGAGATTTGTCTCAAATGATACCGCAGTATACTTCAACATACTTTCATTTCTGATGGAATTTGGAGCATTTCTCCAATTTCTTTGTTCTTGCCATATTGCCATATTTGTCAATATGTAATTAATTAACTAATTTGGTCATTTGTTCAACAACCATCTATTGTGTCTACCAAGTACTCCAAGAGCCAGGGATTCAACAGAGAATAAAATAGCATCTTTGCCTTCAAGGTACTTACTTTCTGGTGCAGAAAGACAAATGAGTTTTTTAAAAAATGGGTGCCAGTATGTGCTTTAGAGAAAAAGAAAGCAATGGAAGGATGATAAGATGACTGACGCTGTCTCGGAAGGCAGGTCTTAAAAGATGACATTTGAGCTGAGACCTGCAGACATGGAAAGAGTGAACTACTCGATTATCTGTATCTCCAGGCCAAGGGTACAGCAAATGCAAAGAGTCTCAAATAGGAGCCTGCTTGGCCGGTTCCAAATCAGGCAGAGGCCAGTAAGGATCCAGATCAGGGCCTTTCTTATTTCTTGCAATATTTTCTTCAGGAACTAGGCTTGAATCTGCAGGAAAGAGACGAACCTAGGCTGATATTCTGGGCAATTCCTACACACCACACAAGTCCCAGATTTAAAATGCCTTTGTTCTTGCTTTTCCCTCTGCCTGAAACATTGTTCCCTCAGACACTGGAATGGCTCTCTCTCTCTATTTCCTTCAGGTCTCTGATCAAATATCATCTTATCGAGAAGCCTTTCCAGACTACACTATTAAAGTGTCAGATAGGCAGTGTTAGAAATGGAAATTATTTTCTCTGCCAAATCTGATTATTTCACGTGAGAGATGAATCCCTCTCTACATTATGGGATTAAGAATGATACCATTTGAGATGATAAATACTAGAATGTTTCAGTAACCCAAGAAGCCCTGAGAAACAAATTGCTAATTCATGACTTAAACCATCTAAATGTGATGAACAACTCAGGACGTCAGTGAATTGTTCAACAGTGGATTGCAATGATAGAGCAACTTGCATGGCTCATCAATGAGCCAAAGAAACTTGAAAACCTTGATTTTATTTTAAGGTTTTTCATGCAAAATGGGGGCTGATGTTTACCAGGACTACCAGAACTCAAGGAAACACAGGTCTTCCTTGTGCTAGTTAATAAAAGAAGAAGAGAATTTATCAAAGGACGAAAGCTGCTATAAGGCACTTCACATTGTCCACCATTGGACAGTTCTATTTCAGTGTATTTAAACTGCAAATGTGAAAAATAAGTGCACTGATTATTTTGATATTCTGTAAGGCCTGGAGTTACTATAACTCAGTAGGAAAATGGTCCCTTATTCTTCATGGTGCTATTTACCTTAAAAGTATCTGGCAATAGAAAGTTTTTCAAGTCATTGAAATAATAATCTTGGCTGGGTGTAGTGGCTCAAACCTGTAATCCCAGCACTCTGGGAGGCCAAGGTGGGAGGATTGCTTGGGGTCAGGAGTTCAAGACCAGCCTGGGCAACATAGCAAAATCCCATCTCTACCAAAAAAAAAAAAAAAAAAATTAGCCAGGCATGGTGGTATGTGCCTGTAGTCCCAGCTACTTGGAAGACTTAGGCAGGAAGATTGCTTGAGCCAAGGAATTCGAGGTTACAGTGAGCCATGATTGTACCACTGCACTCCAGCCTGAGTGACAGAGCAAGACTCTGCCTCTTAAAAACAACACACACAAAAATCTAAATCACACGGTCTGTGTCACCCCTCTCTCCACCATCTCAAAAAATAGGCCAGGCACAGTGGCTCACACCTGTAATCCCAGCACTTTGGGAGGTCAAGGCAAAAGGATCACCTGAGGTCAGGAGTTTGAGACCAGCCTGGCCAACATGGGGAAACCCCATCTCTACTAAAAATACAAAAATTAGCCGGATGTGGTGGCACGTGCCTGTAATCCCAGCTACTCGGGAGGCTGAGGCAGGAGAATCACATGAACCTGGGAGGCAGAGGTTGCAGTAAGCCGAGATGGCGCCACTGCACTCCAGCCTGGGTGACAGAGTGAGACTCCCATCTCAAAAAAAGTAAATAAATAAATCATAATTAGCCTATTCAGGTGAAAATAAATGCTGACATTTCCTGAGGGCCTTCTATGTGTAACGCATTTTCTGAGCACTTTAAACATAGTATCCAATTTAACTCTTTAACTGTCTTTACCAATTAGGAACTGTTATTAACCACCTTTTACAGATGAGGATACAGAGGTTAAGCACCTCAAAACTTTGGTTGTCTAACTTCAGAAGTCCTCCAGGCAAAACTGGAGAGATCAATGTTTTCAACACTGAAAAGGCCCTAGAAATGGCATCCTGAACCCTTGCTAGAAAGAAACCTTTTTTCTAGTGGAGCACAGTGGGACCCAGTGATTCTTATGGCAATGCCTCTTCCTCCCACTACAAAACTGAGGGCTGATAACACGCTGGCCTCCTGGTGGTCCCAGTTTTTTCTAAAAGTTAGTGGCATCCTGGGGATCTTCAAGGTGAGGGTGAGAGGTTTCTCCCCTAAGCCTGCTCAGCAGCGGGGTACTTCTACTCATCATTCATGCAACATCATAAGAAAGGTCTTGAGCACTGTGAGAGGTCTGATTTATTTTAATTGGGAGGTAAAGACAACTCCAAGACAACTTTGAAAGAAACCAGTAAACAATTACCAGCAAAATCCAGAGAGTGCTCTCTCTGACAGTACTTGAGCCATGTAGTCTTAGGCAGTGGATGTTTCTCCAGATATTTGATTATCTTGGGTAATTACTTGTGTGGGTGCGTGCATGTGTGTGTATGTGTGTGCATTCTAAAGGCAAAAAGGGGGTTCTGAAAATATCTCCAGCGATATGTCTTTACATCCCATGACATCAGCTGTTACTTGACATGACACCAGATGCAGTTCAAGGTCTGACATTCAGCTGGCTTCTGTTTATATAGTATGGAGAAACTTTTGTTCCCTTGCCCTATAAGGCATGTACCAGGAGAGATTTTGGGAAAAGGTCACCCAGATAGTAAATAATTCTGCTGAGCTTTGAAGTGAAAATGCTCCAGGAACCTTTATCCCATCCTTGCCATTTAACTGGTGTGCTTCGGCCACTCTTGGTATTAATGAATGGTGTAGATCAGAGTTTGTTTCCATTATTCTGTTCATCAGAGGCACAATCTCAAATCAAAATTATACTTTATCTTTGTTTTGATCTTTCTATGTTTGGGGGAAAGCACTGTAAACATCTCAAAGAGAGAGAGAAAAAAAGAATGAAATACACCCCCAGGAAATTCTAGTTAAAGACCTAAAGAATGGCATCTCAGTGGAAGAGAATTCCACTGTGAGGTTTGGCTTTTTTAAAAAAATAGCCTGGTCTTTGAAAAACATATTATCTTTCATGGGTAGGGAAATATCCAAATTTTGCCCAGCCTATTTTACAATAAGACCTTGAAAAGCTATGTGATGAGCTGGAATGAGAGGAGTTTAAATTTTTGATGCAATTCTTTGCCTGGGAAAGTGATAATGCTGCTCACATAACAGAAAGAGTATTTTCTGCTACAGCACAACAATCAACATAACGCATGGGCATATTAATAATTTCACTCCTAAACTTCTCGACAGGGAGTGCATGGGTCTTAATAGTATTGTCAAGATCCTTAGGGCAATTGAAAAACCCAAAATCATTACTTTCTACTGATAGGCTTTCCTCTCCCAGAGGAGGCCAAAATACCTAGGGTAATGTAGATTTATTGAAATGCTCAGATAGGCACTGCTCAGACGTAACTGTGTAATGAAATCTTCTCTTTAGAAGGGTCCTTCTCAAATATTTCAAGTGGTCTTTTTTATTTTGTCTTTGTCACTTGGAAAGTAGCTAATGGAGATGACGCTGATCTCAAGTAATACTTTCCTGATGATTTAGGAAGGCAAAGAATGAGTATAGGGGCAATGGTCAAATGATGTGGCACCTACGATTAAAATCCCTTTCTGACCCTTCATGTGTGAGAACGTGCCCTATTGGGGCGGGATGGTCCCAAATTCACAATAGCTATTAAGCTCTTAACCCAAGGGCAGCTACTGACTTGGCACCCAGTTCGAGTCCCCTTATCCTTTCTTCTTTCCCCTCCCACGAATGTCCCTGCCTGTGCCTGGCTAGGTGATTACAGCCATGCCTGAACTGCTAGAACAAATTCCCAGCTCGCCCTCAGACATTCATATGTGCAACTGGTTCTCAAATGCCATCACCTAACAATCTCCATCTGAAAAATATCAACAGCTGCAGGGTCTCAGCCGAAAAAAAAAAAAAAAAAAGGCCTGCAGGGGACCTGCTTCAGGTTGCCAGGGGAAGATCTTTTTAAGTGCTAGGCAGTGTGCCCCGTTTGAGATTGAACTTTGACTGGCTCTGATGGAGCTCTGCAACAGACAGATGTTGTGGTTATAATAAACAGAGGGAATTGCCATTTCCATGAAATGTCCAGGATTGGCAAATCCATAGGAACAGAGAGTAGATTAACATTTGCCAGAGGCTATGGGAGGGAGGAAGGGACTGGGCCGTGACTGCTGATGGGTATGTTGTATCCTTTGAGGGTGACGAAAATGTTCTAAAATTAGATAGTGGTGATGGTTGCATATCTTGGTGAATATGCTAAAGAAACACCGAAATGTATACTTTTAAAAGCTGAACTGTATGATATCTCAGTAAAACTGTTCTTTTAAAAAAGCAGAAGAGGTGATCAGGCAGCAAGTGCCAGGAAAAACAACCAAAAAACAAACAAAGACGGAGCAGTTTGAAGTCACCTTCCCTCTGTGTCTAGCCATCTCCCTGTTAAAGGAGCCCTAGAGGTAACAGGGATGAGGGAATTAAGTGGGAGGGCATCATTGATTCCAGCAATCAACTAGAATGCTCTAGGGATAGAGGCAGAAATCTACTCTGATCCCCGTCCTCTGAGACTCTAAATATAACTCCCAGGGACATGATTTGTTCGTTCATTCATTCATTCATTCATCACCACTAGTTTTATACCAGGCACTGTAGCCTTATGCTGGGATATACAGACAAGTGAGACAGACTGTTTTTAATGGAGGCGCTCATGATCTAGTGGAGAGCACAGGAGAGTCCAAAAATAATATAAAACCATGTGCTGAGCGTTACAAAAGAAATGTAAGCAGTGGGCAAATCAAGCACCCCGGGGGGCACAGATACGTTACAGTTAAATACAAAATTTAAGGAGAGAGAATTATGTTACTTAACCTCCCTGCACCTCAGTCTCCTCATCTTTAAGTGGAGAGCAATATTTTCTTTAAAGTGCTTTAAAGGTTATTGTAAGTTTTAAATAAGATTAAATATGTAGAGTGCTTATCACACAGTTGGTGCTTATTAAATGGGAGCTATTGGACTTAGGGGATCTAAGATGTCCCTGCAGACCCTAGTCCTTTACGAACGTAGGCAGAGCTGAGGAAAACTTTGAATTCTGAGCCTGCAAATGATTGCTCCTTGTGACTGTAATTCCCGTGTTCCGCTATGCAATGTTGATCTGTGGGTCATTGCGAATGCATTCGGAATGTTTTTCTCTGAGGTCATATATTTTGTGTAAGAAAGAGAGCTATAAATCATTCCTTATAGGCAAGCACAGCGCTTTCTTTCTCTGCCCTCTGTTCAGGCTGAGCGGGGTGCTTCCTTCAAGGACAGCCCCCTGATACAGGACTGTGCAACCCAGGCCAGAGGCACTGGCTAGAGCTGGAGCCAGCGGCTGGGGAGATGAGGAGGAGGCTACAACTTGACTCACTCCTTCATCCCCCTTCTCGTTTCTTCTCCACTCTGAAATGTGGAAAGGCTGCAGCTGCAGCTTGCGACAGTAGTGACCAGATCCAAGAAAGACTGCAGACAGGCCACCTGCCCTGTGAAGCCAGCCATACCATATGTGTGTCAATAACAAAAAATACAAGTCCATTCTTTAGGAGATAAGTGATTCTGTAGGTGTTAAGACAGAAGGAGGAAGCAAGCTCATTGTCCCAAGTGCCCAGTACTTAGAGACAAATAAGGAAATCTCTTCAAATATGGGAGGAGGCTGGATTTGGACCTATTCCTTCCATCCCTGGGCTCTTGGCAAAGTACCTCCGGTCAGAGCAGGACAGGACAAGCTGGGATGGAGTGTGCCCTTGGTTCTGCCCCTGACAGGCCTAATTGCTGTTCATTCCTCATGCTGCGCCTCACGCCGCTGGTTAGGGGAGCCAGGGATGCAGCACAGAGAAGGAAGTTTGGGGAGGGCCTTTGGGAAGGCATAGAAAAGGGATTGCACTGCAGTTTGGCTGTTCTGGCCTATTTCTCCTGATTCAAGCAGCATCCGTGAGGTGGTGCAGAGCTTTGAGGTGGGCGATTCCCTCCAGTTTCTCACAAGATTGGATTCTGCCATTTAAGCAAATGTGCAAAGAAATGAGTCAAGGCTGTTTTCCTCTGTATTTGCTAGGCATATATCAGCCAGGCAGGGGACCTGTTTCCTCCCTGTGTGCCTGTGTTCTGGCTTTGGGATCCTTTGCATACAGCTGGGAGGGGAAAAGACCTGGGATCATGTGCCGGCTCTACCACTTACTAAGCTATATGACATCTGGTGCATTACTTCACCTCTCTGAACCTCACTTACTGGATCTGTGAAATGGGCATGATAAGTGACCTGTCCCCTAGGAGTAAGTGGGAATATATTGAAGTGATTTATGTACAACACTTAGCACAGTACCCGACACACAGGGAGAACTTAACTCATGGCAGCCATGGTCAATATCATCGTTTTGTTATCATCAGCATCAATTGTTTTGCTTATGGAAATGGAGCAGTTCTGAATCCCATTTTATTTTTGTGGGATCTTACAGAGACACTCGTGAGACTATCTGTTAATAGCTCCTGGCCACGTCACTTAGTCACTCTGCCCTCCTGCTGGCCAAATTTGAAGGTGGAGGGGTCAGAGGTTGATGATTTTGCAGCCCCATGTTCATTGAATATCCCCCTTCAAGAACTGCCATTTCAAAGAACTTGGAAAAGTGGGGCCCACAGTGCCCTAGGAGGTACTAATCATTTTCCTCAGAGTCATAGTTGCTATAGCTGCCATTGCTATTATCAGAATGATTAATTATATCAAATAGTAATAATCATAATAATATGTGTTAATAGCTTGCTATGTACCATGAATTGTGCTAGGCTCCTTAAAAATATATTTCCATTTGACTCTCCTAACAATCATGTATGAGAAGTAAAATTACTATATCCATTTTACAAGTGAACAAACAGACTCAGAAAGAAAAATATGTCACTTTCCAGTGGCCACACATCTGGTCAGTGGCCAAGCAGGGATTCAAGCCAACCGCTAGCCTGAACATCTGCAACAGACTCTGTCCTCCTTGGGTCTAACCAGACACTGTTATTCTTGAAAATCCTCACCCCCAATTCCCTCTGGCCAATTCAAGGTCAAATTTGAACAGGGTGTCCTGGTGCCAGTTATCATCAACCAGAGATTCTCAAGTCTCTGCCAACACCATCTCCTCTTTTAGAACCTTTAAATTGCTATCGAGATGTAACTTGCCCTAAAATGTGGTTCAAGAGAAGAAGGCAAAGAGTTTGTGGTTAATTTGTCATCTGAGGGTCTGAGGGAGTTGAAAATGTTAAAGACCAACCATTGGCATGCCATTCCCAGGAATGAGTGATTTATTAGCAGCTAGGCAGGCCCTTACTTTTACTTTTTTCTTTCATATATTTTATCATCATTTCTAATCACCAGGAAAAATTGGTGAAGACTATGGCGCAAGACAAGCCTGGTTTAATTTGTCCCTGCTTTCCCACCCCAACTATTTGTCGATGCTTGGCAAAAGTAGACCCAACCTAAACACGTCCTCCAGCTATTTATTTAGGCAGAGTGCAACAACAATAGTCGATTATTAACAATTTCTTCCTTAGAGCCCCTGAAATTCTTCCTTTATATGTTGTTTAAAACGTGGGCATTGATTGTTTCCCCATGCCGTATGAGCAACTCTAATGGAGTCAACACAAAAGTTGATATGCCAAGGTTTTTCACTTCCCACATCTGACTTTACCGGAATTGGTATTGTTACTCAACAAAGAAGCACTGCTTCATTTTTCTCAAGTTTCACTGCCAACCAGTAGGCATTTAGGAAGGACAGACTATGTGACTGGCATCCCTCTCAAAATCAGCTGGCAACAACTGTCCCACAGAAAATCTAAAAGCGCAGAAGCACAGACCATTCTTTAGCAGGACAGACAGCAGCGCTCATTGAAGCCCTTGATTTTTAAACATACAGGAAACATCTTCTCTATAAATTCACTTATCTTTTCCAGGTGCCTTACCTATACCTCCCCTGGTTTTTAGTGAAGAGCCAATAAGACAGTTCCTTCTTCCTAGGACTAAAAGCCATGCAGTACCTAAAAATAAATTCCAGGTTCTGGACTGAAGGTAAATCAGGGGCAGTATCAGGTCAGCACCAATATTTTAATGACAGTTGCCTTTTGTCTACTAATAGCATACTGATTAGGTTGATACTGTGTAAGAATTTACCTTATATAGTTTCTTATGTTTAAATTGCATTATTATGTAATTTCATATTTATGTAATAGAAGAGCTCTTAGTAATATGCACATTAATTAAACCCAATAAATGTATGGAGCTTACAGTGGACATGAGGGTTCCTTCATCAAGCTGAGTTATTCATCTCCGTTTCATAGTAGGTTGAAGACATCAGTTGCTTTACAGAAGGGCTTTTCATGTATTTTGGCTTTTTGGAAAGCAAGAAGGCACGTTGTCAGCATTGTTTGCATTTTTGAAACAGAAAACCTTCCCACCCAGCAAGTGTGTTGGATGACTGTAGTGAAAAGTGATAAATGCAAAAAGGTGCTTGTGATCATTTGTTGTAGCAGAGGTGCTTCATACTAGAGGTATGTTACTTATACTGAATACCAGGGCACCCGAGTGAAACTAGGAGTCAAAAACATACTATTAGGCGTCAGTAACATAAATACATACAGCCAGCTAAATTAAGAGAACAGGGATCGCTAGGGTTGATGGCAAATCAGATAAGCCACCCCACCCCTCACAGCATTCAGCTCTATCCAGTTGTTTTGAGCGGATACAGACTCCATATTTTCTTTTTGGTTTTGCTTTCAAGAGAAGTCAGAAATCTGGAACACTATGCAAAATCTCAACTTTGAATTTTTGATAATATTCAGCTTGAGGGCTGTCAGTCTGTGACATCTGCCCTAGATAGATGAAATTTGGATTTAATTTTTCTACTCAAATCTGGGGTCCCTGAGAGCTGCAGTTATGTCTTATCCATCCTTTCATCCCTGAAAGAACCCATCACTGTTCTCTACACTTGGTTTTCAGGGACTTGCCAACCATCAGGCAGCATGCTTAGCACTTTACATTCATCCTTCCTCTCTAACTTTCACAGCAACCTTAGCGGGTAGTTACTGCTGTTTTCACCAGTTGGCAGATGAGTAAGCTGAGAATGAAAGATATGAGGTAGCACGCCCAGGTTCACACAACTAGAAAGTGGCAGACTCAATTCTTGAACCCGGTTCTGTAGATTTTATCTCCTAACCTCTAGCTAAATGCCCCTCCTAGATGTTCCCACATTCCTCTGTATATATCCCAGGGGTCGCATTTACCACTCTGTATTGTAATCGTCTTTTCCTTCTGTCTCCTGCACCTCGTTGGGAAATATGACTGCAGGATAGATAGACAAATGAGCAAATATAATCAATGCCGTGGTGAAAATGAGCAACAGTTAGGAGGAGCATGTCTTCCAATACCAAGAACGCTGGATAATTTTTGTTTTTGTTGCTGTCAATAATTTGATTTATTTGCAATGAAATATCATGTTGCTTTATAGGAGGGCTGGGTGAGCAGAGAATTAAGTATTCTTCCATCTTCCCTTACTCTTCCTTCTCCATTTCCCCCAGGAAGCTCTAGGCTTTCTCATTAGGATAAATGAAAAGAGAACTTGACCTCTCTTCTAGTTAACTGGAAAACGCCCAATTCATTTTATTTGGAACATAACACGTGGCACCCAGGTCGGTGCTTCTCTTCCCCCTGGGGACCAGCCCTGGATATTGTCAGCACACAAGCAACCGCAGGAATTCTGCCCACACATAACACAGATGGACCTCACAAGGGCCACACAAGCTGGAGTGGATAAGGAGAACTTCGCTCAGAGTGAATAGACAGGAAGGAGGAGGGTCTGGTATCTCATTTAGGGAATTAAATCCTTTATATGGCCTCTTTGTACTTTAGAAGAGTGTGTGGTCTGGAGAGGGGAGGGTGGGGGGCCAGGACAGAGGGAGATGGAAAGTTAGGACTTAGGGCTGGGGAGGGCAGGTTCTCACTTGTGCACTGACCCGCCCCATCTTCCTGAGGCAAGTCTCGTAATTACCTAACTAATGGGGAATAATGACGCCACTTGGATGGGAGTTGAGAGAGGGGGAAAGAAAGGCATGAGAATTCATTAACCATGTGCGAGGGGCTTGGATAGCATCCCTGAAGGATCATTATTACATCATTTCACCCCACTTTCCCACCTCTTTCCACTAATATGAGACAGACAAATGCTAAATAACTATGTAATAATACATTACTAGACAGACAACAATGCCAGAAAATATAATAGCCTGCTACAGCTATGAAACTCCCCCAAAGATATATTTAAAATGTCACTGATGCATAATGTAAAATAGGAATTACAGGTTCATTTGGAGGACATGATTTAAAATCTATACAACTGTACAGTGGTATTTCCCACTGGGTTTTTGTTGTCACTGTCCTTTTCTAAACATCACAAAGAAAAAAAAATCACCCAAATAATTTCAGCCTAGAGATGCGAACTTCAAGGAACCTGTTTCCTCCGTATTTTTCCTTCTTGTTTTTGTTGGTCAGGATGCTCTCCAAACCTAGTATCTTCTTGACATGTTGTCTTTTCTTCAGAATGTTTCTGCAGCCTGCACAGGAACCCCAGAATGTAGATTACACCTTTTGGAGATGTAGCCCGGCCACATAAGGAGACAAGTAGTTGAAATTTGTGTCAAATTGCTTGTTTAAATGACTTGAGCCAACTTCTTAAAGCCAGGACAGCAGGGGCTGAGGATTTTTAAAGTTGGCAGGGGCCAAAAATGACAAGGCTCAGCAGTCACCTGGTGAGCTGCCAGCCCTGACTGGAAGCTTCAAAAAATGAAACTTTCTCAAAGGACACAAATTAAAAGTCATGTTTCAGCATCCATTAAAACGAAATTATAGGCTTCATCGCATAGCGAACTACTTTCATTTTCATTATGCTTAAAATATTTCATTTTGTAGATTGAGAATCGGTTGCTAGGAAAACCTTGTGTGGAGTTGTCAGAGACAGCGATATCTACAAGGGGATATTTTCCAAGGGAGAGCTCTCCTTTGTTTTTCCTGCAAGGATAGAGGATTTTGTTATTTAAAAAAACGCAGGATGCAATTTGGAGTCGGGGTCATGGCTTGAAAACATCTGCCATGACCTTCTCCAGAGACTGAGTCCTCAGGGTTCATCTCTCAGAGGAAAGAAGTTAGCAACCTGCTGAGCTGAGCGGGCTCACAGGTGTGTTTTGTTCACTCTCATTTTAAAATAGATATATATGTGTATATTACACATATACACATATATACACACATACATACATACACAAATGTGTGTATACACACATACATACACAAATGTGTGTATACACACATACATACACAAATGTGTGTGTATACACACATACATACACAAATGTGTGTGTATACACACATACATACACAAATGTGTGTGTATACACACATACATACACAAATGTGTGTGTATACACACATACATACACAAATGTGTGTGTATACACACATACATACACAAATGTGTGTGTATACACACATACATACACAAATGTGTGTGTATACACACATACATACACAAATGTGTGTGTATACACACATACATACACAAATGTGTGTGTATACACACATACATACACAAATGTGTGTGTATACACACATACATACACAAATGTGTGTGTATACACACATACATACACAAATGTGTGTGTATACACACATACATACACAAATGTGTGTGTATACACACATACATACACAAATGTGTGTGTATACACACATACATACACAAATGTGTGTGTATACACACATACATACACAAATGTGTGTGTATACACACATACATACACAAATGTGTGTGTATACACACATACATACACAAATGTGTGTGTATACACACATACATACACAAATGTGTGTGTATACACACATACATACACAAATGTGTGTGTATACACACATACATATATGTAAATCTTATTTTGAATTGTCAACATTTTTAAAAACTAGGACATTTTATCTACAAGTCCAGATTTCCAGCTTTTCTAGAGAAATTAGAAATTACGGCTGCCTTGAGCTCTCTCCCTCATTCCCACGTGACCAAATTGACCTGGTGCTGAGTGAGGGCTGCCCCCTAGTCTCTTCACCTCAACTCAGTCCTTAGCTAGCCCACGCCACCTTCCTGCCTAGTCCCTATAGGTATTTAAAGGTGCTACTCCCTGACTTAGAGTGTGCCATATTCTTAATATCTTCAAAAGATGAAATTTTTGAAAAGAATGTGTGCAGTATACTAGTTTACCTGGAAAGGGAATAGGGACTTGTTACGACAGTGATCAGCCTTGAATGTCATGTTACTTTCATTGCAGTATTAATATGTTTCAAATAATTCCTCTGGTCAGCCCTTATCCACCTGGTTTTGCTAAATTAGTTTCTCATTATTCTTCATTTGATGCATGTGGATAAATGCAAATCAAAGCCAATTATTTATTTGTAACTGACTCTGGGATGCCTGCCGCAGTCTTATCTGTCACTCTAGCTTGCAGCTTTCAGCAATTGTCAGCTTAGAGACTTTGGTTTGAAACTCTCCTCCAGAGGTTTGCAGAGTGCCTGAGACTGGAATTTGCAGACGCTAACAGTCATTTCTCCTTTTTTTTTCAGGCCCTCCGAACCACCACAGCCAGTCGACTCTGAGGCCCCCTCTCCCACCCCCTCACAACCACACGCTGTCCCATCACCACTCGTCCGCCAACTCCCTCAACAGGAACTCACTGACCAATCGGCGGAGTCAGATCCACGCCCCGGCCCCAGCGCCCAATGACCTGGCCACCACACCAGAGTCCGTTCAGCTTCAGGACAGCTGGGTGCTAAACAGCAACGTGCCACTGGAGACCCGGTAAGTCCCCATCGCCAGCTCACAGTCACACTCAGTGTCACCTTACCCCTGAGTCACCACACAGAGCCACTGGGTGTCTCAGAGTTCCAGTCGGAGAGACCCTCTGGGTATAAATAATGAGACAAGTTTACCACCTCCTTGTTCCCTTGGTAATTTGACCCTGGACAGTAGGTTGACAGGTATTTCTTCGTTCACATGTGTCTCCTTTTAAAGCTTGTTTACTTTCTTAGATAGCTCTTGTGTACCCAACTAATAGAATTAGCATAACATATTTTTACTCGAAGGCTCATGGGAAACATGCTTATAAGGGTATATTGACTGAAAGCTGCTGATAAATTATGCATTTGGCATTTCTTGAAGTAATAAATGAAGACTCATTTGAAATTAAGTGTTTGGGGAGACCTTGAGAAACAATCCCTGATTCCAAACTGACAGAAGTATAATTTAAATTTATATTTCATCCAACATGCAGTCTCACTTTAATCCCTCCTGTACACACTAACAGCTTGATGCCTGTGGGGCAAACAATAATGTATAAAAACAAACAAGAAAAAAGGGGAAGCACTTACGTGAGGAGGGAAGAGTTTGAAAATGATCTCCAGGTCTGGCTTTGTTTTGTGTAGCCTTTGCTTCTGTCCTTTTTTCACCTTCGATTCTGTTCTCCAAAACCATATACACCTTAATGATCTGAAAGAAGACCTGTCAGTCAGGGTATGGAGGGGCTGGAATGTCACTGACAGTGAAGGCTCTGTGTGGGTTGGCCAGACTCTGAAACAGCCTTGCTGCTCTATCCCCAGGCACATTCTTGGTTTGTGTGTTTCAAATGCTATTGTTTCCTTGTCTGGAAGAACCATGGAGACGGAACAGAGAGGAGGGCTAATTCATACTGACCCTTCATAAAGTTCCCAAATAGATTTTAAACTTTAATAACTTAGGTTTGAGGAAAGACAGAAATAATCTGTAATGTTTCTGATAATGGCCAGTGAATTCTCTTCACACAGCTGGAAGCAATTTTGAAAGTCATGGCATTTGGAGTTGTTTCTTATCTATAATTTTTTTGTTTTTTATAAGATCCTGAAAATTAATATGTTATACATCTTTGTCACTATAATCACTGCAAACTTTTAATTTTATTTTCTGACAATTATAGGATTTTTTAAGAATTTTTGCTTTATTAAGAGAAACTAAAAGAATGAACCTAAGCTAATAAATATCCTTGATCTCAACATTAGTTTAAAAGAATTGGTACAGAAATAAATAAAATGACACAAAATGAAGCACTAAGCAAAATACAAAGGGTGCTGCATTATTATTGTTTTCCTCCACAAAAAATACCTAACATGCGTGTGCACACACACACTCACTCACACACACACACACACAAAACACACACACACACAGGCTCTCACACAAAGAATGGTTACATAACAAAGTAAACGTTATAACAACCACAACTGTTTGACTCTTAATCCAAACTAACACGAAAAATCTGTGAAGACAATTGGGGTAATTTAAACACGGATTGGGTATTTAATGATATTAAGAATATAATTATAATTTTATTAGGTGCAGTTTTGGCATGCATGTTTGGTTCAAACATTAAAAACATTCCAATTGAGGAATGAAAAGCTACCTATCGGGTATTATGCTTTTTTAAAATTTATTATAGTTTAAGTTCTGGGATACATGTGCAGAACGTGCAGGTTTGTTACATAGGTATAAACATGCCATGGTGGTTTGCTGCACCCATCAACCCGTCATCTATATTAGGTATTTCTCCTAATGCTATCCCTCGCCTAGCCCCCTGCCCCCTCACAGGCCCCGGTGTGTGATGTTCCCCTCCCTGTGTCCATGTGTTCTTATTGTTCAGCTCGCACTTATGAGTGAGAGCATGTAGTGTTTGGTTTTCTGTTCCTGTGTCAGTTTGCTGAGGATGATGGTTTCCGGCTTCATTCATGTCCCTGCAAAGGACATGAACTCATCCTTTTTTATGGCTGCATAGTATTCCATGGTGTATATGTGCCACATTTTCTTTATCCAGTCTATCATGGATGGGCATTTGGGTTGGTTCCAAGTCTCTGCTATTGTCAGTAGTGCTGCAATAAACATATGTGTGCATGTGTATAGTAGAATGATTTATAATCCCTTGGGTTCATACCCAGTAATGGGATTGCTGGGTCAAATGGTATTTCTGGTTCTAGATCCTTGAGGAATCGCCACACTATCTTTCACAATGGTTGAACCAATTTACACTCCCACCAACAGTGTAAAAGCATTCCTATTTCTCCACATCCTCTCCAGCATCTGTTGTTTCCTGACTTTCAATGATCGCCATTCTAACTGGCATGAGATGTTATCTCATTGTGGTTTTTATTTGCATTTCTCTAATGATCAGTGATAATGAGCTTTTTCTCATATGGTTGTTGCCCACATGAACGTCTTCTTTTGAGAAGTGTCTGTTCATATCCTTCCCCCAATTTTTGATGGGGTTGTTTGTTTTTTTCTTGTAAATTTGTTTAAGTTCCTTGTGGATTCTAGATATTAGCCCTTTGTCAGATGGATAGATGGCAAAAATTTTCTCCCATTCTATAGGTTGCCTGTTCTCTCTGATTATAGTTTATTTTGCTGTGGGGAAGCTCTTTAGTTTAATTAGATTCCATTTGTCAATTTTGGATTTCTTTGCCATTGCTTTTCATGTTTTTGTCATGAAGTCTTTGCCCACGCCTATGTCCTGAATGGTATTGCCTAGGTTTTCTTCTGAGGTTTTTGTGGTTTTAGGTTTTGTGTTTAAGTCTTTAATCCATCTTGAGTTAATTTTTGTATAAGGCATAAGGAAGTGTTCCAGTTTCAGTTTTCTGAATATAGCTAGCCAGTTTTTCCAACACCATTTATTAAATAGGGAATCCTTTCCCCATTGCTTGTTTCCATCAGGTTTGTCAAAGATCAGATGGTTGTAGATGTATGGTGTTATTTCTGAGGCCTCTGTTCTGTTCCACTGGTCTATATATCTGTTTTGGTACCAGTACCATGCTGTTTTGGTAACTGTAACCTTGTAGTATAGTTTGAAGTCAGGTAGCGTGATGACTCCGGTTTTGTTCTTTTTGCTTAGGCTATATCACTTGGCTGTATGGGCTTTTTTTTGGTTCCATATTAAATTTAAAGTAGTTTTTTCTAATTCTGTGAAGAAAGTCAATGGTAGCTTGATGGGGATAGCGTTGAATCTATGAATTACTTTGGGCAGTATGGCTATTTTCACTATATTGATTCTTCCTATCCATGAGCATGGAATGTTTTTCCATTTGTTTGTGTCCTCTCATTTCGTTGAGCAGTGGTTTGTAGTCCTCCTTGAAGAGGTCCTTCACATCCCTTATAAGTTGGATTCCTAGGTATTTTATTCTCTTTGTAGCAATTGTGAATGGGAGTTCACTCATCATTTGGCACTCTGTTTGTCTATTATTGGTGTATAAAAATGCTTGTGGTTTTTGCATACTGACTTTGTATCCTGAGACTTTGCTTGAAGTTGCTTATCACCTTAAGGAGATTTTTGGGCGGAGATGATGGGGTTTTCTAAATATACGATCATGTCATCTGCAAACAGAAACAATTTGACTTCCTGTCTTCCTAGTTGAATACCCTTTATTTCTTTCTCTTGCCTGATTTCCCTCTCCAGAACTTCCAGTACTGTGTTGAATAGGAGTGGTGAGAGAGGGCATCCTTGTCTTGTGCCGGTTTTCAAAGGGAACGCTTCCAGCTTTTGGCCATTCAGTGTGATATTGGCTGTGGGTCTGTCATAAATAACTCTTATTATTTTGGGATATGTTTCATCAATACCTAGTTTATTGAGAGTTTTTAGCATGAAGGCGTGTTAAATTTTATTGAAGGTCTTTTCTGCATCTGTTGAGATAATCATGTGGTTTTTGTCATTGGTTCTGTTTATGTGATTAATTACATTTATTGATTTGCATACGTTGAACCAGCCTTGCATCCCAGGGATGAAACCGACTTGATCATGGTGGAGAAGCTTTTTGATGTGCTGCTGGCTTCAGTTTGCCAGTATTTTATTGAGGATTTTCGCACCAATGTTCAGCAGGGATATTGGCCTGAACTTTTCTTTTTTTGTTGTGTCTCTGCCAGGTTTTGCTATCAGGATGATGTTGGCCTCATAAAATGCATTAGGGAGGAGTCCCTCTTCTTCAATTGTTTGGAATAGTTTCAGAAGGAATGGTACCAGCTCCTTTTTGTACCTCTGGTAGGATTCAACTGTGATTCCATCTGGTTCTGGGCTTTTTTTGTTGGTAGGCTATTAATTACTGCCTCAATTTCAGAAATTGTTATTGGTCTATTCAGGGATTCAACTTCTTCCTGGTTTAGTCTTGAGAGGGTGTATGTGTCCAGGAATTTATCCATTTCTTCTAGATTTTCTGGTTTATTTGCATAGAGATGTTTATAGTATTCTCTGATGGTAGTTTATGGGATCACTGTGGGATCCCAGTGGGATCAGTGGTGATATCCCCTTTATGATTTTTTGTTGTGTCTATTTGATTCTTCTCTCTTTTCTTCTTTATTAGTCTGGCCAGCAGTATATCTATTTTGTTAATCTTCTCAAAACACAGCTCCTGGATTCATTAATTTTTTGAAGGGTTTTTCATGTCTCTATCTCCTTCAGTTCTGCTCTGATCTTCGTTATTTCTTGTCTTCTCTTAGCTTTTGATTTTGTTTGCTCTTGCTTCTCTAGTTCTTTGAATTATGATGTTAGGGTGTCGATTTTAGATCATTCCTGCTTTCTCCTATGGGTGTTTAGTGCTATAAATTTCCCTCTAAACACTGCTTTAGCTGTGTCCCAGAGATTCTGGTACATTGTGTCTTTGTTCTCATTGGTTTCAAAGAACTTATTTATTTCTGCCTTAATTTTGTTATTTACTCAGTAGTCATTCAGGAGCAGATTGTTCAGTTTCCATGTAGTTGTGCAGATTTGAGTGAGTTTCTTAATCCTGAGTTCTAATTTGATTGCACTGTGGTCTGAGAGACTGTTTGTTATGATTTCCATTCTTTTGCATTTGCTGGGGAGTGTTTTACTTCCAATTATGTGGTCAATTTTAGAATAAGTGTGATGTGGTACTGAGAAGAATGTATATTCTGTTGATTTGGGGTGGAGAGTTCTGCAGATGTCTATTAGGTCCAGTTGGTCCAGAGCTGAGTTCAAGTCCTGAATATCCTTCTTAATTTTCTGATTGTCGATCTGTCTAATATTGACAGTGAGGTGTTAAAGTCACCCATTATTATTGTGTGGGAGTCTAAGTTGCTTTGTAGATCTCTAAGAACTTGCTGTATGAATCTGGGTGCTCCTGTATTGGGTGCATATATATTTAGGATAGTTAGCTCTTCTTGTTGCATTGATCCCTTTACCATTATGTAATGGCTTTCTGTGTCTTTTTTGATCTTTGTTGGTTTAAAGTCTGTTTTATCAGAGACTAGGATTGCAACCTTTGCTTTTTTGTTTTTTGCTTTCCATTTGCTTGGTAGACCTTCCTCCATCCCTTTATTTTGAGCCTATATGTGTCTTTGCATGTGAGATAGGTTTCCTGAATACAGCACACTGATGGGTCTTGACTCTTTATCCAATTTGCCAGTCTGTGTCTTTTAATTGGGGCATCTAGCCTCTTTACATTTAGGGTTAATATTGTTATGTATGAATTTGATCCTGGCATTATGATGCTAGCTGGTTATTTTGCCCGTTGGTTGATGCAGTTTCTTCATAGTGTTGATGGTCTTTACAATTTGGTATGTTTTTGCAGTGGCTGGTACCAGTTTTTCCTTTCCATGTTTAGTGCTTCCTTCAGGAGCTCTTGTAGGGCAGGCCTGGTGGTGACAAAAATCTCTCAGCATTTGCTTGTCTGTAAAGGATTTTATTTCTCCTTTGCTTATGAAGCTTAGTTTGACTGGATATGAAATTCTGGGTTGAAAATTCTTTTCTTTAAGAATGTTGAATATTGGCGCCCACTCTCTTCTGGCTTGTAGCGTGTCTGCAGAGAGATCCACTGTTAGTCTGATGAGCTTCCTTTTGTGGGTAACTTGACCTTTCTCTCTGGCTGCCCTTAACATTTTTTCCCTCATTTCAACCTTGGTGAATCTGACAATTATGTGTCTTGGGGTTGCTCTTCTCAAGGAGTATCTTTTTGGTGTTTTCTGTATTTCCTGAACTTGAATGTTGGCCTGTCTTGCTAGGTTGGGGAAGTTCTCCTGGATAATATCCTGGAGAGTGTTTTCCAATTTGGTTCCATTCTGTCCATCACTTTCAGGTACACCAATCAAATGCAGGTTTGGCCCTTTCACATAGTCCCATATTTCTTGGAGGCTTAGTTCATTCCTTTTCGTTCTTTTTTTTTTTTCTTTTTTTGAGACAGAGTCTCACTCTGTTGCCCAGGCTGGAGTGCAGTGGCGCGATCTCGGCTCACTGCAAGCTCTGCCTCCCAGGTTCACGCCATTCTCCTGACTCAGCCTCCCCAGCAGCTGGGACTACAGGCGCACACCGCCACACCCAGCTAATTTTTTTGTATTTTTAGTAGAGATGGGGTTTCACCGTGTTAGCCAGGATGGTCTCGATCTTGTGTTCATGCTTTATTTCATTAAGTTGATCTTCAATCCCTGAAATCCTTTCTTCCACTTAATCTATTTGGCTATTGATACTTGTGTATGCTTCACGAAGTTCTTGTGCTTTGTTTTTCAGCTCCCTCAGGTCACTTATGTTCTTCTCTAAACTGGTTATTCTAGTTAGCAATTCCTCTAGCCTTTTTTCAAGGTTATTAGCTTCCTTGCATTGGGTCAGAACATGATCCTTTAGCTTGGAGGAGTTTGTTATTTCCCACCTTCTGAAACCTACTTTTGTCAATTCATCAAACTCATTCTCCATCCAGTTTTGTTCCCTTGCTGGTGAGGACTTGTGATCCTTTGGAGGAGAAGAGGTGTTTTGGTTTTTGGAATTTTCAACCTTTTTGTGCTGTTTTTTCTTCATCTGTGTGGATTTATCTACCTTTGGTCTTTGATGTTGGTGACCTTCAGATGGGTTTTCTGAGTGGACGTCATTTTTGTTGATAGTGATGCTATTCCTTTCTGTTTGTTAGTTTTCCTTCTAACAGTCAGGCCCCTCAGCTGCAGGTCTGCTGAAGTTTGCTGGAGGTCCACTCCACACCCTATTTGCCCGGGTATCACCAGCGGAGGCTGCAGACAGCAAAGACTGCTGCCTGTTCCTTCCTCTGGAAGCTTCGCCCAGAGGGGTACCCACCAGATGCCAGCTGGAGCTCTCCTGTATGAGGTGTCTGTCAACCCATGCTGGGAGGTGTCTCCCAGTCAGGAGGCATGGGGGTTAGGGACCTACTTGAGGAGGCAGTCTGTCCCTTAGCAGAGCTCAAGCACTGTGCTGGGAGATCCGCTGCTCTCTTCAGAGCCGGCAGGGTGGGAATGTTTAAGTCTGCTGAAGCTGTGCCCACAGCCGCCCCTTCCCCCAGGTGCTCTGTCCCAGGGAGACGGGAGTTTTATCTATAAGCCTCTGACTGGGGCTGCTGCCTTTCTTTCAAAGGTACCCTGCCCAGAAAGGAGGAATCTAGAGAGGCAGTCTGGCTACAGCAGCTTTGCTGAGCTGTGGTGGGCTCTGCCCAGTCTGAACTTCCCAGTGGCTTTGTTTACACTGTGAGGGGAAAACTACTTACTCAAGCCTCAGTAATAGTGGACCCCCCTCCCTCCCACCAAGCTGGAGCATCCCAGGTCAACTTCAGACTGCTGTGCTGGCAGCAAGAATTTCAAGCCAATGGATCTTAGCTTGCTGGGCTCCATGGGTTGGGATCCGCTGAGCTAAACCACTTGGCTCCCTTGCTTCAGCCCCCTTTCCAGGGGAGTGAACGGTTCTGTCTTACTAGCGTTCCAGTCACCTCTGTGGTATGAATAAAAAAACTCCTGCAGCTAACTCAGTGTCTGCCCAAACGGCCACCCAGTTTTGTGCTTGAAACCCAGGGCCCTGGTGGTGTAGGCACCCAAGGGAATCTCCTGGTCTGCGGGTTGTTAAGACCGTGGGAAAAGCATAGTATCTGGGCTGGAATGCACCATTCCTCACAGCACAGTCCCTCACAGCTTCCCTTGGCTAGAGGAGGGAGTTCCCTGACCCCTTGTGCTTCCTGGGTGAGGCGACGCCCCACCCTGCTTCAGCTTGCCCTCTGTGGGCTGTACCCACTGTCTAACCAGTCCCAGTGAGATGAGCCTAGTACTTCAGTTAGAAATGCAGAAATCACCTGGCTTCTGTGTTGATCTCACTGGGAGCTGTAGACCAGAGCTGTTCCTATTCGGCCATCTTGCCAGCCAGCAGAATTATAGGTTATTTTTAACCATGTCTACAATCTTAATCTTTAAAGGTTAAAATATGTAAAGTCAATAAAAACTGTATATAATAGAGATATTTAAACTTCTGCCCTGATATAGTAAACCATTAATAAACAGCTTTGCTGGAAGCTGACTGGCTGGCCAGGCTTAACTCAGGATATTGTCAAAGTTGATAATGGTCTTAAAGGCTGGATGGTATTTTCTGTCTTTTTCCTCTCCACACTTACAAACTGCCATAGAGTTTGTTAATTAGTCAGCCTATTTTTACATTAACAGACTATTATTTGAAAAATAGTTTCTGGATATAAATGCTACTTAGAATGGACTAGATGAAGAAGAAGAAAGGAAGGAAAGAAAGGGAAGAGGAGATGTAATAGCTATTGTAGAAAAAGAAGAGGACCACCATGACCATTATCAATCAGTTGTTATTGTTTAGTTTATATATGCTGAACATTAATGCTTTACATGCGTTATCTCACTCAAGCCTGAAAACAATCCTATGAAGTAGGAAGGGACTTTTATTATGGCCATTTAAAGATGCAGAATCTAGGGATAGAGGGACAAAGTAACCTGCAGGAAGTCTAAAGCTTCAGAAAGATAGTAAACTATGAGCCATGTTGGATGAAACACTGGAAGTTCCTACACCCAAAATAAGGTGGTGGAATGTCTGATGGGTGAACAACCACAAATCTAGGTTTATTGCCCTAGTTGTTACATTTACAGGACCAGATCCACCAGAGTGTCTGCTCTTGGCAATGAGTCTTCCCTTAATGATAAGAACACACGAAACACATAAACATATCTCCCAGCTCCCAGCTCCTGATGCAATCAGTTGGTTTTCTAGATTTATTTTGAATAACTTTTTGTAATAAAGTGTCCTCTTGACAAATATCTGGTAGAGAGGACCAATGAAACCACGCAGATCACTGTCCTGCTTTCCTAAAGTAAGCTCTTCCAGAATTTACTTTCTGGTCTAGAGTCCTTCTTCAGATCCTTTGAATATTTGGCTTTTCTCCAAGGATTAGGACTTCTCAATGCTAATTTTGGAAGAAGCACATTAAAGAAAAAAATTGGTGGGAAGATAGGAGTGCCAAAACCTTGACGTCCATCAAAAGGAAAAAAAAAAGTGAGACAACGTCTGAGTATTCTTTGATCCATATGTTCAAGAGCCAAGGATTAGAGCTCCTTGGGATGGAGTTGTTGGCAGAAATCCAGCACAAGGTGCAAAACTTGGTAAATATTTGAAACTCCACTCATGGAACTGAGCACATAGAATATGCATCTAGTCTCATGTATGAAAATTCTAGTCATAGTCCATAGAACTGATGAAATGTATGGTTCTGTTTTAAATATTATTTGTATTAGTTTGTTCTCACCCTGCTAATAAAGACATACCCGAGACCCAGTAATTTATAAAGGAAACAGATTTAATTGACTCACAGTTCAGCATGACGGGGGAGGCCTCCAGAAACTTACAATCATGGTAGAAAGGGAAGCAAACACACTCTTCTTCAACATGGCAGCATCAACTGCTGAGCAAAAGGGGGGAAAACCCCTTATAAAACCATCAGATCTCATGAGAACTCACTCACTATCACGACAACAGTATGAGGGTAACCGCCCCCATGATTAAGCTACCTCCCACTGGGTCCCTCCCATGACACATGGGAATTATGGGAACTACAATTCAAGATGAGATTTGGGTAGGGACACAACCAAAGTGCATTGTTATTAGTTCAGTCTCTTATTAGCAAATATTTATTGAGTCCCTTGTGTATGCCAAGAGCTATGTTAGGTACTGGCAAGATACTGATTAAAACATGTATTGTCCCATTAAAGATCATCCAACCTAAAGGAGGAGGCAGGTACATAAGCAAAAAGATAGTTCAACATATACAGTAATGGAAGTCTAAAAGTTACAGAGATTTTATAGTGGAAGAAGCGATTTACTATCCGAGAAAGATCAAGAAAATTTTTATAGCTGAAGGGCTGCTTCAGCTGGGTTTTGAGGGATGAATAGGAATTTATCTATTACATAAGTAAAGTCAGATATGATAGCATATTATTATTTGTTCTCATTCACCACTGTTTTTCCATATAGTCTTAGCAATAGATAATTGAATGAATTCACTGATTCAAATGCTAAAATATTGTGAGTTTATTGGTGTCAATTTCTTAGCCATGAGAGAGTATAGATATGGGATTTCTTCTTTTTTAGGAGCATGATGCCATGCTAGTATTTCCATTTCTGTCTTTCATACCAAATAAGAATTGGTCTCTCTCCAGGAAAGAGAACCATTAAAAGCAAGACATTCTGAAGGTTGATTATAATTTAGTCACCATTTTTGAAAATGTGGTGTAAATTTACAAACAGCTTGACCACCCTTACTCTCATTAATACAGATTTCTGGGTGTGATGGAATAATTTCAAAACTCTGAGAGGTAATGAGCAGGCATTCTGCCACTCCCAGAATGCAAAGTGTGTCTCGTTAGTCCAGTGTGTCTCCTTAGACCAGTGGGGAGTGGGTCCTTTCCTCTCTGAATTGCTCTTTTGATGTCCCCATCAGTCTTAATGAAGGATGTTAGATCTTCTCTGAACTATGCTTCTTTTTTTTTCTATGATGAGTACATTGGAGGGGCTGATTAAGGAGGCATAACCAGAAAATAGGACTGTTTGGAATTTAACAAAAGACAAACAAGCATATAAGGGAAGTTCTGTATCAATGTTAAATAAAATAACAATGCATATAAATTTGTACTACCAAAAGCAGTCTATTCATGTATAAACCATAATATAATCCAACGAAAATCAAACATAAGGCAGAACTAACTGCAAGCAGTCTGTACTGTCTTTTCTTAAGTAGTGTGTTACAGAATCCCTCTACCCTCCACCTTCCTCCCAGCCTATTCACAGAAGGTTTTGAAACAAAGTCTACTTGCAATTCTTGTTCAATATCACCTATCTACTCCTTCCTCTGCTGAAAGTGACAAGGTGAGAAATCTTCCTGGTCGGCTGCTTCTTTGGGAGTTTCTAAAGTCAACTTCCCTTGTCTAAAACAGTAGAAAGTAGCTCAGTGACAGAACCTAACTTTTCTTCCTTTGTGTGTTTTGCTGAAGCAAGCGTCTCTCTTTGGATCTATCTGAGCAGCAGATCACAAAAAAGAATCCCTAAGCAGGACAAAACTTCTCTCTGAGTTCACTTTTGTCCTGACATACTAGAAGCCCTAATTTTAATCATCAAGATCCTCAAGCTGCAAAACAGTTTGCAATTTGCCTTTTTAAATGGTCATTCATTAATTTTTCTAGAAATAGCTATGAGAACCTACCATGTGTCAGGCACTGAGGATCCAGCAAAGGAGAAAAACAAAACCCCTGTCCTTATGGAGATTCTAGGCTGGAAGCAGACAGAACATAAACAAATGTTCCTTACACCATGACAAATGCAGTAAGTGCCTCAGACGGCTGAAGAAGCCAGACCCATAATAAATGGACATTTAAGCTGAGCCCTTAAGGATGAGTAGGGGTTAATCAGGCTTAAAGAGTGCTCTAGATCACAAAAAGAATGAGCCACTAGGGGCAGAAACACTAGGGTGCCAGAAAGAGAAAGCAAGAGAAAGCAAAGTAGAAAGGTAGGCAAGGGCAAGATGGATCAAGGCTTTGGACCATGTTAAAGCTTTTGGACTCTACCTCGAAAACAATTAAAAGTCACTGAAGCTTTTTAAGCAGGAGAGCAAAATACTAAGATATACTCTGCTTTTTGCTTTTAATAATCATAGCTGCCCTATGATAAATGGATTGGGGGGCAGTTAGAGTGGAAAGTATGCAGGACTAAAGGTCCAGTTTGGAAAATAAAATAATAGTTAAGATAAAAAGTGGCATGCCTTTAATTAGGGAGTGGTGCTGAATATTCAAAGATGTGAGGTATAGTGTGAAGGTAGGATCAGTAGAAATTAATGATTGCTGGGATTTGAAGATGAAGGTTAGGATTCTTCAAGTTTTTTACTTAGATGTCTGGGTGAATAGCAATGTCATGTGCTGAAGAAGGAACAGGTTTTTGTGGCAGAAAACAAAAGTTCGGTTTTGGACATGTTACATTTATGAGGCAAGAAAATTGAGTGCAGTTATTGACCAGACTTATTTTGATTCTAAAATAATATGTATAACACAGAAAATCATCCATTTACAGATAATAGCATATGTAGTATATCCAAAGCCCTCAGCAATTGATTTTTCTCTTTAAAAAATGTCTCTCCAGGCCAGATGCAGTGGTTCATACCTATAATCCCAGTAATCTGGGAGGTTGAGATGGAAGAATCTCTTGAGCCCAGGATGTGGAGGCCACAGTAAGCTATGATCACACCACTGCGCTCCATCCTGGGTGATAGTGTGAGATTCCATCTTAAAAAAAAAAAAAAGAAAAAAAAATTCTCTCCAGAAATTTGTTAAATTTATTTCACACAATCATATAGGCCTGTGAATACTAACTTTTCTTTGTCAAATACTTTTTGCTTGGCACTAAGCTTTACCTACAGGATCCCATTTAATCCCTTAAGCTCTTTGTTAGGTATATGTTCCTATCCATATTTAAAATACAGGGAAACCAGGGCTGGGGGAATTAAGTTATTTACATGTCACCCATTAGTAAGTGACAGAGCTGAAATTTGAACCTGGGTTGACCTGACTTTAAATCCCATATTCTTAATGACCATATGATAATGCCTGGGGAACTAGGAAGGGTGGGGGGTGGAAAAAACTCTGCCTAGCCTGATGGCAAACAACAAATTAATTTGCTTAGGCCATGAAATGAAGTCAATGCATTACAAGTGGCATAAGGCGAGAAATGATCTATGGGATGAACTCCAGCCTGTTACTGGACATAGACTTAGTCATTGTCAAACTCATAAGCCAGGCCAGATGCAAGAGACCCTTCTCTGCAGCTGTGAGGAATTGGTGGCAACCCGGATGGTAAATCTGAGGCCTCACCACTCCATGGTGGTGGCAGCATAGCATATGATTTACAGGGAGAGGTTTTATGCCCTGCATATTATAAAATGTGAGTGCAGATTGACAAGGGAGAATTAAGAAGCACAGCTACTTGTTTAGCTCTGCAACTCGTAGGATCTTTTTCATTCTAAACAGAGCTCTGCCAGATTGCTGGGAGAAAGCGCAACAGCCATGGGTGCCATGGCTGACCCTTGGGGCATCCCTTGAATATCATCCTTGTTCCTGTTAGCAGGAAGCATGACAAGTGCTCAGAAAAAGAATTGAGCATGTTGGGCTTGCTGAGTGGTATCTAAGGAATCTAATTTTGGTGTCAGAATTTTTAAAAACACACTTTTTGTCTTCAAGAAGAAGCAGTCTTAGACTAATCTGGATGCCTTATTGGTAGTGCGTATTTGGAAATCAAGATTCAAGACCTTCAGTAAATAAGGATTTCACAGAGAAGAAACAAGATTGTTGAAACATCTTCACCATGCTGAGTGCAAAGACTATTCCAAACTTGTTCTCAGATTGATTTTTCTACCTAAGGATTAATTTTCTGACAGAATCACTGACAAGCCTGATCTTTAGAATATTAAACCTAGGCAACCTGTTTGCTTTTTTGTTTGTTTTTTAATGTTTTCAAGTGAGGTTTAAAGGTAGGATTCATTCTGGGTGAACCAAATGCATTGAAGCACTTTCAAATCAATAGGCAGCTTGATTTCTCTGTATTGCGAAACATTATGCCCCCTCTAAATTCTCATCACAGGCTACATGGAAATTAATGAGACCTTTAGGTTAGCCTTTCAAGCTCAGCCTTATTTTATAGCTTTACCTTGCCTTTTTGACACCACGATCTCGCCTGGCCACCAGCAGCATTTCATGTTGCAGTGCACTTTAATTTTGCAGTTTTCTTAGTCTTCCTTGGAAACTGGCAGCTTATTAATCTCAATAACTGAGCTGCTCAATAGGCAAGCTCACCAATGAGAGACCAGGCTGTGTCTTTTTTTTTTTCTTGGCAGATGGAAACAAGGGGGTTGGTTGTTGGATGGAGGCAAGGGAGGTGGCAGAGAAAAAGCTGGTTAGGAGGGGCACCTCATCCCCCACATCACTTTCTGATAATTGGCAGGAAAATAAAGCAAGCCTAGTCTAATCCACTGCTCTGTAATTTATGGCTTGTGGTGTTAAACACACTCGAACCCATTAATAAGAAAATAAATAAAGTGTTGTGGCACGTGTGCAAATTACAAGGTGCATTAAGAAAGAAACAAGCATTACATCTTATTCAAGACCACTCCAGCCTATTCTTGGCATGGTCTGCAAACTTGGAAGCATCCTGGAAAGTGGAGGTACCTAAGGAGAAGCTGTCCTTTTTAAATTTGCCTGCCTCTACAAAATTAAAAACTTATTGAGGAATTGAACTTCTTATTGCAGGGTACCACAGCTAAGTCTCTAGGTAGAAAGAACTTAAAAAAAAGAAAAAGAAAAATCCATCCCTCAGCAGCCTTTACCGTGGGGACCCAATTACAAATTGAGGCCACCCTGTGGTCATGCATTGTAAGAGCAAGACTTTGCCCTGAGTCTGTGTAAATGTCGAAGACTCTGGGGTTAAGTTCACAGTTGAAAAAAGCCAAATATTTCCATCTCTGTCTGTGCTCTTTCACCCATTCAACTAATATCAACTGTCATTCCCTTGAGGCACTTCCTGAAGTCTTCCCAGAGGATATTTTATCTGGCTCCGACAGGGAGAAACTTGATGAAGCGCAAGTCCTTTCTAATTCTGGCTCCCTGATGATCCTTTTCTTTTCGCAGAAGCCAGATAAGGCATCCGCAGTCCTACCAGGCAGGGGAAGTAGGTCCTGCAACTTTTCTGAAGGTACCTTTGATTTATTAGTCTTGGCCTTATTTGCTTTTGTGAGTTGGGATCTTATGTCCCCAGACTTGCAAACCGTCACGAGATACTCAGCCATTCTGCTCAGCTGCAGCTGCATCCTTTAGATTTTATGGGAATGTTTAAAAAAACTTTTCCTACATTAGGTTTTTTTCTTTCAAAACCCACCAGACAATTTGGGGCCATTCTGTGAGTATTCTTTGCAAATACTCCTTTGAGAGGTCATGGCAAAGCGCTGCACAAAGGATCACCCTCAAAATCGTGTATTTTTCAAATCCCTTATTGAATCATTTCTTGCTCAAAATAACTGTTTAGGAGTCAGGAAATACCTCCAATTTCTGTCATTTGTACTTAAGCTGTGTATGCCTTATAGTTCAAAAGAGACTGAATACCAATTCTTTTCTATGTGTTAAATGGTACTGAAATCAGATTTCAATTTGCTAGAGCTTCAATTGCGAACCAGCATTCATGAGTCCATTTCTCAACAATTAATACTCCTGTAAAGGTATTGCACACCAATAATACGACCTTTAAATTTTTATTTTATTTTTTAATTATTTGAACAAAGGGTTAAAATCCCGCCCTAAAGGGAAGGTGGGAAATGTTGCTTTACTTAACATTGGTATGTTCTTAGATAAGAATTTTCGATGATCTTAGTGACTTTCTTATTTCTTATCAACCCAGATCCTCTCCACTATACTTGGGGACATGTGATGAGAAGGCATAGGGAGCTATTAGGCCCACTGAAGCATTTGGTGGGACTCTAAGGAGCTCTACTCTCCCCCATCCCCACTCTCACCAATTCAGGAAAATGAAGGAATAAATTTACAAGCCCCCTGTGCAAGGGGCGGTGCTATGCACATGTGCATTTTCTGGATGTTCTTGTACTCAGTCATCTTTTCCAGCTTCTAACTCTCAGAATCCATACAAGGAGACATTGTAGCTCTATTGACAATCTTTTCACTTCTTGGAAACCACGGACCACTCCTTTTGGTCTTTGTTTTTAGACATAATCATCTCTGAAATGCCAACTTTGTGCCCAGTAGGATACTAGGCACTTTACATCATGTTATCTGAATTAAAGCCCTTAGGGGAGAGATGTTGATAGGGTTTGGCTGTGTTGACACCCAAATCTCATCTTGAATTATAGCTCCAACAATTCCCACGTGTTGTGGTAGGGACCTGTTGGTGGGAGTTAATTTAATCATGGGGGCGGGTCTTTCCCATGCTCTTCTCATGGTAGTGAATAAGTCTCATGAGATCTGATGGTTTTATAAGGGGGAGTTTCCCTACACAAGCACTCTCTTTGCCTGCTGTCATCCATGTGAGACGTGAGTTGCTCCTCCTTGCCTTCTGCCATGATTGTGAGGCCTCCTCAGCCATGTGGAACTGTAAGTCCATTAAACCTCTTTCTCTTTATAAATTACCCAGTCTCAGGTATGTCTTTATTAGCAGCGTAAGAACAGACCAATACAGATGTTCTTGTCCCCTTTCAACATATCAGGAAAATGAAACTTGAGAAAGTGGAGGATTTGGGACAGAGAGAAGATCCTGACAGAACAGGATTCAAGTAGTACTTAAACTCAGGCTTTGGGAGTCTCTCAGCCTTGCACTTCTTTACTTTCTACCATCGCTGTTATGTAGGCCTCCTTTTGTGGGATTTTTATGGTAACTATATGCTATATTCTCAAAGCTTAGAAACCTAACAGAAAGTAAAGCACTTCTTCTTGACATTTCAACAACACTCCCTTGATTGAGTCTCATGGAATCCAACTAGAGTCACATGCCCACAACTGACCCAAGCCTCAAGCCTGGAGTCTTGGCGAGCAGACCACATTAATTGGCCAGGCCTGGATCACGTGCCCATGTGGGGGCCTCATAGTGGAGAGGAAGGAGTGTGGCCGATAACCAAACATTGTGCTGTTAGGAGACCCTGAAATGGAGGCCTGGCAGGCAAAAGCCACAGACCAACTCAGGCCACATTCAATGTTAGTTTGGTCACAGCCCAGCTCATATTGCCTGATTGTAATGATTTTCTCCTCCAGGCAGACACAGTCCCGGCCAGGGTGGGGAAATTGCAGGACATTGAGTTATCTCACTTGCCAGAGCACAGAAGGGGGTTTACAGCTGATTCCAATAAGAAGTCGAAAAAATTAAGTTTCACTGACTAACTCCTTCCCCCTTCTGACTCATCACCCTCTCTGGTTGACTTCTCAAACGTCCCACGACTTTACTTTTGAGTTCACTGTGGCCACTTAATGCATTTTAACTTTTATTAGTCTCCTGACATCTCTTTTAAGCTATCATCTTCTTTCCTGCAAAAGTGCTTGGATTCCACATTTTCTAATTAAAACATGCTCATTTATTGTTTTACTAACCAGTGCTCTTTATGAGGGCTCATGATGAGAAAGTTAACTCAAAACATCTCGATGCATTTCCTATCTCTTGGAAATGGCTGGAGAAGCAGTTTTGCCTTATAAAGTTGAATGACTTTGAAGAATTTTTGGTTTTGCTTTTTAATAAAACCATGAATGGGAAACATTTAACTCCATGCTTCAAGCTCCTAATATTCTCAGCAATGCAGTATATTCTGTTTGTTGTGGTGTGTGTAGGTGGGACAGATTGCAGGGGTCAGATAGCTCCATAATGAGTATAGGTAATATCAGAATAGTTCTGTGTTTAATTAGATAAAAATTTTTGTCCTAACATGCAACGTGTCCTAATGTTCATAATGGTGCCCATTGCTGTTTATACTCCAGTGAATTAATCTGATATTATTAGAGGTTGTAAGCTTCAGTGCAGCAGGGGGTAAGGGTGGCACACATGCGTTTAAACCCACCGAGAATTTCAATATAATCGTGCGAGTGGTGGCACTGGGGTGGGTGGGGAACAAGGTAGAAGGGGCATATTCAGTATGTGTCTGCGTATACTTTGTTTTTTCAGTTTCACTACTATTTGCTTTGTCTTTGGAAACATAAAAGCAGTGTTACAATGGGGACATCCTCATGTCCTGTCGATAATGTGCATCTTCAAATTCATAATACCATTCAGTTTGGGGAAAAGAGCGAAGTATAGCATTCTTCACAGAGCTTACCCCAAATAGCTAATTCAGGCAGAAAGGGAGAGACAGAGATAGAGATAGAGATGATGGAGATAGAGACAGAGATAGAGATAAAGAGAGAGAGATGGAGATAGAGATAAAGGGAGGCAGAGAGAGAGAGAGAAAGAAAGGGGAAAAAGGGACCTGGTGATGCAGATGTGGAAAAAAATAGATGCCCTCTTCAGGGAGGTCGACCCTTGATTCTGACCACTACATTAGAAAATATTAGAAGAAGGAGTCAAGGTCAACATGAATTGGGTTGGCCAAAACAACTGAGCCCAGCTGGACGCGGTGCCTCACACCTGTAATCCCAGAACTTTGGGAGGCCGAGGCAGGTGGATCACTTGAGGTCAGGAGTTCAAGACCAGCCTGACCAACATGGTGAAACCTCGTCTCTATTAAAAATACTAAAATTAGCCAGGCGTGGTGGTGCACGCCTATAATCCCAGCTACTCGGGAGGCTGAGGCAGGAGAATTGCTTGAACCTGGGAGGCGAAGGTTGCAGTGAGCCAAGATCGCGCCACTGCACTCCAGCCTGGGTGACAGAGTGAGACTCCATCTAAAACAAACAAACAAACAAAACAAAACAAAACAAAACAAAAACAAAAAAACCCTGAGCCCTGATCATTTAAGTGAAGGGGTCATCATTTGGCTGCACAGAGGCAGAGTTTTCAAACTGGAAACCAAGTTAAGATCACCTAGTATAGTCCAATGTCTATTTTTACAGACAAGGAGAGTGAAGCTCAGAAAGTTCCACAACACGCCAGCGCCTTCCACTATAAATGCCGGAGTGGGGCTGGAAGGCAGGCCTCTGGCTAGAGCTTTCCCCAGCACCCCTCACTATTTCCTGCATGATTAGGGAATGTTGGTGCCTACTTATCCCACACAGAATATTTATCTCCATTTCCTTCTGCAAAGGAAAGGTCATGAATTTAAGGCAAAGAATTAGAGCACATATTGCAACAGCTTTTGTCTTTTCAGTTATTTTATTATAGAATGTACACATTCTCTTGGTAAAATATTCAACACATAGACAGAAAATGGAAAGGAATATTCCCTGCTTTTCAATTTCCATTTTCAAGGAAATTTCATTTGAAGGTTGATTATTTTAGGCTTTCGAAAATGCTTGTGGATGTCTGAGCATGTATATTTTAAGTTTAATATAAATGGAATCATATACATATCATTTGGCAACTTCCTTTTTATCACTTAATCAGATATTGTGGAAGCATTTTCAGGTAATTTTATGTAGACTTACCTCATTCTTGTTTAAAGTCCGTGTAATATTCCATAATGCTCTAATTTATTTAACCAGTCTCTTCTTGATGGACATTTAGATCACTTTCAGAATTTTGCTATTAAAAACAAATCTGTAATGAAACATCTTGTGTATATATCTTTCTTTGCATACTTATATAATTATGTTCAAAAGTTAAATTCCTGGAAGTGAAATTACTAGATCAAAGGGTATGTATAATGTGCATTTTGAATTTTGATCGATTGTGCCAAATTGTATCTGTCTCCATTCAAATGTTACGATCTCGCTTTACTTCTCCTTATTTGATGGCCTGAGTTTCTTTTGTGGCTTTAAAATAAGAGCCCAGAAGTTTATGGTGTTAGATTTCAGACATAGAATTAAGAGGATTTTTTTTCAAGTAATAATGTAATAAATAATACATAAATACCCTAGAAATGCCAATACCTCTTCTTAATGCCAGATATAGTATGAGAAACAGACATAGCTGCAGGGGAAAATCTGACTCTCTCACTCCCCTTGGTTCTAGCTGTAGGGCCCTTTCTCTTCATTCCCAGACTGTGCTACAGCATGGCCTACGTGATTCAAAACTCCTAACTTTTGTTGCCTTTCCTTTCTCATTATTATTTGGCAATGTTTGAGTTTGCCTCTTCTCCTCATCCACCTTGCCTCTATCTACCTAACGGGGATATTATAAGAATGTCTAAAAAGACCTAGTCAAGTTTCTGAATCCCAAGAGAAATGCCTAGTAAGGCGGTATTATTGTTTAACTATTACAGAAAAGCATTATGATCAAGGGCTTGAAAATCTGGCGAGGAAGACAGCCTTTTTTTGTGAAATAAGTATGTGAGGGCTCTGTCAGTAAGAGGCCCTCAGGCCAAACTTATATAGTTACTTTATCTGAAACTCTGATTTTATGCTAACTAAGGATTTTTGTATTTCCCACCTCCTGTTGGTAATCCCATTACCAGCTGTGTTCATAGGACTTCAGCTTAATTCAGCCAACATTTGTAGGGGTCCGACACACAGCTGAGCACCATGGCACAGAGAGTGAAAGATCGAAAAGACATGGCCCCTGACCTCTGGGAATTACAGTCTAGTGGGAGAAAGGTCACAGAACAGATTATTTATATTGATATAGGATGTTGTAAGCTGGACATGAGCTCAGGGGACTCTACGGAAGCATGGAGCGTGGAGTGCATCCAACCTACCTGGTCAGGGAAGCCTGGCTGGCAGATACGGGGTCTGAGTTCCATCTGGGTGGAACAGTGAGAGCTGCCCCAGCAAAAGGGCATTCCAGGCAAAGGTGAGAGAATAGGAAAAGGCTGGAAGAGCAAGGCTGTGCCAGCATTCTGGACCAACCAGAGTGAGACTCAGGAGGCAGGGTAGAGAGGTCTCATGGCCCAAGTCAAGGTCACCTTCTGGGTGCAGTCAAGCACCCTAAGGTCTATTCAGTGTGGGATGGGGAGCCCAAAAGGGATGTACACAAAGGCATGTTATGGTTAGATTTGCCATGAAGACGTGGAAAGGGAGGATACACCAGAAAGGGAGGAAACTAAAAGTACATTGAAGTTAACCAATGCATCTGATGGAGGAAGGAAGGGAGAAAGGGAGGGAGAGAGGGAGGGAGGAAGGAAAGAAGGAAGGGAAGGAGAAGGAAGGAAGGGAGGAAAGGAGGGGGAAGGAATGAAGGAGGGAGGGAGGAAGGAAGGAAGGAAAAAGGGAGGGAGGGGTGGAGGAAGGAGGGAAGAAAGAAGGAAGGAAAGGGGAACTAAAAGGAAAGAGATACATACTTAAAGTAGGCAGTCTATGGGATTCATTGATAATTATCTGCATAACAGTAATAGCCAACATTTACTGAGGATCCACTCAATGTCAGGTGTGTGCTGAGCCACTCATTTAATAGACACAATATTCCTAAGAAATACTTTCCATCATTTTCACTATTTTCATATGAGGAAACTAAGATGTAATAATAACAAGTCATTTGCCTTAGGCTGCACAGGTTAAAGGTGAGGCAACCAGGCTCTGACCCCACCTGCTGCCGACAGTTTCCTTATTAACCATCGCCCCATCCAGCCTCCTAGAATCAGCAGGGCTATCCCAACCTGACCGACCGTGACCCTGAGCTTCCCTCTTCTTCTTTGCTTCTCCTCTCTATCACTTCTCTTCCCCCTCCTTCCTCACTTCCCTCCACAGAAATGCAGACATAGTTTTGTTTTTCACGTAACCACTTAATTTCTTGTCAAGCAAAACCTGAGAGCCAGAAAGGATCCCAGTTCAAGTCCAAGCCTTCAAGATGTCTGGAAAGGCAGCCTCCCCACTACCGGACTTGCCTTTAGGTTTTGTTTAATTCTGCCACTTGCAAAGCAAATGCCTGAAGGCGGGCACCTGCCTTTTAGTCTAACATGCCACCTCCCTGTCAGGCAAATTTCAATTTACCATGCCTCGGCTTGTCCAACTGTATCTGCATCAATACTTCCAAGATGGCAGTGACAAGCTTTTCAGGTACTTAAGGCAAACCTGCATGACAGTTTTCCTTGACACTTGCATTTTTAAAAAGCCTTGCCTGGGACCCTAGGAAACCCAGCATTTAAGAAACTAGGAAGCTTTCAAGGAAGCCCAGTTTTCAGAACCTGCCGCCCTGGGACTTGTTTTGTGATAGGGATGCTGCAGGGTCTGCCTTAGAGTATATTAAGTGCCATGGCGATATTTATGTGTTGATGCTAAATGATGGTTACCTTTCTTAGTGGCATTTTTTTTTGACGACTGAAATATATAGATCTGTTCTGTGCATTGTCAGTGGGTATGTGTCTGGCCTACAAACACACTTAAATGGCACACTTCTGCACAACATTCCTTTCTGAGTGTCCAACAGATATATGTAGGCAGGCAGACATGTCACAGGGGTTGCCATAAAGCTTAACTAATATCCCTGAAGAGCTCTTGTGTCATTTCATGAAGAGTTCTAAATAAGAAGAAAATATTGTACCTATGGCTATTACACAAACAAAGAAATGTGAGTAAATATGCAGATAGGGTTTCTTCTATTTGCTCATGCCTCAAAGAGTCTGATGTAAATTCAAATGGGAAAATAGATAGTAATAGAGATCACTACTGTTTATTTGAGGGTTAAAAAAAAAAAGCAACAGTGCCCCAAACTTAAATGCTTGAAATTGCTACACACAGTTGATGTGAGAGGAGCAAATCTATAATAAGCAAAAAGGAGTGGCAGCTTTCTTTTTCTTTTGTTTTCTTTCACCTCTGCCAGCCCCTACATTTAGAATTGTTTTGATGACTTAAGAATTGTCGGTAGCTATACAAGAATTCAGATAAGTCAATTTTGTTTTCCTTCTCGGCCTTGAAGAAATCCCATATGATACTTAGTCTGTCCCCTTTAATTTTTACACCATTTATATACCTTCCTCTTTCTCTTCTTTCCTTCCTTCCTTCATCCATCTACCCAGCAAATGCATCTTGAGCACCTATGAAAATAACCATTATTGGGTTTTTTGGTTGGTTGATTGTTTTTTCACTTCTTTCTGGGCCTTAGGATACTGATCTAGAAACAGAGAGAAATGAATTAGAACTTCATTTCTCAAATGAGAGATGCCGTGGAATATCAGTTTTAAGGCTGAGAAGAAGGGTAGGTATAAAGCTCACAAAAATAAGTGGAATAATAAATAGTGTAGAGTACTGGGATATTTATGATATTTAAGTATTAGGCTTGTGTAGACCTGCAGTCATCTTCTGAATTCTGTTTACTCCATTTCCCAAATATCATGGAACCCTCTCTTTATCTAACATTAGTAATATATAAATATACTTGGTGATCCAAAAAGCACATTTTAAGATGTTGTATTTCAGATCCTCTCTGATCTTATGACAGAAGTAGAAAGGCCAGAATTTTTTCAATCCCTTACTAGGAAGGACTTTGTGATCTTGCCTTCTAAAATAAAATAGAATTTTTCTCTTAGCATAAACTTTTAAAATGAATTTATACCCAAACTCAATTATCAAGTCAGGCAATACTTGGGCTTGGTACATAAGTACTGTTTATAATACAGTGCTTAGAGTATAGGCTAACAATAAAAACTTTTGTTTAAAAATTTCATGGATATTATTGGGTATATACCCAAATGAATATAAATTATTCTACTGTAAAGATGCGTGCATGTGTATGTTCATTGCAGCACTATTCACAATAGTGAAGATATGGAATCAACTAAATGCCCATCAATGGTAGACTAGATAAAGAAGATGTGGTACATATACACCATGGAATACTATGCAGCCATAAAAAATGAGATCATGTCTTTTGTGGGAACATGGATGGAGCTAGAGACCATTATCCTTAGCAAACTAACACAGGAACAGAAAACCAAATACCACATGTTTTTACTTATAAGTGGGAGCTAAATGATGAGATGAGAACACATGGACACAAAAAGGGAAGCAACAGACACTGGGTCTACTTGAGGGTGGAGGGTGGGAGAAGAGAGAGGATCAGAAGAAAAAATGCCTATTGGGTACGATGCTTAGAACCTGAGTGACAAAATAACGTGTACACCAAACCCCCATGACACGAGTTTATCTATATAACAAACCTGCACATGTACCCCTCAACCTTAAATAAAAGTTTAAAGGAAAAAAGAAAAGTATATCTATCACATATTAAAATAAGATGAGTGATTATATAAAAAATTGAAGAACTTAAACTGATGTATGAGTTCTTCTAAATACTTTATATAATACATCCAATAAAATAGAAAAAAATGTCATGGATAGGTAGCTTTCCTAGAATATAAACCCCACTAGGCTCTCCCTGAAAGCTCTTTCCTGAAATGAGAGCCTGCTGACTTGGGGATGTTAAGACATTTTCTAAGGTATGAAATATTTTGGCTCTTTCTACTACTGCTGCCACCTGGCTCCTTGGTGATGCTTCTTGTTTTGTAATTCATTAACAGTTTTCAAAAACAAGCTCAGGATATGGATAGGATGCAGAGAGACTGGCAAAATGCTTACTGTCAACCAGAATTTGAGCTTCCTGAAGAGTTCAATGTTGATTATCATTTTCTACATTTAGAAAACATTTAGAGGTTTCTCAAAAAGTTAACCATTTTATGACCATATTATGTAGTTGGGATGTTTGTCCTCTCCATGTCCCATGTTGGAATGTGATCCCCAATGTTGGAGGCGGGCCCTGGTGGGAGGTGTTTGGGTCATGGGGGTGGATCTCTCATGATCAACTTGGTGCCTTCCTCCCGGTAATGAATGAGTTTTCGCTTTATTAGTTCCTGCAAGATCTGATCATTTCAAAAGAGCCTGGTACCTCCTGCTCTCTTTCTCCCTCTCTTGCCATGTGATGCCAGCTCCCCTTCCCCTCTGCCATGATTGGAAGCTTCCTGAGGTCCTTACCAGAAGCATATGCTGATGCATTGCTTCTTTTACAGCCTGCAGAATCAGGAGCCAAATAAACACCTTTTCTTTGTAAATTACCCAGTCTCAGGGACTCCTTAATAGCAACACAAAGTGTACTGAGGCACCCCTATGATGCAGCAATTCCTCTCCTAGGGAGATCCCCCAAAGCTTTCAAAACAGGTGCTGAAACAGACATTTTCACACCAGTGTTTGTAGCAGTACTATTTACAATAGTCAAAAGGTGGAAACAACCCAAACATTCATCGATGGATGAATGAATAAAGAAAAAGTGTACACACACACACTCACACAAAAGGAAATAGTATTCCAAAAGGGAATGAAGTACTGATACATGCTACAATGGGGATGAACTTGAAAACATTATGCTAAGTGAAAAGAAGCCAGACACAAAAGGTCACATATTGTATGAGTCCATTTATATGACATATCCAGAATAGGCAAATTCATAGAGACAGAAACCAAATTAGTGGTTGCCAGGAGCTGGGAGTGAGAGAGTGAAGGAATGGCGAGTTACTGTTTAATAGATTTTGGGGGGAATTTGAGGTTTTTTGGGGGGTGATGAAATGTTTTGGAACTTAAATAGAGGCAGAATTTAAACATCGTGAATGCTCTAAATGCCACTGAATTGTGCAATTAGAAATGGTTAATTTTGTATCATGTGAATTTTACCTCAACTTTTAAAAATTAATTAATTAATTAGAGAAAATAGCCGGAGGATCAGCCTGTCACCCTCTGTATAAAACGTCTACTCAAGGGAGAGACAACAAGATAGTTAGGCTAGAGAACCAGTCTCTTGCTCCAGTCTTCTCCTAGAAAGGTGCCAGGAAAAAAAATGTCTGTTCTCAAAACATTCCTTGAAAGGGTTAAAGTCACAACACAAAATACCCTGTACATGTGATTTGATTAATAGTGGTAAATGGATCTGAGTGTGTAATATGTTGACATCTGAAAGACTGTCAACAGGATCCCCATTCAACATCAGGGTAAATGCAACTCTTCAGACAGATGTCTTGAAGCACCAAAGATAAGGAAATAAAGAAAGGTGCACCAGGCAGGACTCCTTTGTTACACAGGTAGGGGAAAAATAGAATGCTAAATGGATTCTTCTCTAGGTGGAGGCGGATCAACATAGGATTTTTCCAAGATTAAAACCATTCTATCATATTCTATTAAAAGTGATTTAGAAGAGAAAAATGCACCATGAAATCTTCATGTTTGCAGAGATACCAAACCTAGGAAGATAAACTGCTCTGTAGGTGGGCAGAAAGGTGACAGATAAGGATCACGTACATTTACCAAAAATTCTTCTAGACTTATAGGAAGATTATCTCTGAGGTCCCAGTTACAAACTGGGAACTGACCAGGTGATTCGTGTGAAGTAATGCCTGAAGATATACATCCACTGGGTTGCTGTGGGAAGAAAGAAGGGGATAGGGCTGCAAAATACAGAGGATCCCTATAGAAACTCTTAGAAATTAATCAAAAATGCATTGTCCCACGATTTTCCAAAATCATTAGGTATCTACAGTGGAAATAATCATGATTATAGCTGATATCCCTCAAGAATGACAGAAAACTTGAGGAGAATTCCAATCTAAAAGATTAATAAAATGAAGAGGCTCTCACAAAACACACCAAAGTGCTCCCTTGAATAGAAGGAAGATGACTTCACAACAGATTTTAAAAAATAACCATGTGTAGGAATAATACGAACATGATGTTGTTTATCGAAATCTTGAAAACCAGAGTGACAGGAGATTCCTTGAAAAGGACACTACCGGCAAAATAAATAAAAGTGTTGCATCTGAGAGCAGAGAGAAACTTTTTACATTCATCACCTCCTACAGGCAGTATAAGATGATCTTTCAAGATCTTTTCAAGCTCTATATTGGTTCATGCCTTTATTCATTAAATAAAAATTGTTGGAACACCAAACGTGGGCTGGGCATTCTTCCGGGGGCTGGAGATACAATGGTGAGGAAGAAGATGAAATCCTGGCCCTCCTGGAATGTGCATGCCATTGGGAAAGGCATGTGACAAACAAGGAATGAAGGAGATAGCTGCCCAAGGTGATGCATGTTAAATGAGATATCTCAATGCAGGGTGAGGGAAATGGGCCTTTGTATTCCACCCCCATCTCTGGATGTTGACTGTTCTCAGCTGTAACCTTGGACAAGGTAGGATGCAAGATGCTACGATGGGAAAGGCTGATCAAGAAAGCCTTTCTGAGGAAGTGAGCTTTGAGGACAGACTTGAAAGACCTGAGAAAGAGGAGCCATGCAATGAGAAGAGAGAAAGAGAGGAGGAGAGAAGTTTCCAGACTGAGGGAAACACAGTGTGACCATCTGGACATGGGGAGGAGCTTGGCCTCTTTAAGGAACAGCAAAGAGGATGGCAGGTGCCTTGGGAGCAGAGCATGGAGAGGTTAGGAAGAGATGACCTCAACCATCACAAGACGCCTTATAGGCCATGATGCAGAGCAGGATAACTTCTAAGTGTAAAGGAATGGGAAGATTTGAAATATGTTTTGATTTATGTTTGTAGGAAATGACTGACTCCTGTGGGGAGAAGGGGTGTAACGGGTAAAGTGGAAAGAGGGAGGCCTCTTTAAAGATTGCTGTGTGCAGCAGGCCAGGCGCAAGGTGATGTAGAGGTGTGAGTGGTAAGAAAAGGACAGGGATGTGTTGGAGGCAAAGAGGAAATCAACTGATGATGGATTGGGTGTGAGAGAAGGACAGGAACCATGGTGAAGCCTAGTGAGGTAGATGGCATGGTGCCCACCCAGATGTCACCCTTCAGGACTGGAGCAGGTGTCCTTCCAGTTGCTGGTAATGTTGGCAGCCAACAGAGCTCAGCCAAGTCCCTCCCTGAGATTGGCCTTCAGCAGAGGAGATCCACGTCTTCCAAGGACCTTCTCTGGGAACAGCTCACATCCAGTGACTGGTCCGAGTAAGGATATGAAGGCCCAGCCTCCTTTGCCCTAACTGGAACAACTCAGCAGAGCCATCCCTGCTCCAGAGCTTTCCATGGAATCGCCATAGGCCCCTCTGCCACAGCATCACAGTTCAGCTCCCCGCCATCCCCACCCAGGGCAGTCTGCTTCCTTCACTTCCTCACACATGGTCTTCCCAAGAGCACTTTCTAATACACTTCCTGCATGCAATATCTTCCCATTCCTAGGGAGGGCTCCTGCACAACTGGAGAAGTGATGGCATCTGTAACTGATATGGGTGAAGCCTGGAAGAGAAGAGAAGCTTGGAGTGGAAATCAAAAGTTGTGTTTTGGTCATGCTAAACTTGAGATGCCTAACTATATACAAATGTAGATAGGGTAATAGGTGTAATATTGTGGGCTGCCTAGAATATTCTGGACAAAAACCAAAACCCTCAAGGCAGAGGTAAAAGAAGACAGTTGAGCTCTTTCATCACAAAGGCCTGTGCTGAATTCCCCATGAGTATCTCCTACCCTAGTAATTTTTCAGATAGAATGCTCCTAAATGCGCTTTGCTAACTCAAAGAGATGGCATAGTTAGAACCTTTCGTACTTGGTCTAAAATCCAGATCCCCTTGGCCAGGCTTGGTGGCTCATGCCTTTAATGCCAGCACTTTGGGACGGCAGATCACCTGAGGTCAGGAGTTCAAGACCAGCTTGGCCAACATGGCAAAACTTCGTCTCTACTAAAAATACAAAAATTAGGCGTGGTGGCGTGCACCTGTAATCCCAGCTACTGGGGAGGCTGAGGCAGGAGAATTGCTTGAACCTGGGAGGTGGAGGTTGCCGTGAGCTGACATCACACCACTGCACTCCAGCCTGGGCAACAAGAGTGAAGCTCTGTTTCAGACAAAAAAAAAAAAAAAGAAAAAAGAAAATCCAGATCCCATGCCTTCAAGCCATGGTTACTGGCTACCTTTTCTTCCTGCCACTGGCCCGGAACACACTGCCCTTCTTTCACATCCTCAAAAATTCCGTCTTTCCCACCCCAGGGACTTTGCACGTGCTGCTCCTGCTGCCTGGGATGCTCTTTTTTACCATTCTTCATGTGGTCAGTTACTTCTTATCCTCAGACTTCTCCTCAATCCCATGGTGCTTCTGACATTTTGAAAGTATTTCATGTATTTATTGTTTACCTGGATGTGAGTTCTGTTTATTTGTTCTGTCTCTCCAATTGGAAATTTCCTATGAGGATAAGGACTTACTCATCAATGCATCCAAGCATCTAGTACCATGTGTTATATATTCCATGCTCATTTCATATTTGAGATATTGTGTTCATTGCAGAGGTGGAGGCAATGCAGTACATACATATATTAAACACTTCCTGTGGGCCCACTTCTGTGCTCTCAGATTGTATTCATATTCTTTTTCAGCCCTTCCAATAGTTCTGGGATGTAAATATTGCTATTGTCTCTATTTTTTTAGAGGAGGCATCCGAGGACCAGGGAGAATACCTAGCTTTCCCCACATCATGCAGCTCCTGGAGGAGCTGAGATTTGAGTCCAGGTGCACCTGGCTCCAAGCCCGTTCATTTTCCCCTCTACCATAATTAGTGAATTCCTTCAGCAGACTTTTTGAGCACCTACTATGAACAGGGAAGGGTACCAGAAAGCAAAAGAGAGAGAGCCTGACTTTGTAATTTGACTTAAGAAACAAGACAAGAACAAATGTAATCACATGAAGCAGAATAACCTAGAGGGTCCTTCCAGCTTGAACACTGTCTAACTGTCTGAATGGTCCAGACACTAAATGCAATGGGAGAAATTATCCTGCTCCTTGGCTGTGTCTGAGGGTGTGCATTTTTTCTTCATCTACCTCTAGCTGCCGGTGAACACAAATTTAAGTCCATTCGAAATGGCTGTCTGGACACTCCCATATGATAGTGCATAGCGAATTCAAGGTCAAATCTAAAGTCAAAGTCAGACGTCTTTGTTTTTCTTCCCCTACTATATCAAGACTCTTACCAATTAACTTGAAAAAAGTCACCAAGTTAACAACTCCAGAGGGGGAAAAAGAAGAAAAAAAAAAGAAAAGACTCTTCATCTCATCCAAAGACTCTGAAATGGATTTGCTCACAGAACACCAGGTTTCTTTAGTGACCTCGAGAGACCTTGCCTGTCACACTGAGCAGTATATCATTTCATGGAGAAAAAAAAAGTTTTACCATGAAAAATGCTATGTTATATCACAGTGTGACACTATTTAAATATCAAGAGTCGAAGCTTCTATTTAGAAAACGGAAGGCAATAAATTGAGTTGCTAATTATTCCAGCTGTGAATATTTTTGGTACGGCTGCAAATTTTGAAGAGGGCAAAATAGAGGATTTTCCTGTTGTTCACGGCATATGCAAATGTAGTGGCAGTCCCCTATGAGCCGAAGGTTCAGGGATGAGAAACCTTGAACGCCTGTTTTTTTCCTGAATCAAACGGGCTTGAGTCAAAGCTTAGGGAACTATGATATAAAATGGACTTTTGACTACACTAATTGGGTTATTGGCTTCTTGTTTTTCAAACCCGAGAAGTAACAATTTTAAAAATTTTAAGTTCTATTTTAAAGGAAACAATTCACTTCTCAACCTAAGCATAAATTCTCAACTGGAAGAAGAGAAGAAGCACATTAGTAACATCCCTAGTCCGTTCTCTTCCTAGGGGACAGTGAGTGGAGGTGCCTGCAATTCTCCAATCACCAGGCTAATTAGAACAACTCATTCATTCAACACATATTTTAAATCAGCTGGGCACTATGCTCGGTCAAGGAGATTTAGTAATGGCTAAAATATACTATACATGGCTCCTGCCCTCAAGCCATTAATATCTGCATTTATTGACCATTCACTGGATGTCAATCTCAATGCTAAGCATTTCACAAATAAACTCACCCAGTCCCCCTAACAAGCCCAAGAAGTAGCTACTATCATTCTCAGCCTCCTAGCAAGGTTAAGTAACTTGCCCAAGATCACACAGTGATAAATATAGAAGCCAGGATGCAAACCCTGGTTGTCTCAGTCTAAGATTTGCAGACTTAAAACTGCCTTCTAGGTACCATCCTATTGGATTTCTTAAATAATTAAATGAATAATAATCATGATGATGACAATAAAGAAATGTTTCTATGTAGAAAAGGAAGGCTGACTACAAACATCAGATGTTTACCAGTCTATCTCTAAAGTACAGGAGATGTTTACTTCCTATTTTTAAAATGTATATACTGGACCCAGTGCAGTGGCTCACGCCCGTAATTCTAGCACTTTGGGAGACTGAGGATGGTGGATCACGAGGTCAGGAGTTTGAGACCAGCCTAGCCAACATGGTGAAACCCCGTCTCTACTAAAAATACAAAAATTAGCCTGGCGTGGTGGCACATGCTTGTAATCCCAGCTACTTGGGAGACTGAGGCAGGAGACTCACTTGAACTGGGAGGTGGAGGTTGCAGTGAGTGAAGATCAAGCCACTGCACTCCAGCCTGGACAACAAAGCAAGACTTTGTCTTGGGGGCAAAAAAATTATATGCTTGTTTTTTTTGTAATGTGTACATGTTATATTTGCAAACAGGAAAATAAAGACAGAACGCTTAAGCGATCACCTAGTTTTGCTACTCAAGTAGGGCTCAGTGGTGCAGTATCCATCATTTTTCTCATTATCTCTTTTTTCACCTCATCCTCTATGCTTCTCTCCTTCTGTTTTTGCTTTCTCTCCACGTTCCATGTCTCTGTCTCTGTCTGTCTCAGGACCCTGCCCCTTGAATTTTGCCTCAACCAGCACCATTCCTTTTCATATCAGAGAGTATATTAATGGTGCCAGAAAGGGTGGTGGTTATTTAACCTCTCTCCAGCTAAATGTTTTATTATAACTCCTGAAAACCTAATTACAGTAACTTTACATGCTACAGTACCCTTTATGGGCTGCCTCTTTATTAAACTTACTCTTTTAGAGACAATAAACCTGATGCTTCAAAGGGCATGGCCAGAACCAGTGAAATGTAATGAAATCTGGAGTTTTCTAGTGCACACCTGATCTCCCTCACTGAGCACCACACCCCCATTCCTGGGGTGTTTGTGCCTCTATCCTTCCCCTAGCTTTTTATCAAATTTCAGACACTGCATGTATGATAGTCAGAATATTTTAGGGATTAATGGGCTGTGTATCAATGTTTTCATCCGCTCCTCTGAATACCCATGAGTTTATTTACTGGGGAGGTCAATTTTCTCGGTAGAACAACAGTTGACACCTGGTTTCCCTGATAACCAGAGTTGCTTTTTTGCACACAGCGCTACGTTGAGACCATTTAAGACTTTTGCTGTATTTCAAAAACATTTGCTGCCGCAGACTTCGTGAGCAAAGAACAACACGTCGGTCTGCTCTGTTAGTCATTAGTTGTCCGGGTTAGCTGAGTGGTACACTGTGATGAGATTGTGGGATAGGGGGTGAGAGAGAGAGAGGAAGAGAGAAACAGGAAAAAAGGCATTGACCTTTGGAGTTGAGGCAGCACAATTATTTGTATAGTACATTTCTGTTCACAGCCCTGCTAGGATTTTCCCCTGGGAATAAAGCCAAAACAACAGAAAATAAGGGGATCCCCCTGGTTGCAAGCTGCAAAATGGTACTTGGTGTTAAGGAATTTTATGTATTTGTTTGTTTGTTTCTTTGGTGGGATTTAAGGTTAATGACTAAGTTTACTTGTGATTGACTCAGAGAAAAGGGAAAAACAAGAAAAAGAAAAGAAATCTTTTGTTGGAGCCTCAGGTAGCTTAGCCAGCCTCCGCTTCTCAAAGCTACCACTCTAGATTAGTCAAGCTCCTTCTGTATCATAAGAATAAAATAAAAATTCACAGCCTTTTGAATTGGTGGGGGCTCTTGTTGCATGGATGTTACGCATGAGGTTTTTTTGTTTGTTAGGTTTCTTTTTAAAATCTTTCATGGTTGTTTAATCAGAGATAATGCATGCCCTTAGTTTTCTAAGCCAATTTGAAGCAGAAGCCTGGTTAACCAAGATTCTGCCTGAAATCCATGTCTTTGCTGTCACATAAAGCATACGGGAGAATGGCTGTTCAGCTTTTAGGTATGCTTCTCAGTTTTTATTAAATGGTTTTGTTTTCACATGAGGAAAAGTGATGACATTTACCAAAAAGGTTGATAGTTTAGGGTGAAGTGATGATCCCTATATTCTTAAGAAGTCACAGGAATGCAGGACACAGAGCTGAGAACGCAGAACCTTTGCCTTACTATTCCATCCCAAGCCCCTAACCTGTGCCTGACAGAATGCTGGGTGCTGTGACCAAAGCTCCCATCCCCCGCATGACATGACTGGGAAGGGAAAGAAGTGTGTGAGCTCCTCTTTTATTTTTTGTAAGACATCAAGGACTGGTTTTCTCTATCTCTTGGAGTGTTAGCAAACTCCAAGGATGGCACTTTGGGGGCCCCTCATTTGCCTTTCCTTTCGGAGGCACAAGTGGCCAATTCTGAGAGCAATTGAGTTGTGCTTGAAAAATGTCAAGTGCATTTGGAAACTACACATTTTTGCTGATGCCTGGAGTCCCGAGCTGAGCTACTTCCATGACCGACCGCTGGGAAGAAGTTCAGTTGGGGCATCACAAATGATTCATCTGAACACACTGAGCAGGCCCCTGAAGGGGAGAAGCTGTCTTAACAGCCGGTTCAGGGAAAAATCAGGAGAAGTCCCCTAAGCCCTCTTGGTCCTCCCTGTGACCATCTGGCCAAACCATTACCTTGTGGGTCTTGCTTCATTTTATTTGATTTTCCAGCAGCATGTGACTGAAATCCTTGGGTGAATCAAAGCTTGCGGTTTTTTCAACTTTTTGTTATGAAACATTTCAAACATACAGAAAACTTGGAAGAATAGTACCATGTAAGAATAACCACCTGGTTTCAACGATTGCTATCATTTTGCCACATTTGCCTTATCTGTTTTTATAGAGCTTGAGAGATGAGATCTTTTTGCTGAATCTTTTGAAATGAAGTTGCAGACTTCATGAAACTTCACCTAAAGACGCCCACATCCAAAGCTTACATTAAAAAATATATATCTACTAACAATCTGGTGTGTCCTCTGCAAGTAAGATGCATTTGGAAGGGCATAAAAATGATTCAGGTAGAATTTCTTAAATGTTAATGTACACTAGAATCAGCTAGGGAGCTTCTTTGCTTCCTTTTTTTTTTTTTTAGATGGAGTTTCCTTCTTGTTGCCCAGGCTGGAGCGCAATGGCACGGTCTCAGCTCACTGCAACCTCTGCCTCCTGGGTTCAAGTAGTTCTCCTGCCTCTGCCTCCCAAGTAGGTGGGATTACAGGTGCCCACCACCACACCTGGCTACTTTTTTTGTATTTTTAATAGAGATGGGGTTTGGCCAGGCTGGTCTCAAACCCCCGACCTCAAATGATTCGCCTGCCTCGGCCTCCCAAAGTCCTGGGATTACAGGCATGAGCCACCATGCCCAGCCACTAGGGAGCTTCTTAATTGATATACTCCCAGACTCCACCCCATACCTGGATAGGGCCCAGGATTTTGTACTGTTTTTAATACTGAGTGCCGTGTTAAAAACAGTACAAATTCCTGGGACCAGGCGATCACTCGAGTGCTGTGTTAAAAACAGTACAAATTCCAGGTATTTATGGGACACAGTCTGAAGATCACTTCTATCGAATCTTTCTCTTTTTGTGTGCTGAATTTAATCTTCTAAAGATTAGTGACACCAGGGTGTAACTGTATCATGGGAGAAATAGGATTCTACTTATCGTTGGTTTTTTTGTTTAATCATTTTAAACCCCAGAGACTAGAAGGAAGGGAGGTGATAACTAAATGGGTTTCTTTCAGCTGCGATCATCACAGACACCACAGTGCCAATGAGCGGCCTGAGAGATACATCCTGCGAGGGTTTATGCAGTGCTGTAAAGTATGCAGGTTGTTTTTTCTGTGGAGGGATCTGGCCTTGCATGTGTAAATATAGACTCTTGCCTGCATGTACATATGCAGACTTGTAAATCTGTTTGGCAAACAGGCATCAACACGGCAGGAGGAGCCTATTTTAAAATTAAAAATGTTCACAGCACTATTCTTTTAGCATTCATTATTTTGGTCTTGGAAAAGGTTGTAAGTTATTTATTTAACAACGATTTGTTGAGTTCCCCCACTGTAAGCCAGGCTCTGTTTTAGGTGACAGGATACAGCGTGAACAAAATAATTATTTTAAACTTTATTGAAATTCAGTTCTAACGATGGGGACAGACAATAAGTAATATGCAAATATACATATGCATTTAATGAAGAAAAATAGGCAGTTATGACAGGGCAGAGAGTAACAGAAATTGAAGGGACCCAGGAAGATCTCTCTGAAAAAGTGCTATGAGAGCAGAGATTGAAGGAACAAGTTGTGCAGATACTTCCAGGCAGAAGGAACAGTAATTGCAAAGGCCCGGAGGCAAGAAGATGTGATATGATGGGCAATAGCAAAAGGATAATGTGATGGATGGAGTGAGGGAGGACAACAGCGGTGGAAGCTTCAGTGGGAGAGGTAGCCAGAGGGCAGATCATGCAGAGAGTTGAAGGCCATGAGAAAGACACCTGATTTTATTCTCAATGTTATTAGAAGCCTTTGTCAGGGAGAAAGGGTGCTTTGTTTGATGACATGTGACCTAAGCTGACTTTATTTTTAGAAGAAAGTGTAGAAAATGGACTAAATTGTCAAGGGAACATTTTTAGGATTTCACGAAGCAGTGCCATATGCAAGATATAATCATATCCTTCTATTTTTCTTATAAATGAGTGTATTAAAAATAACATTAAAGCCAATTTAAACTTCTTATCTTCACCGTGTTGCTCTCATGTTGCTAAAACATTTCTATTTTCAAGTTATTTATTCTGTCCACAAATATGACTGATGTCCAGGCACTAATGTTTCGACTCTGGAGATAACAGGAATAAGGAATATCTACCAGTTCAAGTGTCCAGGAGTTCACATTCTGGTTGGGGATAGACACATTTAAAATAATTATATATAGAAAGAGATTAATAACACCAGGATATAACTATATCATGGGAGAAATAAGATTCTATTTATAAATAGAATCTAGATAGATAGATAGAAGATAGATAGAGAAAGAGAGAGAGAGAGAGAGAGAGATTTGTGAGTGCACAAAGTGAAGGGGGCTGTGTTAGAATACATTCCCCAGGTAGGTGGTTGGAAGGTGGATAGGAGTTAGCTAGGATGGGTTAGGTGGGACAGAGAAGAAAAAGCCATTTGATTCAATTGAACGGGCTTGTTAAGACAAAGTGTGTCTTTTTGTGTGGCTGAAGCGTGAGTGCATAGGAGCTGGGAGCACTGATTAGAAACAAGGGTCAAAAAATGGGTAGAGAGCCATGGTTCCATGTTGTAGAGAGCTTGGTTCCATGTTGAAACTTAGGTCTCATCTTTCAGGCATGGAAGGATAACCACGGATTTGTAAGCCAGAGCACACTGGCATTGTGGCTTGGGAAGGAAAAGGCAGGAAGGCTAAAGGACGGGGTTGGTTAGTGGGTGAGGTTTTCAGAAATGAAATTGTTGGGATTCGTTAAGCTATTGGATGGGGAAAGGCAAGGGAAAAGGAGGAAGTTCCTTGGGTAACTGGGAGTAAAAGAAGTCCAGGAGGGGTGGAATTGGGCATGTAAAGGAATATAGTCTGAGTTTGGCTGTGACTTGTTCCAGACAGCTGTGAAATGTAGAAGACAAGCTGCCCAATGCACAACGGGATGTGGGTCAGGAGCTAAGGAGTCATGAGCTAGATAGAAATGGAGCTTTGGAGACTCCAGACGCATCAGTGGTGGCTGAAGCCCTAGAAATTGGCAAGATCACTGAGGATGCGAGAACTGGAGTTCAAATGTTTTCACTCATTAGTGACTCCTTACAATGCCTTTACGTTCCTTTGTTTTCATTTGATTTCCTATTTTCACTACTCACTCTGGGAGAATAATTGAAGAAATAAATTCGGAGGACTCCTAAATCAAATTCCGAGGTTTCTCTGTCACTCTGGCTTTCTGCTGTGGATATGTTCTAGCGTTGTTATAAGGCAGCAGACTATTATTTAGTGACTTAGCGAACTCTTCAGGTGTTTGTTCAACATTTGTCAAGCTTTAAATTAAAATCTGCATTTCAGGCTCCTTATGTAGCTCTGAAGAATTAATAATAAAAGCTACTCACATGGGCTGACACTTACTATGGGACACACCTTGGTTAAGTTCTTTTGCTACGTAATCCTGCATGATATTGCAGGATTAGTGATGCTTTTCCTACACAGTGTTGCAATCCTCACAGCAAGCAGTTATGAGGTACCTGTACTTTTATTACCTCTGTTTTACAAATGAGGAGATGGAGGTTCTCAAAAGCAGTGTCAGGTACTTGTCAGAAATGGCACGACCAGGACTACCAAGGTCTGTCTTGTGCTACAATGCTGTCATGAACGCCATGCCTACTGCTTCCTCTTCCAAAACACCATTTTAAAATGGAGCATTAAAAGAGAGCCGTTGGACAAGGAGTCCAAAGCCTTATTTATGGAATCAAACTTCTAGGCTTTATTTTAACGTTAGCTATGTTAAATAATTCACTAATCAGATACTCATTTTCTGACATGATTGTCAGTCATATTGGGTTTGTTTGATCTCTGTGAAGGATTAAAATACTTTCAAGGTTTTATCTGCAAACAGCCAAGATACAAATATTTGTAATGATAGCAATCCTGCCTTAGAAGCCCACTGGGAAAGCCTGCTAGCCCCCAGAGGCAAGGCAGTGTGGTGCAGTAGGTGTGATTAGAGCTTCCAAAGGGTCTAACTGGATGTAAATAAAAAATTTTTTTAAGTCAGGCAGACTGGAGCTTGAGCCCTAATGACCCGCTTGCCAACTCCCAGCGTCAGTTTTCTCATCTGTAAAACAGGTAATAATAGTACCCACCTGGTGGAATTAATGTGAGGTTTAGTTGCAAGTAAAACATTCAGCATTGTAACTGACACATTGTGAGTGGTCAATAAACTAAGTAGCACCTACTGAAGACATCAAGAGAAAGGAAATAACTGTAGTAACATTTTGAAACCTTAGAATTGCAGCTGAGTAAAATTGCAAGACAATGAGAGGACTTCATTCATTCATTCACTCATTCATTCACTAAAATCCCCCTCTGCATGTTGGGCTTGATGTGGGTACTGGGAACATAGGACGAACAAGGTACAAAATAAGACATAGTCCATGGCCTCCAGCTGCTCAGATTCTAGCATTTACTTAACTCCTGCCTTAAATCCCACTACACATTTCCTGGAAGACAAGTCATCATTTTAAACAAGGTCTATCAAGTCACATTTGAAGTCTTGTAAGTGGCATGTATAAGAAAGAATCGTCAGAGGATTAATGGTCCTTCCTTAAAGTGCCCTTGGAGTGACAGACTCCCCGACCCTGAGGAGGAGCTATATCCTCTTCTACTGTATGGTTCTGCTGTGTGGTTGTCACACCACAGCTCTGGCTAACACGGACACCTTATTCAATTGATAGGCAAAGATGATTCCAAAGAAATAATCATGATCACGTGACCTTGGAGAAGGCATCTTAGAACAGGAATCAGGATTTCAGGGGAGGTGAAAATGGAACAACAAGGGTCAGAGACAGTGTAGGGTAAAATGTCAGCACACAGGTTTTATCGAAAGACAGAGCTCTGGGTTTCAGTCCCGAGACAGTTTCTTGGCTTCTTAAAGCCTAATATCTCCAATCTAAAATGGAGATATTCTGCCATAAAAATGGAATGAAATAATGGCTTTTGCAGCAACTTGGATGGAGCTGGAGGCCATTGTTCTAAGTGAAGTAACTCAGGAACGGAAAACCAAACATCATATGTTCTCACTTGTAAGTGGGAGCTAAGCTATGAGGATGCAAAGGCATAAGAATAATATAATAAACTTTGGGGACTTGGAAGGAACGGTGGAGGGGGCGAGGAATAAAAGACTACATATTAGGTATAGCGGACACTGCTCTGATGACAGGTGGACCAAAATCTCAGAAATCACCACTAAAGAACTTGTTCATGTAATCAAAAAACACCTGTACCCCCAAAACTATTGAAATTTAAAAAAAGAATATATCTGGATTACAGAAAGAAAAAATTAAAAATTTTAAAAAATAATGAAATGAAATGGAGATATTAAAATATTTAGTTTGTAAATAGTTGTGACAATACATTTCAAGTACCTTTCAGTAGTAGGTATCTAGCTCTATCCATGTTCCTGCAAAGGACACCATCTCATTATTTTCATGGTTGCATAATATTCCATGGTGTATATATAGCACATTATCTTTACCTGGGTGACAAAATAATCTGTACATCAAATGCCAGTGACACGAGTATACCTATATAACAAACCTGCACATGTACCATGAACCCAAAATAAAAGTTTTTTTAAAAAAATAGTAGGTATCTAATATGTGATGACACTTAGCATCCTCAACCTCATCATCTCTGAGGAGGTGACAGTCATTCAGTTTCCATATTTGCTTTGAATGCTTTGCAGGTTGTTGTGGAAGATAACAACTGGATGCATATGTGAAAGGAGCAAATTATGCACATTTATGGAATTAATTTATGTCATCATCGAATGTAATGTTCGCCCCTTCTTCCACTCCAGGGTAAGCTTAGTTAACTAGGATTATGCTAGGACTAGATAGAGCAGAGTGGAAGAAAAATAGCTAAATGTTGCTCCTTGGCTACCCATGACCACTCTGACTCTTTCCCTTTTCCTGGCAGGCACTTCCTCTTCAAGACCTCCTCGGGGAGCACACCCTTGTTTAGCAGCTCTTCCCCGGGATACCCTTTGACCTCAGGAACGGTTTACACGCCCCCGCCCCGCCTGCTGCCCAGGAATACTTTCTCCAGGAAGGCTTTCAAGCTGAAGAAGCCCTCCAAATACTGCAGCTGGAAATGTGCCGCCCTCTCCGCCATCGCCGCGGCCCTCCTCTTGGCTATTTTGCTGGCGTATTTCATAGGTAAGTCAGGGCAGCCTTATTCAGCAACGCTGGGGGTGACAACATGGGGGAGAGGCCATGGACTTGTGAATCTAGAGGCCCTCTCATGTCTGTACAGTTTGCTTCTTGGCTCCTGAAAGATGTGATAATGAGTGATGGATGGAGGTGATTTTTTCCCTCCTGAAATCCACTTAAATCTGATGAGTTTCTCCTTCATGTTTCTAAATGACATTCATCAGAAGGGAAATTAAGCATCCTTACTATATCCTTTCTTGGAGATGAGCTGAGACTTTTCATTCCCGCAAACCTATCCCTCACTCTCAGAGTGGCCTTCTAGTTTTCTCCATCCTTGGATTTTAACCCAGGTCTGTGCTTTGAAATGTATGCAACATTGGTTAACTTCAGCCAAAAACTGAATTGAAGAATAGTGGTTGGCATGCCTGAGAACATCTTGATTCGAGAGAAAGCCAAAGTAGCTAGCTTATTTTCAGAGCTGTGGAACAGAAACAGGACTGACAGGCTGGAGCATCCATCCAGGTCTTTATACAGAATCGAATTAGCCAGACACACTTGGCCTTGCCCATATCCCTTCCACAGCCTCTGTCTTCTCATCCTCAACTCTGTCCTCACCATGGGCAGCCGAATCTGAATCAGGGTCACCTCTCCTGGCAACTGGGCTTCTGGTGACTCAGTGTATGACATAGGTGAAGTTGCTGGAGTATCTTTCTCTGCATGTCAAAGGTGTTGGTTTACAGCCATAGGGTGTAGCCGTGTCACCACAGAAAGTGGCAGATGCTGAGCGCCCAGGGGCAGGGTGCCACGTGCATAAGAGCTTCTCAGGCTGCACACAAAGCCTGCTCACAGCTCCTGGCCCCAACAAAGAGCCCCAAGGCTGCTGCTCTGTCAGTTAAGCCTGCCAAAGGCAGATCTCCTGGCTTAGGAAGAGGCCATGGTGATGTTTGTTAAAGTTTATTTGAAACACTTGATGGTTGTGGCTTGGTTTCAGGGCAGCTATGAGAGACCTGCCCAGTTTGGCTGTGCCGTGTTGCAGAGCAAACCCATAAAGCACCAGCTCAATGAAGCTGACTCCAAAACAGTTCCCAACACGTATGCTGAAACTCCTCCCATTTAAGAGAAAAGAAAAGGCAACCCTGACTGTGTTGGCCTTGCCCCTTCCCTCAACATAAACCCTCCCTTCTCGCTCAGCACTGGGGGCTCCCACACTTCATTCATCCCCAGGCAGCAAGCATGGTATCTGCCAAAGAAGGAACTGGCCCAGCGCTTCCCAGACCATTCTCCTAAGCTTGCCTGATGGCAAAGGGGCATGACTGTGCACCCCCACAGATCTGGGGCCCTGCCTAAGGCAGACCAATATGAGCCAACAATTGACATAAATTTTTCAGCTTCTTCCACACTATAGCTGTTCTTGTCTTAATAGGGAAAAATAAGCATTTATATTCCTTACCAGTTGCATTTCTCAGGAATGCCCTCCCAAAGTGAGAAAACTGACTCTCCAGGGAAAGGTGCCGTGTTCATCTGGGGCTTTGCAGAAGTGTAGCTTGCACTCTAAACCACAGCTGTACACCGGAACTGAGGCCTGAGACCCAAGCACCCCTAATTTCGAGTCATGTCTGCTTCTCACTTACCTCTTGATGAAGGATGAAGTAATGGATTGACCTCAGAAAGGCGGAAGGATATCTGTTGCCCCGCTGAATCTCTTGAGTACGTCGTAGTGTGTTGCTAAAGTAGCTTTGTGTGCTTCCGCAGGTGGCTGTTCAGGGGGCTCCGTGGAAGCAAATTGAATGTGCCTTCGGGGTCTTTTCACGATTTGGTTTTGTGTCAGAAACTTCAGAAGGGGTTCATGTGCTCACTTCTCAGGTTTAATGTTCTGCGGGGCCGGTGAGCACCACAGGGAGCCCAGATACAGAAATTGAGGTACTGCCTGCCTCTGCCAATACCGTTCCAGTGCGCCTTCTACTCTGCTTCTAGGAGAGAGACAGATGGCTCCTGCCTGATTTATGGGGCTTGATAGTTAAAGTAGAATAGCTTTCTGTAAGGGCAGTCATATACATGGGAAACCGTATAGTGAGAGTTTAGTGTTTTAATCAGGTATGTAACTTGTAAATGATAGATTAGGAAATATATTTATTTTCAATCTGCAGGCTGCTGGAAGCTGGACCTGAGCATCTTAGCATCGTTTATTAGTTCATAATCCATCATTTCCTATTATGTATTCTTTAGGTTACATTATGCTTTGACCCTGGAGTATCAAAAAATAGTTTATGACACAAAATGAGTGATATAATGGGCCAATTTACCCTGCAGTGACGGCAGTGAGCATGCAGCTATAGGGCTACTCTCAGCCACTCTCCCGAGGTGACCGCAGGTCTGCAAGCGTGGTAAGGGGTCAGGATCTGAAGTGCTGATCTTGGCCCCAGTTATTCCTTTCTCCTTAGCCTTGGCAAACTTGTTTGCCTTCTGGGTCTTGGTTTCCTAAGTACAACATGGGGGCAGGATGGTTATTTACGTGCAGAAACTCAGAAGTATGGTGAGGATTAATTAATGTGTATAAATCACTTTGAAGATGAAAAGCAGTATATTATTACTTACAGAGCTGCAGGGGCATAAACAATGCATTGCAAACACAGAGAAAAGTGCCTTTTGGAGAACCAATGATTGTGCCCACCTGGGAAACAAGCCATCAGGGAAGGGCAGAAAGACAACATGAAAACTGAGGCCCTCCTGTTAAGGAGACCGGCGCTTTTAAGGGCTGAGTCCATTCTGGTTCACACATGACTCTGCATTCCACTAGAACATGACGGGTCCTGAAATTGATGCATCAGCCCCAGGACCTTTATGGGCAGGCAGTGGGTTCAGGCCTGCCAGGCACTGTGACAAATAAGTCAAATTATCAGTCTTGCGTGTTCAAACCCGAAGAAAGAAGACTTTCCAGAAATGAGCAATTTGGAAATTGCTCAGCCCCCTGACAAGTTCTTCCATAGATCCAGGCCCGTGGGTGGGTGTAAAAGCAGAATGCCAGCCTTGTGCAAGCTAGAAGACCCAGGCCTTTACCAATTCAGCAAAGATGCCCAGTTCCTACCCACACAGCTGGGATCAGAGAACTTTTATGATCTGCTCCTCCATCAGACCCTCTCTGTGCCAAATTCTCTCAGCGTACAAACATCCTGGAATAAATTACTGTGGAAAGCTGAATAAACCACCAGGGGACCACTTTGTGCATCACTCAGGCCCTGGCACAAACAATTCCTAGGGAATAGTGGTTTAGGAGACTTTTTCTGTGAAATGCAAGAGACTTTCCTCTCAGGAAGGTGTCTTTCTTCTTCAGGCAGCTCAGGTACTTTCATTACCTGCACCACCAGAAGTCCCTAAGTTTCTGAATCATGTAACCAAAGTATTTTATTACCAACCTCACCTATTTTATACAAGATGTGTTGTGTTATCTTGATAGTATGCATAACAATCACTAGTTAGAACCTTCTACCTGTTTAGAACTAGAAGCATTTCCATTTGAATCACTTTTTGTTTGTTGGTTTGTTTGTTTGTTTTTGAGACAGAGCCTCACTCCATTGTCCAGGTGCCCAGGCTGGAGTGCAGTAGCATGATCTCGGCTCACTGCAACCTCTGCCTCCCGGGTTCAAGTGATTCTCGTGCCTCAGCCTCCCAAGTAGCTGAGATTACAGACTTGCACCACCACACCCGGCTAATTTTTGTGTTTTTAGTAGAGACAGGGTTTTGCCATGTTGGCCAGGCTGCTCTCAAACTCCTGGCCTCAAGTCATCTACCCACCTCAGCCTCCCAAAGTGCCAGAATTACAGCCATGAGCCACCACACCCAGCCCATTTGAAGCACTTTTATATAACTATTCAATTTGAATCATATCCCCAGTCGTCAACCGACACTCTAGCAGAAAATAAAATCTGCATATTACAATCATTTGACAAGCACTGACACCGAGGCCCAGAGAGTCTAAAGTCTCCTGGCCTAGGTAGATAGTTGCAGGGCGAGCACTAGGCCCTTGGTCTCTTGATGTCTCCTTGCAGGTCTTTCTCTTCACTTCTTTCTCCTCAAGATCGCAGTTAACCAGTTTCTCACATACTGTATGAAACTGAAATAAATGATCCCGTTGGTAGCATTAACTCACCTTATCTAGCTCTATCCTCTTTAGCAAGGTAGCGTAGTTGGTTCCTCCTTCCTGAATCATCTTCTAACACAGTGGATAGAAACTATAGCCCCTCCGCAGTATTATAATCAGTCCTCATATTTCTGCTTTCCAGTTGTCTTGTGTTATAGAGGTCAGAAAACATTTTCTGCAAAAAGTTGGAGACTAAATATTTTTGGTTCATGTCCTACTTAGTGACAACTGGTTAACTCTGCTGTTGTAAGTTAAAAACAGCTATAGACGGTGTGTAAATGAACAGGCATGGCTGTGCACCCATAAAACTTTAATTATGCCCCCTGGTTTTTTACTTTAATGTAATTTTTATGTGTTATGAAATATTATTTTCTTTTTAAAAAATTTCAGCCATTAGAATGTAAACCCATTGTTTAGATTATGTGCCATACAAAAACAGGTGGCAGCCTGGATTTGGTCCGCAGGCCATAGTTTGTCAACCCTTGTTTGATTACATTACAGCTTATTTCCTAAGAATACCTTTAAGGGTGTCCACATCTCTATTACAAAAAATTGCTTCCCAACTGGCTAAGAGTCCAACCATATGTCCACTGTCAATGAAGCAGGTGACTGACATTTTCTGATACTGCAACTCCATTTCACAATGAGTAATTGCATCTGACTTTCCGGCCCAAACGAAAAAGTAGAAAAAGCAAGTCACTTTTCTCTTTAAATACTTTCTATAGGATAAATTTTTCCAAGGAAAATTTTAGGAATTTTAGGACACTTCATCCTGAAAGCATAGCTTTTAACTAGACTGCTTGAAACAGTGCTCCAATCCGTGGATAGAGTGGAATTGCCTGGCCATTTTGCCTAGTACTCATTTGTCCTCAATCTTTGATTATCCCAGGTTCCTCTGGAAAATTATCACCTGTTTTTAGAAGTTACTCAGTTTCTGATGCCTTTGTTGTTGAGGTTTTCCAACAGATTGTAATAGTGCTGTGTCATGGAATGACATCATTGCTTTCTTGTCCTAGGTTAACATTGGAATAGATCTAGTTTCCTTAAAAGGCATCGAAGTTCTTGCAGGGCTACCCCACATCAAGGAAGAAAGATGCTTCTCATGTGTGACTCTGTTGTTTAACTCCAGATAATCTTAGAAATTCTAAGGCGAGAGTCAACACAAGAGTTCGGCATGACATGGGACTCAGACTGTCACCCCTGAGCTAAAACAATACGCAACATACAGGGAGCTTCTGCCAAAGACACTTCACGGGGTTGGTAAGGGAAGGCAGGAGAGAGAAAGATAAGAGCATTTATGTCATCCTAAATTAGTTCTTAGCTCTTCAGATCTCTGCCAAACTAAAATACATATATATATATTAGAAAGTCACCTTGTCTTTTTTCACTACAGTAATTCCTGCCAAATGTGAAATACTATGTTTGAAGTTAGCTGCTCAACACTCTGTCTTCTGCCACTCTGACTTTGATCTGGAAAGAACGTGGGCCATCAACATGTCAGGATGTTAAAAGTGTGGTAATTTGGGGTGCTTTCAGTTTCTTTTGAAAACAATGAGAGATTATTTTCTATGGAAACTAAAAGCCTACCATGTGTTTAAAGTTGCTACACTTGAAAATTGATATGTTGAGACTCACGCTGATGAATCTTGCGTTCTCTGCTGCTATTTTGTGTATTCTCATCTCACTGAACAGAGCAGGTTTGGAGAAAACATAAAGAAAATGACAGAAAATGATGAGAATGGTACACTTGCCTGGCATCTTTTGTGGGGGCGCAGACTAGGAAAAATGTCAGCCCTCTCATTCCAACTCGCTGCTCTTTGACTATCTGGAGAGATGGGAAACCTCATCCTCCTGTATGAATTCCAAGTTGTGTACTTACCTCCCACATCTAAAGGGCAAAATGCTAATGATTAAATCTGAACAGTCAAGCAAATAACATTTCCACCCAACTCCCTGGGCCCAGATGGTCAAACTGAGAACAAGAGAGCTGCCCACAAGTAAGTCAGGGGACCCAGTCATATTATCTATGCCAGTGTTAGTAGCAGACTTCTTATCTAATAGACATGCTAATGTGCTCTTAACCTGATAATAAAGTCCTGTCAGTGCTTACACACTGGTGAGTCTTTGGCAGGGGGACTGCCATTTCATAACTGAACATCTGATTTCAGAGGGCCTGTCAATTTATGGGAAGAAAATTACATCATTCATTAGCTAGGTCTCCATCACCTAGTGGCCATGTGGCAATATTTGTACCTCATGTTTGACATTCAGAAAAAATGAATCCCTCTGCTTCGGAAGAGGACGTGGCCTCTTTAAAAACATATTTGTGCAATCTGGGGGACTTGAAGTGCTTCAGGAGGGTCAGCAGCTGTGGGGAGATGCCTTTGCTTTCCTCTCTGAGATTCCCATCAGAAGTCAGGATAGTCGGCCCATGCAGGGCTTTCTCACCCTTGTGGGCAGACGCTGGTGATGAGAGCCAGGAAACAGGTTTTGGTCCTGACTTTGTAGAACATCGTAATACAGAGCCAGAGAGGAGTGATAGGTGCCACAACCCTGTACACCTCAAGAATGCCAAGGAAACAACAATGGTATTGTCTGCCAGCCCAGGACTTCGTGCCTCCACAGAGTATACATTGAGTAAATGAATACGGAGAGTTCTCCACCTACTATCCCTGAATCACCATTCAAGCCTTGCCCTAGACTTTCTCTCTATAACGACGATCTCTCTAGCAGTCATCCATCCAGAAGCAGTAATAGAATGCTAGAACATCAGTGTTGACTTCTTCACACACCCTACTTATTTGACTGGATTCCTTTGGGTGGTGGCCAAGCCAACAGGCCCTTCAGCTTCCACAGTGTGCTTTTAAATTCTCCATTTCTGACATCTTTCGTTGGTTCATTTATTTGTGCTTGGGGTTTCCTGATTGAGGATTCTGACACAACTTCTAATGGACTGTAAATTAGTGTTATTTCATTCTATGTTTTATCTGGAACACAATTTCAAGTTCTTGCTTTGCCTTGGTAGTTAGACAAGAAGCAGCTTGATGTCGTAGAAAGCACATACATGGACTTTGGTGTCAGAGAGGGCTGTGTTTGAAGTCTGGCCTGTATACATAAAGTCCATGTGATGACGGGCTTGCTATTTAAAATTTCTGCACCTTAGTTTCCTCATCAGAAAAATGAGGAGAATTCCTACTTTGTAAACATGCCTCAGGCATTCATTGAAATGGTAGATGCATGCAACTCTTCTTCAAATCCAATGTCATCAATTATGAGAAATGCCATCATTGTGCATCCCTAAGAGGGAAAGAGGTCGTCAATTAAACTATGCCATGATTTCTTAGCATTTGTAATTTTTATTTTATATATTTGGAAAGAGATAGGCACAGGCACGATAGATTGATGTAACAACCATGTGAATAGGTAGGTCCGTGGTCACAAAGGCCCTGTAATACAACACCAATTATAAGGTGCATTCTGATTCCAGACTTGTGGAAATATTTAAAAAATTCTGAATCTTATAGTCAGTGGAACATGGTGGTACCTGGCACACAATAGAAGCTCAACTAAATGGAGCTATGGTGATTATTGTACTAGCCACTGCACACCTATGCCAGGTCCAATGAGAAGAGTATGCCCAAAATAGTGACTTGCACTGCCCAGCGATCTGTAGGCAATCAGTACATATTTGTTGAACTCATGAATGCTGATTAGGGTTACATCTGAGTTGTACCAGTTGTGGAAGGTATTTTCCAAATACCCAGAATCCCTGATCCCTAGCTTCACTGTTCCCCTATGTAAGGGGAGTTTTTTGGTTTCTTGATGTGGTAATTGCCTCCGTTCCCAAATTGCACTTCTGAGTTAGAAAGCACTTAGGCAAAGGAATGGTTAGGGGGCCATGTAAGCACCACATTTAAGCCCTCTAGCAGGAATCTGTGATTCCCTGAAATCGAGAGAACTGACTGAGAGAAACTGGGAAGTGTTTGTGTCTGGCATAAGGCCATCATTTGGCACTCATATTACAAAAGTGTAGCAGAATTTACTTGGAGTTCAAGGTGAAGAAGCAAATAATGGCATAAATCTAAAAGTCTGTTGGCTGTTTCTCTGTAAATGAGGATGTACTAAGAAAAGAAAGCAATCGCTACAAGGCACCAAGTAGAGAAAAGAACTATTATATGGTAAATTAGGTCTGTGTACACAACCCACACAGAATCTTTTGTGCTCTGAAATGCCTTGCTTAGCTACATGGCCTCATACAACAGAAACCTAACCCAAAGCAAACTTCTAAAACATACATGTTTCTTTTAAGGTCACCTAAAACCAGACTTTTTTGTGTCCTACATTGAAAATTCTTTTATAGAAAATTCATGTTTTGATTGTTAAGAATAGACACCCAGAATTTTTGCCTGAGCCCTTCTCTTATCAAACAAGTCATTTATTAAATTGATGCCTCATAATAAGATTCTCTGCATTCAGAGAGCAAATAGTCCATCAACTGTATTAACACATTTAACATTACCATAAAAGAGAAGATAATGCATTGCATGTTCTGCTAATTTCACTTTTTATATCATCAGCCTTCTGGCATTAATAAGTAAATATCATACTGTATCAGAAAATATAACAGCACTAAGCTACGTGTTGGTAAGAAAAGAGTTTTGCTAAAGAAAATATTATCCTCCCTTCTTGGAAAGAGAAAAAAATTATAAGATATGTAATATGTGTCATCTTTCAAAGGCTTTTTTTGTTTGTTTCTAAAAACCAAAGCTATGGATGAGAAGAGAGGAGAAGCTTTGCCTCCAACCTTTACATTTCTTTCATCATGACTTTCTTTGCAGTTGTTAGGGAAGGCCCTTCCCTTGGGATGGGTTTTCATTTGAGTTAGGTCATTTGTGGGGAGATTCGTGCAAACATGTTCGGCACTCCCCTAGGGACTCTGTCTTTATAAAAGAAGGGCATATTACCTTGCTTTTGCCTTTGCAGTCATGATGCAATTCTCTCAGTTTGCTTACTTATATTACACCATGAGCATTTTAAAGTCACGTTAATGAAGTTTATATTAGACTTGCTTATATTCCACAGGGAAGGGTCAGTGGCAGTGTGTCAAAGGCATTCTGTTCTTCAGGCCATGATAAACAAGATGGCATCTTTCAAGGAAGTTCAGTGTGTCTTTGAATTAGATGCATCTTTGAAACTGGTCTTAAGGCTGCCTTATGCACCAAATTTTACAAACAGACTTCTGGGACATTAGCTAAATTTGGAGTAGTGTGTTTAAACTTTCTTTTAGTAACAAGATTTGTAGACTTCCTGAATCTCGAGAGATTTGTGAGTTAAGACTCTTTTTCCCGTGAAGAAAATATTTGTTACTCTGTACATTAATTTTATGTTAATTAATTTACAGTTTATTAAATGTACTTGAATAGGTTCATGTATATTCATTCAATGCTTTTCCACTGGGCAAGAAATTTCACTTTGGCATATGATTGGCTGGTCGCATTGTGTGCTGAAATCTGCAGGCCAGCCTTAATATCCAGGATATTTTTACTTGAAATTTTTTACCTGGATCCAGATCCCAAAAAGCAACAAATGAAATAGTACAGTTACCAGGAAAGTTTAAAAAGCCTGGGGTAAGCTATGTTTTGCATGAGCATCTCCTGTCCTGGTGTTAATCAGGCACACACAGCAGCGATAGAAGGCATCTGAGTTTCATTTTCTCAGGACCATCAGGGGAACAGAAGCTTTTATACTAAAAAGCTTTTTATTACCTGATTGGTATAAATCAATGATCAGCCATCCTTTTTGTTTCCTGGATATGTGCAAGGGTCTAGCCAATGTACAATAAGAAATTGAGGACATTTGTGTCTATTTTTATCCAGTCTGTTTTAATCAAATGATGATATTATCTTTTCCCGAGTTTAAAATTACAGTTTTTAAGAAAACACACACACACACACACACACACACACACACACACACACCCAAAGCCGGCATAACTGTGAAGAGTCAAGAGCCAAGGAAAGAGGAATTAATACCAAAAAGGGTGGGATGAAATTAAGTCAAGAAGTAAGAAAAAGGCATAAGATGCTGAGAATAGAGTAATTAGAACCATTAACTATCAAGAGAAACTAGGAAATGCCATACATCAATCGGGATAAAATATGGAACAATTAAAGGACACAAATAGGAGGGGAAAATGGCACCCAGCATACCAAATTACAAATATCTTCTGCACAATTTCTTGAACCTATAAGTCCAACCAAGGTAATGAGATGAAAAGCAATCGTTGTGAATTGCTTGGAGGTGCTGTTTCACCACCTCATCTTACATCATTAAACTTTTGGTCCCCTCATGAACTACTTAGATAAACAACAGTGGGCAGCTCAACATTTATCCAAATAAACCAGAAAGCTACCACGATAAAGGAAATTGAGTTTATAGACACAGCGGACTCTTGCCTAATAGACGAGAGTAATGTGTCTAATGTTGAACATCAATCTATATTTCAAGTATAGTATGAAGGAGGGCCTCGAGAAACAACTTATGCTACAAAATCACTTTGCACTAGAGGTGGTTTATCTTCTGTTGTGTCTAATTGATCTCCACGTAATTCAGCTACAACCCTTGCTACTGAAAATGATGTAAGAGATGGAAAGACTGAATGTGGCTGTTGGTTCTCCAGAGAGCATAGCAAGTTGGGGGTTCCAAATCGCCTTTGTCTTCAAATGTATTGTCGTTGGAATGATCCTTGAAGCCAGAGAGCAAGTCTATTTATTTTTTAATCAAGCGAGGGCATTCATGAACGTCTTCTTTTCAATCCTGATTTGTAAAAATATCTACATAAGGGAGAATTATTTTGTACCAGACCCTTCCCATGCCTTATTTTGCCTAACTTCATAGTGTGAAGAAAGATCCAGTAGTGATATTTTAGATTACCCTGCAATGTTCGTTCCCAATCAAATTCTATGGATTTATGAACTGCCTGCACTTAGGAGAGTCTCTTAATCCCAATGGAACAGGGTCTGGTCTAGACCAGGACATAGATATGCCGAGGCCATGGCTAGTGGTAGTGGAGACTTGGGAGTGGAGCAGTGAAAGAGAAGGGAAGGGAGGTCAGCCCCCATTTGGGATGCACCCATGCACGCGCACGCACACACACACACACGCACACACACACACACGCGCACACACACACACACACACACCACTATCCCCGCTGACCCTGCTTCAAAAATGCCAATCAGAAACCTCTTTTAATATGTGCACATCTTAATAAAGTATCTGGAGGGGTGGATTTGGTTTGACTTTCAGGAAACCAACTTCTAGTCCTGCTTCCAAAGATTTAATCTTTCACAATGTTTGCATTTGCACAGATATGGATGCCACCGTTTCTTTTTCCTCCTCTCTCCTACCCTATACACTGCACCTTTAAATCGCCTTGGGGGAAATCCAGATTTATCCTGCTCTCTCACGGTTAATTTTTTTTAAGTCATATACATAATACAAAACAATAATAAAGTTAATTTCATTTTAGGCTTTTAAAAAACTTACCAGTCTGTGGATCTGTGATTTTTTTCTGACTCTTGTCCCCATCCCCTCATCCCCATCTCCATCCTCGGTTCTTTGGGTGGAAGGTTGTTGGGTAAAGGTGCTGCCTAAGGTCTCATGAACTTTGCCATGTCTGGGAGAAAATGTCTGTATTTCTTTTCTGGGGATGTGAGTGCTGATTGCATGGTGTTTTATTCTTTTCTTCAAAACTGTCAGGAATTAAGCCTTTCGGAAAGGTCAGCTGACCCACGGTGATATCCATATTGTAGTGAAACACCGATGGCTTGTTTTATGCCAAAGGTAAATAGGAGAGTGGCTACAATGAAATGATCTGTGACTAAATGCATCTTGAAGGAAGAAAAAGAGCTGTCTGTCATGTTTGTATGACTAAGGGATTTCTTAAACAAGCTGTGGACCCCACCCAGGGAGAATGCTGTCAAAACATGAAAAAAAATACAGAGATCACACGAAAGCCAAGTCTGAACTCTTTAATTGCATGTCTGAATACCTTGCTAATTTTGCCCACGCCCTTTGTAATTCTTTATTCATAACACACTACCACTGTCTCACCCCTCCCCAAAAACTTCATCGTACCTGTGTCTCCCACAATTCCACAAAACAACAAAACCAAAAAACCAGCTGATTGAGAAGATACCCAGATTGGACTAAAGTGGCTCTTGGCTTGTTATCATGCCCTTCAAAAGTCACTTACCAGGGCAGTTATAAAATAGGATTTTGTTGGAAAAGCTGGTCTGGAATCTCTCTTGGTAGAAATGTATAGAGAGACCCCCAACATGAAAAGTAACTAGGTATGAATTGCAGAAACATAGAAAAAATTCTTTGTGTTGTATAGATAATGGTGTCGAGTGCTGCCTACTTTGTCATTCACATGATAGGCCAAGTGGGGTGCAGACCCTAATGACAGAGAGTATTTTTTGTGCAGAGGGGAAAGTAAGTACCATAAGAAAAAGCAAGCATGCACAAGACAGAAAAGACAGGAGAAGCATTCCTTTGTGTCACTGTAGTATATATGGTATATATTCCTGGGAATATAAAAAGAGGAGGCCAAATGCCTAACTAGAGAGAATTATAGTTTCCATCGGCTTCTACAGAACAAGGGAGAACCACATGCCCATCACTGGCTTCGTGAAAAAACAGAAGTTCAAGCTTCATGGGCAGTTAGAAAAATCCTCTGACTTAGATTAAGCCAGTTCTTACGTTTCCACTGGATGATGAGGCTACAGTTTTAGCCCATCTGTTCACAGCCCTGTCCCCAGCATCCTAAGAGACTCTATCCATTTATCTTTAAAAGCCAAAGAAAAGAGCATGTTGTGAGAGGGAGGAATAAAGCTGGTAGCCCAGAAAAGACTACCCTAAAGCTGAATGGGAAGACTTAACATCGCTACCCTGAACCACGTGACTCTGGAAGGGTCCTGAGGTTCTAGGGCGCGAGGGTTGTCATGCGGTCTTGACTGAAGGTTTTCCACATGTGCATATAGATTCTCCATGTAGAAAAGAATTTTGATTTGGGGCTTTAATGCCTTCGAATGCACATTGAGAATAACACTGACACGCTTTCACCATAGCCTTGGAATCCTAAAATAAATAATAGAAAAATTGTGATTTAAAATATAATTCCAAATACTAACTGGGGCCCGCTGCCTAGATGAGTAATAAGCTTCAATAAATGTGTGACAGGCACAAGGCTCTTCAGTATGAAGAGTAGTGAGGCCTCAGAAATAGAAATAGGTTTTTCATTACATGAGGGATTATGTTCAGCCTGACTGTGGAGCCTGTTCACGGAGCCACAGCTGCATCTTCTGCCTGCGGTCGTATTAACCAGTAATAGTAAAACAGTGACGTGCTGCCCGAAACAGCGATTTATTTTAGAGAAGAGAGAAAGGTCGCTTTCTCCTGCTTAAGTCAGGATTACCATTGTTTACTACACACTTTCCCTTAAACTTCTATCTGTCCGTGCTAATGAGCTGCAATTTCAGCTGGGTTCCACCTGGGTGCCTACCAGGGATGAAGAAATCAGGATGGTTTGGGGTCGTGGTTACGGCTGTTTTATTTTTACTCACCTCTGCTCATCAACAGGCCCAAGCTTATCTCTTTTTGAAGATTGTATGAAGTTTTATTTTTTAATTTCAAGCTCACTCAGCTATCTGAGTTTTTCCCAATTCAGGAACTCACAAATCAGCACATGTACTCCAGGCCTTCCTTTTTCTTTTTTTTTTTTTTTTTTTTTTTTTGAGATGTAGTCTCACTCTGTCACCCAGGCTGGAGTGCAGCGGCATGATCTCGGCTCACTGCAACACCTCTGCCTCCCGGATTCAAGCAATTCTCCCGCCTCAGCCTCCCCAGTAGCTGGGATTACAGGCGCCCGCCATCATGCCCACCTAATTTTTGTATTTTTAGTAGAGACGTGGTTTCACCATGTTGGCCAGGCTCGTCTCGGACTCCTGACCTCAGGTGATCTGCCCACCTTGGCCTCCTAAAGTGCTGGGATTCCAGGTGTGAGCCACCACACCCAGCCAGGCTTTCCTTTTTCAAAGGAGTGAGGTGTGTATTGGAGAGGCTGATGTGACCTCGGTGCTACACCACCCTGCCCCTTGGCGACCAAGGAGACTATGGGGTCTTCAAAGATGAGTTTCAGTCATAATCTGAGAAAGGTTAGGGGGCTCAGTATAGAAGGGCACTCAACATGAGAGCTGATTATCAATTTGAGATGGGTTCTCTTTTCTACACCTTGACACAGAATTCCTTTCTTGACCCACTGAAACAAACGACTCACTGAATATATCTACTTCAAGGATGGTTGTTTACTTGGCTCAGAAGACCTGATTTGTAGTCTTAACAGTTCCTCATTTTAAGGGCTAGCTGGGTATTCAGGTAGTTCAGTGAGGAAACCCTGAATTTAGTTTAGAATTTAGGTTCAACTCTCAACTTCTTCTAATTGAGTGCTTTTGGGAAAGTCGATTAAATTTCCTAAGCCTTCATTTTTTTTCAACTGTAAGAAATGGTTGATAACCGTTATAGCGATGATACCTCTTTCATAGTCACTCTATGTAAAGTTTAAAGTAGGGCTTGATATTTTAATATTATTGTTCTTTGTTTTAATATTATTATTGTTCTTTGTGTATTCATTCAAGAGAAACTATGCAGAGATGCTAAATTACAATTCAGCAATTGAGCTATTGGAGTTCAGAGAAGGGAGAAACTCCCAAGGGCTGGAATAGTTGAGGATAACTGGATGGAGAAGGTTCTAGGCTGACCCAGACCTGGGAAGATGGTTAGAAACTGAACTAGGAATGGGCCAAGAATCATTCCAGATGGGGGAACTAGCAACAGGAAAGGTAAAAGGAGGAGAATTAATAGGGTATTATGAGGAGAGGGACGCCTGCTAAGAGCAGTGAAAAATAGTGGAGGAGGTAGAGCAAGACCAGATGATAGATGGCTTTGAAATCTGGCAGGAGGTTTAATTTGATTAATTTGGCAATAGGGAGGTGCTTCAAGTTCATAAGCGGGAGTATAATATGATAAAATTATGACATGATATCATGTCAGTTACCTAGTAGATGCTCCATAAATATTTATTTGTTGATTGATTGAGGATTCAGGATAGATTGGGAGATGGGACAGGAGACAGGGAGACTCCTCCGAAGGCCCTGTCAATAATCAGTGGGTGTGTGTTGGTGAGGCCCTGATGAAAGGGGAAGCCATGGAAATAGAGCTTCAGAGTTAACTGCGAGAGATTTCTTCCAAAGAAAAGACAGATTTGTGATACAATTTGTCTTGTGTCGACTATCAAGACAAAGAAGACAGAAGTACCTAATATGGCCTTAAAGTTTCTCTGTTGTCATAATGGGAGAACTGAAAAATTAAAAATTAACCTCATATCTTTAAATCACCACTCACTTCTCTAAAAGCATGGTTGGCCAAAACATTTTTTATTGGTATGTGATTCTACCAAGGCTGGCCAGAAGCCATTCTTTTTTAATGCACTCAGTAAATCTCTGCACGGTTTCTTTATTATGAGAGGGCCTTTGATCCAATAAAACCCATCAAGACCCCTTCTGAGGCATTCACTTTGGATTTTGTATGGAAGTCTATAGAGAAAAAGGAGAGCAGAACTGGGTAAAAACTAAACTCTAAAAGGCTAACAAAATTCCTCCATAACATAGTGCTTACATGTAGTGCAAATTCTGCGAACCAAGAAGAGTCATTGGAATATACATTAAGACTCAGCATACCCATTTATAAATAGAAAACCACCCTCCGGGACTTGAAGGCACTTGCCTGTACAAATGTGGAATGTGGTCCTGGGAGTCTATACCATTGCCTTTTTTGATTTGGGGCAGTGAAGCTTACAAATGAAAATCTTGAAAGAAGAAACTTGCCTTTTGATCAGTTGGTTAGAGGCAGGTTTGAAATTATGATAAATCTGCTACATATTCACTCTATGAGCAGGTTTAAACTATAATGCATCTGCCTGTATATCTGCAAATGAGGCTGACTTACTGTACCAGGCTGAAGGGTGAGATGGATGAAGTTAGTTATGGGTTTATGGATTGGGCAGAGAGGGCTAGACATCAGGGAATGTGCCTTTGCCCTCCTCCCCCCGCCCTCTCTCTCCACCACACTGAAGTCTCAATTTATTTTCTGTGCTTTAACATTTGACTGAAGTGCATGAAATACCCTCTCAGATGCTGGGAGCCCAAAGTAAAGCATCAAATAGCATGCTCACCTGGGGAATTTAGAATTAGCCTCCAAACTAACCAAGGTAATCTAGGCCCCAAAGGCACTTTAGTTCTTGCTATTGGGATTGCCTGTGAGGATGAGCCTAAATTTGGTAGATAGTTATGTCTCTGTGCTTTTTATCTTCATCCTAACTCTCATCTTTCAAGTCTCCTTTCTGCTGCAGAGTAGCAGGAGCTAAGGCTTGGCCATGAAGCCAGACATCCCATTTCTGTGGAGTTTTTGACCCTGTGCCATGATACTGGTCTTTAGGGAATTCTACATCAGTAACCATTTCTAAGCTCAGTTAGGTTAAGGCCATGGTCAGACCCTTGCTGTCTTCACTTGCAGCCCACAAGAGAGGCAATACCGTGATACTGTGATGAATCCACCCCTGAAGCCTGCAGCTTCCTCCTGCTTCCCTGCCATGAGAGATAAGTTACTGGAGAGGAATGTCACATCTTATGGAAGAATTAATTTTGGAGTGCATTCCCGACAAGTCTATAGTTCAACATACATATGGGGAGTTATTTTCAACGGCATTTAAATGTAATTGACTTATCAGCGAGGTTAGAATAATCATAGGATAGCTATAGTGTTATTGTCTAATTGTGGTCCTATAGCTGACAACGCTCTGAAAGCCTCTTTAAAATATAAAGGAAACCTGCCCTTGGGAATACAAAGATTGCATGAGAGTTGTAAGACATCCAGGAGAAGTTTAAAGTGGAGTTTGGAATAAAGTGAACAGGCTCTTAACCATGGGTAAAATTGTAAGAGAACAGCTTACACTGTTCTTGCAAACCAACTTGTCATTTCTCAAGTGTATAATGAAATAATGTGTATGAATATTTTCATGCAGAGCAGCCTCTCCCTCAAGTTCTGCCCTCTTCAGAGCTTCATAATAATATACAACAGCATCTTTTAGAACAGTGTTTTACAATCTCCAGACTAAGGGCTCCCAAAAAGATCCTGAGAGAAGTGTAAATGAGTAACAACTCTAAGACTGCATTTTTGTAAGTAAATGATGATGAAGGATAAGGAGAGATGTTCATGGGGAAAAGCCCTGAAAATTATTGGAAGTCGTAGAGAATGAGAGTCAAATGCCAACACTCCTATTCTGCAGCTACGCTGATTAGCAGATCTTTTATAGTTTCCGTGTGGGAGATGAGCAGGGGCTTGGCAAGCACTGTCCGTGTATTAGGAACGAATGCCCCTCCGCATATTCAATTTGGGGGCGTTATTAAAAAATGGAATGAGGCTCCTTCTCAGGCTCTGCTTCCTTTTCATAACTGCTCTTGCAGTGATCCTTTTGGCTGTAATAGCACTTTGTGTGAAAAGGATGGATGGGAACCCGCTAGGTCTTTTTACAGAATATCAAACATTTTGCCCATTAAGCTGACTTGATTTGAAGAGGTCCTTGGCACAGATTGATGAAATAGTCCAAATATTATCACTCCTTGTTCTGCAGTCCGGATAGAGTAATAACCAGTCGCCTCAGCCTTTGCTCATTAATGAGGTGGTCAGGGTCCTAAGGTGTGCAAAGTTATTTCTTTTTCTCTCTTGCTATTTTGCATGTTATGCAGGATTACAGTGCCGTGGGAATGATGTGCAGATGGTCTCCAGTGAGACTCACCCAGCAAGATTCTCTTCTTGCATCAGGATTCTGCCTTTTTCTCTAAGTCAGTGCGTCCTCACATCAGCCCTGAGAACATTTATTTGGCAGTGTCTGGAGATGTTTTTGTTTGTCACGACTGGGAGATGCTACCAGTATGTAGCAAGCGGAGACCAGATATGCTGCTAAACATTTTTCAATGCACAGGACAGCCCCTAGTTAAAGAATTATCTGATCCAAAATGATAATAGTGCCAAGGTTGAAAATTCCTGCTCTAATTGATTTATAATTACATCTTCAGATATATTTTTTCTTTTTTACCACTGGAACTAAAATAAGAGCTTATATTGCCCTCATCTTTGGCTCTGTGTCTCTCGTTCCGCTTGGTGATTCTTTTTATGTCCATGGCCCTAAGTCCCCTTCACAGAAACAAGCTGTGGCATTAAGTTCCAAAAATTTATTGACTGAACTGGTCAGCTCTATGCAGCGTAAACAGGGTTCAACTGAAGAGGTATAATGAAAAGTACCCCTGAATGTAAATCTTCCTAAAGCATGACTTGCTGGTTTTTCTCTGCTTTAAAACAATAATAAAGTCAACCATTTATGAAAAACCTACTATGTGCAGAAACTTCACATTTAATATCTGACCTAAATGTCCCAGTGACTCAGTTTTCCTAATTATAATTAGAGAAAGAGGTTCAGAGAGGCTAAATAACTTATGCATAGTCATGCATAGTCAGTGGTTAGGATTTGGAATTGAAAATATAGGTCTGTTTAACTGCAAAGCTCACGTTCTCACCACTATGTGTATTGCCATCAACTTGTAAATATATGCTTGAGTGACTTTGACTTTACGTGTTCCCATCCCCCAAGCCCCAGTATCCTCAGAACCGCCCCTAATAACAATGTTTCTAAAAAAAGAAATGTACAGTCCCTCTGATCATCCAAAGACTGGTCAGCTCCCCAACAGCCTTGTCCTGACAGCTGAAAGATGACACATTCCTTAGCTAGTACTCTATTGTAAAACAATCCATGTCAGGGCACGTGGGAAGATGGGAAACAGGTTGAAGGAATTGGGAGATAAAAAGAAATACACTTCAAAACTGAAGGTGAGGTCAGGCACAGAGGCCCACACTTGTAATCCCTGCGCTTTGGGAGGCCAAGGTGAGAAGCTTGCTTGAGCCCAGGCATTTGAGACCAGCCTGGGCAACATAATGAGACCCCTGTCTCTACAAGAAATATTTTTCTTAATTAGCCAGGTGTGGTGGTGCACACCTGTAATCCCAGCTACTTCAGAGGCTGAGGTGGGAGGATAGCTTGAGCCCAGGAGGTTGATTCTGCCATGAGCCATGATCATGCCACTGCACTCCAGCCTGGGTGACAGAACAAGACTCTGTCTCAAAAAAAAAAAAAAAAAAAAAAACTGAAGGTGAGGGGGCAATTCCAAAGTCCTTCTCAGGATGCTCAGCCAAGGCAGTGTTTCAGTTAGGGATACCTTTCAGCTGTAAGTTATCAAGAACAACTGAAAAAAAAAAAACCCTAACAGTGGTTTATATTGAGGCTCGATTTCCTGACCTTACTAGCTAGATGTCCAAGGTTGGCAACCCTGGCATCGTTTCTGCTGCTCAGTGATGCCATCCAGGACACTGGCTCTTCCCATCTCCACTTTGCCATTCCCAGCACTTTGGTTTTATATCCTTGGGTTTCCTGCCTCATTGTCTAAGGATGTCTGATGCAGCTCCAGATATCACATCCACCTTCAAAGGAGGGAGATAAAGGAGGAGAAATATTCAAATTATTTGCCCATCTTACCAGAAAAAGTCTAAACCATTCCCAGCCCCCAACACACACTTACACACACATACACATCCCAGCAAAATTTTACTTACATGTTATTAATCAGAACTGTGTTACATGTCTATCCCTTATTTCAAAAGAGTCTAGGAAAGCTTTTCTAGACCCTTTGAAGATGATAAGGGAAACGAGGGTTGGAATTGTCTGATGCCGCCAAAAATCAACAGTGTCTGATTAGAGTACTTGAATATTCAAAAGCCAAGTTTCAGCTGGGCACGGTGGCTCACACCTGTTATCCTAGCACTTTGGGAGACTGAAGCAGGCGGATCACCTGAGGTCAGGAGTTCGAGACCAGCCTGGCCAACATGGTGAAACCCCATCTCTACTAAATATACAAAAATTAGCCAGGCCTAGTGGCACATGCCTGTAATCCCAGCTAGCCGGGAGGCTGAGGCAGGAGAATCACTGGAACCCAGGAAGCAGAGACTGCAGTGAGCCGAGATCGTGCCACTGCACTCCTGCCTGGGTGACAGAGCAAGACTCTGTCTCAACAAAACAAAACAAAACAAAAAGCCAAGTTTCTGCTTTTCTGGAAATAGATGCAACAGCTACTTCTAGGAAATCTCTCTTACATACTTGTCCAGGGTGGCACTCTGAAGGAGAGTGTATTAGTTTGCAAGGGCTGCCATATCAAGGGACCACACACTGAGGGACTTACAACACAAGCTTATTGTCTCCTATGGTTCTGGAGGCTGGAAGTCCAGCATCGCTGTGTCAACTAGTCCACGCTCTCCCTGAAAGCACTAGGAAAGGGTCTGTTCTGGACCTCTCTCTTGGGTTCTAGGAGTTCTTTGGTTTGTGGCAGCACAACTCCAGTCTTACATGGTATTCTGCCTGCCTTTATATCTGTCCCTGCGTCCAAGTTTTCCCTATTTATAAGGACACCATTCATATTGGATTAGAGCTCACCCTATTGAGCTCATCTTAACTTGATTATCTGCAAATACCTGATTTCCAAATAAGGTCACATTCACAGCTATTGGAGGTTAGAACTTCAACATTTGTGAAGGAGGGGGGGGCAATTCAGCTTATACGTAATACAAGATTTTTCTAAATTCTTCTTTATATCTTAATAGTAATGGTGATAGTTAATATTTTTGAGCATTTACTACATGCTAAGCAGTTCACATAGATTTTTCTGATTTAATTCTTACTACCACTACATGGGATAGGTGCTATTATCTTTTCTATCTTACAGAATAGGAAATGGAGGCACAAAAATATTAGGTGACCTTCTCCAAATTATGTAATTAGTAAGTAATAGGGCCAGGTCTCAGCCCCAAGTGCGCTGGCCTCTGAGTCCTTGCATTTAATTATCATCTAGACTCTCTTAACCACAGCTATCTTCATCTCCGGTATAATAGGTTTCCTGCTCATCAATGCCAAATAAGGGTAGACAAGTTGATTTCCTTAAAGCTCAAAAAAAAATTTTTCCACAAAGGCTTTCTTTGCTGCCTTAGAAACGCAAATAAAACACTTCATTCTGCACTAGGCGTAATGGTTTCCTCTTATTCAAATGCAGGGCCATCTGTGCAAAGTATTTTATTTCATCATTCATTGAAGTTCACTTAAAAGATGAAATCACCGTTAATGGAACAATGAAATGGAAGGATTCCCAAACTGAAGGCAAATGACTTGAAAATGAGAGGCTGTGGTTCCTGCCTGCAACCCCTGCCTAGGGTCTCATGAGTGACAGTGGTTCTGTTCTGACAGCCCCAGAGATGAAGAAGGGCTCTTGGGGAGCATAATGGCGCCATTTCCAGCCAAGCAGTTCATGAGGCTGAAGTGCTGTTTCCACGCTGTCCTCTGGCCTGGATCAGCCGCTGGGAGCCTGGCATTGATCTGTGTAGACTGGTGAAGCTTCATCTGCTTTGCAGGCATTGCTTTGGCTAAACAAGCCTGTAACTGATCCCTCTTGCTATAAACCAGCCTAAGTAGCCTCTTACCATCAGCCAGTACTCTGCTACCATCCTCCTTCTATAGCAGGACCACAGATGGAAAGGAAAGCTGCTTCCTCTCAAGTAAAGGACCGAAGACTGAGGGAAATTTTGCTTTTTGTAGGCAATAGCACAGTTTCCCCCTTTCCTCCTGACTGGAGACAGACAGTGCAGGAAATGATGGGGAAAAGCAAATCATGCTTTATGTTTGAGAGGCACCTCATGACTCTGTGGTGGACAGCAAGCATTATTAGCTGCATTTTACAACGGCAGAAACAGGCCTGGGCAGGGGAAAGAACTTGTCCATGACACAAGGCTAGCAAACAACAGGTCTAGGCCCAGTACTCGGGTAGCCAGACTCCAAACAATATGATCTTTCCACAGTGACATTCGGCACTGCAGCAGAGAACGAGAATAAAGTGCTTCTGAGTTGAACTGACAGAAGCTTCTAGAATCGGAAAGAGAAAGAATGCCACAAAGAAGACTAAGGCACTTATTCCATGTGCTGCGCCTCAAGGAGAAGTCTGTTTAGTTTGGGAGACCAGAGTGCCTCAAATGGCATCTCCCCAGTGGCTTTCTTGAGTTTGGGATTTGTCCACTTCATGATTGCTTCTTTTCTGTGGTGGGTGTTTCCCATTCCTTCTCTGAGTCAGCAAACAGCGATGAGGAAAGTTTCCTCCCGTTTTTCTCACCCTCATTCCTGAGGATAAAAAAACCTCTCCTTCAGATCAGAAGAGAAGGCAGAATGATAGTAGCTAACACACGGTGAGCATTGATGATGCTTCAAGTTGAGGGCTTTCCTTGAATCCCTTGTTTGATTCTCTCCATAAGAAGAATTGTCCCCATTTGGCAGATGGGAAAACCAAGTCCTAGAAAGTTTCAGTAACTTGCCCAAGGTTGCACCGCTGGAGAGAAGCGGCACAAACTTGAAATCAAGAGGCCTATATTCCCCTCCTTCTGCACTGTTAACTTGAGCTGCAACCAGGGACAAGCATACACCTTTCCAGAGCCTTGGTTCCTCCATCATAACATTTATGCAACACTCACTCTATGCTGGTCACTAGGCTTTCCCTGCATCAACACATTTAACCCTCACAACAACCCTATGGGATTGTACTCTTTTTATCTCCATTTCACAGATGAGGACACTGAGGCTTAGGGATGTTAAGTAGCTTGTCCAGGGTTGTACAGATAGGAACTGCCCTAACAAAACACCCGTGCACTGAACCATAATGCTCCATCACCTCCCATGGGGAGTCCCCAACGCCCTTCAACTCTGTCTTACTATCATTCCATTATTTTATCTGACAAACGGTATATATTTTTTCTTCCTGAAAGCAACAGCTTCATAGTGAGTTCCTGCAACATTTCAAGGAGCATTCATTATCTTCATTTTATTCCCACTTTATAGATGCAGAAACTGAAGCATAAATGAAATAACTTGCTAAGAGTAAAACAATTAGTGAAGAGCAAGAGTGGCTTCAAAGTCAGACCTGCCGAATTCCAACACCCATGTTAACATAGATTCTGTGGAGCTAGCACTCAGAAACCACATTTACTGCCTCTTGGCCTTGACCTCGTATGAGGAGTGAAATCATAATCGCCAAGCATCTTCTCAGTGGGAGGTGAAGGAGGCAGCTTGCTTGGTAGCTAACAGCAAAACCTCTGAAATCGGATAGAATGGCGCTGGAATCCCCACTCTTCCACTTACTGACTGCATGACTCTGAGAAAGTTACTTCACCTCTCTGAAATAGTTTTGTCATCTATAAAATGGTAATAATAAATGCACCCATCTCCAAGAGTCATTGCAAAGATTATATTAGATGTTGTATGCACAGCTTTTTGCAAAGTGCATGGTACAAAGTGCTCAATGATTGTTACAAGAGATTAGAGTTGACCTCATAGGATCACCACACTGAGCCACCCAGGATGGGACTCAACCTTGCAATGGGCTTCATCTCCTAGAAGGCACCCTGCTCTGGTCCTTATGATCTGCACTGACCAGTTAGCAGCTTCTCTTGCCCCTCAAGATTTCTTCACTTCCTTTGTACTGAGTCAGCTAGAGGTACCACTCATCATTTCACTAAAGTAAAAGGAAGTAGAGACAATTGATGATTGATGTTAGAAGCAGGGGACAGGGGTGGAAAGCATGTGGGCTTCAGATCTGTTCAGACCCAGGTTTGAATTTGGATATCACTTAAACCTCCCTAAGTTTCAGATTATGATTTTAGAGCAGCAGCATGAGGATAATAATGTTCACCTTTGCAGAGTTATTAAGAATAAACAAGAGGAAAATTATAAAGTGTTGTGACATGTAATAAGACAATGGCTATTGTTTTTAGATTGGCCAACTCATTTGCATGGAGCTCTTCGTGACAGACCATTGAGAAGTGACCTGAGTTCCACAAATGTCCTTTGCTCACTTTATTTGGCACTGTTTGTGTGGTGAACTTTCCCCACTCTGGGTGTGGCTGGTCAGTCTCTTACAGTGTGTGGCTAGCAGATCACCTTTGAATAACATCTGTGGCTATTTAATTTGTATTGGGGAAAGAAAGAAGTATTACAAGGAAAGCAGGCTGCCCCGTTGGGATGCTCAAGGCCCATTTTCTTGCACTTAGCCTAGGATTGGCATCTCTTGGTCAATGTGGGTCACCTTCCTGAGAATAAAGGGGCTTCATTGGCTCAATAATTATCCCGACTGTTTTTTCAGTTGTGGCTATTTGAGAAAGAGGTTTCATATGTCAGGAGTACAAAATAGAGACTGACTTCATAGATCTTTATGCCATTTTTGCCCTTCATCGTTGATGTCAGTTGACTCTTCAGGCCCCCCTTCTCCCGTCACTTTCTTCTTGACATAATAGCTTTCTTCTGTTCCGTCCCCATCTTCCCATCTGCTCTTTCTCATAGCTCCCTCTTCTACACCTCGTGCTTTCCGGCCTCCGCACTTCCACTGTTGGGCAACAGAAGAGCTGTCTTTGTTTAAGCTTAAACTTTATCTTCTGGCAAAATGGAGAAATTAACTGCCTACCAGCATCTCGGAGTTGGCTGTGGGGTTCATAGGTTCATACGTGTTAATTGTTTTAAAAATTCTCCTTACTATAGCAATGCAAGAATCACTAATCTTTCTCTCTTTCCCTTTCTCCCTATTCCTCCTCTCCTCTCCACATTAAGTCTGATTTTTTTCTCTCTCTGAATTTATCCAGCTTACATAATTTGCCTTTTCATTTTGTGAATGGAGATAATTTGTGAATAGAAATTACTTCCAAATGTTTCAAAAATATTTTCTAAGCATTTGCTTTAACATGGTGTTGTGAGCTCCTTTTTTTTTTTTCCTCTTTCTTTTTTTTCATAAGGAAATAAGTATTTCCAGGGAAATGAGCTTTAGCGGGAGCAAAGGATTGGATTTCACTCTCTTCTTGGGTCTCTTTTGTTGATGACAATTTTGAGCTGGAGTAACTGCAGATATTGACTTGTCGACCACCTGGAGTGGAGGGGGACAGTTTTATTCAGACTCCTGCCCAGGAAGTCCCAGGAAGGAACAGGATAGGAGGGAGGAGAGAGGAGAGGGTAAATGAATTCAGAAAATAGAGCTAGCCTGGAAACTGATGACTTTTTAGGTGAGAGATTCCCTACATCAGTATTTTAATTTTAAGACGCATTCTTATACTTGACTTGATTCTGGGGTGCCTCCTAAGGACAGACTTTGTCCTTTATTCATTAATTCAGCAAGCATTCACTAAAAACTTCCTTGTCTCTAAGACCTTAGTGATGCAGAAATGGGTGACTGAGGTCCCTGTCCCCGAGGAGATCTCCATCACACACAGAGAAAATAGATGTGCAAACTATCACTTATAACACAAGACCAAGGAGACCACGCCTGTGCTAGCATGGAAGTGAGCACGGGGAGAAGAAAAGGAGTCGTTTGTCTGTTGGTATCAGAGAGTACTTTAGAGGGGAGATGGCATTTGATAGGTAGCTAGAAGGGTGCATAGGATTTTGGCAGAAGGGAAAGAGGGGAGAAATACCTTTCAGGAATAACAACACCAAGTGCGGTGATTAAAGCCTGGGAAATCATGGTGAGTAGAATGCCACGTATCATTAACACCGGAGCAAAAAGTATACAGGGATCTAGGGTATTGATGGAAAAGGTATTGGGGAGAAGGACAGCATGACAACAAGCCTTTCATGCCATAAGAATGTGTATTTGGATTTGATTCTTAAGTGTCTCAAAACCCACCAACAATTCTGAGTAGAAGAGGGCATGCAGCCGTCTGGCAGCCCCGTGCAGAATGAAGTGATGGGGTGAAAACTAGATGAGAGCCAAGGAGGCCATTCCAAAGCCCAGAAAGAGGAGACTGTGAATAAAACAACAACAATGGCAGGGCAGGCAGAGAGGAGAGGAGACATGAGGGAGACATCATAGAGGTTGAATGTCCTGGTTTGATCATTGACTGAATCTGGTGGGAGGGGAAAGGAGACACCAGGCATAATTCAGTCCATTGATCAGCCTTTTGCTCGACACTGGACAGAGTAACCTGGAGCCAGCCCCTGGGAAAAAGGGGTAGAGGGTAAAAGAAAGTTTCCTGTTCCTATAATGTACAATGAATAATCAGTTGCAATTTCAGTGGATGTCAGCTGGGCTAGATGATGCTGGAGCTTCTGGGACAAAAGATGCACTTCCTAAGTTATTTTCATGCATGTAATGAAAAAATTAGAAGACAGCAGAATTGGGTTTAATAAACTTTCCTATTTTTAATTGCCACTTAATGATGTTTTAAGGACAGTAAGTCCTTAGAGGAAAGAAAAGGCTTTAAAAGCACCCACTTCTTCTCTTCCATTGAAATGACGTGTTTCACCTATGTGATGACTTAATTGCCTAAGAGCAAGGAACAGTGGAGCTACAGATAACCTTAGTTGGGCTTTAGAGCAGGGAATGGATTTCTACCTATATGGCAATTATATACCATGCTCTCTGAGGGTTAGGATCCACACTGGGCTTCAGAATTGTGCTTAGAGGGGCCAGGGTTTAGATTGTTAGGATTTACAATCAGCATCAAATTGGGAAGAGAATGTCGAGGATGTAGGTCAATATCAGTCAAGTTCATTTAGACCTCCCCCGACCCAAATATATACTTGCCACTTTGCTACAAAAGACAAGGTTAGGGGCTACAAGGTGACACCCGAGACTTCTTTAGTGGATATTTAGAGTTCGCCCATTCTCCAGAGATAAGAAAGAAGGATTCTCCAAAACCCAGACCCTTAGACCTCAAGCGAAGGTCTTGGAATAGACAGTACCCACATTCCTGCTGTCTTTTGCTTCCTGTGGAAGTTAATTTTGTGCTTGTTTAACATTTTTAATTGGCCCAACATGCTCCTGCAAGGCATTTTTCAGTCATTCTATGTTTGACTTCACCTGGTTATGATTGTTTTCTGTTTTGGGTTTTTGACGTCGTCATTTTGTCTTGTTTTCATGAGAGTATCATTCCCTGCTCACTGAGAGCCATTTGATTTTTCAGCAGCTTAGGTAGCAGATCTTGAAGACGGTTGCGTCTTCACCTTGGGGAGTGTCTTTCAGTGATTCGTGGTTGGGTAGGGTGGAACCTCCACCCGCCGGATTCTCAAACTGATATGTTGGCTTTTCTGAACCTCCAAAGTTGCTAAGATACAGTGTGTCTTTGGACCCCTTCCAGGCTGTTTCCTTCCACACTCACAGCTTTGACGGAATATTTCCTCTGCCTGATATCGTTAGAAAGGTGACATGCCAAACCAAAGTTAGAGCCGTTACAAGACATTTCTTTGAGTGCAGTTTCCTTGGTTCACCCGTTCATCTGCTGTGCTGGAAGAAAAAAGTGAAATCAAAAAAGCTCTATTAAATAGATGTGCCAAGGAATGAGGAAAAAAAAGAAAAGTTTCTTCAACTTTTATATGCTCAGAATTGTCTCACAAGCATATTTTTGTTCCTTTCCTCTATTTAAAAATTGATAACCTAGAAAGTCAGGAGCAGGCTAGGAATCGTTTGTGGCACAAAAGTGGCACCTACTGGTAAGCCTTGGCTTAAATTTGAAGTTTAGATTTGTGCATGACCTTGACCAAAGTTATGTCCTCCTGAGAATGCTTCCTAATGATTTTCTATGTCTGGAAGGGCAAACCCTCTTTAGATGTATAAATATTAAAAAGCACTTCTTAGGCATGAGGGCACTGGTTTCAGGGCTACAGAATGACTTTTTCAGCTTGTAATTAAAAACATGTACTGGATAACTAACCAGCAGCAGTATTTGCTTAAAGGAGCAAATGATTTAAAACTGATTGGGTTGCACACCAAAGTGGAGTGACCCATGGTGGCTGTTCTTACCTCTGGTTTCTCGAGGCATCCACCCAGCTCCCCGAGGTTCCTCAAGTCACTGGGTTCTTGAAACCCACAGCCTTCCTTTCCTTGTGTGTTTGGAGTTTTTGCTTTATCCTGGTATCCATGTTTTGTTTTTCATATCTTTACTCTGTATCTGAATATTTATTCCACGTTTTGGTTTTCATGTCTTTACTCTGTATCTGAATCTGTAGAACTCACACTCAAGAAAAACCATGGCTCCCCCTGTTACAGTGCACACTCAAGTTTCATAAGAGACCCCAACACTGACTGCACTCAGCAGGTCAAACAATCATTTTCAAAAGACCATAAGATTTTTTGAGAAACAGACTGTCCTACATATTTGAAATCTTTTTTTTTCTATCTTAAAGGCAGATTCCACTGAATGCTGCAAAAGTAACAGAAATGATTAGGAACAGAGTTGTGACCTATCCAATTTCAAAAAAGAAAGGGAAGGGGTGAGATCTACCCCCTCCTAAGTGGTAACAGGCCCTTTCTGTTCATCTTCTCATCTAATTTTCTAAACAATCCTACATCACAAGATATTGTCATCAACTGCATTTTGCAGATGGGAACACTGAGACCTAGAGATTGTCTAGTGTGATATAACAATTAAGTGATCATTTTAGGAATCTTTCTCATTTTAAAATCAATATTGTACTCCTGGTGGTATAAATAAAGATGACCTTTGTTTATTCATTTACTCATCCATTCATTCCAAATATTCATTAAGCACCATGCATGAGCAGGCACCGTGCCGGGGGCTGGGGATGCAGCGCAGAGAAGAGCAGCCGGGAGCTCCGCTCCTCTGGAGCTTTCTCTCTGGTATCACTCCGAGAGTCTCCACATCCCAATTTGCTCTCCGCTCTGAGGGTCTTTTTTTAACCCCTAGGGGAGAAGTTGACAGATTGTGAACATCAATAGTTATTGAACTGGTTTTGTCCCAAGGCTTCTTAAAAACAGTTTTCAACGAGTGCCAAGCCCTAACTGTCTCCCAAATCCTACTGAAAGAAATCAGAGCAGGTTATGTTTTCATTGTCTAGCCACCCTTGGCCATGAGGCGCTGCATCCGGCTTTTTCTCGGGAGGCCCATTTTTCGCCACAACTCTTCAGCCTTCTACCACTCGGGTTAAGTTTTGCTTTGTGCATTTACAATAAGTGCCTGCCAGGCATGAGTGTTGCAGGATTAGAATAAAATAGTGGGGGTGAAGGAAAGCAGATTTTTTGGAAACTGGTAGAAACACTCCATGAAATGGAGCATTGTACCAAACTCAGCTTAGTTATACAAAAGCATGTATAGTGTTTCTTTTTATTTTCCATCTTAACGGGAGGAGGCAGAGTACAGTGGTTACAGAACAACTTTAGAATCATTCCTGATTGTCCAAATGGTTTTTTTACCCCTCTGAGATTGGGGACTCAGGGGCAGCCGTGTCTCTCACGCCTGCCCATTCTGCCCCGCTCAAAGCCACACTGCAGTGTTCCATGTCCATCTCGCCTGCGCTATCTAGGCAAGGGTGCGTGTGCCAGGCTATTAAACACCCCGCACCCCACTCCCCTGTCGTTCTCTAAGCAATGGAAGAACTTTGCTTGGCCACCACAGCTCGGGCAGGAGGGACTTGGATTAGCCCAACAGCTTTCGCTACTGTCAGCATGCAGCCTAATAGAGTTGGAAGACAGGGTTCTTTAGAGGCACTGGTTCTGACAAGGAAAGCTTCTGTAATCTTGCCTTTGTTTAGAAATATGAACTTCGAAACCCTGCTGCAGAGAGTGTCGGCAGCCACACTGATCCGAGGCCTTGGGCAAATTCATTTGAATTGCTTTGAAATTGGATATTCAAAATTCAATAAAAATAAGCCAGCCTGATGGTACAGCTGCAGCATTCCCCCCATCCAGCTGGGTAAGCCGTGATGATTTCCAGGCCGCGGACTAGCAAAGCCCGAGTGTGATGGGAAGATGAGCGCCTGAGCTGCCAGAGAACTCTCTCTCTGGCAGCCTGGCCCGCTGACGGCTGCCTGCCAGCTGACTTGCAGAGCAGGGCTGGCTTTGGCACTAAGTGGCTCCTCTCACTGGCCTGCCCAGGCGGGGATGCGGGGCCTGCCTCAGTCATGGCCGGGGTCCAGGGGGAGGGGATGCCTCAAGGGCAAATGGATGGGGTGTCGGAAAAACAATAAAATCACAACACTCCAGTTGTTTAGAGAGCAGCTGGACTTCCCAAACACTCTGCCACAGATCCAGAGCCATCAGACACGTAGGTGGGTTTAATTAAATTGTATGCAGATGCAAGCAAACATCATAATTTGCCCTTGAGCACACACTACTGCATTTGCCTGGAAAGGGGGACATGACATCCCAGAGGGTGCTCTCTTGCCACCTGCCCTGGGAGCTCCCTCTTCATCATTGTTTATGTGGAAAGGCGATTCTGCTAGGGATTTTAAGAGAAGACCATTCTCACTTTCCTCTAAGTCTCAAGCAGTTTGATCTCTCTGCTTTGTGATGGTGTATCACAATCATGCATAAAAACTGTGATGTATCTATAAGATGTGTATATATAGAGAGAGAGATATTTATACACATATATAAAAATACATATGCATTTATAGATGGATAGAGAGATGAATAGATAGACCGACATATACAGATAGACTCCAAATTCAAGAAGTATGTCTTATTACCCCTAAGCAACCTCAATTTTAATAATTGGGCTCATCATCCCCCATGCATGAGTTCAGGCTCTTTTCTTTGTTGGAATTTGTGCATATGTGAACTGTCTTGAGTCAGATTCCAGGAGAAATATATCCATTAGCCTTCCGATTGTCGCACCTATGCCACCTACAGTACCATACCTAAAGAGGGGTAATTGGAGCTCCTGCGTGCAGGGACATTGTGAGCAGCCCACTCCATTGGCCTGCATTACGTATCGCCAGCCACTCAAGGGCCAGCCATGAAATTTAATTTGGAGTTTTACAGACACGTTCTGAATCCGAAATCTCAATAATAACTTTCCCTTTGCTCAGCCTTTTAACTGTGAAATTCAGTTGGGGAGATTCGAAGCAGCAGGTAATGTCACAGCACTCCAGAGGGATTTTGCCAGAATTCTACTAAAGTGCTTGCAAGTGTCATTTCCATATTTAACTAATTTCAGTTTTTAATTAGCTCCATGTGAAAAATGAGAGTTCACGCTGAGCTCCTCTGTCAGCACAGACGCTTGTTTCCTTTCTAGGATCTCAGGACAATTAAGAAAAAAATAGTTGATGCTACAGTAAGTGTGATCATGCATAGCTCTCTCAAGCCATAACATTGTTCCCTGACAGTAAGAAAGGGCCACTGCCAGGGTCCACTCACCAGGCTGGGAAAGAGCAGTTTGGAAGAGGATTTTACGTGCGGATTTGTGAGTCCTTGGTTCTGAATGATTCCTTAGCTGCAAAAAGTATATTCTTGTCCCTAAATTCTCCAAGATGACCTGAGATTAGGTTTTGAAAGAATGCTATATGAAATGCAAAGATGATGTTACTCTAGGAAAACAGGTTTCCTCCGTGTTATCTCTATGCTAAACTCCAGCATCCAGGTGCTTATCAGGTCATTTGATTTCAGATTCGTAAGACCCTTGGCATACAAAAGTAACTTCTTTATGATTTAAGTTTCAAAATGCAGTACACACATGGAAATTTATTAATCCTACATTCAAAGTGTAAATTTACCACTTGGGACTCACATGCAAATGGAAAACTACATGGTCTTCAAAAAAAATGTATTGGGAGGTTCTGTTTTGCATAAACTGAAAAATATTTGATGTGATCAGGTTTCTGAAACAATTTCGAGGAAGCCAGACAAATACAGGCCCTGCATTTCATTTGCATAGCATCCATGCTAATGGCATGATTTGTTTAAAAGAAAAGATTCATTAAAAGTTTTGAGAATGGTTAAAGTGGAAAAGTGTTTGACACTTCCCTATAGTAGCAATTCTTGGAAATTGGTTTGGAAAGTAGAATCTTTTTTTTCTTCATATGTGTTAGTGTTGGGTAATTGTTCTCTGTTGACAATAGACATTAATAAATGATGTGATAGCAAGAACACTTGGTATCTCCAACAGAGACTGAAAATTGAAATCCAAGTAGCAAGAAGAAGTTTTAGGTTTATGTGGCTACATCGGGAAATAGGGTAGGATACAGGTGGGGTTTCCTTCCGTGTTCTCTTGACTACCATATGTGCTTGGGTTCCAAAGAGCAAACACAACTGTGTGGTTCAGGTATGAGATTAGAGGAGCAGGTGTCCTGTGGGGTTGCCAGAAATGCCGCCATTGAAGACGTGTTGGTATAAGTGGAACATGAAAAGATGGAGGCAAATTCTTGAACATGAAGAGACCACCCACAAGTTGTTTAAACTAAAATAACTTCCACCTGAGCTGCAATGGCTAGCAATAAAGGCTTCATTGGCCAGTGCATCCTGAGGTTGGAATTAAATCTCTCTGTGTGGGAGAGGGCCTATTTGAGCTCCGAGGGCGGAACTCCTATCTCCCTGGCTATGAAGGGGGCTCACTTGCGATGGGGAACTGGGAAAAACACAACTTCTATTAATAATAAGTTGTCTGTACAACTCTCTGGGGAAGATCATAGTTGGGAGTGCTTATATTTCTTTGCTCTTCTCAAGGTATGATGTAATTTCTTTGCTCTTCTCAAGGTATGATGTCAGGTGGGCCTCTTCTTGGCCTCCCAGGAACAGCAGCTCCAGCCACAAGAAGCCTGTCCTTCCCTGAGGAGATTTGACCCACCATTCCTCTGAGAGTTGGGGACCCCTCTCACAGTGCAAATAACAGGCAGAAGCAGTGTCCACCTAAACATTTATCCACTGACGTGAGGATTAGCAATTAGCCCTCTCATGATGGGGATTAGCTTAATAGAACTGTGGGAACAGCACACACTCTGGAGGGTGAAGTTAGAATGAGCAGCAGAAGAGATGCCGACTTATGGAAGCAGAGAGAAATCCTGAAAGTGATAGTATTTTTAGGGCTTATTATGTGAATTTTGAGCCTGATAGCTGAGAATGGAAACCATGGATTTGTCATCAGAGGCACTTAAATCATATGTGGTAAATTATCCACATAGCTATTAATTTATACAACAAATGTTTCCTGGTACAAGGAAAGAGAACAGGCTCTAGAATACAGGCTGCTGGGTTTACATCCCAGCTTTTCTACTTACCAGGGACAGGAGCACAGCTATGTTACTTAACCTCACTGTGACTCAGTTTCCTCCCTGTAAAATGGATACAATAATAGCACTTATCTCATAGGGGAGGTTATAAAGACTAAACAAGATAATTCTTGAATAGCCTTTAGCACAGTGCTTGGCCAAAGGTAAGCACTAAATAAAATAGATTTTTACTGTGACAGGTTCTGCTTATACCATAGTGAACCAAACAAACCTAGGTTTTCCCCTTCCAGAATACATACCAGCATACACAGATAAAACCAAGGAAAACTAATCACTTCACAACCATTCCAGGGTCTATCAGCCTCCCAATTTCTACATGAAATAAGAATATCAAATTAGGAGGAATGGGACCATGTCAGCAAGAATAAACTACTTAGCTAAACTACTTATTAAAATGATAATCCCTCCACATGGACTAGGCGCTTGCATGTGCACCTGTCAGGAAATAAGCTACAGACACACACACACACATGTGCATGTGAAATGACACAGAAGCACACTCCCCACGCTGTGGAGAGCCAAGGTACCCTCACCCACTGAGACTTGACTCCCGACCGAGGTACTGATCATGGGGCTGTGGGGCAAGGACTCTGAAGGTCAACTCTGAGATCATTGACACTTCATTAAGGAGTCTGTTCTAAGTGCACAGGGCTTTCCCAGAAGAGGAAATGCAGACTCCCCCTTACATCCAAACATACTGCCCAGAAGCCCCTAGAATGGCTTTTTGTTTCTCTAACACTGTCAGATAATTCACACAAGATTTTTCAGGCATCATAGCTTCTGCTAGCAGACTGGAGTACACAAAAAAAAAAGTGCTCAGCTCCAAATCTTGCCTGGAACTGACCTCAGCCCTGGACTGCCTTTTGTGTATCCCAAATTTGAGCTCCGTGTTTTTGCCTCTAGCTTTCTGGTGCCATGTTCTGGGCCATGTGAGTGCTCAGGGTTCTTTTATGGATGCTTGGTACTGAAAACATCACTCCTCGTGGCCAGAATGAAAGGTGTTGTCTAAAGAAAAGTCAAGTTGAACTGTCTGGTTCCTCTACTTTCGGAAATATAATGGAACCTCAGCTTTGCGTGGCCCTATCTTGTGCTAAAGATTCTAACAGAGAATACATCTCTATATATGTTTTGTTTACTGTTTTGCTTTTGTTTCTAGCTTTATTGTTTTCCTCTGTGTGGAATGTTCCAGTAGCAACTATTTGTTCTTCCTGTCTAAGAAGTGTAGCACATAGGTACTACGGCAGATTTATGTGGTAGTAAGAAGACGTCCACCTATTGCTTTGTGTAATACACTTCCTTCCAGAAAGAAGAGAAAAAAATGGCTGTGCCCTAACTGCAGAGCAAGTTTAGTGAGGATTTACGAGAATCAACACCACTGGCACAAATGGAGCTTGCAGAGATCTTTGGGTTCCAAGTTTTCTGCCCATTCTAGAGAAGAGCAGACCTTAGAAGGTGGCTATGGTATGCCTTCTATGGAGGGCACTAGCACTCAGCCTGAGAGACAGGGTTGGACCAGCCAGTCAGCCTTCTGCCACCTCTCTCAATATCAAATGTCTCTAAGGAGCTTTGGCAAGAGTAGAATCACAATTTGATCCTAGCTGAAGTTCCTGATAAATCCTCAGGTCCCACCCAGGAATCACTGTGGATGATAAAAAGAGGAGTCCATATGCTTTACACACGAGACAGCCAGGCAGTTTTGACACTTTGTGGAAAGTGTAGAGGCTTGATATGGATTCTCTTCTAGGCAGAGACCCATCCCAGCGTGACACAGAGAAGGTGCTCAGGGGCGATTCTAGGCATGGGCAGTGCTTTTCTCCCCAAAGAACTCTACTTCTTCAAGCTTTAAACAAGGTGTGGTGGACACCAAATGAAGAGGAGTCTGCCTGGCTCACACCAGTTCCCTTGGTGACAGGTTGCCAAGTGTAGGATGCCCAGTTAAATTTGAGTTTCAGAATAATAATGAAAATGCTTTAAATATAATATATCCCAAATATTGCGTGGGAAATTCAAATGTAACCAGCTTCCTGAGTTTTTATTTGCTAAGTCTGGCAAGTTTACTTGGTGGCTGTGTCTGTATCCAACACCCTTTTTGGGTCCCTAAATCGAGCAGGGTTGATGTTATTATCTTACTTTCCTCACCATAGCAACTGTCAAAAAAAAAAAAAAAATGGGCTTGTGACCTCAGCTGAGCCAATTAGAGTCCTTAACTAGGGTCCCTAAAAGTGAAACTGGGAAAGTGGAGCTCTCTTTTCTCCTGGTAGCCCAAGGGCATGGGAATATTACTTTCTGTGCCCATGGTCCTCCCCTCAGGGATAAACCCTCTCTTAATTTGGCCAGGCTGCTATAACAAAATGCCAGAGGCTGACTAGCTTTTAAAGAACAGAAACTTATTTCTTGGGTCTGGAGGCTGGGAAATCCAAGATCAAGGCACCTGCAGATTCAGTGAGGGCTCGATTTCTGGTTCCTAGATGGCACCTTCTAGCTATGTCCTCACATGGTGGAAGAGACTATCTAGCTGTTTTATAGGGACACCAACCCCACTCATAACCTAATCACTTCCCAAGGGCTTTACTGCCTAATACCATCACCTTGGTTAGGATCTCAACATACGAATTTTGGGGAGGGATAGACATTCAAGCCATAGCAAAAACCATAGGTCAGCTACTCTTTCACTTTCACAACCTGCCTTCATAGCCTTCCAAAAAAAATTCCTCTTTCCTGCTTAAGGTAGATCAAGCTGAACCCTAAGGATCCTATGCTAGTATGTAGCTACCCAGCCCAAACTCCCAAGTTTAGCATGATGGACTAAAGAAAGAGGAATTCACCCTAGGAATGCTTATAGACAGATGTTTACAATCAGATGCTCCAGCCACAATATATCCTTCATGGATCCTCTGGCTTTGGACAGCCCTGTGCCTGATAGTGGGGAAGGGGTGGCAATTGCTCTGCCAAACGGTACACCTGCTTCAGATCAGTACCTCCACAGTCAGGGCTGACCAGAACATAGAGAAGGGAGCCTTCCTGTCATGCCACTTTGAGCCACTGTCTAAAATATCTTCTGTCTGAAAATATCTGTCATCCTTAACTGGCACCATGCCTAAAATTTCCACCTTTAGAGTTTATATGTTTGGCTTAAATTGTTAGTCTTCCCTATAATTGCACATCCATTAATGATAGAATGTGTGGTGTTGTGGGGAGGATGTGGATGAATTAATAATTAATATCAAGATCCAACGGATTTTTTAAAGTTCCATTGATGTGGCTGATAGTTTGGAAAGCAGAGTTCCGACAGAGTTGGATGGGAGACCTGGAAACCTCTGATGTGATGGGAAAGCATTCATACAAGAGGCACTGCTGAGTTTGGAGGGGGTCACTGAGTCTCTCTGATCATGGGTCACCTGGAGCAGGCAGAATGGATACAGGGCAGGTACTGGATGGAGAGGAGGCATGCTGAGAAAGAATGTCCCTGTTTTACCATGTTACTTTGGCCCAAGTCTGGTTCTGGCTCTTTTTTTTTTTTTCATCTTTCCACCCTGGCTTGAATATCTCTTTTCCATATTGCGTCCTCCCAGCTGCTTCTGACACACTACCTGTATGGGCAGAGACCTAGTGCCTAGACCTGGAGGGAGATGTCTGGGCTCTCTCACCTCCTCCACCTTCATAGAAACAGACAAGAGGAGCTTGTTCCTTCCCTTCATGTCCTCTTTCATTAATTGCTGTCAGCCAAGCCTTGTGCAATACCTGTGGTTCTCAAACTTGAGCATTCATCCAAATCACCTGGAAGGCTCATTAACACACAGATACCTGGACCCCACCCCTGAGTTTCTGATTTGTAGGTCTGGAGTATGGCCCAATAATTTCCATTTCTAATCAGTTCTCAGGGGATGCTGATTCTGCTGGTCTGGGAACTACAGCCCAAAACCATCGGCCTAGACAGTGAACTTTTTGAGGGCAGGAGTGGTGTCTTCAGAATCATTGTATCCCCAGAACCTAGCACAACACCAGGCACAGGGTTGAAGGTTAGGAAATGCTTGTTAATGGAGCTCTATGAAGCTACACAAGGCTTTTTACCCTGTTGCAGCATCAAGGCTAACCATGTAAATACCCTGAATTTTCAGATATCGGATTAAAAGAAGAAAATTCTATTGCCATCTAATGTGTTTTTTACACAGTGGCATCTCCAGAATACATACAGGAGGGGATTAAAGGTGCCAGTCTGGGTGGAAAATGGGAGGTTGGGGGCTCGTCTTAAAACTCCACTTGCATAGGAAAGACACTGTTTTTACTGAGACTCTTTTTGTGGTAACTTCAGAGAAGGTTGATGGAAATCATTTAGAATTGTCCTACTCACCTTCCTTTTCCACCCCAATTGCACCCCCCGACCACTGCTTAGTGTCACCACTGATTTCACATGTGCATGAGGTATGTGTACCAGGTCAGCTGATCTGAGGTTCCTCCGTCAAGCTTCACCACAAAAGTGCAGCTTCAAGAGTCAGTGCAGTGAGGTGGAAGTGAATGGGATCGGGGATCTGTGCTTTTCAATAGAGATGAATGTCCTCTCTGCCAAGGTATTAATCTTTCCAGGTCTCCATAACCTCTTTTGTAAAATGAGTCTGGAGAAGGTGACCACTAAGTATTTTCCTATATTTCGTAATTTCTATTATTTTAATTCAAAAGGCAAGCCATCTCAAATTTAGGAATGGGCTATTTGCTTGTAACCTAGCTATTTGGAATTTCAGAGATTTTTCTCCAGACAGACCATATTCCTTCTGGACAGTTCACACAATAATTGCCCTTTGTCGGGTTCTTAACTGTGTGTCAAGCACTGAGATAAATGTTTTGCATACTTTATTTCATTGAATGTGGCAACCCCCCTGGGAGGTAGGAAGTTTTATGATTCCCATTTTGCAGATGAGGAAAATGAGGGTCTGGGAGAAAGAAAGAAAGACAGAGGGATCGAGTAAGGGAGAGAGAGAGGGAGGAAAAACTGAAGGAAAAGAAAGAGGGAAAGAGGGAGGAAGGGAGCAAGGGAGGGAGGGAGGGGAAGGAGGAAGGGAGGAAGGGAAGGAAGAAGTGAAGGAGGAAGGGAGGAAAGGAGGAAGGGAAGGAGGGAGGGAAGGAGGGAAGGAGGAAGGGAGGGAGGGAGGAAGGGAAGGAGGAAGGGAAAGAAAGAAAAAAGCTTTCCCAAAGCCTCACAGCTACTAAAAACCAAGACTGGGACCTGGACCTGAAGCCAGGTCTGCTGCTTCCAAAGCTACTCTAATCACCATATTCTATTATCCCTGCAAAAGCCTAGTTTACCCACAATGCACCTGAAATGTAGAGTCTGGCTTTGGAGGGAAGTAGGCTTTCTTTTTTCTGCCACTTTCAGTATAAGAGACAGAAAGCATTGTAATCAAGTGTTCTGAGCCAGAGTCCCCAAGTTCAAAGCCCAGCTCTGCCACTACTGGCAGACTAATCTTGGACAACATACTTAATCTCTCTCTCCCATAGTTCCCATAGTTAAGCTAAACCATGTGAAACTGGTGATATTCTACCATATTTAATCTCCAAAAAGGGCAATTTCATGTCTAAATATTTAAAGTGCTTATTATAACAGTGCATGGCAAACAGTAAGCACTATATTCGTGTTAGCTATGATTCTTACTGAAAATTGCCTTGAGAGTTTGCCATATCTGGAGTATAGTAGGGGCTCAATAGTTGCTGGTGAATTTATTGAATGAAGTAGAAACTGGGATGCCCAGGAAACATCTGGGGTAGTCTGGGCTATGAAGACCCTCCAGGGCTGGGAGAAAGGCAAGTAGGGCAGGGGAGGAGGTTAGGACTCTTAGATTTGAATAGCTTTGAGACTCTGTTAGTATTGCCCTGGAATAAGGCAGGAAACCTCAAAGCGGGAAGGAGCGATCCCATAGGTCCAGCCACCCTGAAGCAGTTTTTGTCCTCTGGCTTCTAAAGAAGCAAAGAAAAACCCTCAAGGCAGAGGCAGTGGGGAGTTAGGTCTTATGGTTTGCTTGTGTCTTGCTTTTTTTACAGCTAGAAATAATGAGAAAAGGCAGGCAAGGGAGAGCCTCCCTTCCAGCCTTTCCTCAGCCGCTGGTGTTTTTCCTTCCTAGACCGCTGTGTGAGAGGAAGGGGAAAACGCAGAAATAATGGTGGATCTTTAGGAACAGAAAGACCAATGTTAGAGGTTAGGTGTAACTGAGCAGAGGGTAATATTTACCCAGGTATGGTAGTCGTATCACCATATGGCTATGTGTAGCATGTGGACACACTTCTGTATTACAATAGTTATGTTTATTTCAATGTGTCACAAAAATCTTAACACATTAAGCTTTTTATTTCACAGATATTACTTTGGGATGAGGCTAAATTGATTAAAGTTTTTAAAAAATAGATTGCTGTTTTTTCTTTCTTTTTTCATAATATTCCTTCTTGCATATATAACAACTCATGGGTTGCAAAAGAGGATTTATTTTTTCGTACCTGTCTACTGTAAGTCTTTGTCCACAAGTCAAACAAAAGCAAACACAAGTGCTAAAAACGAGACTGATTTTAAAATGTAGTTAAGAAATAACAGTCTAAGTGGAGCTTAGATTTCATGAAAACCATGAACACAGTAAATGATGACTATGGTTAAGGAAGCACTAGAAATGCAGTTAGGACACATCTATGTATTCCTGGCTCTGGCTTTTAGTAGCTAGGTGGCAGTGGGCAGGTTATTTAATCTCTCGAAGTCTCAGTTTTCTTATGTGTAAAGTGAGGATACGTGCTACCTCAAAGGTGATTTTTTTTTTAATGATCAATGAGAAATGTCTTAAAAGCAGGTAATAAGAATTCAGTAGACACTGTTTATGACTATTATCATTATTATTAGCCTGGCACACTCCCAGACCTCAGTTAATTGTAGTTTTTTAGACAGAAGTTTTCAAGCCATTCTTTCATTCAAATAAATATTTCTTAAACACTACTGTGTTCTAAAGCTTATGCTAGCTGTGGGGACAAATTTGAAAGAGGGGAAGGAAGACCTACTCTCACCTCTCAATGTGTTCATGCCTCAAAATTTGGAGGGGGAGGTCAGGCATGGTAGCTGTAATCACACCTGTAATTCCAGCACTTTGGGATTCTGAGGTGGGCAGATCACTTGAGGTCAGGAGTTCGAGACCAGGCTGGCCAACATGGTGAAACCCCGTCTCTACTAAAAATACAAAAATTAGCCAGGTGTGGTTGCGGGCACCTGTAGTCCCAGCTACTCTGGAGGCTGAGGCAGGAGAATGGCATGAACCTGGGAGGCAGAGCTTACAGTGAGCCAAGATCGCCCCACTGCACTCCAGCCTGAGCGACAGAGCGAGACTCCATCTCAAATATATATATATATATATACACAAAAATTAATCGAGAGTTGTGGCACGTGCCTGTAATCCCAGCTACTTGGGAGGCTGAGGCAGGAGAATGAATCACTTGAACCTGGGAGGGTGCAGTGAGCCAAGATGGCGCCACTCCACTCCAGCCTGGGTGAAAGAGTGAGACTCCGTGTAAAAAAAAAAAAAAAAAAAAAAAAAAAAAACAATTGGGGGGGGGGAACAGGATGGTCAATAAATAGGTAATTACCAGTGTAAAGCCATAAACTCTGTAAGTGGTGTGGTTACAAAATATCCAGGGAAGGCCAAGCATGGTGGCTCATACTTGTAATCCCAGGACTTTTCAAGGCTGTGATGGAAGGATCACTTGAGCTCAGGAGTTCGAGACTAGCCTGGCAACATAGTGAGACCCACCCCCATCTCTACTAAAAAATTAAAAATAAAAATAATAAAAAATAATAACTTTAACTGACCAGGAATGGTGACGCACACCTGTAGTCCCAGCTACTTGGGAGGCTAAGATGGGAGGATCACTTGAGCCAAGGACACAGACAGCTGCAGTGAGCTATGACTGCACCACTACACTCCAACCTGGGTGACAGAGGGAGACCCTATCTCAAAGAAAATAAATAAAAAATAAATAAATAGTATGATAAAATGTCCAGAGAGCATGCAGGAGGAGATCAGCTTAGAAAAATCCTGTCAGCCACAGTGGTCTAGGACCTCCTCTGTGAAATGTGTTCAGTATAATTGAAGAACTGAATTAATTTACATTTAAAAACTGAAATGATATAAAATACTTTCATTCAGCACATTTTTATTGTTTTTGCAAGATGATGTTTCACTTTAACTGTTGAAAATTTAGCATCTGAATTGAGATGTGCTGTTAACTATAAAATACAAACCAGATTTTGAAGACTTAGTGCAAAAAAAATCTTTTTACTGTCTCATTAAAGATTTTTATGTTGATTTTATGTTGATAATATTTTGGATATATTGAGTAAAAAGCATAGTATTAAAATTTTTTTACTTATTTCATGTGGTTACTAGAAAATTTTACATTTCATAAGTGGGCCAGGTGCAGTGGCTCACGCCTGTAATCCCAGTACTGTGGGAGCAGATGACCTGATGTCAGGAGTTTGAGGCCAGCCTGGCCAACATGGCGAAACCCCGTCTCTACTACAAATACAAAAATTGGCTAGGCATGGTGATGCATGCCTGTAATCCCAGCTACTCGGGAGGCTGAGGCATGAGAATCCCTTGAACCTGGGAGGCGGAGATTGTAGTGGACTGAGATAGAGCTGCTGCAATACAGCCTGGGCGACAGAGCGAGACCCTGTCTCAAAAAAAAAAAAAGTCATAAGTGGCTTGTGTTTTATTTCTATTGGACAGTGCTGATTAGAGCAGAATGCAAATGACATTCACAGTAGAGAACTCCAGAAGATGTGGACATTTCAGAAGAGACCCAACTTCGGTTACCTTGGACAATTCTTTCTGACAGATCTAGAGCAAAGCTTAAGGATCTGAGGGCACCGATTCAAAGGCTGTTTCCGGGGCTGCAGAAGAGAAGTGCATCTGAGGTTTCGTCCTACCTACAGGACCTTGCTAGAGTTGCCAGATTTAGCAAACTTATAAATTAAAACCTGGCAACCCTAGACCTTGGGTATGTCATAGAACTGCAACAAGCCTCGGTCTCTTCATCTTTAAAATTGGGATAAAAAAGTAACTGCCTCGTGAGTGTCTTGTAAAGCTTAAATGAATCAAATAAGACTAGTAGGAGATGCATTGAGAAAGTTTCGCCTAAAAGAGCTAAGCAATGAAAACAAATTGGGGAACTTTGCAAACGTGCCTATCTTTCTTTAGCTCTGAGCATGCAGGTCAGGGAGAGCTCTCCCAGGCCAGTGTTAAGGGAGACACCAGCCCCTACCTGGGAGATGTATTAGGTTAGGCCTGGCGTGGGGATTTCCATAGAGTTAGGATCGGGCATGGGATCATAAACCATAAGGAGGAGGGGGACACATCATGACCATGTCGAATGTCACTCTGCTGTCATTGCAATGCCTTGTATAAGCCAGAAATGCCACAACAGTCTGCAGTGCTGCTGCCAGTTGACAGAATCGTGTGCCTTTAGCACCAAAGAAATGTGTGTGACTTGAGTGTCACATAAAACCCTTAAAATTAGCTCTCTTGGGATGGGCGCGGTGGCTCACGCCTGTAATCCCAGCACTTTGGGAGGCCGAGGCAGGCGGATCACCTGAGGTCAGGAGTTTGAGACCAGCCTGGCCAAATGGTGAAACCCCATCTCTACTAAAAATACAAAAATTAGCTGGGCGTGGTGGTGGGTGCCTGTAATCCCAGCTACTTGGGAGGCTGAGGCTAGATAATCGCTTGAACATGGGAGGTGGAGGTTGCAGTGAGCCGAGATCGCACCATTGCACTCTAGCCTGGGCAACAAGAGCGAAACTCCGTCAAAAAAATATATATATATATAATATATGTACGTGTGTATATATATATATGTATGTGTATATATATGTATGTGTATATATATATATGTGTGTGTATATATATGTATGTGTATATATATATGTGTGTATATATATATATAAATTGTCACAAATTCAAAATAAGTCTACTTGTATCACTTATCTAATTGCAGATGAAAATGTAGTTCTTTTTTATAGATGCAAGTAGCTTACATTCCAAAAAGAAATTATCCTCCCCCACCCCACCCCAGATTAGCTCTTTCCTCATAAGAAGCTGACCATACTGACATTAAGCATATCAGAGGCTGAGGAGGACTGCCCCTTGCCCGTGTTTTCATTCCCTGCTACCTAATCAGGCCCTGGGAGATACAACTAATTTTTTTAACGTGATGTTTCTTTCCATCAGAATCAAGTTTTAAATGTTTCAGGTTAGCTATGTGAAATCCACTTAACTTAAAACCATTTGCAAGAGAGATCAAATCCAATTTGCTAATACAGGACTTTTTTTTATTTCTGAGTTTGAAAAAATCTTGAGCTAACCATGTCAGAAATTAAAAATTGAAAAGTACTCTGGCAGCCTCCCCATGTGCCTAATTTGGCTTTGCTGAACAAATGACCAAATTGGAATGAGAATTACATACAGGATTTGCTCAACATCCTTACTTCTTCAACTCATTTCTCACTCCTGAAAAAGTACCAAGTTTGCATGCAGGAGGGAACATATCTATATTGACCACAATGGCATCAGACCAGGTAGAAATAGAAAAATGGTGATTTTAGATTCTAGCTGTGAATAAACTTCTACAGTAGAAGATATTTTTCATAGAAACTCAATTTAATGAATTTAGGATCAGAAAGGACCATAATGGTCTTTTTTTTTGGCTAATTTTATTAACAGGTTATTTTGTTCATGCCCTACCTTGCAAAGAGTAGTAATAAAAATATTAAGCGGGTAAGAGGAGGAGGCTTCTCTGAAGTCCACCTCATTTTGTCTTTAATAAGGCATTACATTGCACACAGACACCAGAATTCTCTGTCTTTCTTTAAGGAGATGGAAGAGGACAGTAGAGAGAGCACCAGAGAGTCAAAAGATCAAGGTTCAAATCCTGGCTCAGTCAGCCATTAGCTGTCATGACCCTAGGCAAGTCATTTCACTTAAGTAGGGCTCAGGGTCACCATCTATCTATACAGCAAAAGTCTGGACCAGATGGCCTTTGAGGCCCATCTTAACAGTGCCTCTGCCATTCTAATGTGACACAGAAAAGGAAACCACAGAGGTTTCTCTGAAGGAGGGGGTTCAGGCAAATGAGAGAATAATACCTAGGTGAATAGAACCCCAGTCTTCACTGATGCTTAGTGTTGAGATGATGGTTGTCAGTGGATGGAGTGGTACTCAAGAGCTTCAGGTGTCACACAGCTCAGGTTCAAATCCCACCTCTAACACTTACCAGTTGCATGTTACTTCAGCACTCTGAGCCTCAATTTCTTCATCTGCAAGATGGGAAAGCATTATATATCTCATAAAATTGGTAACAATTGCTTATCACAGAGCCTGGCACATGCTAAGGACTCAATAAGAGTTAGCCATGATCACCATTGTTACAAAACAACCCAAGACTCAGCAGGAGGTGAGATGTTTCTTGAGTGCCTCCTGTGTGCCGGTTACCCCCACCCAGATCCTCACCACTTTTGCACCTTCTCCACCCTATAAGGTCAGTGTGAGCAAGAAAATGTGGCTAAGAGCACACGCTTGGCTCTAAAATCAGCTGCCCCACCTACCAACCCTGTCAACACCTTCATGTCTCCACTCCTTCCTCCGTAAAATGGGAATCATAGTTCTTACCTCTAGGTTTACTGTAAAGAGCAAATGAGGTGAGCATATAGAGGGCTTAGAACAGTGGTTGACACTGAGTCAGTACATCACAAAAATGTTAGTTGTTATCATAGCTAAGGAAAGTGAAGCTCAGAAAGGTAAATCTGTTTGCCCAAGGTATCCGCTTCTGCATAATTGTGCAGAAATGTGAACCCTGATTGACATGAACCTGGCATATATATCCCAGAGATCCAGGATAGGGAGATCCTTCCTCCCTTATACCTGGTTCCTAAGGCCCCTCCTGGCCTGTTCCCGCTGTTTCAGGATGGCTGCCTGTGGGCTCCAGAGTTCAGATCAGAGGGCTCATTGGGAGCAGTTTGTTGAGGGCTGCTGGGGACTTGGGAAGGGAAATAAATCCCAACCCTCTCCTCCCTTGCTTGCAGCCACTGAGGGGAGAAAGTGCCCTAGGAATGGAGTATCTCGGGTGTCCTAATTGGCACACTCTGACCCCCTTACCACTCCTCCTTGCAGAAGGCTATTTTTCACGAAAGAGTTCTTTCTCTTTGTTCCAGCGCTCATTGCACATCTACGGATCGATATGACATCTTATCCTCTAAAACATTCATAATGTCTGCTTCCTAGGATTCTGGTGGCCACATGCCACGTGCAGCCTGCGTCTTCTTTCCTTTGTAGTCAGTGGTCTCGCCGATCTGCCCCTCTTTAACGGGGCTGCTGGTTGCCGTTCTTTGAAGAAAGACAAATATTGTTTGGGTTGTCAACAGTGAATGACAAGCTCGGAGGGGAGAAAGATCCATTTAGGTGTAGATGTGTGTATTGTGGGGATGTGTTTCGTTATCAGAAAAGCTCTTAAAATCCCAGACCATGATTTATTTGGTGAATAAAACCTACCGATATTATCATTCTCTAAAGGTATTTTGATCACATGGGTCCTTTCTTGGAGAAAGAAAAGCTTTTATTTCTTAGCCAGGAAAAAAAATTGCAGCAGGAACGGGGTGGTCTGCGGTGGGAAACGACACTCTGTGCGGCTAATGGCTCCAGGCATGTGTTTATCTGCATGAGGCTGAGCTGACTTGGTGGACAATAGGATGCCTGACTAGCATTGCCAGTCAGGTGCATTCCTGGCCACCCCGCACAAGGAAAAGAAAGTGGCTGTGAGCACATGTGTCTGTCTTATGTATTGATCTGCCCAGTGATGCTGAGAGCTAGGGGGTGTGGTTAGAGGTCACCTCGGCACACCAGATGCCACACACTCGCAGTGTCAACAGCACCCACCTGCAGTGCACCTGCAGCAGCGGGTTCCAGGAGACAAGGGGAGGGACGCTGCCAGTCGGGGAGCCCCACGCATCCTGAAGCTGAAAGGAGCCCCATTTGTTTTCTGCAAACACAGCAATTGATTAATCTCGTACCACCTCCCACTCACTGTACCATCCTGAGCCTGTCATGAGAATAGATTAATTCTCTGGTCTTTCCCTGTGGATTCTTCTTGTCTCAAGAACACACTGCTCCCTGATCCCAGAGCTGCCTCACGCAACTATCACCTTGTTCTCATGGCAGACACAAAGGAGGGGACAGAAAGCCTTGCTACTTTTGTGAGGGACTAGAAGTAGGAAGGCAGCAGACAAAATCCCTGCTGAGGACAGTTTTGGGACTGTAGCTGGAAGATTTGAGTTCCTCTAGAGAGGTGAATGCAGGTGAGTTTCTCCAATGCCCCCTCTCATTTTGAAAATCTTGCCACGATTCTGGGATTGTATCTGCCTCTCATCTTTCCTCTTCTTTGTAATTCCTGAGCCATAAGCCTTGCAACCATTTGGAGCTGCAAGCTGGAAGTCGGACAGAGGCTAGTAAGTTTTCAGAACATTCTCGGGAGATAGGTGCACAAATCCCATTACCGTTAAAGGGATTTGTGGGTGTAACTTCCATGCAGTGCTTTGAAAATTCATTCCACTCAGTTTATTGCAACACTGTCTGGGAAAAATAGGAGAAATCACTTCACCAAGGTGGTTAGAAAAGGATTTTTGGTAACCCTTTAAGATTTAAATTTTTAAACTCCTTTTAAGACTTAAGGCATTTCCAAGAATGTTATCCCACATAGTTTTGTTTGCATTACTTCTTTCAGGCTGAAGGTAATTTTGGCACTGACAGCATTCCTAAAAATAATAATACATTGCAGTGGGCCCCCTCCTCTTTGAGGAAGAGGCACTGCACTCAACTGCATCCCCAAAGAATGACAAGCAAACTGACAAGGGAAAAAACCACCAAACATGTTGTTGACTGGCCTGACTGGCAATTGAAGTTGCCGAGCAGATTTATTTTACGTTGACAATGGTGGTTCAAGTTAAATAGCAAACTAGTTGCCAACCAAGGACATATTCATAGAGACTAATGGCTGCTTACATGTGTATTCATGAGTGAGCCTTGACAATATTTAGTAAGTAAGTGATTCTATAGCCTACCTGTCCTGTTCGGTCTTGTCTAAGTAGTGGTTCACTTGGAAACCTCAGAGGGCCGATGTCCTCCAGTGAGAACTCTGAATGGAGTCTCTAGGAGGACAGTATGGGAATTTAGAACTCTGACTCTGAAGTTGCATGTGTCTGGGTCTAAATCCCAGATTTCCCACTTACTGGCTGAATTGTCTTGGGCAAGTCTCTTAACCTCTCTAAGCTCCAATTTCTTTATCTATAAAATGTAGATTATATTACCACCTAATCCAGTGAGAATGAAGGGGAAAAAGTAAGCGTTCATCTTTTTCAAAATCCTCCAGTGTCATCCCTTCTCTACCAAACAAAAGGCAAAGCTCCTCAAAGGCAACTACTCCTTCACCCTGCCCGTCTCTTCACCCACCACTCCTCCTTCCCACTAACTCCACTCCCCTTCGGCGTGCTCTTCCCCAGATGTCAGCATAAACTGCTTTCTCGATTCCTTTATGTCTTTGCTCAAATGTTACCTATCACAAATGCCATCCTTGACCAGACTACATTAAATGAAGAAAGGAAGAAATTTTCAATGCATCCCCCACCCGCGAGTGCCTCTGAACCCTAAACCCGGCTTTTCACTTGTGTGTTTAGTTTCTACACCTGCCTCTAGAATGTAGGTTCCATGACAGCAAGGATTTTGTCTTGTTAAAACTGCTTTACTCCTGGTGCCTAGGACACATCTGACACCCAGTGGGTGTTTAGTAAATATGTGCTGACTGGCAAATTATGAATATATGCTGCATGCAAATAATGAGCCCAATACCTGGCACATGGTCAAAATGAACGTTAATTGTCACCATCACCATTGAGTAGACTTATTCACATGTGTTAATTTTCACTGCTGATTGCAAAGGGGCCTTTGCAGGTTGCCTGTGCAAGTTCAGGGTAAGCAGTTGTGCATGTTAGCCCTGATTATTCCACTGTGGTTCTCTCCTCCCAGCAGTGGCACTTTTGGAATTGGTATATTTCCCCCAGGAGCCCCGACATTGTTGACTTAATTGGCTGGTGCAGAGGCACGGAGACCCAGCCCTAACCCTTTCTGTCATCCTACCTGGTCTCTGAATGAGCTCTGCCATCATCTCTAAGGCCCTTGTGTATCTGATGGCATGCTGAGCCCCAAGACCCAGCAGGCATGGCTTTCTCCTCCTGCTCCCTGAGCTCTGCTTGGCCTGCAGTCTTCCATTTTCAAAGGGAAAGCCCAATCTCCTCCTCGGGTTATGTATCGACAAGCCTGATGTTTAAAGACACCCCCTGCTCCTGGGGGCCTGCTCAGCAAACACAGAGCATCCGTGGCCTCCATGTTTGCCCTCTTTGACAAGCAGGGGCTGAGCAGCTCTCTGGGAAGTATTGCTGACATATTGATTGACTCTCTTGTCAGGTTGATCCTCTGCCAGCCAATGAACACAGAAGGTTCTAAGTGGCACCCAGCAGGGCCCACACATTCCCTAATTACTATTTCAGACAACCCCCATTCCAAGCTGCCACTTTTCTGGCCCTATAATCTCCCTGTCCTGTGGTTGCTGGAGAATCCTCAGTTACTCGCAACCAACCCCGCTCCCTTTCTCGGGTGTCACTTCCTTGCAGTATTGCCTTTGGAACCCACCTGGCACAAAAACACAGCAACTTCAATAAGAAAATATCACACCCTCACTCCACGTAGGTCTGTTTATTATCCTTACTGAAATCGGGGGTCTGTGTGTGGTCCCACCATCCTGTCTTGGTTCCCTTCAGAATGCCATGAAGTTTTCTCCAATTAGCCGGAGGGATACTCTCAGAGTTTGGCTGCCTATTGTGTTTTAAGTGGCTGGCTTCCCAGCTGCCACCTGGATTTCATGAGTTTCCACTCAGAGCCCTTCCCCATCCCATCCTTAGTGACCCATGGAGCCCGAGGGTCTCTCTGAAGCGGAGCCTGTCAGATCATGATGAATTGTACATTTTGGCTGTCAGTGAAGGGGAGGAATGTTGGGGAGAGGGCCTCCCAAACTCATTTCACTTTTGACCCTCAGATGATTTGGACCAGGCCTTTTGGGATGAACTGCTAGAGCATTCAAGGTGGGGCGGGAGAGGGAACCACCCCAGTGCATCCAGGATCTCTTGAGGAGACCAGCATTTATGTGAAATCTTGAGATGAAGCAGCAATAACTCTGGCTACTCTGAGGTTTCTCAGCTTTCTTTTTTTTTTAACTAATTAAATTTTTGGTAGAGATAGGGTCTTCCTATGTTATACAGGCTGGTCTTGAACACCTGTCCTCAGGCAATCCTCTTGCCTCAATCTCCCAAAGCACTGGGATTATAGGCGTGAGCCACCCCATCCAGCTCAGCTTTCTAAGTTTGGTTCTGAGAGTAAATTAAAATTGGAGGTATGATGACATCACATTTACAGTGCTGTTTTTTGTTGTTGTTCATAGAAGCAAATATCGTGGCCCAAAGTATGTGCTAATTCTCTCTGGCTGAGTTTCAGAAAGGACCTTAACCCAATAAAACCTAAAGGGATGCACAGAGATTTGCTGTATAAAAATGTCATTTCCTAGTTTCCTTATAGGTGAAAGTATCAGTCAAGCTAGCCTCAGACAGGCTGCTGTAACAAACAATCCCAAACTCTCAGTGGCTTATAACAGTAACAGTTCATGTCTTCACACATGCTGTATTCTATCACTGGTCAGCCATGGCTGTAGCCCACGTCATCTTCACTGAAGACCCAGAATGGCTATGTGATAAAGTATGTGCTGAATTCAACGGGATAAAGAAATCTAACCCCTCTCAGGAAGGGGTGTGGTCATTCACCAACCCCAATGAGATTATTATGAGTTTTGAAACAAAGAAGAGGTTTGCTGAGACTCCATTACCCATAGAATCTGTAACCACATCACTATGAAATATGAAGCAGATAGCCACCTCCCACAGTAATTTCCTTCTGATTCTGAAATCCCTGTTCTCAAACTTCACAGTCAACAGTTTCCTCATCTGTGAAGTGGGGTTGATAATAGTACCTACCTGTAAGGCTTAAGATAATGCCTTTAGAATGTCTACTGTGGTACCTGGCTATAGAAAAGGTTCAATGATGGCGAGGCGTGGTGGCTCACGCCTGTAATCCCAGCACTTTGGGAGGCCGAGGTGGGTGGATCACGAGGTCAGGAGATCAAAACCATCCTGGCTAACACGGTGAAACCCCGTCTCTACTAAAAATACAAAAACAAAATTAGCCAAGCATGCGGGCGCCTGTAGTCCCAGATACTCGGGAGGCTGAGGCAAGAGAATGGCGTGAACCCGGGAGGCAGAGCTTGCAGTGAGCCGAGATAGCGCCACTGCACTAAAAGAAAAGGTTCAATGATTGGCAGCAGGTGTTGATATGCTGATGATTAAAATATCCTTCCCTTTGCAAACTAGTCCATATTGCTACCAGCACTGTTTTATCCCATCTTCTATGCCTCTGATTATGTGTTTTTTAATTTATAAGCATATAACATCCTACAATCCAACCCCCCAAATCTGCCCCCCGTGTATCATTATCTATTCTAATAAATATTGATGGAGTGCCATTTATATTCAAGACACTGTCAGATCTTTTGGGGGTTGCAGATGTGTAACCTCTCTGTGGCCCTTAAGGAGCCATTATTCTACCTGTACAGGGAAACCTTTATGAAAGGTAAAGGGAGAGATTGATTGAGAGACTGATTTCTCAGCCCAAGCCATAGAGCAAATCAGTAGCAGAATAAGAAATAGGGCTCTCATTAGTCAGGAAACTCATTTACTTCACAGCTCCCTGGGGTCTTTATCCTAAGGACACTTTAGTCCCTCCCCACCGGCCAGAGAGAGCATCTCGTTTTCTTACTCAAGTGAAAGAGAAAGAATGGCTCATTAAAAAAAAAAAAAAAAATGCCAACAAAAACCTATTTCAGACGCTCCCAAAAAAACAAGAGAAGGTGGTTATACCCCAGATATAATTCTCACTTATTTACTTAATGTTCAATTCAACAACAGAAAATATGCCCAAACTTGAGTTTCATTTTTGTTGCATTGCTTCTTTTGGAAGGACAGGTCTCACGTTCAGCAGATTTGGCTTTTCCCCTTCTCCACCTCCATCTCACTTTCTTATTTTTCTTCTCACTCCTGGGAGTTGTCTGAGAAGTTACTGGTGTACTCTGACCCTAACCCTTTCCACCTCATCTGTAGTTTTCTTATTTTCAGGATACTTTTAAAAAATAAAAATGAAAAGATGCTATGGAACCCAAAACAAAGAAAAAGGTGGGAAGGGGAGGCAAGAGGGAAGGCATCCTTGGAAATAGAGGAAACACAGTTGCAGGGATGTCTCTTCCTGATCAGTAACATTAGGGGATTGTTTGCTTGCTTTTCTCCCAAAGCTGATGGTTGCAATATGTTCTGCACCTTACAATGGCAAGATTGAGTGCTATAAGAGCAGAGCAGTTTTGACAAGAGTTTGAGATGGGATGTTGGGGAGGTTGTCATCTTTGCCTGATGGGACCCACCACTCCTTCCATAGACGTGAAATCAAAGCTTTGTTAGGCCTGGGTTCCAGCTGCACCTGCAGTACCTGCCAGTGTCTGTCTTAAGACCCTCCTTGAAAGAACCGCACCTCCAGTGCAGCTGCAGCTGGCCCAAGGCGAGCTTCAATAACCCAATAGTATCATTTTTTTAAAAAATTATTTTAAAATAGCTAATTCCTTGGCTCCCTTCACCTGGTAATTACAAATCAGAAGCTATCGTTATCTTGAAGCCACCATGATTAGTTCTCATTTCCTGACCTCTGTATAGTGAAAATATGTCATTATTTGAGGCAATGGAATCTGGTCTCTTCAAGTGAGTGACCTACATATAACGGACAAACTGCAGGAGAAAATTAGGTGTTACCTTGATGGAAAGTGTACAGTAAATGCCACTTACTCTTATTACTATTTGTCATCTCAAGAAGTTGTAACAGTGGGCCTTTCACTTTAGAGGAAAGAAAACATGGTTCTAAGATGGAGAAGAGTGTAAGTGAAAAGCAGACACACCCACACACACACGGACACCTTGCCACCTTCATCTGTGGCCATCAATCTGAGCTGTATTGTTTGAAGATAGGTTTTTAACCTTAATAGAACGCAGTCTGACTTTACGTGGTGGTAGGCATGCAGAATTAATTGCTGTGTGAACAATTTCCTAAGCATTGTTAATTGTGTTCCCTGCAGTTAATTGTTTCTCCCATCCCCACATCAGACTCCAAACGTCTCCCTGTCAACAGCCCTTTCTCTCCTGCGGTGGTAGGAATGTAGCAACAGTGTCAACCTGTGTCCAGTGGAAATGCCAGACATCGTTTGGATGAGAGACATGCAGGGGAATAAATTCCTTACTTATTCTCAAAGGAAGCATCTGTTAGATAAGGGCTTTGAAAGAATACAGGTGTTTAGGGTCTGCTTTTCATTCCACTCAGTAGAAAAAACTCACCAAGAACCATCAGGGATAGGGTTGTGTTAAGTTTGCTAAACTCATGGTGGGGAGTTGACACAGGCAGGATGACAAGGAAGACCAGAAGTTTGTTTGGAGGCCTGGGGTGCCCATGGGAGTCAAGACTTCTGCAGACATGCTATGTTCCTTAGCAAAGAACAGGCAGTATTTCAGAACTCTGTTTCATTCCATACTCTGCTAAAGTGGGAGCGACAGAGACAGAAAGAATAGTAATGTTTTCAGAAAAGGACCCCATTCCACCATCAACCCCCCAAGCTTTTTCTGCAATGTGCTGAAAGGTATCCACTCATCATGAAGAGGAGTGGAAAGGAAAAATATTCTAAAAGTTTGAAATAGTTAGGGAGGTGGGCCAGTACCACTATAGATGCTGCTGGCTGCACTGATAGTTCAGAACAGGTACCAGCAAACAGGTACTATTCAGGTAGCCTCCTTTGAAGCTGATTTACTTGTGAGTGTATAGTTTGGGGAAAACAATCCTTGTCAATGCCCCTAGACTAACAATCTAAAAGCAACTGTGTCCAGAGTGTAGAAAAGGATGGATGTGGTAGAGCAGCACTCTTTACGGTGATTCGAAAGGGCCATTTTCCCCTCCATGGTGGCACCGTTTGGAAGATCTGTGCTGTGTTTTCTCCTCCCTCCTCTGCTCACTGTAAGGGATCCTCTCCCCCTGAGACTGTGAGCAGCAGCGCCAGAAGGGGAGACCTAACCACCCAGGTCTCTGCTTTCTGTATTTAGCTAATCCCTGCGGCCTGGGGCAAGCCATTTTTGACGCAGCTTCCTCAAAAGGCAATCGCTTGGAAAAAGGCACCTGGCCCTCCCCCTTGACATTTGCATTGCTGAATTATCTATTCATATTTTCATTACTTTGTCTCTCCTGCAGCAATGCATCTGCTCGGACTCAATTGGCAACTCCAGCCTGCAGATGGGCACACCTTTAACAATGGGATAAGGACCGGCTTACCAGGAAACGATGATGTGGCAACAATGCCATCTGGAGGCAAAGGTGAGGTTACAGCTGCTGCTTGCCCTCTTGAGGTCACAGGAAAATTCTGAGCTCTCGCCAGCTGGTTCAGGTTTTCTAATCCAAATCTTGGAAGGTATGCCAAAAGGAAAAGAAAAGGGGGGAAAAAAATCATTGCCTTTCATAGGTGCCCCCATTAAAAGCTGTTTGCTGTTCCTGTCTGTTAGCTGTGTTTGGCTGGATCACTCAGAGCTGGCACAGTGCCTGCTCAGAGCAATGTGCATACCTATGCTATCTGCAGCAACTGGCATGGTCCAGATCTACTTGAAAGCATCCCAGGGCCTGTGCAGAAACAGCAGCCACAGCAGCAGCTGGAGTGGCAGCAGCAGCAGCAGCAGGAGAAAGTCCTGCCTAATCAGAAGGCAGAGAGCAGCAGGCAGCACATGCCATCAGACTGGGTCCCTCTCCCAGGAGACATGCAGCCTCCCTGGGGAGGAAGCTGCCTGGCTTGGCATGAAAGAGAAAGGCTCAGAGCTGCTGTGCTTTGGGGGAGAATAGAAAGGAGTTTTGACAACTCGGCAACAAAGCTTCTCTTCTCAGAATAGTGAAGGGGACAATAGAAATGTTTATTGAAGCAATCAGGCAACTGTATCCTTGCAGGGAAAAAAAAAAGTGCTAACAAGGTGCTAAGAAGGAGGAGAGAAAACAGAACCATAGGGTGGGGGTGGGGGAGACTGGAGCAATTAAGACAGAGCAGCCAATGGAATGGTTAGCCAGGCTGGCACGCAGTGAGATATGCTTAATTCGGGATGGAAATCGCAAGGGAGAGATTGTATTAAAGGATTTCTCCAACATGCAAATTTCCATTCTGCCTTTTAGCATCTATAGCCACTTCACCCCCACATTTCGGAAACACCCTACAGGGATATTTCAAAGAAGGGAAAGGAAGCAGCATTTATTAGGCACCTATAGCATGCCAGGCTTAGCATTGTATAACTTTAACAACTTTAAAGGAAGGAAAAATCTCTCTGAGAAACTCAGGACCAGAAGGTATAGAAACTTACTCAAATAGGTACAAATTTGGACTCAGAGTTGTGCCCTGTGCGTCTTTGGGCAGGAGGTTGGGCTTTCCTTCAAGCAGTCATTTTCCACAAAGAAGATTCCAGAATTCATCTGCCCCCAGAGGTGCACATTAGTCATCCTGAGATGCTAATGCTGCTTCAATTATCCTCCCCAGAGCTGTCCTAATGCTTTGAGGATGACTTTTTTGTCTTTTTATCCAGTCTTTAAGAATCGCTGTACTCATCTATCATAATCATAACACTAAATTACCTTTAAGTAAGCATGAAAAAGTTTTATCTGAGGATGAAATTATATGCTTTCCGTAATCGGATAAGTTAAACTAGACCTAAAACTGAAAAGTATATTTTGCCTTAACTGACCATGTTCTGCCTTAACTGACCAAAAAGCCCAGAGCCAAATGTATTGACCTCAGATTTGAAACCTGGTCACCTCCAGTACTTGACACTGTCTGCTCCTTCAGTTTTATCTAGGGCAATGGTTCTTAGTCATAGCATTTTTGCACCCCTAGAGGACATTTGGCAATGTCTAAAGACATTTTGATTGTCACAGTTGGAAGGGGCATGGCAGGCATCTAGAGGATAGGGGTCAGAGATGTTGTTAAACAACCTATAATAGACAGGACAGCCCCCTGTGATGAAGAATTATCTCCTTTCAAGATGACAATAGTGCTGCCCTTGGAAACTCCACTTTATGGGGTCTCCGTCACGTTTTATCCATAAATGTCCTTTAATCTACAAGTCAGCACCTCATCCCTTCAGAAGAATGCATAACACACATGTGAAATGAATATGCATATTCTATCATTGGGCACAGAGAAATTGTTTATATGTGTATACATTCTGAAATTATATGCCAATGCTTTTCGAGTAGTGTCCTTCATAAATGGGAATTAGTGATCTCTACTGGCCTCCGTAAATTAAGGTCAAGATCAAGCACTCCTCCCATTTGTGATAAGCCTCTATTTCTACCTCTGCTCCCCACCAGCTTTTGCATCCCACACCCATAGAACAAATCTTAAGAGTACAAGAATATGCGTCTCTAAATTAACAAATGAAGAAACACTTTCCATTGTGTCTTTGGAAAGACCAGAATTTTTCCCCTCCTGTGCAACATGCTTTTGAAAATGTTGTTGTAGAAGTCATATAACATTACTAGTTCAGATATTTTCCAAATAAGTTATGTGACAGACAAAATGTTATTTTGTTTTTTTGTTTTGTTTTGTTTGAGACAGAGTCTCACTCTGTCACCTAGGCTGGAGTGCAGTGATGCAATCTTGGCTCACTGCAACCTCCACCTCCCCGGTTCAAGCGATTCTCCTGCCTCAGCCTCCAGAGTGGCTGGGACTACAGGCATGTGCCACCACGCCTGGCTAATTTTTTGTATTTTAGTGGAGACGGAGTTTCACCATGTTGCCCAGGCTGGTTGCAAACTCCTGAGCTCAGGCAATGCTCCCATCTTGGCCCCCCAAAATGCTGGGATTACAGGCATGAGCCACTGTGCCCAGCAGAGACAGACAAAATGTTTGCCAAATCATTGTCCAGTGAATTTTGTCAATAGAATACTCAAGAAAAAAGTGTGAGAATTTAAAATTGCTTAGAGATGAAATAAAATTTGAAACTTAAAAAGAGATCAGATATCTTCTTAGGTTGTTTTAAGGTTTGGCTTATAAAATGACTAAAATGTTTTCAGTTCTCTCACCCATGCCTATTTCTTTTATCAAAAGTGACCTTGGGTTTGAATTTGTATACCCAGTGACCTCTGCGCTCCCCATTCCCCAATTCTATACATTTAGATATCCTGAATCAATTCCAATCGACTTCTTTTCCAGTGTTTCAAAGAGACAATCAAGATATATTGGCAATAAGTTAATTAAATAACACCGCCTCCTTTTTTTGGTGTAGGATATTCCTTCACTCCAATGTTTTAATCAAGATACACCACACATTGCCAAGGAGGATAATCTCATTAAGCAATTACTGGATAAGTATCCAGCAGAAGCAAATTAAATGTAAGCAAAACACAGGCATGTGAGTCCCATCTAAGATGGCACATCGATAGAGATTTCATTACCTGGTCTTTAGGAGTATTTACATTCCTCAGGTTTGGGAACAAGTCTAATAGACAGGGCAGCCTACACACTCTGATATGTTAGTGGAAACAAAGCACTTGATTAATTAGTTGGGAGAGTACGTTCTTTGGTCTTTGCCTGTCCGTTTTCCATTTGTTGTTGTTCGAGTCTTATTTTTCTTTCTTCCACTCTCCTTCAATTAAACCTTAACATGAATTGTTGCTGGCTTTCACATCAAGAAGAGGGAACACACAGTCTGCCAGAATCACTCACCATCTTGTGTGTATTTCTATGTTAAAAGGAATGAACTCATACATCTTCATTACAAGGGCATGGAGAACTTTCTCTGTAGATCTGGGATTAGATAAGCCTTGAGAAAGACGATTCAATACAGTATTCTGACCTGGTCAGATAACATAAGGGAATTCAGTTTGATTGGCCAGGCCCAGGGAAAGTATACAAGAGATTTTAAAGGGCACATCATACGTACCCAATTTGTGCACAGATTTTAAGAAAGAATAAACTCTCAAGTATAGAATTGCATGGATCATTCTCAAAACCTATCACTCATTTTAGATTCAAGTTGCCCTCTATATCAGGGGTCAGCAAACTGCATCTCATGGACCAAATCTGGCCAGCTGCCTGTTTTTATAAATCAAGTTTTAATGGAACACCACCATGACTATTACCTGTTGTCTGTGGCTACTTTCAGAATAAAATGGTGGAATTGGGTGGGTGCAACAGAGACTGTATGGCCCAAAAAGCCGAAAATATTCACCATCTGACCCTTTAAAAAAAATAAAAAGTTTGATGGCCACTCTGTATCATTCCCAATCCCATTTCCACTTTTCTAGAACTTTTCCTATAACTATCCAAGTTATAGGAGTCCAGAAGAGGAAGATCAAACTCCCAACACATCACTTCTTCCTACTTGACCAAGCCCTAGTTATAATATATTCTTGGTAACTTTGTATTGGAAGATGCACTATAATATAGGATTTTGGAGTTGGTCTGGTGGATACAAACACCAGCTCCATCACTTAGCAACTGTATGACTGTAAGTGGGTCATTTGTTCTCTCCCAACCTCCAGTTCCTCATCTGTGAAATGCAACTCCCTCATAAGCTTGCTGTCCATCATAAATGAGATGACCCTTGTAAAACATTGCATGTGGCATCAGGCATGTTATAAATGATCCACGAGTCTTAGGTGTTGTCACTGATGTCATCTTTACATCTCTCAGCTGGTCCATTTAACAAGTTTCCATGGCCTGTCACATCTTTTGAGAGGCTATATTTTCCAAAGGTGAAGACCAACCAGGTGCAGTGGCTCACGCCTGTAATCCCAACACTTTGGGATGCGAAAGTGAGAGGATCACTTAAGGCCAGGAGGTTGAGATCGGCCTGGGCAACAAAGTGAGACCTTATCTCTATTTTTAAAAATATAAAAATAGGCCAGGTGCAGTGGCTCGTGCCTGTAATCCCAGCACTTTGGGAAGCCGATCACGAGCTCAGGAGATCAAGACCATCCTGGCTAACATGGTGAGACCCCGTCTCTACTAAAAATACAAAAAAAAAAGTTAGCCAGGCGGGGTGGTGGGTGCCTGTAGTCCCAGCTACTCGGGAGGCTGAGGCAGGAGAATGGCGTGAACCCAGGAGGCGGAGCTTGCAGTGAGCTGAGATCATGCCACTGCACTCCAGCCTGGGCAACAGAGCGAGACTCCGTGTCCATATATATATACACACATACACACACATATATATGTATATATATAAAATAAAACAAAGGTGAAGACTGCCTTCAGAATATGAAGATAGACAATACCATTTCACCTTTTTCCTTTACCTTCTAAGAATTAACCAAACCCCAGATGAGGATTTCTTCCCAACATTGGCTTGATAAGGTCAGTAGGAAGCAGGTCTTCCTATTCCAAAGGGCCGATGTGCACACCAAGTTGGCCCCTCCACACTGCGTTATTTGTCTCACTGCAGCTTGAGTTCCATCACTGCCAGCCTGTCTGTTTTAAGCCCTACCATTCTCGGTTTATAACTCAGCTGTAAACATTTATTTGTGCCTGGAGCACATTTCCTTCCTACCCTTTGAAAAAAAATTAGAATTTCCAGATGGTATGCAAGTTGGAAAAAAATGGCAAAGACTGTTATTCTGTTTAGAAACATGTTTTTCTACACTTGCCCTTTCAGCAAAAACTTCATAATGATTTTTACTAGTTGGCTTAATGCGTGGTACTAGGAGCCAGATGAGCAGGGAGGTTCGTAAATTATTCCGCTGGCTCTCATCAGCCTCTCAATGAACACAGCCCAGGGTTTTAAAATGATCACTTCCCTATATGGGGCTTTTCCAAAGTCGGTGAAGTTCCCAGAAGGGCAAAGGGTCATTATGTTTGAGCCAAACACCCCTTTACTGCACGTCTACTGGGAAATATACCAACATCCTAACTACCAACCCAACAACTCCCCTCATTTAGGAGGCCATGCTGTTCTACATTGTTGCAGATGGGTACTACTTACATGCACTTATACTGGTGGACTTTTGCTTTTGATTGCCACCCATAGCCCCATTCTAAATTGCATAGTTTCTGTTGTACATAGCATCATGGTGGCTTGACATGGGCATTAATAATGAGATCCAATTTCTCTTTCCGTGCATTTGCCCGTATCCTCATTGGCCACACTTCTCTTTCAGAATTGACTTGTACACCCAGATATCTGGTCTGTGATCTCTAAATATGTACCTCTGGTATACCTCTGATATGTTGGCCCTTCATACCCACAGGTATCCACAGATTCAACCAACCTCAGATTGAAAATATTTGGAATAATAATAATACACAAAATGCAAATAAAAATGATAGTATAACAACTATTTACATAGCATCTACATTGTATTAGGTATTATAAGTAATCTAGAGATAATTTGAATTACAGAGGAGGACATACATGGGTTATGTGAAAATACTACACCATTTTATATAAAGAGCTTGAGCATTTACAGATTTTGGTATCCACAGGGGTCCTGGAATCCATACCCTGTGGATACCAAGGGATGACTGCGGGCCTGAATGCAGTCAGCATAGGGGTTAGCCACATGGGTTTTAGTGTCTGTCAGATGTGGGTTTTGATCACAGATCTACCAATAAAAAGCTGTGTGACCCTAAGCAAGTCACTTATCTTCCATGAACCTCAGTTCTCTCATCTGAAAAACAGGAAAAATTGTAAGAGTATCAGGAGATTACATGGTGATTAGCAGCCACTCAATAAATTTTAGCTACTATCAATAATAGTAAACTAAACTAAATATTAATGCAGGAGCAAGTTCATCTGAAGAGTCATAGGTATAAATACTTTTTAACGTTCCTAGCGGCAAAGAGTTGACTATTTTTATCTAAAGCAACAAATTGAAATTTCAAAAGATGTAAAAGCCACATGTAGTCCCAAGAGCTGAAACATTTTCTAAAAGTCATTATTGTGTGATGTTGTGAACACCATCACAGAAGCAGTGACTTTCAGGATGGAATTGCATTCCTAAAGTATAGCCAGCCAGCAGCAGGGTGAAGGCTGATGCGTTGCTGATGTCTCAGATGAGCTGTATTCTTGGGCAGTCAATCTGAGGTCCTTGGAAGAATCTTTTCACTTATCTGTTGGTTAAACGGAACCCTCAGATGGTTGTCCTGATTCCCAAATAAATGGAAACGAGGTGTAATGACCGTAGCAATATTCTGAATTCAATTTTATTTGCAATAGATAAAAATATGTGAGGCAGAATAATCTGCAAGGCAGATTTATGCTGAGGTGCCTCCAGAGTTCGGTTAAGTTAGGAAGTATTAATCTGAGGCTTCATTTCCCTGGTATGACTATGAGTCCATTCCCTTTATCACTTGTTTGGGGAATAGTTTCACTGTTTCTGTAAATGAATTATGGCAACATTTTCTGAAATGATTAGCTCCTAATGTAGCTATGGAAGGCTGTCATTTTGCTCAACATCAGTCGTATTTAACTGGTTGAAATTTTAGGTACATATTTCAGAAATAGGTAATAGTTTCACATTTACATGAGCAATCTTCCGTGGAGTTATAGAGTTGGACTATCCTGTAAAATTGATCATTAGAATGTTGCCTCTAAAAACCCAGAAATCTCATCTCTAAGCTAAAGATGAACTAGCCAGAACCATTGTATCTTAAGCACGTGCTTCTTAGGGCAAAATAATCATCATCTACACTTTTCATTGTGCAGCTCTTGGATAGACTGAAAGGTTTGCCATGGAAGCCCCAACTCTGGGAGACATGAACTGGACTAGGTCCTGCATGCCAGGGTGCCAGGCCTAGTCATTGCCTAGAACCCAAGGATACCAGTGAGATCCTCACAGAATGATTACAGGATACTGTTTAATGCCTCTTCTCTTGATGCCCCTAATTCAATCTCAAAGTGAATTCATAGGACCCTGGACAACAGGCTGCCTAGATAAGAGATAATGGGAATACAACATACACCCCAACTCTGATGTTGACCAAAGAATACCTACTATTATAGTCAATGCTTGATAAATATTTATTGCATGGAAGTGTGAATGAATGGCCCACCCAACATTGCTTAGGACATTTCTTAATCATTGTTAAATAAATAAAATCTGGCTGCTTTTCAATAACGCAGACTGCACAGAGTTGCCCCTGTGAGAAGCAGCTAGACCACACACCAACACCAGCAATTTGCAGAGAATGAACTGGTGATGCAGTTTTCTCTGACCATCGTATCTTAATACATGTGACCTGTTGTCTGTCCCTCCCAGTCTGCAGACGTACTGGTCACTCACTGTATATTGATTTCAGCTGCTCTGGAAAATGACTGCCAGTTTTATTAAGGCCCACTCCACCCATTGGCCCTCTTTCATTAATAGTGCCTACAGTAGGCAGCCTGTATTTTTTATTAGGCCATCACAAATTCACCCCCCCATCTGAAAAAAAGTAGTTACAGCTGATTTTAGGTAGCATCACAACAGACAGGACAGAAAGACATAGAGCACCTATAAGTTAGGTACAACATGCAGAAGCACCCCAAAATACAGATGAGTAGACAGACTCAGAGAGGGCTTTTGATTAGCCCAAAGGCACACAGCTGGTAGCTATCAGAGCTGGGATTCAAACCCAGGCTGACTAGCTCCATTGGGCAACATTGCCTCCTTAAGGTCTCAGAACTTCTCAATAGGATATTCAGCTAGACCTTAAAATGTCTAGCTAGGCATTAGACATTTTAAGATAAAGATAGAAATCTTAACTACTTTGTTTCCTTGCTGTCTGCCTCTCAGTGATGTCTTGTGAGAGGGACTCACCATATTGGTGGTCCTGGAACAGCTGGCATGGCTCAGGGAAGCCCAGCTTCAAGTCCTTCTTCATGGAACTCAGCCTGGCTTTGATGCTGTTCTTTTTTACCTTAGAGAACAGCAGAGATCTGTCCTCCTGGACATTGGACCAGAAATTTGACCTCCAGGAATAGAGTCACTGAGATGGTTCCCCATGCTGGCTGTAGCAATTTACAGAAAAACACCTTTTCTTTTTATCTCTTTGGAGGCAGTATTTGTACATTTTTCTCTTTTTCATTGTTTTTAAAATTGCAAAAGTTATACACACTCATTTTCAAGATTTTTAAAAAGCATATAAAAAACTTTTCTTTTGCTATCATGAATATTTATCTAACAATTGACAAATTTGAATAAGGCCTATAGATTATAGTCATGCATGGCAAAACAGTGTTTCAGCCAATGATTGGCCAGATATTCAGTACTGGTCTCATAAGATTATAATGGAGCTGAAAAATTCCTATCACCTAGTGACATCTTAGCTGTCCTAATGTTATAGTATAGTTACTTTTTTTATTAAGTTAGTGTAGCCTAAGTCTACAGTATTTACAAGGTCAAAAGTAGCATACAGTAATGTCCTAGCCCTTCACTTTCACTCACCACTCACTCACTGACTTAAACAAAGCAACTTCCAGTCCTGCAAATTCCATTCATGGTACGTGTCCTATACAGGTGTACCATTCATTTTTTTATCTCTTATACCATATTTTTTACTGTGTCTTTTCTATGTTTAGATACACAAGTACCACTGAGTTACAGTTGCCTACAGTATTCAATATAGTAACATGCTGTACGTGTTTGTAACCTAGGAGCAATAGGCTATACCATATAGCCTAGATATGTAGTAAGCTACACCATCTAGATTTGTGTGAGTATACTCACACAACTATGAAATTGCCTAAGAGTACATTTCTCGGAATGTATCCCTGTTGTTAAGTGACTCATGACTGTATATATATAGAGAGAAAGAATGTGTGTAAAAAAAATATATATGTACATATATATGAGTAAAAAGTGAAAACCCCTCTTTCCAAAAGTGTAATTCAGTTACACACCTGAAGAACTTAATTTGAAAGCAAACACTAGCTTGTTTAACGATATGGATGTCTTCTGTTAAATAAATCAAGCTTGTGAAAGTGAAGTCACCTGTTAACAAAGCCTAAAAGCTTTCTAATAACTCCTCCTCCCTCCTGCCAACCCCCTACCCCTGTCCCCTCGCCCAACACACACACACACACACACACTCACACTTCTTCATAGCATATACCCAGCAATGATCCTCCTGACCCACTCTGAGACCACAATAGGCTAATGAGGAATGCCATTTAAGATATCTTTGGGTCCAAGACACTCTTATATAGATATGGACATTGAGACTTTGAGAAATACACCTGCCTAAAACTAGCTAGCTGCTTAATAACAAGGATGGAAATTCAACAGAATCATTCATTTACACCTGTTCCTTCCACAAACATTTCGAAGTCATTAAGTCACGACTAGGACTCTTGACTTTTGGTTCTTAATCTAAGGATTTTCTCACCGTATCACACCTCTCCCAGTTTGTTTGTTTGTTTGTTTATTGTAAGATTTTACACAAAAGGCAAATTAAGCATTTACTCATGACTCTTCAAAAGGATCCACAAGAAAAGTTATTTCAATAGTAAATTTCATATAGAGCTTCTAAAAGTTTATTTTATTTAATAAATAAAATTCAGTTTACATGTTGTCAGGTTCTAACTGAGGTCTGAGGGGAGTGGGTGGGAGAGTGGTGGGTAGCTGGAAAAACCCTCAAAGAATCATAGACAGTTTCAATATGGCTTTACTCTCTTTCTCTCTCTGGGCATGAGTGAGCCTGGGTGTGAGCCTGGTTGCAAGCTGTATGTACAGCATCAGCAGGGTAGTTATACCTTTTACAGGCAGTAGTGGCTCCCAGCCAAGCACAAGCTCACGTGAGTGGTTACCTAATGCACCTCACATGGCGTGATTACATAATGAGTGGAGTTGTGCGCCTGTGCTCCAAACTTGCTGAGTTATGCGTAACAGGATGTCTCCCTTGGCCTAGACCGCAGCACATCCATTTTCCTTATACATGTAGATTTTCAAAGTAAATCTTTGTTAAGGCTCTCACTTTACCCTGTCATCACAGGGGTTTTGTTACAATACCCCACCAGATGGATTTGTAGAGTTTGATCCAGTTCAATAAGCATTTATAGATCACTTACATTTGCCAGGTGCAAAGCTTAGAGAACCTAGAGATGAATCTGCATCTCTGCCTGACCTCAGGGAGCACAGTGTCCAGAGACAGAGACTTAGGAAGGCATGCAAAATCAAGTACAATACCTAACAACATCTGCTGTGGGCTGCAGAAAAGCATAATTGCTATAGAAACACAGAGAAAACAATTTGTCTGGCTGAGGACAGTGGTTGGGGTGGTATTGTAAAGGAAAGTAGAGCTTTAGTGTGAAGGTGCACTTGACCTGAACCAGGCCCTGACTCCCAGTTTTAAGCTTGTCCCCATAAATGAGTCTATTCCAGAAAAATTAGACTCTTGATAGAGAGCTAGATATATACAAATAGACATTTAGACATTCATGTATATTGCATGTGCACACACTATTTTTTGTCTCTTAGAGAATTCCTTACTCTGCAAAGAAAGCCAGATGCTTTCCCACATAGTTTTTCATCCTTTTTTTCCATTCCATGTAAGAACTTAGCAATTATTTCACGATTATTTCATGTTAGGCACTATACTAATCTCTCTTTTGTGTACTTCTACTTGTTACACCCTCCAAGGCAGTTAGAACTATTGTTCCCATTTTACAAAAAAAGAGGACTGGAAATCCAGAGAGGTTAAGCAAATTGCTAGAGGTCACACAGCATAAAAGAAGCAGAGCCAGGATTCAAACCCAGTTCTATCTGACTTCTGTACTTCACCCCCCAGGTGCACTCCCTTATTTAGTGAATGGGATGAGGAAGGGAGGATCTAAAATCCTAAGGGGCACTGTGACTACTGAGGAAGTAGCCTGTGCTGGCTGGTAGTGGGAGCTAATTTAGTCAGTGTCCTGAAGCCAGGGTGTAGTAAAGGAAGAGGATCTCACTGCTATAAGAACAGAAGCACTGGGGCTCCTTGTCTGAATTTCTCCAGAACAGCTGCTCCCTGGAGACAAGTTCCCTTGCACATCTCCAGCATCTGCATCTGGCTTGATATCACAATCCATTCAGGTTTCCACAGTAGATTAGAACACTCGTGGGTGCTGATTTCCTGCCTCTTTTTCATATCCTGTCATTAACCCAGCAATGCCGGAAAGCCCAACAGACATAAAGGAAAGCCAAGCTTATTAAGTTAAAGATGAATCATGTTTTTAAAGTTTTCTTTTTTTTATTTATAATGCATTTCTTTTACTTGTTGCCATGCTGATTGCTGGGGTTTCTTTTGGTACCTATCAGAGGCCCACACACTCTTCTTCCCCAGGCGGCTCTCTATGTCCCTTCCTTACTCCTTTTTATATTATTATATCCCTTCTTTTTATTTATATCGTTTTTATTATATCCCTTCCCCAAGGAAGGGGTGTCAAATGCAGCATTTTAAAGTAAAATTTAGTTTCCAGTTTATAGTAATGAGAGCTCCTGATCAACTTGTTGTGATAACAAGTGTTTCCCCCTGGACATTCCATTATTTTAGCAAAACCCCCAAATAAACAACACCTAATTTAGGGTTAGGGCCTTACAGGTAATAATACTTATTTTGTGCCAGAAATTATTCTAAGAGCTTTACACAGCCTAACCTCAGTAAAACCTTATAACAATCCTGTGAAATAGTGTCCCATCTATACACATGAGGACACTGAAGCAGGGCAAGATACACTTAGCCAGTATCAAAGTTAGGATTTGAGCCATGGCGATTTCAGCCCAGGGTCTCTGCTCTTAAACGTGATGCCGTATTCCTCCCCCTGCAGGTAAGTAATCAGTATCCATCAGAAAAGTTAGCCAACATTTAAAAGTTCATGCTGGGTGTGGTGGCTCACAGAGGTAATCCCAGCATTTTGGGAGGCCAAAGCTGGAGAATCACTTGAGACCAAGAGTTTGAGACCAGTGCCTTGGCAACATAGTGACACCTTGTCTCTACGAAAAAAAAAGAAAAAAAATTTAAGCAGACAGGCATGGTGGTCCATGCCTATAGTCCCAGCTAATTTGGGGGGCTGAGGCAGGAGGATCACTTGAGCCCAGGAGGTCAAGGCTGCAGTGAGCTGAGATCGTGCCACTGCACTCTAGCCTAGGCAACAGAGTGAGACCCTGTCTCATAAAAACAAACAAAACAAAACAAAAGTTCAGAATGTTTGCTAAATAAACCATCTAGTCCCCATCTGAAGGTCTGAACCACTCAGGACTTCTGGCTGTTTATTTTATTTTTAAAGATGAGATGTGAAGGAGGCTTCCAAACTTCCTTTCGGACCTCATTCCCTACTTTTATTGTCCTAGAAGTCAAAGGGTTATTCTTAAGATCCAAACCAGTGTTTCTCTTGCTTTATTTTAAGTCCCTGCTGGCTTCGTATTGAGCTGCATAAAAATCAATCACCTCATATTTTAAAGAAAATAAGAGGGAAAAACTTTATATCTTCAAATCACTCTGTGGTTTTCTTTTATAATTTAGACATGAAAGACCTTCAGAGACCAAAAGTGTCATCTCTCCATTTTACACATAGAGAAACTGGGACCAAGAGACAGTGTCAGACAGGCTTGCTCACCGTTTAGGCCAGTCTTTAGCAATTTTATCATTTCTCAGGATCATCTGAAACCTTTGCAATATCTGGTGGCCAAATGATAGATAAATATTTTTAGAAGAGTTAGTCCTTCACAGAACGTCGAGGGGAGCATCCTGGGCCCATCAGGCTGAAGAAATTTTTGGATCTACAAGGTCACAAAAGTGATCGGGGTTTCCAGAAATGAAAAGACTCCCCTCAAAACCAGAATGACCTCAGTTCTTTCTGTTTGATTTCAGTTGGCTCAGCAGTTCTTAGGAATATAGAAGAATAATATTTTATATTTCTTACCAAGTTCAGAAGCGATTTGAAGGAATCACAAATGGCCTTTATACTATGAGACTTTTTTCCCCCATTTTAGAGATAAGGAAAATGAAGCTCTCAGAGATTGATTAACTTGCTTTTCTTGGGCAACTGCTAGTCATGCTCAGCTTTTCCTTAATTCTATGGTTGCAAGGGAAACCACACTTGGAAGTATAGGGGGTGCTGACTGGTTCATTGTTTTTAAGAACTCCACTTTAAAAATAGATATTTTTGGAATTCCTATTATTAAAGTTCTGAAGGATGCTGAGTGTGGGCAACCAATATTTTCAACATAAGCAATTTTAAATAATGCAACAGAGATGCATTAATATAAATGAAGGAGAGATGTTGTTTCTCTGTGGTTCTTAGACTTCTCCCTCTAACTCAAGATCTGCTTGAGTTTCAAGTCTTCATTTTCTACTGAGTTGTTTTATTTATTCTGGGCTGATTTTTGTTGAAAATGTCAGAGTATATTTGTGTCTAGAAAGAATAATGAAAGGCTACAAGAATTAAATTTGGTGCCAAATTAACATCACCCTCCCCTCCCCTGCTGATAAGTTTTACATCCCAGTCACATTTGGGATAGTTGGAGGCTTTACATGTATTTATCAGGCTCCAGATCTGATTATATTTGATCAGTAAAGAGTAATCACATAATTTTAGAAAGCATTGTGCCAAGATTTCAGATGCCCTGGGGTGTGCATTTATAGCTTTGTTATTTGAAACCTAAATGTTTTAGCTGTAACTTAAAAAGAAACTTGCCATGAGTTTAATCTTAATATTAAAACAAAAAAAAACCTGGCATGTAATTAAACAGAAATACAGAGCCAATTAATCTATACACGTCATTGACTGCTGTTTATTCCTTTTTTTTTTTTTTTCAGTGCCCTGGTCGTTGAAAAACAGCAGCATAGACAGTGGTGAAGCAGAAGTTGGTCGGCGGGTAACACAAGAAGTCCCACCAGGGGTGTTTTGGAGGTCACAAATTCACATCAGTCAGCCCCAGTTCTTAAAGTTCAACATCTCCCTCGGGAAGGACGCTCTCTTTGGTGTTTACATAAGAAGAGGACTTCCACCATCTCATGCCCAGGTATGACCATGTTTGATGTAATCAAGCATTTAAAAAAATATATATGTATATGTGTGTGTGTATATATATGCCACTTCACACCCACTACAATGCCTATAATTAAAAGATGGACAATAAAAATGTTGGCAAGAATTTGGAGAAATAAGAACCCTTGTACATTGCTGGTGGGAATGTGAAATGGTGCAGCCGTTGTGGAAAAGAGACATTTTTTCACAAAGTTAAATGTAGAATTACCATGTGATTGAGCAATTCCACTTCTAGGTATATACCCAAAGAAAACTGAAAACACCATTTTCTTACAAAAACGTATGTATCAATGTTCATCATAGCCTTATTTATGATAGCCAAACAGTAGAACCAACCCAAATGTCCAACTGGTGAATGGCTAAACAAAATCCGATATAGCCGTACCATTAGTCAGATATAGAAAGGAATGGAGTATTGTTACATGCTACAAGACGGATGAACTTTAAAAACACTATGCAAAGTGAAAGAAGCCAGATACCAAAGGCCACATATTGCATGATTCCATTTATGTGTTTTGTCCAGAATAAGCAAATACATAGAAACAGAAAGGAGGTTAGTGGTTGCCAGGAACTGGGAATTGGGGCTGACTGCCACGGGGTTTTTGGGGGTAGTGATAGTAATGGCCTGAAATGAGGTGATGGTTTACCCAACACAGTGAATACACTCAAGCCACAGCATTGTAAAATCACAAAAGCTACCCACCTTACAGTTATTCACAGTGTCCTATGAATTTTATCTCCAAAAAATAAATGCTAATATCCCAACCTGATGAAAACAGCTTTACTAGGTTTAGGGGTTAATCACTGGGTACTTTCTGTTCAGATGTTCTGGTTATTGGATTAATTTGTTAAAATATCACTAGAAGACATCTCAGTATATATGAAAAGAATAATGTAACATAAACTAAAATTCAGCAGATGTTTCTCTGTGGCTCCCCTGTACTAAGTTCCTTGGGAAGTCCTTGGCACTATGAAAGTGAGATTATTCACAGCATTGGAAGTGAAGAGATTGGATTACATTATGGATTTCATTATTTTTTCTCTCATTCTTCCCTTAGTTTGTCGTGGTAGAAGTTCTATTATTATACATAACACCTGGGGTAAATTAACACCTACCTAGTTTGGTTTTCTTTTCCAATAAGAATTGTATATCCTGTGAAAAAACCAGTGGGTTTTTCCTGCCTTGTATGCCCTCAAATCCAGGAAGAACATAAGGTACATTAGGAAAAACCCCAAAACATGCATATATCCAGTCAAAGCTGACTTTGAAATGTGTTGGAAAGGCAATTCATCTAGAAAATTCAACTGGAAGAACTTAAAGCTATAAAAAACCCATTGGCAAATGCAAGGTAGTCAGGCTACAATTTCTTTACCTTTAGCTCATGGCAGACATTGCTAATCAATGACAGCACTTTTCCTTACTGAGCCCAGTGCACACATACCTCCCATATAACTCTTAAGGCAGCCATTATCAATCGACCATTGTTGGCTCTCAAGATGAAACTGATTTGCAATCCCATCTTTACAGCCTAAAATGATCAATATAAGAACTAAAAGGACTATTTCTTTTTTGAGCAGGGAGAGCTGAGCTGTGTAGGTTTTTATGATCATACACAGCCCGTGCTATAGGGACCAATATGTAATGTGGTAATCAGTGAGTCCTCCATCCATCCATCCATCCATCCACCCAGAAAAAATATTTATAGGGCTAGACACTGATTATCTGGAGATGGGTTAACACAGCCTCTGACCAAGCAGAACTCTTGATAACAGAAATCATATCTGCTTGTCAAAGAGATTCTCATCAAGACAAGGAGAGGAGTTCAGCTGAAAGGAATCCCTGGTGCATTTCTGTAGCTTCTGGACAGGCTGCAAGGTGCTGTTCTAAGAAGTTATGCAAATTGTTAGGTGGTGTCCTTGACCTTCAGGCTCCACTGATTCTCTTGTAGCAAAATGAAGGATTTACAGTAGTGAAATCCACTTATCGGCATTATTGAGGTAAGTGTGAGCATGACTCTGGGTATCGCTGAGCATAACTTTCCTCTCAACCAGTTGCATGCAAGGAGCTTTGCTAAGAAAACTGCTTCTTCCCCACATTACCCCCAAAGCTCTGCTTGCCCCCTTCTCTTGCATGCTCCAGGAAACCAGAATCATGGAAAAGCCAATGATCATGGCAAGTCAAGTTGGTAACTCTCTGTAACTGAGTGGTAGTGGACAGCAGGCAGAAACATACTCTACCTGGCTTCCCTGCTGTTCTAACATTCAGGACTCAAATCCTCAATGACAATGTCTTTTCTTCCTTTGTGGCTACGCCGCACTGTCCATCTCCTGCCTAGACTGTGATTGTTCTAGTGATTGTCCTCTCAAAATAGCTCCACTCCAGAGACAGCCCCATCGCACATTTCAAGGGAAGGGAAATGAATAGGCATGGGCTGATGTGTGCTGAGGTTTCAGTCCAGCTGCCAGTTTGAAAGTTCACTGTGTGTTGAGGGGTCAAGTAAGCAAGCCACCGTGCCGATGCTTAGAAATTCACAAGACAGGTACAATATAGGGGCACTGTTTTCAAAAAAGAAAGAAAGAAAGAAAAAGACTCCATATGTATTCTCACATTCATTCGCTGTCATTACATGCATTCATGTCCATTTGATGAGCTACATTTCCTCAAGGAGACAGTGCTTAGCTCTTTGCGGGGATAGGCGACTGACGTCTCAAACCATTATAGAATTTCTCATTTTTATTGGTATGTCCTATCAAGGAACATAAGTTCTATGGGGATTGGCAGTCTAGCCAAGGTGACTCATTTGAGCTGGAAAAAGAGAAAGTGAAAGAGGTGGGGTAGGGGGAGAATATGAAATTCTATTGGCTGTGCTACATGAAATGGTTGTTTAAATTTTATTGAGTACCATGCTCTGACCAAGAGCCTACAAGGTTTAGTATCCTTGTCCAAGGATATTACATACCTGCTTAAATTTCCCAAGAATCAGAGTCTGTCCCAGCTGACTTTTTGAAACTGGCTTTTTATAGAGATACAGAGACAACATTGCATAGGAGAAAATGTCCAGAATGTAGACTCTGCCACACATTAACTAGGGGACCTTGAGCACGTCCCTTAACTTCTCTTAACTTCAGTTTCCTTTTCTACCTATGTAACCTGCTTTACAATACTTGGTGGTTGTAATTACACAATAACAACAAAGGTAAGATGGGAAAACCCTTTGTAAACGAAAGCGCAATGGAAAGCTATGATATATGAGTGTTCTATTATACTTAGAATTTATGTGTAGCCCTGGCAAATCCTGTATATAGATAGGCAATTATACAAATATAGATTTTTTAATAAATTAATTTTCTAGTTTCTTCTTCTTTCTAAAGAAAAAACTACATTTCATTGCAGAAAAGTTTTAGAAACAGAGAAACAAAAGAAAAAAGTAAAAACACTCCTAATATAAAGCAGTCCCCTTTTGCTAAATGTTTATATATTATTTTTGTTATAATAAAATGTATCCATTTCAGTGAAAAAAAAAAGAACCTAGAATAATAGTAGCCTCAAAGAACAAAGGTGTTTTTTTTTTTCTTGTTTATGCTACACCATTAGTGGCTTTCAAACAGGGGTGATTTTGCCCTGCCCCCACTCCCACCCTGGAAACATTTTACAATGCCTGGAAATAGTTCTGGTTGTCACACTGTGAGGAGGTTGCTACTAGTACCTAGTGGATAGAGGCCAAGGATGCTGCTAAACACCCTGCAGTGCACAGGGAAGCCCCAGCACAAAGAATTAACACTAGCTTCAAGTGCTAATAGTGCCGAGGTTAGAAAACCCTGCTTCACATGTCCCTCTTAGGTTAACAAGAACTTTGCTCAATGTCAACCTCATTCAAGGACACAGACCTATGAAACTTCTACTATCAGGAACAAGAAAAGGAGTAGATGGAGAATTGTGTACCAATTCCTACAGAACTCTGCTTGGAAGTCACACATATCATTTAAGCACTTCTTATATCAACCAAAGCAGTCACATCGTAACTTTAGTGGAGGAGGACATACCATCGGATGGTGTCCCCTGGAAGGAGCACCAGAAATATCAATGAAGATCCCTAATGACCTAAACATAAAATGTTATGAGACCTGTCCTAGTGGCCTTTGTGTGCATCCTCAATCCTTTTCTTGAAAATAAACCCTTAAGGATTTTATTTATATTCCCAAATTTTCCTGAAAATGTGTACCAATTACACTGCTACTCACCAGCAGCATTGTGGAAATGCCCATTTTATTTACTTGAACACTTGCATAAATGTAATATTATTGTTTCTAAAGCTTTGCCAATTTTAAAGGTAGGTATTATATTGTGCTTTAAATGCAGCAGTTTTGACTTCATGCATTGCATTTTTAAAGACACAGACAGAAAAAAAAAAAAGTCAATCTAAGTCATTCTTAGCCTACTAACTCAAATTCTTATGGGGATGGTATGTGTACAGTGGAAGCCTAATGTGCCTTGCCAGATATCTGAAATCCTACAAACTGTGTCAGATTTGCTCAGCCCTGGTTCTAGAAAGGTAACAGACTGAAGAAAAAGAATAATCTGACCTGGCTACAGTGCTAGCTGTCAAAGGAAATCTCAGAGGCAGTTGCAGCAAGTCAAAATCTTGGGTGGTTAAGGCAGTGAGCAAGTTTGCTTGACAGTTCATCACTGATTGCTACTGATAGGTCAAGCCAAGTAAAATCCTTTGCAAGAACAAGTCAATAATTGGCAGATTAGGTACATGATTAACTGGAGACAACAAGATGCAGTTACCACTTGGGAGCCCTGCTGGGACTTCACCTTCTCCACAATCCTGTTTAGCAAATATTAAAAATGCCTATTTCATCACTCAGACCAATGGAGCCAGGAGGCAGCTTAAAAGTATACGATGGGCTTGCAGCTCCAGCAAGTTGATTAAAAGAGATTCTAGGGATTGAATGGCGGTAAGACAGGAGCAGATGCTGGTACCCCCTAATGCTTTATGCTGAGAGGTATCTATGGGATGGGAAGTAAAATTATCCACACATTAAACTCATTAGCCAATAGGGAGGAACAGTTTAAGAGACCACAAATTGTCCCATGATCATACCAAATAAATGCAAATATGGCAGATTGGGCATATGTGGACCAAGATAAAATGCGCTGAGCAAACATTTCTATTTGTCCTCATCAGCGAAATTCCCCTAATGACATTTTTTAAAAGCAGATTTATAGATGGTGATTAGTGGTATTAGTCTTTGCCAGCTCAGGTTTATTCCTTTTCATTTCAGATCCTCATTTGAAAATGAACTCTGTCTTTCCTTGTCCCCTTCTTTCTTGCCTAAGTAAGCAAACCTGCACATGGTTTCAATTAGATGTGGGACTAACTGCGTTCCTGGGATGCTGGGGTGCCTGGCTGTTTGGAGCTCCTTGGCTCTGTCATCTTGCCACTCTCTCTTTACCCTCTCAGTGCCCATTGACTAGTCAGATAGGCTCCACTGGGCCTCACCTTTCACATGGAGCTGAAATGAGGAGGCAATGCCAGGGTTTGGCTGTCAGCTTGCATAGCACATCAAATCGCGCTTTGCAGAAGCTCCGATACGAAGTTTCATTTCATTTTGGAGGAAGCCAGATCTTTACAGGCATATTTTTCAGAACCTTCCTTTCCAAAGGAGCTCGAGCTGTAGAGAACGATTGTGTGAAACCAAGAGAACCTTGGTTTCTTCTGAACTGGACTGAAAGTGCTTTTGGAAAGGACTTTCTGGAGAGGCCCCTTCTGGTTAGCTGGTGGCATCCTAACAGGAGACAGGAACTGAAACGGCCATCTGAGTCAGTGGGCACCCTCCTGGACAGCTACTGAGCAGAGCAAGGAGAAATCTCATGGCATGCTTGAGTCTGGAAAGAGAACCGGTGTGAAGGGTGCACAGGAGGGCACCATGGATGTTTTACAAGAAGGACAAGGCTTGAGTTCATGGAACTGAGAGAGAAGGCAGCAACAGAGAAAACAGGAATGAGTTCAGACGGGCAGCACCAAATCACATATTTAGACAGAGGAGAGTCTTGGAGGTGCTGTAATTCAGGAGTTTGCAAACTTTCTAAGCAAAGGACCTTTATCCTCAAGTGAAATCTTATATAGAACGCTGTATATAAAAAGACGAAAGTGACAGTTTTGTTACCATAGAGTTTACAGTTCAAATCCATGTTTAGTATTATCATGTTAATTTCTGTATATGTATGTGTATTAATAAATCACATGTATAAATATATATGTGTGGATATATATCCAGAGGGAGAGAGAGAGACTAAACCCATGAGAGTGGTCACCTCTAGGAATAGTCAAGAAGAATAGGACTGGGAATTAGGTTTTAGGAGTACTTACTTTTATCGATAAAAACATATTAAAGGAAAGGCAAGTCCCCCATCCCCCAATCTCCAACATACACACACACAGACTGGATATAATTCCACAAAATCTTAACATTTATTCATTTGAGTGGTTGTAATATGGATATCTTTTATACTTCTCTTAATTTCTGCAATCTGTGTGTGTGTGTGTGTGTGTGTGTGTGTAATAAGTGAATCTGTAACAAGGTTGAGTCTATTTTCAGTAAAACAGAGAAGATATAGATGACACCTGTAATTCCAATCACTTTCTCAAGATTCCGTTTATATACTTTGTGTTTTTGTGCAATTTTGAGAGGCACGTCCCTTGCCTTAGATATAAAAAAAGGGGAGTTGCACCCAAGCTTTGAAACTCTCCTTATTTGAAAAAAAGTCACCATTATGGGACATATTACACATTCATTTGGAATTCCACTCCCGATTTTACATCCTGAATCAAACATGTGCCTCTGCTCTGCCTGGCATTTCGTTGAACAGTATCCATCAGTGCAATTGCTTGTATGACTTTATCTGAGCAGACACACATCGGCCTGGATTCAAAGAAAGCCTAGTACAGATCTTTAAGCTTCCTGTTAAACGACACTTACAGAAGTTCAATGTATGCTCAGAGATGTTAGGAAAAGCTTTATTCCAAGATCTTTGCAAAAATTAATGGCTTCTAAAATGTTCATTGAAGCCCCTCTCAGTAAGGATGCTTTGTAGGGAAGCTAAAGTTGTTCTGAGACAACAATATTCATTAATCATTCATCCAAGCTCTTATAAAAATGTCCTGCACTCAGAGATCCCTCTCCATTTAACATGATGTCTAAACCCACTCGGAATAATAGCCAGCACTATCTGAGGGCCACAATGTAACAGGGACTGATTGTTCCATGTGCATTATCTTGTTTTATCTTCACAACACCATATGAGCTAGGTAGCATTAGTGGCAGTCCCCTTTTACAGATGGAAGAACTGAGACAGAGGTTATGGGCTCAAAGCTGGGATGTGCGTCTAGCAGCCAGACACCTTCCTCTTCTTTCTCTCTGGTGCTCAGTCATTTCTAGGAGCATCTACAGTACAACATAAACACAATTGTTTACGGAGTAAAATTACACCTGCTGCCAAAAACAGGAATTTTATCAAGTCAAGGAGAATGGTGGTGGGGATCTTCTTGAACGTGTCAGAGGAAAGCCTTGGTAAATATGGATCTGGCTGAGGGTAGCACAGTTAAACACGGAGGCAGAGAAAATTAACAAAGAAGGTGATAAGATCGGCACATCAAAGAGGGTGATTATAAAAAACGTAAAGAGAGATCCTGGGAAATTTGATGAAGATATCCCATCTGCTTACAGAAATGCTCTTTTTGATTATGTTGCACTTGTCAAACTAAGTGATGCTGCACTGTCCTGTGTGTTTCATTGATTCTAAGATGCATAAAATGCTCCTCTTTTGACATCTCTAAAAACAGCATGTGTTTTGCTATCGATGAAGCTGATAGAACGAAATGTGTGCTTACGTGTTTTTGTGTACGTATGAAAATTCAGTGTTCATTCTCACAACTAGAGCATAGTTGCAAATATAACCTGAATTTCCCTAAATATGATATAAAATAAACTTTTTGGCAGGGTTTCCTTTTCCAAGATAAAGTTCTAATCAAACATTTTTCCATTCGTTAAGTGTATTCATTTTAAGTGGCCTCTTACGAATTCCAATGATTCCCAGATAACTAGATCCTACCATATAAATCAAGTCGGTGTGGGGTTGCATTATAATTTTTAAAATATCTAAATACTTATTTAGAAAATAAACTTTAGGCCAGCTGTGGTGGCTCATGCTTATAATCCTGGCACTTGGGAAATCAAGGCGGGAGGAACACTTGAGCCCAGGATATCAAGACCACCCTGGACAGCAAAGTGAGACTTCATCTCTACCAAAAAAAAAAAAAATTTAATTAGCCACCTATGGTGGTATCTGCCCGTAGTCCCAGCTACGTGGGAGGCTGAGATGGGAGGATTGCTTGAGCCCAGGAGGTCAAGGCTGCAGTGTGCCCTGATTGTGCCACTCCAGTCTGGGCAAAAGAGTGAGATCCTGTCAGAAAGAAAGAAAGAGAGAGAGAAAGAAAGAAAGAAAAAAGAAAAAGAAAAAGAGAGAAAGGAAGGAAGGAAGAGAGGGAAGAAAGAAAGGAAGAAGAGAAAAGAAAAAGAAAAAGAAACCACTGTGGAACTGCTGCTGTTCCAGAAAGAAGGAAAGGAAAGGAAAGGAAAGGGAAAGGGAAAGGAAAAGAGAAAGAGAAAGAAACCACTGTGGAACTGCTGTTGTTCCAGACAGGAACAGCTGGAGAGCCTGGGCAGAAGGAGTGTAGACCAGTCCAAACTATCTGACTCTGAACTCCAACCTCCAATACTTCCAAGCTGTATGACCTTGGGCAAGTCATTCAGCCTTTCTGTGCCTCAGTTACCTCATCTATAAACTGGAGGTAATATTATGTGCTCAGAGCAATATTGGATGTAAATGAAATAACTTTATAAAGCACTTAGATTCACGCTGGCACATAGAAATGGTGTAAGCTATTATTATTATGGTTTCAAAGCATTCATGACACACAACCCCAAACAAACAAAACAGATTTCAATTTTTTTAAAGATAACTTTTATTTTTGTTTTCCTCATTATAAAGTAAGACATGGTGATGATAGGAAAAACAGAAAACATTAACATTTTTTAGTATATTTTCCAGACTGTTTTCTGTTCACATACAGTCATCATTTTTACAAACACAGGATCATACCACACACAGACTATTTTTACCCTGAGTCTTTGCTTAATAATAGATGGAGGACATCTTTCCAAGTCTGAATATTTTTCTACAAACTCATTTTAAATGCCTCAAAATAGTCCATTGTCTTGAATAAAATTTTTTTCAAGCAATCCTCCTTTTTCAATATGATAAATCATTCTACAGTAAACATTCTTTCAGGTCTGTGTTCTTATATTTTTTAATAATTTCCTTGTGATGAATTCTTGGAGTGGAATTGCCAGCTCAAAGGATTTACAATACATCAAGGTGTTATAATAACAATAATAACCATGAGAGCAGCTCACATTAATTGAGTGCTTACTATGAGCCGAGCCGAACTCACAGTGCCCCACAGGGGTGGGGACTTTTATTATTCCCACTTGGGGTATGAGAGAGCAGAACTCAGAGCTGAAGAACTGTGCAAAGTTACATTGCAGCCTGGTGAAAGGTGCAGCTCATGCTTCAAGAGAAGCTGCGCAGTGCCTGTGCTTCTGTTCCTCGTTAGGGCTTGGGAAGTCATTTTGTGACTGGACACATCCCCAGTTTGCTCCCTCTTCTTGGTGATATGTTTGATATATTTTCACAGCCAGCCCACATTGGGCCCTCCTATTGATCTTGGGAGGACAAGGAGCCAAATGTGACATTTGATAAACCATTGCTAAAGACAATTAGATGGGAATGTGCAGTAAATAAGAAATCACATCAGCAAGGCACTGAGAGGTAAAACATTCATTCTTCTGGCCCCATGGTGCAGCCTTTGTGCACCTTGGAATAGCCTTGAAATGCTCATCAATTTCACTGACCTTGACCCCAAGGCTCTGTGAGGTCAACATTATGGCTCGCTTGGTCTTCAGAGCAATACCTTCTACCCTTCTCTTGGGTTGGATCAAAAGGCAGCATGATGAGGGCATGACCTCGTGAGAAGATGAAATATAAAATCAATCCATTCATGCCCTCAACAAATACTCATTGAATGTCTGTACTGGGGATATAGTGATTAAAAGCATCGGCTCTGCCTTTAAGGAGATGGAGACCTGACAAGTTAAGAAATGATGGCAACATCAAGTAGGGAGGGTCGTGAGATGCAGTCCAGAGTGGAGGATAAGAGCTGACACTCTACAATCATCCTGGTCTGGGTTTGAATCTTATCTCTCCTATGAAGTGTTTCCGGATGAGTCTCTAGATTTAGTTTCAACATCCAGAAAATGAGGACTATACCTCATCAGGCTGTTGTAAGAATAAATGAGATAATGCCCAGGAAATGGTAAGCACCCCATGGAGATGAATCAATCAATCTAACTGGCCTACAACACTTATAGCTCACTCTCAGGTAGCCTAGCAACAAGGCGGCTCTGCAGGGGGAACAGCAAGGATGCTGGCCGATACCAGTACTGATACGCAAACTGCGCTTCAGCTGGTTGTCGAGACTCTAGTATAGACTGCAGAGCTCAGAGTCTTCCTACTCAGTCAAGTGATTCCTGTCTCCTCCCCATCCTTCTATGAATAGGAGATGTAGCAGAGGTTTGGGGTGCCTCTCCAGGGGACACACTGCACACTGCATCTACCTGTGTGCAGCCCAAGCACAGCTCTTCATGGCATGGGAGATTTGGAATAACATTCACCCTGCTAGCACTATGCTCTTGTATGTTTCCTGGAGCCACTATCATATGCCATTTACATGATCTGTTCCTGTCCCTCACATAACATATTCAACAAATATCAGCTATTGTTATTACTAGAGGGTTGGATACAGGAGGCTTGGGAGCATAAAAGTTGGCCACCACTTTTAACCTGTGAGGGATTTTAAGGCAGCCTCCTGGAGGAGAGGCTACACAAGGTGAATCTTTGAGGGTGAGTTAAGCAGGTAAAGAGAAAGACAAGAGAGGGCCTTTCTAAGCAGAGGGCAAACCAAGACATGCCTTGTTGTGTGGGCTGTGTTGAAGCTTCATTTAACAATTGACCAAAACTCTGCTTTGCTTTAGTCACTCTTCGCTAATGGGGACATACCTTTTCCTTTTAGAACACGCTCCGACAGAGCAAGAGTGACCTAGGGGGGCAGCCCGTCTGGAAGTTTAATGGCTGTCCCTGTGTTGAGTTGTTGCATATTTGCAGCTGTGTACACAACTCCAGCTAGGAACACATGTTAAATAAAAGCCCTCAAGCTATGGGTTACCCTTCTAACTGGGAATGCACACTTTCACGTGCCTGGGGAAAATCTTGTTGAAAATAAGAGATCGAGACTTACGGTTTCTGTTTCCCCTGTTCTCAGAAATTTCATGTGAGAAGGGTCAACATTCCCTGAAGGAGACCCTGTGTTCAGACAGATGCACATTCTGCCAGAGGCAGGCCATCATGTTGTATTCAGCCAACATTTACTGAGCACCTATATGCGACATGCCAAGGGGCTGCAGCCAGGGACAGGGCAGAGCTAGCCCTGCCCTCGTGTGGCTAGTGGACACCAGCACTAATGCCTGTCCTGGAATTTCCAGGGAACTCATTCACCTATCAGGAAATGAATTGTCTCTGCCTTTGTTTGGCCCAGCCTCGTTACTGTTTCTGTTGGGAATCCCATTCTGAAACAGCTCTGAGAAGGGCTGCTGGAATGTGCCAAATATTCATAGTGATCATATTACCTTATCCTTCCATTGAGACACTTTACCCTTTTCTATTCATTTTTCATTTCCCCTGCATCACCCCCCTCCCGTACCAGAGACATTCAAAATATACTCCTTTGGAACTTGAAAACCACAATTTTAGGCTTGATATATGGAGGGAGGAAATTTGGCAGAACCCATAATCTGCTTATCTTCAACCAGCAAACCACCAAAGCCCCTGCCAACCCCAGAGGGCCTTCATAGGAACCAGTAAACACACCAGGCAAGATGCTTTCCTATTATGACAAAAACAGGCTCTGGTCTCATCTTTTCAGCCTCTGAAACCCTCCACTGGCCTCCCATCATGCAAAGGGAAAAATCTGAAGTTGTTCTAGAATATCAGCTCCAGAAGGGCAGCGGCTGTTCTATTCCCTGCTGCGTCTCCATCACTCACAGCTGTGGCCGTCCACAGTAGGTGTTCAGTAAACAGCTGACAGAAGATCCGTCTCTGTGGCTGGCCAGTCCCTCTGCAGTCTGGTTAACCACCAGTCTCCTCCTCACTCCCTGGACTCCACCACATCAGCTCACTTGCTCTCCCTCAGCCCTGTCAAGCTCATTCTGCCTCCGAACATTTTGCACTGGATGTCTTCTCTTCCTGGAATGATCCCCCAGATATTCAGGTGGCTCCCCCTGACGTTTTTACTCCTCATGCCTCCATAAGCCCTTTCCTGACAAGCGAATCTACAACAGAAAAATCCTTCATGCTTTATGCTTCATTTTTCTTAAATCAATTTAATTTAGGTATAATGTTAAAACTACCCAATGCACACTTTTAAAAATTTATTTCAACAGATTTTGGCTAACAGGTGGTGTTTGGTTCCGTGAATAAGTTCTTTAGTGGTGATTTCTGAGATCTTGGTGCACCCATCACCCAAGCAGTGTACACTGTACCCAATGTGTAGTTTTTTTATCCCTCACCCCGCTTCCACCCTTTCCCCTGAGGCCCCAAAGTCCGTTGTATCATTCTTATGCCTTTGTGTCCTCGAAGCTTAGCTCCCACTTATGAGTGAGAACATACAATGTTTGGTTTTCCATTCCTGAGTTACTTCACTTAGAATAATGGTCTCCATTTCCATTCAGGTTGCTGTGAATGTCATTATTTCATTCCTTTTAATGTCTGAGTAGTATTCCATGGTATATATATACCACATTTTCTTTATCTACTTGTTGATTGATGGGGATTTGGGCTGGTTCCATATTTTTGCGATTGCTAATTGTGCTGCTAAAACATGCACCAATGCACACATTTTCTAAGTGTCCACTTGGATCCCTAAAATCTGAAAACTGTATCCACCGCAGTAAGCACCACCACAGCCATAATAGAGGACAGTGCCACCACCCAACAGCTCCCCTGTGCCCCACACCAACCTCACCTCCAGGCCCAAGCAACCACTGATCTGCTTTCTGTCACTGGAGATTAGATTTGTCTCCACTAGAGTTTCATATGCAAGGAATCACGTGCTCTTGTGTCTGCCTTCTTTCACTCGCAGAATGTCAGTGAGATTCACCCATGGTGTTGTTTGTATCTGTATTAGTCTGTTCTCATGCTGCTAATAAAGACATACTCGAGACTGGGTAATTTATAAAGGAAAGGAGGTTTAATGGACTCACAGTTCCACATAGCTGGGGAGGCCTCACAATCATGGCAGAAGCCAAAGGAGAAGTAAAGGCACATCTTACATGGTGGCGGCAGGCAGGAGAGCATTTGCAAGGGAACTTCCCTTTATAAAACCATCAGATCTCAGGTGACCTATTCACTATCACGAGAACAGCACAGGAAAGACCCACCCCCATGATTCAAATACCTCCCACCGTCTCCCTCCCACGACACATGGGAATTATGGGAGCTACAATTCAAGATGAGATTTGGGTGAGGACACAGCCAAACCATATCAGTTTCTGTGGCTTATTCCTTTTATTAGTGAGTAGATTTTCAATTGTATGTATATTCCACAATGCATGTGACCATTCACCTGTTGATGGACATTTGGGTTGTCTGGTTTGCTTTATTTTTATTTTATTTTATTTTATTTTATTTTTGAGACAGAGTCTCAAATCTGTCACCCAGGCTGGAATGCAGTGGTGTGATCTCGGCTCACTGCAACCTCTGCCTCCCAGGTTCAAGCAATTCTCCTGCCTCAGCCTCCTGCATAGCTGGGACTACAGGTGCACCCCACCACACCCGACTAATTTTGGTATTTTTAGCAGAGACGGGGTTTCACAATGTTGGCCAGGCTGGTCTCGAACTCCTGACCTCGTAATCCACCCACCTCGGCTTCCCAAAGTGCTGGGATTACAGGTGTGAGCCACTGCACCTGGCTGGTTTGCTTTATTTTTTACTCACAGCTCTCCTCCCTCCCTGACATTATATTCCCGCTTGAAAATGTCAGCTCCAGGAGGACGGGAACCTTGTCTGTATCATTCACTGCTGTATCCCCAGTACACAGAGCAGTGCCAGGCACATGGTGGTTGCTCAATATTTGTTGAAGGAACAAATAGTTTTACATTCATTTGCCCTTGCAACATAACAAGCTTGAGAGCCATGCTTCAGATTTTTCTATGAACTCCAATTTAGGGACCCTTAGGCCTTCTAAGTGAAAGCAGATGTTGGCTGGGGCTCCCCTGCCCATCAGAGACTGGGCTGAGGTTGACTGTACCCTGTGGTCCTGTGAATACACACACACATGTGCAAATGAGAGAGGTGGGCCAGCACCCCCTACTGGCTGCCTGTTCGTTAGGCTTATTGAGAAGACTAATACACTGGATTAAGAGTGTCCTCTTTGAAGCTGGCTGCTTGGGTGTGAATCTCAGCGCCACCACTTACTAACTGTTGGGCAAGCTATGTAACCTCTCTGTGTCTCAGTTTCCTCATATGCAAAACAGGAATAATTTGTATTCAGTAGGGTTATTATGAGCATGAATCACTTGGAGCGTGCCTGGCCTCATTAAATGTTAACTCATAGTAGCATCTGAGCAGTTAGCAAGCAAAAATAAGAGAAAACTACAGTGTTCACTAAAATTTCCAAAAGGCATTTCCTGAAGAGATTATGTCCTTTAAGTAGCTGTGTCACCTTGTAGGTATACCCCTCACTCTAGATATTGTTTCCTTTTGGCCTAAATCTTTTTCATTCATGCAATAAAGATCTTTAGTGAGTACCCACTATGTGCCAAGCACTGTTCTAGGCATGGGGGATGCTGAGTTAAGTGAAACAGACGAGTCTCCCACTCTTTTTTTTTTTTAATTATACTTTAAATTCTAGGGTACATGTGCACAAAGTGCAGGTTTGTTACATAAGTATACATGTGCCATGTTGGTGTGCTGCACCCATTAACTAGTCATTTACATTAGGTATCTCTCCTAATGCTATCCCTCCCCGCTACCCCCACCCCATGACAGGCCCCGGTATGTGATGTTCCCCACCCTGTGTCCAAGTGTTCTCATTGTTCAATTCCCATCTATGAGTGAGAACATATGGTGTTTGGTTTTCTGTCCTTGCGATAGTTTGCTCAGAATGATGGTTTCCAGCTTCATCCATGTCCCTACAAAGGACATGAACTCATCATTTTTTATGGCTGCATAGTATTCCATGGTGTATATGTGCCATATTTTCTTAAACCAGTCTATCATTGATGGACATTTGGCTTGGTTGCAAGTCGTTGCTATTGTGAATAGTGCTGCAATAGACATACATGTGCATGTGTCTTTATAGCAGCATGATTTATAATCCTTTGGTATATACCCAGTAACAGGATGGCTGGCACAAATGGTATTTCTAGTTCCAGATCCTTGAGGAATCGCCACACTGACTTCCACAATGGTTGAACTAGTTTACGCTCCCACCAACAGCGTAAAAATGTTCCTATTTCTCCACAGCCTCTCCAGCACCTGTTGTTTCCTGATTTTTTAATGATCGCCATTCTAACTGGTGTGAGATGGTATCTCATTGTGGTTTTGATTTGCATTTCTCTGATGGCCAGTGATGATGAGCATTTTTTCATGTGTCTGTTGGATGCATAAATGTCTTCTTTTGAGAAGTGTCTGTTCATATCCTTTGCCCACTTTTTGATGGGGTTGTTTGATTTTTTTCTTGTACATTTGTTTAAGTTCCTTGTAGATTCTGGATATTAGCCCTTTTTCAGATGGGTAGACTGTAAAAATTTTCTCCCATTCTGTATGTTGCCAGTTCACTCTGATGGTAGTTTCTTTTGCTGTGCAGAAGCTCTTTAGTTTAATTAGATCCCATTTGTCAATTTTGGCTTTTGTTGCCATTGTTTTTGGTGTTTCAGTCGTGAAGCCCTTGCCCATGCCTATGGCCTGAATGGTATTGCCTAGGTTTTCTTCTAGGATTTTTATGGTTTTAGGTCGAATATTTAAGTCTTTAATCCATTTTGAATTAAATTTTTTATGAGGTGTAAGGAAGGGATCCAGTTTCAGCTTTCTACATATGGCTAGCCAGTTTTCCCAGCACCATTTTATTAAATAGGGAATCCTTTCCCCATTTCTTGTTTTTGTCAGGTTTGTCAAAGATCAGATGGTTGTAGATGTGTGGTATTATTTCTGAGGGCTCTGTTCTGTTCCATTGATCTATATCTCTGTTTTGGTACCAGTACCATGCTGTTTTGGTTACTGTAGCCTTGTAGTATAGTTTGAAGTCAGGTAGCATGATGCCTCCAGTTTTGTTCTTTTGGTTTAGGATTGTCTTGGCAATGTGGGCTCTTTTTTGGTTCCATATGAACTTTAAAGTAGTTTTTTCCAATTCTGTGAGGAAAGTCATTGCTAGCTTGATGGGAATGACATTGAATCTATAAATTACCTTCAGCAGTATGGCCATTTTCACAATATTGATTCTTCCTATCCATGAGCATGGAATGTTCTTCCATTTGTTTGTGTCCTCTTTTATTTTGTTGAGCAGTGGTTTGTAGTTCTCCTTGAAGAGGTCCTTCACATCCCTTGTAAGTTGGATTCCTAGGTATTTTATTCTCTTTGAAGCAATTGTGAATGGGAGTTCACTCATGATTTGGCTCTCTGTTTGTCTGTTATTGGTGTATAGGAATTCTAGTGATTTTTGCACATTGATTTTGTATCCTGAGACTTTGCTGAAGTTGCTTATCAGCTTAAGGAGATTTTGGGCTAAGACGGTGGGGTTTTCTAAATATACAATCATGTCATCTGCAAACAGGGACAATTTGACTTCCTCTTTTCCTAATTGAATACCCTTTATTTCCTTCTCCTGCCTGATTGCCCTGGCCAGAACTTCCAACACTATGTTGAATAGGAGTGGTGAGAGAGGGCATCCCTGTCTTGTGCCAGTTTTCAGAGGAATGCTTCCAGTTTTTGCCCATTCAGTATGATATTGGCTGTGGGTTTGTCATAAATAGCTCTTATTATTTTGAGATACATCCCATCAATACCTAGTTTATTGAGAGTTTTTAGCATGAAGGGCTGTTGAATTTTGTCAAAGGCCTTTTCTGCATCTATTGAGATAATCATGTGGTTTTTGTCTTTGGTTCTGTTTATGTGATGGATTGCATTTATTGATTTGCATATGTTGAACCAGACTTGCATCCCAGGGATGAAGCCCACTTGATCATAGTGGATAAGCTTTTTGATGTGCTGCTGGATTCAGTTTGCCAGTATTTTATTGAGGATTTTTGTATCAGTGTTCATCAGGGATATTGGTCTAAAATTCTCTTTTTTTGTTTTGTCTCTGCCAGGCTTTGGTATCAGGATGATGCTGGCCTCATAAAATGAGTTAGGGAGGATTCCCTCTTTTTCTATTGATTGGAATAGTTTCAGAAGGAATGGCATCAGCTCCTCTTTGTACCTCTGTTAGAATTTGGCTGTGAATCTATCTGGTCCTGGACTTTTTTTGGTCGGTAAGCTATTAATTATTGCCTCAATTTCAGAGCCTGTTATTGTTCTATTCAGGGAATCAACTTCTTCCTGGTTTAGTCTTGGGAGGGTGTTTGTGTCGAGGAATTTATCCATTTCTTCTAGATTTTCTAGTTTATTTGCGTAGAGGTGTTTATAGTATTCTCTGATGGTAGTTTGTATTTCTGTGGGATCAGTGGTGATATCCCCTTTATGATTTTGTATTGCATCTGTTTGATTCTTCTCTCTTTTCTTCTTTATTAGTCTTTCTAGTGGTCTGTCAATTTTGTTGATCTTTTCAAAAAACCAGCTCCTGGATTCACTGATTTTTTGAAGGGTTTTTTGTGTGTCTATCTCCTTCAGTTCTGCTCTGATCTTAGTTATTTCTTGCCTTCTGCTAGCTTTTGAATGTGTTCGCTCTTGCTTCTCTAGTTCTTTTAATTGTGATGTTAGGGCGTCAATTTTAGATTTTTCCTGCTTTCTCTTGTGGGCATTTAGTGCTATAAATTTCCCTCTACACACGGTTTTAAGTGTGTCCCAGAGATTCTGGTATGTTGTGTCTTTGTTCTCGTTGGTTTCAAAGAACATCTTTATTTCTGCCTTCGTTTCGTTATGTACCCAGTAGTCATTCAGGAGAAGGTTGTTCAGTTTCCGTGTAGTTGAGCCATTTTGAGTGAGTTTCTTAATCCTGAATTCTAGTTTGATTGCACTGTGGTCTGAGAAACAGTTTGTTATAATTTCTGTTCTTTTACATTTGCTGAGGAGTGCTTTCATTCCAACTATGCGGTCAATTTTGGAATAAGTGTGATGTGATGCTGAGAAGAATGTATATTCTGTTGATTTGGGATGGAGAGTTCTGTAGATGTCTATTAGGTCTACTTGGTGCAGAGCTGAGTTCAATTCCTGGATATCCTTGTTAACTTTCTGTCTTGTTGATCTGTCTAATGTTGACAATGGGGTGTTAAAGTCTCCCATTATTATTGTGTGGGAGTCTGAGTCTCTTTGTAGGTCCCCTAAGCACTTGCATTATGAATCTGGGTGCTCCTGTATTGGGTGCATATATATTTAGGACAGTTAGCTCTTCTTGTTGAATTGATCCCTTTGCCATTATGTAATGGCCTTCTTTGTCTCTTTTGATCTTTGTTGGTTTAAAGTCTGTTTTATCAGAGACTAGGATTGCAACCCCTGCTTTTTTTTTGTTTTCCATTTTCTTGGTAGATCTTCCTCCCTCCCTTTATTTTGAGCCTGTGTGTGTCTCTGCATGTGGAATGGGTCTCCTGAATACAGCACACTGATGGGTCTTGACTCTATCCAATTTGCCAGTCTGTGTCTTTTAATTGGAGCATTTAGCCCATTTACATTTAAGTTTAATATTGTTATGTGTGAATTTGATCGTGTCATTATGATGTTAGGTGGTTATTTTGCTCATTTATTGATGTGATTTCTTCCTAGCATCGATGGTGTTTACAATTTGGCATGTTTTTGCAGTGGCTTGTACTGGTTGTTCCTTTCCATGTTTAGCGCTTCCTTCAGGAGCTCTTGTAAGGCAGGCCTGGTGGTGACAAAATCTCTCAGCATTTGCTTGTCTGTAAAGGATTTTATTTCTTCTTCACTTATGAAGCTTAGTTTGGCTGGATATGAAATTCTGGGTTGAAAATTCTTTTCTTTAAGAATGTTGAATATTAGCCCCCACTCTCTTCTGGCTTGTAGAGTTTCTGCCGAGAGATCCACTGTTAGTCTGATGGGCTTCTCTTTGTGGGTAACCAGACCGTTCTCTCTGGCTGCCTTTAATATTTTTTCCTTCATTTCAACTTTGGTGAATCTGACAATTATGTGTCTTGGAGTTGCTCTTCTCGAGGAGTATCTTTGTGGCATTCTCTTTATTTCCTGAATTTGAATGTTGGCCTGCCTTGCTAGGTTGGGAAAGTTCTCCTGGATAATATCCTGCAGAGTGTTTTTCAACTTGGTTCCATTCTGCCTGTCACTTTCAGGCACACCAATCAGACATAGATTTGGTCTTTTCACATAGTCCCATATTTCTTGGAGGCTTTGTTCATTTCTTTTTACTCTTTTTTCTCTAAACTTCTCTTCTCGCTTCATTTCATTCATTTGATCTTAAATCACTGATACTCTTTTTTCCACTTGATCGAATCAGCTACTGAAGCTTGTGCATGCATCACGTAGTTCTCGTGCCATGGTTTCAGCTCCATCAGGTTATTTAAGGTCTTCTCTATGCTGTTTATTCTAGTTAGCCATTCGTCTAATCTTTTTTCAAGGTTTTTAGCTTCTTTGCGATGGGTTCGAACATCCTCCTTTAGGTCTGAGAAGTTTGTTATTACCGATCATCTGAAGCCTTCTTCTCTCAACCCGTCAAAATCATTCTCCATCCAGCTTTGTTGCATTGCTGGCAAGGAGCTGCGTTCCTTTGGAGAAGAAGTGACACTCTGATTTTTAGAATTTTCAGCTTTTCTGTTCTGGTTTCTCCCCATCTTTGTGGTTTTTGGTCTTTGATGATGGTGACATGCAGATGGGGTTTTGGTGTGGATGTCCTTTCTGTTTGTTAGTTTTCCTTCTTTCTGTTTATTAGTTTTCCTTCTAACAGTCAGGACCCTCAGCTGCAGGTCTGTTGGAGTTTGCTGGAGGTCCACTCCAGACCCTGTTTGCGTGGGTATCACCAGCAGAGGCTGCAGAACGGCAAATATTGAAGAACAACAAATGTTGCTGCCTGATCCTTCCTCTGGAAGCTTCGTCTCAGATGGGCACCTGGCTGTATGAGGTGTCAGTCGGCCCCTACTGGGAGGTGTCTCCCAGTTAGTCTACTAGGGGGTCAGGGACCCACTTGAGGAGGCAGTCTGTCTGTTCTCAGATCTCAAACTCCATGCTGGGAGAAGCACTACTCTCTTCATAGCTGTCAGACAGGGATGTTTAAGTCTGCAGAAGTTTCTGCTGCCTTTTGTTCAGCTATGCCCTGCCCCCAAGGTGGAGTCTACAGAGGCAGGAAGGCCTCCTTGAGCTGCAGTGGGCTCCACCCAGTTCGAGCTTCCCAGCCACTTTGTTTACCTGCTCAAGCCTCAGCAATGGTGGATGCCCCTCCCCCAGCCTTGCTGCCACCTTGCTGTTGGATATCAGACTGCTATGCTAGCAATAACCGATGATCCGTTGGCGTGGGACCCTCTGAGCCAGGTGCAGGATATAATCTCCTGGTGTGCCATTTGCTAAGACCACTGGAAAAGCGCAGTAGTAGGGTGGGAGTGTCCTGATTTTCCAGGTACCATCTGTCATGGCTTCCCTTGGCTAGGAAAGGGAATTCCCTGACCCCTTGCACTTCCCAGATGAGGTGATGCCCCACCCTGCTTTGGCGTACACTCTGTGGGCTGCACCCACTGTCTGACAAGCCCCAGTGAGATGAACCTGGTACCTCAGTTGGAAATGCAGAAATCACCCATCTTCTGCAGTGCTCACACTGGGAGCTGTAGACTGGAGCTCTTCCTATCTGGCCATCTTGGAACTCCAGCGACAAGTCTCCCACTCTTAAGTGTTGGAGAAAGTTCATATCCAAAAGGGGGAAGATTAATTATAAATTAGTAAATCAGTAGCAAGTTTTTTTTCAAAGAATCATGAGTTTTTGCTGAGGTTGGAAACAAGAAGAAGTAATAGAGGTTTTTTAAAAAAATAATTTCAGCTTTCTTTTTAGACTCAGAGGTACATGAGCAAGTTTGTTACCTGGGTATGTTGCATGATGCTAAGGTTTGGTCTACAAATGATCCCATCTCTCAGGTAGTGAGCATAGCACCCAATGGTTAACCAACAGTAAAAATCCCAGTAGTTTTTCAACCCTTGCCCCCTCCCTCTCTGCCCTCTCTAACAGTCCCCAGTGTCTATTGTTCCATCTTTATTTCCATGCATATCCAATGCTTAGCTCCCACTTATAAGTGAGAACACGTAGTGTTTGGTCTTCTGTTCCTATATTTATTTCCTTAGAATGATGGCCTCCAGCTACATCCATATTGCTGAAAAAAATATGATTTCGTTCTTTATGACTGCATAGTATTCCATGGTGTATATGTACCACATTTTCTTTATCCACTGTTGGTAGGCACCTAGGTTGATCCCGTCTTTACTATTGTGAATAGTGCTGCAATGAACATATGAGTGCATGTGTCACTTTGGTAGAAGGATTTGTTTTCTTTTGGATATATATCTAGTAACAGGATTACTGAGTTGAATGGTAGTTCTGTTTTAAGTTACTTGAGAAATTTCCAAACCGTTTTCCACAGTGGCTGAATTAATTCACATTCCCATCAACAGTGTGTAAGTGTTCGCTTTTCTTCACAGCCATGCCAGCATGTTGTTTTTGACTTTTTAATGATAGACATTTTGACTTGTGTGAGATAGTATCTCATTGTGATTTTGATTTACATTTTGATAGAGGTATTTCAGTTTGGGTAGTCAGGGAAGCCCTTTCTTAGGTCATGATATTTATGCAAAGGCAGGATTAATAAGAAGCAAGCAACTGCGAGATCAGGAGAAAGAATAGACCAGGCAGAGGGAAAGGCTGGTGCAAAGGCCCTATGGCTGGGATGAGCTTGGCATCTTCCAGGAACAGAGAGAAGAGCAGTATGGCTGGAAAACATACAGGTAGAGTGGCATTTAGGGAATTGGGAAGGGGCCAGCTCCCAAAGCCACTTACAGACCAAGTACAGCCAACACCCAGCAAAGCCATCCAGACCTTTCCAGGCACCCTTTTTTCTCTGCCCCAGTGTGATGTCTCCCTGTCCTCAGGCCAGCCTGCTCTGCCCAGGTCTGACCCTAGCACTGCTAAGCTCTTCCTTCCTCCTTCTTATCTGCTCAGTGGCATCGTGAGGGGACTTAACAAACCAGGCCAGCCACCAGATATGCAGGCAGCTACAACTAGGTTCTTGGAAAAGACGGATCTGTCCCCCATAATTGTTAAAATTCATGCAAATCCAACTTCAAATCCTTGCTTGGCCACCAACCAAGCTCAATGGCACTGGATCCATTCCTTAACTTCTCTAGAAACCACTGTTCTCTTCTGAGATGAGACTAGGGTTTTGGGGAGGATGAAATGTGATAACACACATCAGCATTTGCTATTATGCCTGGCATGTAGCAAGCGCCCAGGCAAAAATAGGCTCTTATTTTTTATTACTTTTGCTGCTGCTGCAAGAGGACATGTAATGAAAGAATCAAGAATTCCACCCTTGTAAGATAAATTCTCCCCAGCTGCTGATTTCAGGGAACCCTGTTTGTTTCCTCTGCAGCTTCCATCTGCTTGATTCTTGCCTGTGGAGCCTGGCATGATGAGCTGCTACAGTCTGGAAATGCAGATGCTGTTTCCTGTCCGGAAGCTCAGGGGCTGGTTCTCATAGTGGCCCGAGCAGTGGTGCCTGCAGCTGGGCCAATTGCATTTAGTTAAGTGACTCAGATACTGTAAGTAGGAACTGAGCAGGGAGTCCTGAAAAAGACAGGCAAGGCCACACTCAGGGAAGCCAGCCCCCACTGAAGCTGTCATTCCTCCCCCTTCCCTGAGCACTCAGCCCCTTTGAAGGAGAGCAAAGAAATTGTGCTGAGCTTTAATGAGGAATCAGCTGGGCGCACTTTGCCACAGGCCTGGCTGGAGGCAGAAAGAAATGAACAGGCCCCCATGAGTGAGCGACCCACTGCAGCTAAGTCATTCCCACCATCTCTGGATGTGACCAGAGACCCTGTGGTCATGTGGCTTCAAGCAGCCCTAGCTCACACGTGCCACTTCCCTGCAGTCCCACCAACTGCTGAGCGTGCCCTGCCATCTGAGGTAGAATCAACATCAGACATCATCAGTAGGCCAGCAATGCTGCCAGTGCAGAGTGAGGGGAGTGGCAGGCTTCCCCGGGAAATGTCAGCATTTATTGCTTTTCCCATTCGTGCTGACCCTCAGCAAGAAAATGTTCCAAATAGCATGAAGTCATCCCCCCTTTTTGGGGGGTCCTGGACCCAGTAATAACATCTTCCCGAAGGGCAATGAGTCTGTCTTTAACCTTGCCCTCTCTGGCAGGTGTGTATCAATGTGGTTTCTAGAAGCATCTCTGGGCTGCCCGCTCCCTGCCTGTGGCCACCTTCCCTTCTGGGAAAGTAACAGCCCCCGCTCCACGGTCCAGGCTCTGCTGCTCTCCTCCCGCTCCTCTGGAAACCCACTAAGTTATCTTAATTACCATTCCTCCTCAGTCTCTGCCAAGAAGTGGGGAGATTTATAATTGGATCAGTCAAATATTTGCTATGGTTTATTTCTTTGCCTCTCGAGCTCTCGTAAAAGTTGCATTTTCATGCCACTTTGGGGTATGACTGATGACTCAAAGGCACAGCCTTCACATTGCATGCCAACGTGGGTTATTTTTCAGAGGCCAGGGAAAAGGAGAGAACTGGGCGGGGAGAGGTGGTGTTTACTTTGGGTTATTGTGCTGTCATCCTCTGGGTGGCTGCAAGAGACACAAGCAGCTTTGGGAGGCAAACTTCCTCCCGCAGCCAGCCGGTGCACAGACACATCCTTCTATTGGAATTTGGTCATGTGCCTCCTAAACCCCTTCCAGAGCTTCAGCAGACCTAATGGGTAGGACCGCTACAGAGTAACCTCTTTAGTCAACGAGGCACAGTTTGGTCCCCCAAAGCATCCCCATTTCCCGAATTGATCACAGTGAGGTCCTAGAACAGAGGAGCCAGATGTCCCCAATACTAAGCCTGAGTTATCAATTCCCAGTGTTGAGGGATGAAAAGGAAACTCTGGCCAGGGCCTGAGCTTTTGGAAAATGCTCTCCTTCTAGTGTCAGCCAGTCTGCCAAGCAAGCTGGCCAGGCTACAGCCTAGGAATCCTAGAGAGCAGAGCCTCCCCTACACCAGATGGCCTCCTTGCAAGCCAGCTTCTCACTGGCCCCCAGTCTCCCTATGCTGGAAGGCAGTCTCCATGGCTGGCTCAGTTTATCCTCCCTGCATTTCTAGCCTCTAGCCCTTGCCCAAGTTATAGCAGCAGTGAATGATGCTGTGTGATGCTGCTTGACACGTGTTAATCTATGCATAGTGACCCTATGTGCACTCTAGAGCACTTTGAGATAGAAAGGAGGAACAAGAGGTATGAACTGGGACACTCCTGGGTAATTGTGATAAACAAACACCCTACACATAATAGAGTGGAATTTGACCAACAAAAGATGCTACCATCTTTTCCTGGGTGATCCTGTCCTGTTGTCCTATAAGAAATTATCTTGGCCAGGCACGGTGGCTCACGCCTATAGTTCCAGCACTTCAGGAGGCCAAGGTGGGCAGATCACGAGGTCAGGAGTTCGAGACCAGCCTGGCCAACATAGTGAAATCCCATCTCTGCTAAAGATACAAAAAATTACCCAGGTGTGGTAGCAGGTGCCTGTAATCCCAGCTACTCGGGAGGCTGAGGCTGGAGAATTGCTTGAACCCGAGAGGTGGAGGTTTCAGTGAGCCAAGATCAAGCCATTGCATTCCAGCCTGGGTGACAGGGCGAGACTCCATCTCAAAAAAAAAAAAAAAAAAAAAAAAAAAAAGAAAGAAAGAAATGATCTTGAGGGTCATATGGCCTGACCTGGGAAGGAAGAGGGGCAGTAGTTCTGAAGTCCTTACTCTTCACCACCCTACCCTGCAGATGAAACCCCTGTCTTCCTGAAGTTTATGTTCTTCTTAGTAGAAAGACAACACACATAAAAATAAATTTTATCATTTTAGGGGGTAATAAGTGCTTTGAAGATAATAAAGCACAATAAAGGGCTACAGGATTGAGACACATCAGACACCATATCATATCAGAGTCAAGATCTTCTCCAAGAGCCCCTGGCTAGCCGATTCTTCCTTAAATGAAAACTGCCCTCTGTGCTTCTGTGCAGGGGGACTCTGAGGAGCCAGCCAAAATAGATGTCTTCTCTTTCCCCTGAAAAATGCCTCTTCTTAGAGTAATTTACTGGGCTGGAAGGTGAGCACTGCCACTAGTCCTAAGCCATTTCTGTGTCCCTTGGCTGGTCAGGCTATTCGGCAAGAGATGACTGATGCCCAAATTAGTAATGAGCAATGGCCCCACACAAGTAATCACCTTCCCCAAACTCTTCCTCATGGGGGTGATTACTTGGACCCGAAATGAAGTAGATCCTTCTCACCTCGGCACCAAGGAAGTTACAGCCATTCCTCTGGCTGACAGCAATTTGTAGACATGGGTCTTTGCAGTTGGACATTTTCGAGGTTGCTAAGGAACAAATGCTTTGGTTAGAAAGGTCTCCAAAAGCAGCATCGGTTTGTCATATCACTTTAAATCATTTATTTTATCCCACAAAGACAGCTGTGACCAATGGGATATGGGGTAGAGAGAAGCTAAACACTCATTTCTTGAGAAATGGAGAAAATTTCAACTTCCAAGCAGTGGCCATCGCCAGCGCCCCACGTGTGAAACTAGAACCACGCACTGCTCTTCCGTGATCATTATGATTTGCAAGTAGGTGACTCATAGTCCCTAGGTACTTAATAAAATGGTTGTTATCTTCCTGGCCCTGCCCTAAGCATTATCTCATGTCATCCTTATAACCTCCCTGAATGTTAGGTGTGATTATTCCCTGGTATGAAAACCAAGAAGGTAAAAGTAGATTTGCCCAACATCAAAGAACAGTAAGTGACAGAGTCAGAATTCAAACCCAGGTTTGTCTGATGGCAAAGCCTTTGTATTTAAGATTATAGAGTCTTTTGTTTTCAGTGATCACATTTCAGGTGGAAAAACTAGCGATTCTGACGACGGGAAAGGCACATTAGGAGATTCCTGGAGTTTCATTCTGTGAAGTTCGTAAAAGGGGTTATAGTTGATGTCTGTAACCCATAAAAACCTTTTTATGGAAGGGAAAGTGGAGAGATTGCTTAATCCTACAGTGGTGGTTTTCATCGGCTAAAACCTACACTTTGAATGTTCTCTGGAAGTCAGCATGCAAGTGACTTTTCTATGCAGTGATTTTGCAAGAGTTCACAAGATTAGTCCAGTTCTACTGGGGTTTTATCAATTTTCTTGTCAACAAGTAAGAAACACTGGTGTCCTCTTTGCCTTCTCCTTCATCATCTCTGTCCAGCCCATGGTCAAGCCCTGTCACCTCTTCCTTAGAAATGTTCCTCCAAAGTTGTCCCCCGCTTCTCATTCACTGTCCTGATCAAACCCTTTTCACCTCAGCCCTGGGTTTCTGCAATCACTTCCTAATTGGTCCTCCTACTTTCATTTTTTCTCCCTTTAGAATATCTCATATCCTTCCTACAAACTAATTCCTTAAAACATCCCTTTCATCACATCAGTCACTGCTCAAGAGTCTTCAATAGCTCCCACTTGCCTGCTACAGCATTTCACCTATTATTTAGAACAGGCCTCTCTTGAGTCCCGTTTGACCTCCCCATCCCCTCATCCTGGTAGGCTTAGTTGACCACTCTGTCTCTCATTAATCACTTCCATTTCTGAACCTGGTTTCCACTGAAACAAAGTTAAACTTTAATTGCCAGTTTATCCAAGGCTAGGCACTATAAGGGCATGAACATAAACACCAAGCCAATCTATGTCTAAATTTTTGCTTGGCCACTCAGGAGCTGTGTGACTTTGGAAAAGTTGCTTGACTTCTCTGAGCCTCAGCTTTCTTATCTGTAAAATATGGATGTAAATAACACCAAGATCGGTACCAAATCAGGGTTTCTTCAAGAATTGAATAAAATGATAATAACAATCATGACGGCTAACATGTATTTTGTGTTTGCTGGGTGCCAGGCACTGTCTAAATATTATCTGAATCCTCACAACAACCCCATAACATAGATACTCTTATTTTCAGTTTGCCAATGGGAAAACCAAGGCACAGACAGGAGAAGCTAGTAAGCACCTCATTCAGGATTCTCTCAGGCTCCATAGCCCTCATCATAGCCCTTCTGCTGTGCCATTTCTCCTAGTAAATGATCAATAAAATGGTAGCTGGTAACATGGGTTCATAATTCCTTATCTGAAACTCTCAGGAAACCAATTACATTTTGGAATTCAGAATTTGGAGGATTATGGAAAAGTTATACTTTGCATATCCTCTGTATTACATAATGCAGAGAGGGACAGGAGCAACAGCGTATACCACTCCCCCCACCACACACACACACACACACACACACACACACACACACACACACACACACACACAGGATGCACACATACAAACAAAAAGAAAAAAACTATGGGTTAAAGCTCTTTGGATTTCAGGACAACAGATAAGAGATTGTGGCCTAGAGTAATAAAAGTATTAATAGTAGCAATAATTATAAAGCATAATAAATAAAGACTGTTATTATTGTTACACATTTTGCGGCTCTTGTTTTCCTGGATAAGTTCATAGCAAAATGTGCTACAAAAAAGGTCTTTCTCCATTAACAAATGGGTTGGGGGGAAGGTACCAGGTATGGGACCACATCCACACCTTGTCTCATGCATGGTACTCTCTCTCCTTTTCCCAGTATGACTTCATGGAACGTCTGGACGGGAAGGAGAAGTGGAGTGTGGTTGAGTCTCCCAGGGAACGCCGGAGCATACAGACCTTGGTTCAGAATGAAGCCGTGTTTGTGCAGTACCTGGATGTGGGCCTGTGGCATCTGGCCTTCTACAATGATGGAAAAGACAAAGAGATGGTTTCCTTCAATACTGTTGTCCTAGGTAGGTGTGGGGTCTCTGAGATGGTATGCCATGAAGGGAAGATGGAAATGTTCTGGGCTTCTCTGCAGAAGACACATCTTCTAAGGTAGTTTCTACTACAGATGACAACCAACCAGGATCCTTTGTTTAGGCCTTATAGTGTCACCCACCTGAAACTAGCTCTGATTAAATGGAAATGCTGCTTAAACCATGAAAAATTCACCAAGGATGAAATTGAGGTTAAGAGTTTGGGTCAGACTGCCTGGGTTGAGTCCTGACCACACTACCTAAGCAAATCACTTGACTTTGATAAGCCTCGGTTTCCTCATAGTAAAATAGGAACTAACGTGAATGCCCACCTCATAGGGCCATTGTGGGGATTAAATAAAACAAATATATATATATAAATCTCTAAGCGTATAGTAGAGAAACTACTGGCGATTCACATCAGCTCAGAATTTTTCTTAAAAATTAAGGGAACCTCAAAATATTAATAAAAAGTGATTTTTAAAAAAACTTTAAATCAGAGAAATTATATAGACATTTAAAAATCATGTTTTTATTCTTAAGTAGGTAAATCTCAAAGTGTTTTAATTAAGTACTTATCATTTTGGCATAGGGTAGCCCTGCTTTCTATTAGCTATCAAGAGAAAAGCGAAGTTTCAACCAAAATGTCCTTATACATGCAATACAAAGCTCTAAAAGGGTCATTCACTTGAGGAAGATTTCATAAAGTTTTTCTACAACAAACCCTAAGTATGTTAACAAGCAAAGAAGCTGCAGATCTTTTCATTAAAGTTATGTTATTGGGATTTTTAATCTTCTCCTGACAATAATAATTGATCCTGGGTAGAACCTCTGTGAATCAGGGAAGATTATTAGACCCATTTCACAGAAGAATAAATTGAGATTCAGAAAGCTGAATCTCTCAAAGACCCAGGTTGTGGAAACAGTGGAAATGGCATGGGCTTCTGGTTCTTGTCCACTGCCTTTGTACAACACCATGTGTCCCAAAAACTTTTAGTTGTAGATCTCAAGATTCACTGGGGAAGCCCCCACAGGGTGGCTTCTTGAAGAAAGACCTGGTAGCTCCAGCATTAAATCCAAGATTTTCTTCCCCACATCTTAACTGGGCAATTCACTTATCTCTCTGAGCCTCAGTTTCAACAGCTGTGAAAAGGTAGTGACCACATCCAGGAAGTAGAGGGTGATGTGAGTATCATGACAAATAAAACGTGTGTGGCATGTGTTGGTGGTCACTAAGTGACATCCGATTATTTTTTTTTCCTTAGGAATATGTCTAGTATCACTGTTTTTCTATTGATTACATTTTAAGAACTTTTCTATTGGTCCCATGGATTTTCCTGAGGGGCTCCCTGACTCTTCAAAGAGCTATGTAATCCAACCTGAAATTCAGGTGGCAATTCTTCATCAGTGGCCACAACTTCAGAAAGGTGTAAAATCATATAGAGTTTTGGTACTGACCATGGGATTCAAGTCAATCCTTATTCCTTCTGCTAAGCAAAGACTGACCCTATCAAGGCTGGCCAAATGGTCCAAAGCAGGAGTTGGCTCCACTGTAGCCCATGGGCCTAATCTGGCCCACTGCCTGTTTTTATGAATAAAGTTTTATTGGAGCAGCCCCATACATCTGTTTACATATTGTCTATGGCAGCTTTCCCACTGTCATGGCAGAGTTGAGTCATTGCAGCAGAGACCATATGGCCCACAAAGCCTAAATCCTTACTCTCTGTCCCTTTACAGACAAAGTTTGCCAACCCCTACTCTAAAGTCATGTCATAAACTTTGTATAATGAAAGTCAGTGGAGAAGCGTTCCACAGAGGGAAAATACCCAGAATTAGGTTAGGTACCAACGGGGAAGAAAAGTAATAGGGTAGAGACTAGCTCACAAAAGGAAAAAACTTGAAACAAATTTGGAACCAGCTTGAGATGTTGAGATTTTTTAAAATCTTTAGTTTAAGAACATGATGAGAAATGACTTCCTTTGTGTCACTTTGTGTTTGAACTCAAGAGGCTTGACACGTACGTGACAGCACACACCCTGCATAGCAGCTGGCTCAGCTGGGGTCTACAAGAATTCAGAGAAGTGGTTCATAACAACAAGAACAGCTATGCATTTACAGAGCGTCAACGGTGTGCTAGCCCCAGTATTATGCCTTCGTGTCTCTTGCTTCCTCAACCCATGGAGTAGCCACATGAGGTAGCACTATCACAATTCTCTGCATTTTCCAACTGAGGAAGCCAAGACCAAACGCAGTTAGAAAACTTGCCCAAGGTCACACACAGCCAGGAAAAGGTGAAATCAGGATTCATACTTTCCAGAGCCTGTGCTTTTAACCACTGGATTTCTTTGGATTCTAGCCAACTAAATCCTTTTCCCTCTAAACTTAGCACATTTTCTGGGGTTCGGATTATTTCACAACAACTTCTGTCCTCCTTTTCCTTTATCCACATGGACACAGGCATTGTGGTAGTGAAATTCCCTTCCCCCAGGCCATCACTCACCCTGGCCTGTTGGAGCTGGGAATAGCAATTCTCCCAAGAGGATCTCTCTTGTCTGGACTGTAGCTCAAAGAGAAAGTCAAAGGTAATTGGCCTAATAGTTGGGCAGACATCTTGATGGAGCAATGATAGTAATTGGCCTGAAATGCAGGGAAAAGAACAGTGTTTTATTTGGTTCAGAGGTTCTTCCACACATACCTATCATCAGAACATTCTCCATCAAGAGCAGCCAGGAGTGCTGTAAACCCCCGTGATGTGAAACAGAAGGAAAATGTTAGACAGGTGTCTACCAGCGATCACACTAAATATACCTTTGACTCAGGGAAGTCTTTTGATGTGTTTTGGAGAGAAGCAGCCTGCTTTCAGAAACGAGTTTCTTCTCGAGACAACAGAGCAGCTTTCTGGAAGCACGATGCCAGCCTCCACTTGGATAAAATCCCATTTCCTGGGCTTGATCTCACATCTGGAGGCCACTTCTTCCTCAAGAAAATGTAAACAAAAAGGAAAACTGATAATATCTTAAAAATAATATTTAACTGAATGCTGGAGAAAGGGGATTGAAATGTGAGCTCCTTTATATTTTAGCTTTGCCACATCATTGTTTTTCCCTCAGAAACTGTGAAAATACTTTAAATATGAGTTGTTGGGAAAGTTAAATGAAAAATACTCTTTATTACAATTTTTGTTTATTTTGGATTCTCCTACCCTCCCACACATGCACACACACAGACACACATACACATAGACATACACATACACACAGGCACACGCACACATAAGCACACTTCAACAACTATTTACCAAGGACCTATTGTATACCAAGCATTGAGAATACCTCGATGAACAGTTCAGATCGAGAGCTTGGTGAGAGAAGATAGATATATATAAGAATTACAGGAGCAAAGAGGAAGTTGTACAAAGCCCAGATTGAGGAAAGTGAGGAAAACACCCAGGAGCTGAGACACAATGATAAACACCTCAAGTGAAGCCCTCCAGCCAAGCAAAGAGACTGTGCAAAGATCTCGGGCCTTTTCCATGGGACTGTGGTGGCAAAGAGCTTCCTGGACCTTTGCTGCTTGATCGCCAAAGATGTAAGTTTTGAGAACAGGGAGCCTTGACCTCAGGAATGTCAATTTCCACCAAACCATCCCCAGACCCAGATGCTCAGTGAGAAGCAATCTCTACCTAGCTGTAGGAATGACTTCAAAAAATGCAAGCTGGAGAATGATGTTCCTCTGTTTAAATGTTTCATTTGTACCCAGAAGTTCCAGAATAGAACCCAAGTCATCCACGTGTTCTACAGCAGGGGTCCTCAACCCTAGGGCCGCAGATCAGTATTCACCATAATGTCAAATCAGTGGAAGCCCTCAGCTTGTTTTCCTGCAACTAGATGATCCCATCTGGGGGTCATGGGGGACAGTAATAGATCATCAGGCATTAGATTCTCATAAGGAGCATGCAACCCAGATCCCTCCATGTGCAGATCACAATGAGGTCTGTGGCCCATTAGGAACTGGGCCGCAGAGCAAGAGATGAGCAGTAGGTGAGCAAGTGAAGCTTTATCTTTATTTACAGTTGCTCTTCATTGCTTGCATTACAGACTGAGCTCCGCTGCCTGTCAGATCAGCAGCAGCATTAGATTATCATAGGAGGGCAAATCCTATTGTGAACTGTGCATGCGAGGGATCTAGGTTGTATGCTCCTTGTGAGAATCTAACGCCTGATGATCTGTCACTGCCTCCCATCACCCCTAGATGGGACCATCTAGTTGCAGAAAAACAAGCTCAGGGCTCCCACTGATTTGACATTATGGTGAGTTGTATAGTTATTTCATTATATATTACAATGTAATAATAATAGAAATAAAATGCACAGTAAATGTGTGTGCTTGAATCATTCTGAAACCATCCCCAAGCCCCAGTCTGTAGAACAATTGTCTTCCATGGAACCAGTCCCTGGTGGCAAAAAGGTTGGGGACCGCTGGTCTACATGTCCCTGGATGATCCATCTCTCTGCCTGGATCTCTCCAAACTCAACTAATGTCACACTCTCCCTTGTTTGCTACCCTGCATCCACATTGGATTCAGTTCCTCTCTTTCCCACCCCAGAGCCTTTGCATAAGCTATTCCTCTGACCTGGAATACCCTTCCCTCAGCTCTTTGCTTGCTGGTTTCAGCTTATCCTTCAGAGTCACCTGCATAGAGTAAAGAGGCCCTCCTTGAACATTCTCTTTAAGTAGCTTCCTTTTGTTACTCCATCTCAGGATCTTATTCTGTTCAAAGCACTTATTGTAATTTTTGCTTATTTAATTTGTTTGTTTTTTTGGCTTGTATTCTCTATTATTGTGCAAAGCTTTATGAGGGCTTTGCATATGAGGGGACTATATCTGTCTTTGTCACCATTGTATCTCCAATGCCTTGTTATATAGTGTTTTGCATATAATAAGTGCTTAGTTAGTAGACTGAATCATATGTAAGAATGTGACAGATCTGAGATCTTACCCTAATTGCAAGCTAACATGTTAGCCTGACACAGTTTCATGGATGCCATCAGAAGACATGAGACTCATGGGTCAGAGACAAGGGACTTTATTATTCAGAGCAATGCAATATCCAGAGTGTCAGCACATGTTCTGTTCCCCAAGCCCCAGTTCCCTCAGAGTAACACCTCAGGGCCTCCCTCAGGTCGGGTGATGCCAGTACATATGTCATGGGTTGCACTGCAGGAGAAAAATCCTGAGCTTACTGAACCCGAGTCTCTTAGAATGGGCAGTAAGCTTGCTTATTCTTTGTTCCAGAGGGAGATATTGTCTTTACTATACTGGGTAATAAGTAAACCTGCCCTTTACTCAGGAGAGAGACACTATCGCTGTCTCCCAAGGCTGTTCCCAATACAGACAGCCTTGAAAAGATAGTTCAGAACTAAGGCAGTCAATGCCTGTGCTCTCAAGACATTCAGAAACGTGACAGACCCAGGGAGAATGATCTCCCAGCACCGTGTGAAATTGCTGATTTGCTGATCCACAAAAGCACCTAATGCTTTTTGAATGAGTGATGAATAAATGAAACAAATAGGTAGCCACCTGGATGCTTCTCAGCCGACATTTACACAGCCAACCTCAAGGAGTTTCAGTCTGAAATGTTAATTGTTGTTACACATTAAGGAAACTGGCTTGATGGGGCCTATGGTCTTTTGTCTGATTTTGAAAAAGCAAATATACTCATTGAGTTTTCCTCAGAGTGCCAGAAACCAACCACAGTGTAGTTCTGGAAGATGAGAGCTGAGAAAGGAAACACTGTAGAAAGAAAACAAAACTGTGTGATTCGAAGTTTCAATCCAGAGTGGGAGTAAATGGGAAATCAGGTTTAAAGACAACACATCCTTTATCACTCTCAGGTACCTCCATTAGGAACAATTAGACTTCACAGCCTTTCATACCATGTCACCAGGTCAAAGTCCCCAACTCTCCAAGGGTGATATAACATCACATTTTGAGAATAGTGGCTTATACTTTCCTTTTCATCTTAGTAATTTGGAACCTGAAAGTCTAAATGTATTTTGTTTAAGACAAAAATTAGGATTATGGTAATAATTTTTAAAGAATATGACTATTTCTGTGCAGACCCAAATCAACATTAAATAGTTCCAAAATCATTGCTTTGAAGGTATTACTTGAGAGCACACATAGAAAGGTAAATCACAAGATAAGACGGTGATGCAGGTTAGAGCCAAATGTGAACTAATTCATTTTCATGAAAAATAACATCCTTAAAAGCTAAGCATAAAAGGACATTTGTATAACCCCAAACCTCCTATTTAAAGAATTCCAAAATCCTGCCTAATTTAAGCAGTCTATGCATTTGGGTTTTTCTTTTATTAGAATTCCTTAAAGCAAGGAATATTTTTACTCTACAAATCTGAGGTTAGGAATAACTACTCCTATTTTGAAGAACCACTGTCTATACCTAAGGCTAAAAACTGATACCCTGCACATCAGACCAAATCTTAACTGAGTGGGATGATGAAGGTTGGGGGGTGGTTGTGGGTACAGTGTTTAAAAACTTGTCAACATTTAAACGTGGGAGCTTTCATAGTTTTTAAATCCAGACTGATAGTTTATTTTTTCTATTGTTTTGTTTTGTTTGTTTGTTTTGTTTTTGAAATTGAGTCTCTCTCTGTCACCCAGGCTGTAGTGCAATGGCGCAATCTCAGCTCACTGCAACCTCTGCCTCCTGGGTTCAAGCTATTTTCCTGCTTCAGCCTCCCAAGTAACTGGGATTACAGGCATGCATCACCATGTCCGGCTAATTGTGTGTGTGCGTGTGTGTGTGTCTGTGTGTATTTTTAGTAGTGATGGGTTTTTACCACGTTGGCCAGGCTAGTCTCAGACTCCTGACCTCATGTGATCCACTTGCCTCAGCCTCCCAAAGTGCTGGGATTACAGCTGTGAGTCACTATGATTGATGAGACTGGTAGTTTATTCTTAAAAAGTGAAAGTTACAGCACTACTAGCCCTGCATTCCTGCCTGGGGCCATCACCTGGAGAGCGCTGTTCAAGCTGTCCCAGTCCCCACCACTCCCTATTCTCTTCCTTCACTCATTCATATTCCTGACCAATCCCCTATTACAGGCATCTGAGGTTACTACCACTGGTCTTTAAAAGTGGCAAGTTACTGACGGTTAAATTACTGCACCAGTAGACAAAGGAAAAGGTAATCACTACATTTATCTCTTTTTCAGATTCAGTGCAGGACTGTCCACGTAACTGCCATGGGAATGGTGAATGTGTGTCCGGGGTGTGTCACTGTTTCCCAGGATTTCTAGGAGCAGACTGTGCTAAAGGTATGTGCCGCCGCTTCCCTGCTATGGTTGGAAAACAGACCCTCCCTAGGCTTCTCTGAGTGGGTAACAGAAGGGACATCCAAGTAGCCTTCCCATCAAATCCCCCGAGACATCTTGCAAGCCCATGCATGCCAGAAGGCATAAGCCTTTGTAAAGAGTAGGCTTTGATTTATGACCATTGGCCAACGTACCTATAGGAGCAGGGCAGTTATCCTTGGCACTGAGGTGTGCTGAGAAGAAAGATGTGCTAAAAATGAGATGGTCGGATTTCCTGTAAAAGCAGAAGTGAATTACCATCACTCGTTTCTTATAATCATTAACTTCTATGTAATGGAAGATTAAGCATCTCAGGGTTAGTAAATTTCATTCATTCTGGCCAGCTACACTCTTAATCTAGGAAGCGCTATTTATCTTGGTGGAATCAGTTTTAAATTGTATTATTAATTTATCTACACTGCTGTGCACAGAATAGCTGGAGCCCTGAGATTCTTGGGGGAAAGGTAATATAAGAAAGCAAATGCTTCTCACAAGAACAGAGAACTTAGAGGCTGCACACCTTGCTTGCAAGAGACCTTCAGTGTGACCTTCAAATGGCTCTATCAGAGGCAGGTATAGTGAAGAGCAGAGCGTCTCACACTTTTACCCACAGACACACCCACAGACACAGACACAGATACACAGACACATAGACACACAAGTATATATGTCTAAATACAAGTAGGAAATTGAAACAAAACTCACAAAATGATATTTTACTCCATGTTTCTTTTCTATTTCATTTTTTATTTTATTTTTTTGAGATAGAGTCTCACTGTCGCCCAAGCTGGAATGCAGCGGCACGATCTTGGCTCACTGCAATCTCCCTGTCCTGGTTTCAAGCAATTATCCTACCTCAGCCTCCCAAGTAGCTGGAATTACAGGCGTGTGCCACCACACCTGGCTAATTTTTGTATTTTTAGTAGAGACAGGGTTTCACTATGTTGGCCAGGCTGGTCTCGAACTCCTGACCTCAAGTCATCCGCCCACCTTATCCTCCCAAAGTGCTAGGATTACAGGCATGAGCCACTGTGCCCGGCCTTGTTTTTTTTAATACCATTTATGACCCATTACACTGATTTTCCACCCACCAATAGGCCATATCACAGTTTGAAAAATAGTGAAGGGGCAGTTGAGTGCACTTGCTGCAGAGTCAGGCAATCCTGAGTTCCAATCCCAGCTCTGCCATTGGGTATCTGACATTAAGTGACTGATTTAACATTTCTGAACCTTGGTTTCCTCATCTGGAAAAGTGGGGAGTTACTTCCTAGGTTTATTGTGAGGATAGTGTGAGATAACACACACAAAGCTCTTAGCAGGGCACAATAAGGCCTCAAAGGGCTTGACTTCCTTATTTAATTATGCATATGATTTTGTTTATTTATATTTTTAACTAATCTTCCCATTATTTTCATGTGTTCTTTATTAAAAGACCTTCCTGCCTTGACTTTCTGCAAGACAATCATTAATAAAGCTGCTCTGTAAACACTAAATAGTGCCTCTCCTTTCCCACCCTCACCGCAATTGCTCTGAAAAATACTATTTCAAATAGTCTCAATATTTCAAAGATGTGAGGGTTCCATGCTTACGAATGCTGATAAGTGAAGGGGGCTTTCTGTATTTAAAGTTCTGGGTCTGATGGCACGTGCGTGAGACTTAATTCCTAAATGACACCGCTTACAGTCATCTCTTCTGTCACACAGTATGGTGAAAGCTTCGATAAACTTAAAAAGAAGGCAAGGTTTGTAGTTCTCCTTGAAGAGGTCCTTCACATCCCTTGTAAGTTGGATTCCTAGGTATTTTATTCTCCTTGTAGCAATTGTGAATGGGAGTTCACTCATGATTTGGCTCTCTGTTTGTCTATTGTTGGTGTATAAGAATGCTTGTGATTTTTGCACATTGATTTTGTATCCTGAGACTTTGCTGAAGTTGCTTATCAGCTTAAGGAGATTTTGGGCTGAGACGATGGGGTTTTCCAAATATACAATCACGTCATCTGCAAACCACAATGAGATACCATCTCATGCCAGTTAGAATGGTGATCATTAAAAAAGTCAGGAAACAACAGATGCTGGAGAGGATCTGGAGAAATAGGAACGCCTTTACACTGTTGGTGGGAGTATAAATTAGTTCAACCATCATGGAAGATAGTGTGGCGATTCCTCAAGGATCTAGAACCAGAAATACCATTTCACCCAGCAATCCCATTACTGGGTATATACCCAAAGGATTATATATCATTCTACTATAAAGACATATGCACACGTATGTTTATTGCAGCACTATTCACAATAGCAAAGACTTGGAACCAACCCAAATGCCCATCAGTGATAGACTGGATAAAGTAAATGTGGCACATATACACCACGAAATACTATGCAGCCATAAAAAAGGATGAGTTCATGTCCTTTGCAGGGACATGGATGAAGCTGGAAACAATCATTCTCAACAAACTAACACAGGAACAGAAAACCAAACACTGCATATTCTCACTCATAAGTGGGAGTTGAACAATGAGAACACATGGACACAGGGAGGGGAACATCACACAGTGAGGCCTGTCAGGGGGTTGGGGACTAGGGGAGAGATAGCATTAGGAGAAATACCTAATGTAGATGATGGGTTGATGGGTGCAGCAAACTATTACGGGTGCAGCAAACCAGATGACAGGTTGATGGGTGCAGCAAACCATATGTATACCTATGTAACAAACCTGCACATTCTGCACACGTATTCCAAAACTTCAAGTATAATTAAAAAAAAAAAAAAAAAAAAAAAAAAAGACAAGATGCCGCCCTACAGCTCTCAGGGCTCTGTGTCAGGCCAGAAGCCACCCGACAGCTCTCTGGGCTGTGCCAGGCTTAGTACACTCTGTCAATGGCAGGGGGCACATCAGCAAAGTGAGCAGTGGAGACTGGACCTCCTCCTAGCGCCTCCCTCAGGCTCTGAGGGTCACTGATGGAGCAAGGAGAACAGAGAACAGCTTTTCCTAGCGGAGGCTTTAAAGGAAGGAAAATCTCAGTGTCATTTGAATGGCTTTCCTTGCGTAATCTAATTTTCCTGGGAGTGAAGACATTAATGAGAAGAAGGACAGAGTTGGCCTTTTTTATGTGGCTGCAAATAGGCTGAACCCTCAGCCGCACGGCCTGTGAGCTGTAAATGTATATTAACACTGACACACATCGATGTATTATTAATCCTAAAAACCATGTGTGCTCCGACGGCACATCCAGTGACTGGCCTTTTAAACCTAAGTACCCCGGCCATTTAAGAACCCTTTGCTCTAAATCCATTTGCAGATGAGCGTCCATTCTACATTATGGATCTGTAATGGGGTGTCCATTTAGCTGCTTAAAAGGACTCTCAGTGTGTGTTTTGCATTCACTACCTGCACTGTGGCAGGGCGCACACTGCAAGTATGCATTAGCCATGGTATATAATTGATCCTTGTGAAACCAATATTGAGTGGATGTTAAGAGTAGTTATTCCTCCATACTCAGTCGCTGCTCCTGAAATCGGGCTTTGAACTCGTATACTTTAATTTAGCTGTTGCACACAGTGGACAAAATTGAAGTGTTTAAAGAATAAAATTGCTTTTCCCCTATTTCTACATTTATTCTGGGTGAAGTTGGTTGAAAAGTGTTAGGAGTAGGATTCTACCTTTTAGCCCTATAGATGTTTTCCCCTTAGTATTTTTTAAATGGCCACAGTTTAAGCTACTTCATTGTTAACAGAGTGAAATTTCCCATCATTATAAAGCCTTCTTTCCCAATCTTTGATCTTTCATGTACCACTTTATTATTTCTGGCAATTTCATGGGACATAAGTATTATTAATTACTTAACATATTTCTTCAAGTCAATTCATTATAGTTCCATAGTTTGTTGTTGTTGTTGTTGTTGTTGTTGTTGTTGTTGTTTTGAGACAGAATTTTGCTTTTGTTGCCCAGGCTGGAGTGTAATGGTGCAATCTCGGCTCACCGCAACCTCCGCCTCCTGGGTTCAAGTGATTCACCTACCTCAGCCTCCTGAGTAGCTGGGATTACAGGCATGTGCCACCATGAATGGCTAATTTTGTATGTTTAGTAAAGACGGGGTTTCTCCATGTTGGTCAGGCTGGTCTTGAACTCCCGACCTCAGGTGATCCACCCGCCTCAGCCTCCCAAAGTGCTGGGATTACAGGCGTGAGCCACCTCGCCCAGCGATAAATTTATTTTAAAAAGAACAATGTCAAAACCAGAAAACTGAAAAAGGAAAAACTATAGGAAATGTTAGCGCCCCCATTAACCCTATCTAGTGAGTAATATTTTCACTTTGATTAGCATCCAAGCCAAGTCAGCTTCTTACACACTTATTTCACATCAAGAATCCCAAAAGTGGACTTGAGCACACATAAGCCTGGCGTCTGGAGAGACTCAAGCCTTGAACACCTCAACTGATAACTATTGGCTCCTAAAATAACAAAATTCCTTGACCACATCTGTGGGATGAAATGAGAAACAAGTAAACAAAAGCACACAGGTTTAACTGTACCAGGTTCAAGTGCAAAAATCTAATGATTAGCACTGAATTTATTTCTGAAATGTTAAGCCTATACTTCCAGTTGTTTTTAAATAACAATAGCTTTTAAGTACTCAATATGCACCAGATATTGTGCAAAGTACTTAATACATACTCTTATTTGTCTTCATATCAATGAAATGAGGTAAATTCTATTTTTTTTTTAATTATACTTTAAGTTTTAGGGTACATGTGCACAACGTGCAGGTTTGTTACATATGTATACGTGTGCCATGTTGGTGGGCTGCACCCATTAACTCATCATTTAACATTAGGTATGTCTCCTAATGCTATCCCTCCCCGCCTCCCCCCACCCCACAACAGGCCCCAGTGTGTGATGTTCCCCTTCCTGTGTCCATGTGTTCTCATTGTTCAATTCCCACCTATTAGCGAGAACATGCGGTGTTTGGTTTTTTGTCCTTGCGATAGTTTGCTGAGAATGACGGTTTCCAGCTTTAACCAATCCTCCCCACTACAATTCTGTAAACATTTTATATTGAAATCATTTGGGACTTGCAGACAAGCTGCACAGATAGAACACAGAGTTTCCATACAGAGCGCACCCAGCTTCCCCTATGTCCACATTTTAAATTTCCGTAACTCAAAGATCAAAACCAAGACATTAACATCCATACAAAGCCATTAGCTAATTTACAGACTTTTCCTAACTTTGCCCTTTCTTTCTCATCCAGGATCCCACATTGCATTTAATTGCCATGTCTCCTTCATCCCTTTAACCTGACCAGTCTGTGACAGTTCCTCGTTATTCCTTGTCTTTTATGACCTTGGCCCTTTAGAAGAGCATTAGTCAGGTATTTTGTAGAGTGTCTCTCGGTATGGGTTTGTCTGATATTTTCCGGTGATTGGATTGAGGTTATGCATTTTTAGCAAGATGCTATGCCCTCCTCAGTGCATTACATCAGAGATGCACTTCTGATTTTAATAAGAAAAAAAGTAAAATGTGGTTGTATAAGTGAGTATGTGTGTGTGTGAGTGTGTGTGCCTTTGTTCCCCCTCACACATAAGGCAGAGAGGTGGGAAGGCTCGATCCCATTGGTCCTGCACAATTTAGCAGTGGCTATGACAAGTTGTCACTCACAAACAACTTTTGGGTTTAAGAAGCAGCTGACTGTTGGCAGGGAGTAACCCTGAGCCAACAGAATGAGGTAATTGGCTAGCAAGTGCTGAGACAGGTGCACCTGAGTCTCCTGCTCCCCAGAACAGGGCACCCCATCTCCCGGCTGTGGGCCATGATCAGTGTCCTTCTTTCTTTTCTGGTTTGTTTGTTTATTTGTTTGTTTGTTTTTTGAGACAGAGATTCGCTCTGTCACCCAGGCTGGAGTACAGTGGTGCAATCTCAGCTCACTGCAACCTCCTTCTCCCAGGTTCTAAGCGATTCTACTGCCTCAGCCTCCAGAGTAGCTGGGATTACCAGTGCATACCACCGCACCCAGCTAATTTTGGATTTTTCATAGAGACGAGGTTTCACCATGTCAACCAGGCTGGTCTCAAACTCCTGATCTCAAGTGATCCACCTGCCTTGGCCTCCCAAAGTGCTGGGATTACAGGTGTGAGCCACCAAGCCAGGCCTGTCCTTCTTTCTTGATAAAAAACTCTTAAAAGGCCCCAAGCATAAGGTCCTCCCTCATCACAAATTCGCATTCACCTTTGTTCCTTCACTGACAGCTGTGCCCGGGATTCCTTGGCTCTGCCAGCTTCTGTGACTGCAGGCAGCCGGCAGACTCAGGCCCTCCTGCCAGGGGGAGAATTTGCCACGTTAGCAAGAGAGACTCCCATCACATCCAAGCGACCGGGTATGTGTCCAAGTGACAGAAATGCGGATTTACTCTCTGACCTCACACTGCGCCTCCCGTGCCCTCAGATGTGCAGTGCAAATGGCAGCTCCTTGTCTTCTTATAAACCTGCCAGTCTGCATCAGGCATCTGAAGACATCCTTGCAGTGAATAGAGGAATCAGTCAGCATGCGTTTGCAAGGGCGTTTATTCCGCAGCCCTCACCATCTCGGGGGCCCTGAGAGGCTCCAATGGCAAAATGAAACTGACCTGCGCATGGAAATAACATGGAATGGATCTAACACATTGTCCTGAGTCAGTCGAGGGGACAGAACTTATTCGTACATTCAGTGAATGTGTGTGATCTGCCCACTGTGAGACAGGTACTGCACTAAGAGCCAGACTAGAGGGAGGAGCGAGGGAACCACAGGCTCTGCCTTCTGAGAGCTTCTGGTCTGACCAGTTTGTATTAAAAGCAAGGGGGTAACATAAATGGGAGTCCAAAATACTGTGATACGGACTTTGAATGCCATAGACATTCCAAAGGAGAAAATAAGGAGGTTTATAAAGCAATAAAATGTGCGTGTTATAAATGGGGGCGTAAGTTCCCCTGGTGGTGTCTTTAAGGATCACTCCAACTGTGGAACTCACGCTGGGAGAGGCATGTGAAATTCAGGGACTTATTATACTCACAGATTCTAGAGAGGGAGCCACAGCACACATGCAGAGGGCTGTGTAGGACCAGCTCCTAGGGACTGGGTTCAGCCAGGCAGGTGGGAGCTGAGAGAAAGTGAGGGCTGGTGGCCAAGTGCCTTTATTGCTGAGTCAGGGTGGAGCAAAAGGCATGGGGGTATTTTACTGGTGCATTTGAATGTCACTAGATCACAGTCAGGGAAGGCAGGAAGGGGAACCTGGGGCAGAGGCCGGCCTTATCACACAGGTGCACCTGGTCTCCTGGGCCGTGAGAGACCGGGTCATGAGGATGCCTGTAAGGCATCATGAACATTTGAAGTTTTCAAAGTTTTTTAAAAAATCACAGTGTTGTGAATCAATGAACATAGCCAATTAGCATCAGGGAATATGGAGAAAATTCCACCAAGAGGACTGAATAGTATAGAATTGCATTAATTGAGCAACTTAATAGGCAAGCTGCTCAGATCCAGGGCCTCAGGAAAAATGGCATTTCTTTCCTGGCAATTTGTAACATTTTCCATCAGGCACCTCTCCTGTCCAGCAATAATTGTGTTTACTATTCAAGTTATTGTTTATTCTACAGTTTTTTGTTATTACTATTTCCCTTGCATGGTTTTCTCATTACTTTAATGCTATTTGTTGTGGGCTAGAGGTTTTTTAATTATTATTCCTTTCCCTTGTATTTGCTTTTATGTGAAGGCTTTAACTTCAGGTGCTTCCTCGGATTGTTTGTAAAGCAGCCTTGCATTTCAGAAGAGCGCTGAGGTGTCTGGGTTTTTTTCTGTTTTGACACTGGCTTCTCAGATGGCTTATTTGGGCTGAGCTTGAGGCCTCAACCTGCAGCAGAAACTTAACACACCAGAGCCATAGTTGTTAGGTAATGCGTATTTAATAGCTATTAGAAATGACAACTCCTGCTGCTGAACAGCTGTCACTGGAGGCCCAGAAATGCCACAACCACGGGAACATAAAGTCTTCTCTCTGGGGGTTGGTTTCAGCTCCTACCCAGCTTCTGTGGAGCTTTAAAAGAGAAAAAAACAGGAATCTGGCCATTTTTCTCCTGTTAACTGGCAAATGTTCCCACCACCAAATTCCTCATGGCTACATGCCAGCACTAAAAAAAAATCATCATCATCATCATCATCAGAGCTGGCATTTATTGAGTTCTTACTATATACGCCAACCACCGTGCTGAACAACTACATAATTATGTCATTTAATCGTCAGTAGCCCTCATTTATAGACGATTATCATCCCCTTTTATAGATGTGGAAAATGAGGCACACAGAGTTTAAGTAACTTGCTCAAAATCACTGAGCAAGTAAGTGGACTTGTTGGGATTCCAACCAGGCAGTCTGGCCTGGACTTTCAACACTAGACTAGCCATGAGACTGACCTCAGAGGTGAGGCATAAAGGAATTTTGTCTTTGCAGGCAGCTTGTACGATGGTTACACACTAGAATTCTGAGTTTGAACCCAAGTAAACTTTTCAGGAGAGGAAACAAGAGTTTCCCAGGTAGAAAGTGGGAGAGCCAAAGTTTGAAACAAAAGCCCCTGGCCAGGTGCAGTGGCTCACAGCTATAATCCCAGCACTCTGGGAGGCCAAGGCAGGCAGATCACTTGAGCCCAGCAGTTCATGACCAGCCTGGGCCACGTGGTGCAATCACATCTTTACAAAAACTATGAAAATTAGCTGGGCATGGTAGTGAAGACTGTAATCCCAGCTACTCAGGTGGGTGAGTTTGGAGAATTGCTTGAACCTAGGAGGTGGAGGTTGCAATGAGCAGAGATTTTGCCACTGCACTCCAGCCTGTGCAGTGGTGAGAGAAAGAGACAGAGAGAGAAAGAGAGAGAGAAATCTTCTGACCTCAGAGCCTGATGCTGTTACCCTCTCTCTTCCCAGCCGCCAGGCACGTTCCATCACCTTCCTCTTCCCACCACCTGCCAACTCCTGTTCCGATGACCTCCAACAATTTCTGCTCCATTTTTCCTCTCTATCCTTACAGCTGGATTTTTCTATATAAATATTAAGTTGTGGGAGCCACTGCCCTGCTCACTTGGCTACCAGCCTCTCCATGATGGTATTTCTCCTCCCCACCTCCAGAGTTCTCCAGAGTTCTCCCAAAGCTCTTAGGGGCATGTCACTACTGTCCTCAAACACCTTCAGTGGCTCCCAGTCACCTCCCACAATGGTTATACAAGCTTTGGTTTAAAGACATGGATCTGAAGAGATTGTTACCAATGTGTATTTCCAGGTTTCTCCCCCATGCCAGCCAATCTGACTTGTAGGACTGGTGTGCAGCTCAGGAATGCCCCTTTTTAGCAAGCCCCCTGGGGGGGTCTGATGCAGGTGGTCAGGGGCCACATTCTGAGAATGAAGATCACATTTCTTAGAATGATGTCCAAGGTCATCCATGATCTAAACTGCTCTCACACTGTCACCTCCCACTGAGGCCTGAACACTCACTCTAAGTTCCCAATAGTCACCCCTCATAAAGTGTGAGGCCCTGCTTCTTCCTCTTTGCTCAGGCTGTTTTTTCAGCTGGAATGTTCTCATCAATCCCAGCCTTTCCTATCACACTGCTGCTTATCATGGAAAGCCATGCTCACAGGTCGCCACCTCCCTGAAGCACCCTCAGATATGACCCTGCAGTCACCTGGGCTTGGCAACATCGCAGCAGTGGCCCCTGCCACATGCCGGCCATCTCCTATCCAGGTGGTTCTCCTGCTGATGACAAGCTTGCAGCAGTCCCCTTTGTACCTCCCTGTATTTAGTTTGGTACCCAGGACAAAATATGTGCCTGCTAAATGTCTGGTTACTTGAATAGAGGAAGCAAGGCTTATAAAGATGAAATATGGCTTGAAAATGTCACAAGAACCAAAGCAAGTGCTAAAGAACAAGGTTCTAATTTGTCGGATCAATCATGCAGCAATAAATCAGCCACCTTTGAGGCATGGAGGGAGGGCATGAGCAAAGGAAGGAAAGAAGGAGGAATGAAAAAAGAATGAAAGAAAAGTTTACAGAAAAGAAATGCCATTTATTCCACAATTTACGTGCATTATGTCATAATAGCCAAGTGATTAAGAAGGAAAGCTGTAGAGTTTGAATTTGCTAGGTTTGAATTATTGCTACTCTAGTTAACCGAACCCATTTTAGAAAATTACTTAACCCCCCTGAGCCTCAGTTTTCTCATCTGTAAAATGGAGACAACAGCCATATTACCTATCACATTGCTGTGAGGTCCAAAAAGTAAATACATGGAAACTTTGTAGAACCATGCTTGGCACATATTAAATGTTAGCTGGTATCCACCTTCACAACAAGGCTTTGAAATCATTCATTGTTATTATTCCTATTTTACAGTAAAAGAAACAAAGACTTAGAGAAAATAAGCTACTTCCCCAAGGTTACATAGCAGGGCCACGTCTGCCTGGTTCTGAAGCTTGTGGCCCTGATAGCCATCCAAGAGAGAGATGTGGCAGGAAGACCCCACGAATCCAGGGCAGTGTGACCACTCCTGAAGTCCCCAACAATAAGTACTGCCAGCAGCTGGGGCTCTCTGAGCCCCCTCTGGCTCTGCCTCACAATATGCTCTCCTGTCTCCCTTTAATAGACATCTTCCTCTGCACCACGGAGAACAATGACAAAGCTCTTAGTCCCCTCCCTGAGGGTGGATGGTCCTCCCCATCACCAGGAATACTTCCCTCAGAGCTTCCTTCTCTCTCCATGAAGGAGGCTCGGGTCCCAGCTGTCCTTCCTGAGACAGCCAGGGCTGCATCCTAGCTCCTTCAAACCTTCCATCTTTCATACCCATCTCCTTCTACCACCCCATCTTGCCCTGAAATCCTCATTAATGCAGACAGGCCATGGACCATGACTGCTGCCCAAAAGAATGTCCCTCAGCACACTGCAGCTGGATGGCCAGATCCCACCTCTCTTTCCTCCCACCCCTGACCTAAAGAAACATACAGGGATTCTTTGGCAGCAAAGGCCCAGAAGCAGGAGCTTGAAGCAGGTGCACTTGGTATATGCTTTGCAGACAGCGACTGAGCAGACACCCTTGGCAAAGTCACTTTTGATAAAATAGCGTAAGAAGAATCGCCACCGCCTATTGAAGATCAACTACCTGCTGGGCACTGTGCAAAGGGTTTTAAGTGAATTCTCTCATTTCATCCTTGTGTCATACGTCATGATCGTCTCTGTTCACAGCTAAAGAAACTGAATCTCAGAGAGATTCAAGACCCTTGCCCAGGTATGGTTTTTGAACTATGTTCTTACCCACTGGATTAGTGATACCCACACTGGAGCCCTTGTTGGAATCATCTGTTAATGCACAGATTGCTGGGCTCCACCCGGAATTTCTGATTCAGTAGGTCTGGGGTACTAGCATCAGGATTTTGTTAAATATCCAAATGCTCAGGCCTCACGCCAGACGTTCTGGGTCAGAAGCTGCATTCTAACAGGGTCCCCAGATGACTCCCATGCACATTCAAGTTTGAGTCTAGATAAATTGCCCTTGAACTCTGCTCGGACTGCCCAAAGAGAACAGAGATCGAGGTAGTCGCATCACTTTTGACCTCTCATCCCCCTAGCTTGCCAAGCAGGCATGGAGGAGCCCTTTCCTCCCCAGTTTGGAAGTTGCAGTGCACATTATTTGGTGGGCACGTGCAAGTCCATGCCTGCAAGCTCCAAAACGCGGCAGCTCGTGATGTTTCTCATGGCAGTTGCGTTACCAAACAGAAATCACTTCGCGGTGCTTCAGTCCATCAGCCCTCCCCCAAGTTAAATTGCTTCTGAGACTAAGAACCCTTCTTTTTTTTTTTTTTTTTTTTTTTTCCTTTTTAAACTACTGGATAAGTAGCAGAGCAGCCCTGGAAGGCAGAATGTCTAACCCTAGGGAAACTTGTAGATGTGATGCACACAGAGCTGGGGGAATCCTGTGGTTTATGGGGAAAACTTTCGTGCTGGGAAATAAACCAGTCTTTAGAAAGAGGTCAGCCGGGATAGGGGACAGGGAAAGGGTGCTTTACCCTGTCTTGTCTCTCTACAAAGTGACCAGTTGGAATAGTTTTCTCCCAGTGAAAATGGTGATAATAAAATCCTATCTAGTGATGACTATGTGCCAGGCTCTGTGCACAGCACTTTACATCATTATCTCATTTCCTCCCTTTGGAAACACTATGGGGTAAGTCCTGCAGAATTCTTATCCCACTTCAAAGATAAAGCCATCGAGGCTGAAAGCAAAGTGTCCATAGTCACACAGCTGGCAAAAACAAGGGAAGGAAGAAAGGAAATTCAGGCTGTCTAACTCCCGTAAGCCTACACCATGCCCAGAACCATTCTGCCTGCTGAGAGACAGCATTGGATGAAACAGACCCCCCATGCCTTCAAGAAGCTTCCATGCTTGCGGGTAATAGGACGCCAACAACTTGCAAATTCATCTTGATGCTCCAATTACAACAAAAGCGTAAACCTCCTTCAGTCTGGACTTGAACTGCAGAAAAGCTTACTATGTACTCCGAAGAATATAAATATTCATTATGTAATTAATGCTGTTCAGTCTCACACACACATACACACAAAAACTGAGACTTTTTTAAAGAACAGCTTAAGTACTTATCGATTGAGAACTTTTATAACTCTCAAAATGGAGGCATCCTCATATCTCTACAGGTATTTTAAATGAATTGAATTAATCATAGGCTTAAAAGTCTCTTGCGATCTTCGTTAACTTCCCTGGGTTTAATTAAAACATCTGTGCACTTTTAATTTATCGATTCATCCAACTCATATGTCATGTTTTTAACACACCCCAGCATGCTCTGCATCATTTTTAACCCGATTTCCACTTAACTAAAGCAATTAAATTCACCCCGGATTAATTAAAGCATCCATACTTTCGTGCTTAAGTCAGCGTGTGCTTCTTTCCCCACATGGCTCCTGAATGTCAGAGATTTGACACACCTGATGAGTTTTTTGTCCTTCTGGAAATTCTTCGCTGAATCACTTTCTTGCTTATTAATGTGCCATTTGACAGAATGGGAATGAGGAAGTTGGTGCAGCTGAACTTTGGCCCTCTGAGCCGGGGACTCTGACCCCATCTGTCAGAATGCACCATCTGGTTTCCTCTCTTCACGGGGGTCCTGCCGGCTCTTGCCCCCAGTGAAACCAACTAAAGCGTCTGAGTACTCTGGGCAGGACGGTGGCAGGGGTTGGGGGAGGGCTGTTCAGGTCAGAGATGAGCATCACAGTCAGGATGGCTGGTGATCTTTGCATTTGTATTTCATAATCACTCCTAGCTCTCTTTCCAACTTCCTCTCTCTCTCTCCTTCCCTACATACACAGTCCTTTATTGCTCTGCCCATTTAATAGGTCAGGAAAACTGAGATGCCAAGGTCAGCAGACTTCCTGCTTGGGCACGGTGAGCCAGGGAGCTGTCCACAGAGTGACAAATCATCTCCCTGAAAACTAGATTTGATTTGCTGCCATCCAATGGGATGGAGAGAGCCCATCCCCTCAGCCATGGCAGCATTGGGTGTAAGCAGCCTTATTTTTTTCCCCGATCAGATAAGCCAAAAATATTTCTCGTTATCATTTTTATCTGTACTTAATTTTGAAGGAAGCTGAGTATCTTGTCTTACCTTTGTTGGCAACTTATATTATTTCTGATATGTGCTTTGCCTAGGTTTTCATTCATGTTTATTAATTTGCTAGAGTTCTTTGCGTATTTCAGATACCAAACGTTATGCTGTAAAACATGAGAAAAAAAATATTTCTTCCCAGAGTTGCTTGTCCCTTAATTTTGCTTAGGGTATCCTTTGTCACAGAGAAGATATTAATTCTTTATAATCAAATCTGATCCTCTGTTCCTTCATGGTTTCTAGAATTTATGTCTTACATATCTCCCTCCCAGGAAAATAAAATTAGTCTCCAGTATTTTTTCAAATACTTTGGTAGTTTTTGTTTTTCTGTTTAGGTCATTTATCTGTATGGAATTTTTTTTAACTTTAAGTTCAGGGGTGCAAGTGTGGGTTCGTTACATAAGTAAACTTGTGTCATGGGGGGTTGTTGTACAGATTATTCCATCACTCAGGTATTAAGCCTAGCGCCCACTAGTTATTTTTCCTGATCCTCTCTCTCCTCCCACCCTCTACCCTCCAGAAGGTCCCAGTATGTGTTTTTTCCCTGTATGTGTCCATGTGTTCTCATCATTTAGCTCCGACTTATGAGAATGTACAATATTTGGTTTTCTGTTCGTTAGTTTGCTAAGGATAATGGCCTCCAGCTCCATCCATGTCCCTGCAAAGGACATGATCCCATTCCTTTTTATTGCTGCATAGTATGGAATTTATTTTTGAATACAGTGTGCAGTGGGCGGGGGGGGGGGTCAAACTTTATTAGTTTTCTACCAGATGGATTGCCAATTGCAGGGATCTTGCTAGAAGGGAAACTCACCTTTCTGACACTGGTTTGCTCAGCACCAAGCTAAGTCCACAACCTCAAAAGCCAGTGGGGTTGCCTTTTGAGTTTTGGTTTGGGGGGTCACCGAGCTTTGTTTGCCTGGCCTCCATGACCTAAATATTACATCCTCAATTGCTTCAGGAGGATCAATGCATCTTCTTTTCTCCACCACTTATCCTCTACCACCTAACCAAGCTACTAACCCATGTGAGTTACTCATCACTATTGCTGACTAACCGGGATATAAGGCAACCAACTATTAGTGCTATTTTGACGATTTGCCTGGAGTACTAGTTTCAAGTATTTTCACCTCTCTTTTCCAAAGAAATTTTGAAACAGACTTCAGCTGGGTGTAGTGGCTCATGCCTATAATCCCAGCACTTTGGGAGGCTGAGGCAGGAGGATCACCTGAGTTGAGGACTTTGAGTCCAGACAGGGCAACATAAAGAGACCCCATCTCTACAGAATTTTTTTTTTAAATTAGCCGGGCATGGTGGTGCACACCTGTGGTCCCAGATGCTCTGGAGGCTGAGGCAGGAGAATTGCTTGAGTCAGGGAGGTAGAGTCTGCAGTGAATGGTGATCCTGCCACTGCACTCCAGCCTGGGTGACAGAGCAAGACCCTGTCTCCAAATAATAATAATAATAATAGTAATAAAATGAAATAAGTATAAAACAGACTTCAAATAATTTTTTAAATACATTATTTGAAATTCCCTCTACACATCTAGTCCAGCCCACAAATTATTTGTGCAGATGTAGGCATTTTCCCTCTGCTTTTATGACTGAGCCTCTCCAATATCCTTAACTTTTCTCCACGTATTCTCTTTACTGCAAGCTCCAAGTGGACAGGTGGCTTATCCTGTTACTTCCCACTGAGTAAATAACACTGATAATTCATCTCATCCCTTACAGAGAACTTTGTGGGGGCTGGGAGGGCGGGGGAGCTTCAGCTGGATCATTAAACTGAGCTTTATACCATTTAGGTGAATCTAAATTCTGTCATTTTTTTGTCATCAGCCTGTTAACTTGTCAATTGTTAGTGGTTGTGGTAATTTATTTTTCTTCTACGGGAGTCTTAGAGCTTCCATTTACTAGATTTAGTAAAACAGGAATAGTCAATTTGTACAAACATTTTAATTAATTTTACATAGAAGCTTGAATGCACAATGTTCTGCTCCCGTAAGCCTTAGGAAGAAGAGAGACATGCGGAGACAGAAAACGCTCCACTTTCATACCTGACCAATCACAACCAACTCCCTCCCACACCAGAAAAGACTGGAAGAAGAAAAAATGAAATCTTTCCATTAGTATGATTTGACATACGTCTGGTGATTGCTAGTGTTTGTGTGTGCGTGTTTGAGACCTATGGCATTTCCTTATTTTATTAGCCCTTGAAGTCAGATTAGAGATTCAGTTTGAAATTTTATAAGGGAGCATCTCTTAATTTGCCTACCAAGTGTCAGCCACTCCTGTGAGCCACACATGTTACCTCACTTAACCCTTCCATCAATGCTGAAAGACAATTTTTTGAAGGGGAAATTGGGTCTTTGAGAGGTGCAGTAATCTTGCCAAAATCCACAGCTGGTAAGGTACAGGTTTGGTTTCGAATCCAGGTCTTTCTGGCACCAAAACCCTTGCTACTTCCACTTCTGCTCCATTAATACTTCTTGGCACAGAGTAGGCAGTCAGTGTCATTTTTCTATAACCTGTCATGAAAAATAATGCAGCTTGCATGATAGTAAAAATATAAGACTTATTAATACAGGAGGTTCCCCATTTCACATCCAGCCTCTTGAATAAAATATCAGCCTGAACCTCAGATACTGGGATGCTCTGGGTTGAGTTATGTCTGAGAATGAATCAGTTGCCCCAGAGGGAAGGTGCTCTCCAATGCAGGACATCCCAGCCACCACTGGAGGGAGCTCATCTGGTGTTTCTGCACTCTGCCCCATGGCAACTGGATTACTAAAAAGTCTCGCTCCTGTGATGAGCCGCCTTCCACTTCTTTGTATGGCATAAGCAAAGCCCATTGAGTGTCCTGCTTTCCAGTGAACATCACAGTGTTTTGCATTTTTGACCACACTCCCAGTGAGCATGCGGCAAACCCTGAAGGAAAGCTGCGTTTGGAAGGTGGAGAACTCTGTGACCTATTTTTTATATTTTTCACTGAGTAATTTAAGTAGGTCAAATTTTAAATTTGATTTCCCAAGCACCTGGCTTTAAATAAAACCCATTCTTACCTTCTAGACAATCCTGTTTTTTTCTACTTGAAGTTTATGCAGAAGAGGAACAGTGTCACTATGAATAAAGAAAATAATTCGGTCAGGCACGGTGGCTCACACCTGTAATCCCAGCACTTTGGGAGGCGAAGGCGGGTGGATCACCTGAGGTCAGGAGTTCAAGACCAGCCTAGCCAACATGGTGAAACCCCATCTCTACTAAAAATACAAAAATTAGCCGGGCATGGTGGCAGGCACCTGTAGTCCTGCTACTCAGGAGGCTGAGGCAGGAGAATCGCTTGAACCCGGGAGGCAGAGGTTGCGGCGAGCCAAGATCATGCCACTGCACTCCAGCCTGGGTGACAGAGCAAGGCTCTGTCTCAAAAAAAGAAAGAAGGAAGGAAGGGAAGGAAGGGAAGGAGGGAAGGAAGGAAAGGAAGGAAGGAAAGGAAAGGAAGGAAAGAAAAAAAAGAAAAAATTTTTATCTATATTTTTTATCAATTAAAAAAGACAAAAATTTTGCACCTTACTTTCTACCCTCCTCCACCTTTTGGGAGGAAGGAGGATGTAATAGGAGACCAGTGTTGGTGATTTGATGTAACTTTCTCTGTCATCCATGACAGCCCATCCAATATATAACCCTTAGGTCAGAGAGTCAGAAACAGCCCTTGGAAGCTCATTTAAGTACACGTTGTGCAACCATACTTCTCGCTGTTTTTTATTTCAGTGCAGGGCTGGAAGGGGGCTGAGAAGTGATGTTGATTCTAGTCTTCCCACCAGAAAATACCTTCACTGTTACCTAGATCAGAAATGACAAGTAGGTTTTCTCTTGAATACCAACTCTGCCTGCTTGCCGGTCTCAGCCTGCACACTGCATTGACGGTTTCGAGGCTCTGTCTGGGCTCAGGGGAACAAGATGCCGGGATCAATTAGTGATGTCTGTAGAGGTGTGGGAAGGTAGTACTATAGATCATGTGCACACGCCTGCCATCCCAGACCTAGAGCTTAGCATGAGTCTCAGGAGGAACTGGCATGGAACAAACTTAACTCTGTCTTAAATCCCTCTCAAAACTTTAAGAAAGTTCAGAGTTTATTGTGCTACTTCATATTTGCATGTTCCCTAATTCTTAATTGGGCACCCTGGGTTCAAAGCTCTTTTTCTACCCTCTGTTAGACCATCAGCCTCTGTAGCAACTCTGTACAAACTCCTCTGTTTAAGCATCCTGGAGATAGAGAGTATGATCCCTACATTTAGACAGTTCGTCTAAATTCAATATGCGGCTTTGAAGTTCTCACTTTTGAACTCATTCTTCTCCTCTGGTAGATTCATAAGCATAAGAATTCTACTGAAAATAGCGCCCCCAATAGTTGTGGCAACTGTCCTATTATAAAGCATTTTGAGGGGAAATGACCCCTCAATCGTATGTCAACTATTGAGATAGTTATATTTCAAATCAGTTTGCAATTAAGGTAAAACATGCACTTCCCCAGAAAAAGGCATTGTGTTTACAGCATGAGATTCACTCCAGGGACTGTTCTTCCCACGTCTTTCATAAATGGCCATTTAGTGCTTGCCCACAACCCCCCACCACTGGGAAATCTCTGAATATCAGGAACACAGGAGAAATGTTTACCTAATCAAGCCACCATTGATGAACGTAGCAATGGAAGGAAATCAACAATGATAAACATAGTCCCTGTCTTGAATAGCTGACTATATATCTTTGGGAAATTAGACACGCACAGAGGAAAGTTAATTACCATAAAAACTACATAGAAACATGACAACAAAAGGGGATTCATGAGGCTGGGTGGGGCAGGTGACTAGGAAGTGACATAATTAGGTATGCCATCGCTGCGTGGCACAGGGCGCTCACCCGGGTTGTAGATGTGTGTACACACATGCAGAATTCTCGGAACCTGTGCATTCCAAACCATGGATAACACCAGGAGTCACTGAAACACCTGCATCCGTCATTTCTGAAGGCCTCTAATGCCACTTCCATAGCCGGAGGATTTTAGGCCCAAATTTGAAGGCAGGTTGGAAAGTTAGGCTCTTTACAAACTGATGCGGAAATGAGAAGTCCAAGACCTGAAGGAGACCGACCACTGAAATCCCATTCTTGATGAACTCTGAAAGGTGGGAATTGGCACATTTGAGGCCAAACTGATTAAAGCTGTAGGTAATCTCCTCCCAGACAATCCCCACTGATTTTCCAACCTTCTTCTCCCCAACAGATGGAAGAGGGTACAGCTGATGGGCGAACTGCTAGAAATTTCATGCCTTCAGCCTGCCTGCTTCCTTTTCTTTTTTTTTTAATAAGTCAAGCATATTTAATCATTATACTTTATTACACATGTTACACTTTGAAGGAGGCACAATGACAGTAGTCCCTCCTTATCCTCAGGGGATACATTCCAAGACCCCCTGTGTGTACCTGAAACCACAAATGGTACAAACCCTACACATACTATGTTTTCCCTACACATGCATATCTAGGACAAAGGCTAATTTATCAGTTGGGCCCCGTAAGAGATTAACAATAATAATAAAATAGAACAATTAAAGCAGTAGCTGTAACATAAATTATGTGAATGTAATTTCTCTAAATTCCTTATTGTACCATATTCACCTATTTTCAGACAGCAGTTGACCATGGGTAACTGAAACTGAAAGTGAAACCGCGGATAAAGGGGGTTATACCCTTCATTTCTTCATGGTATAGATAAAACTGAGGCAGTGAGACTTCCAGTGGCTCAGCTGTGTCTCATCCCCACTTCCTTTTTAATAGGCATAAACTTATTAGGAATAAGAGTCGACTGATCTGAGGGTAAAATAATCAGCAAAATGGATTCTGATCTCCAATACCAACAACAGAACAACAATAAGGACGTCAGTGTCGCTTAGTGAAGGGTACCACTTCACAATTGGGACAACCTGGTTCCCAGCCGGGCTCCCCTGCTTGTGGGCTGTGTGACTGGACACGTCACTTCCCCTGTCTGAGCCTCACCTGCAAAAATGGGGACCATGACTGTAGCCTCCACCTCATAGGGTGATTATGATGATGAAGTCATGAATTGCACATAAAGCCTTCTTTCTATACCATGCCCAGCACATAACAAGCATTTAATTGGTGGTAGCTGCTGTTATCAGTAGCACTTGTGTTGTTTATCTGGCAATGGTTCTGCACTTGCACAGCCAGAGTCCCCAACCTAGAACACTGTAAGCCAAGCCCCAAGGCCAGGCAGCTCTACCTCCTTAGACTGCCATAGCCCCTCGATGCTGGCCCTTCGTGACCTAGTGCTCTGTCTTTGGTTTGTGCAGCTGCCTGCCCTGTCCTGTGCAGTGGGAATGGACAATATTCTAAAGGGACGTGCCAGTGCTACAGCGGCTGGAAAGGCGCAGAGTGCGACGTGCCTATGAATCAGTGCATCGATCCTTCCTGCGGGGGCCACGGCTCCTGCATTGATGGGAACTGTGTCTGCTCTGCTGGCTACAAAGGCGAGCACTGTGAGGAAGGTAAGCCCGCCGGCCCCGGGGCTAGGCAGCAGTGGAGGGTGGCGTTTGCAGGGCCTGACCTTTGCTAATGAGCCCAGTCCTGGGCTGCGTGTTTTGCAAGAGAAGTTTCAACATTTTGCACAAAAAAACTTCAAACTCCTTTGCTTTGATAAATTTCTTTAGTTGTAGAACAAGAAAATCCTATGGAGATGGTTCTGGAAGAAACGTTTTGTTTTACTCTCCTTTGTAGAAATTGATTCCTTTTCTCTTTCACCTTTGTTTTTCTCTTTAAATTGCTCTCTCTGCCTTTGTCTTTCTGTCTTCTCTTTCCTTCTACTCCTCCTCCCTTTCCTTCTCTTTCTTTTCCTCTTTTGTTCCTTTCCCTTGCCCTATCTTTAGTCCTCTTTTCTCCTGCTTTATTTAGTAATTGGGAATTACTAAAGCTATTCAGAGAAAAGAAACAAGAATTCCTAAGCCCCTTGCCTCCCTTCCAAACAAAAAGCTGTTTGTTGTTGTTACTAACTCTTCCTGGTAATCTAAGGCCCATGTATGTCTGTGTAAATATTTCAGCAAAAATTAATATCAATAGACAGCAGTCAGGCTTGAAAGACTAGGTTTTTTATGTCATTTAGAAACACCACGTAGGGCAAATTAGCTTGGTTACTTACAATTGCACAAAACTAGAGGAGAGTGAGGATGCAGCAAGAGGGATGGGATTTGATGGATCCTGAAAATCTCATCCTGGCAGACACGTAAGGGCCTTTCACACACATGGGTGAAAATCAGGGATATAATAAACTGAATCTAATCCGACAGTATGGTCAGAGATCAGGCTTGGAGATCAGGAGAGGGGGACGTAGAAGAGGGGATGCAGGAACAGGGAGAAAGAGCACCTCTCTGGAGGGGATCCAAAAGCAGCTGTAACTACTCCTAGTTACCTTGATCAGTTATTTCAGATAAATTATTTTGTGCCAAAATGTTGGGACTGACTTGCAGTAGCTATAAGGCAAGAGAAAGCTATGCTGCCTGTCAGCCTTCCTGCTCTGTATTTGCCCTTGCAGAATATGGTCTCTGGTTGCCATTTGATTACTTGTCACCATATAAAGAATTGGCCACAGCTGGTAGGAAGGTAAGACCATAGACCCTCTCAGCCCCTTGCCCATTCCCCAATCTCTGAATTGGCTTCATCATTGTCTTCCAGCTGAGGCTCCTTTTCTCTAAGTCCATCTCCCAGTGAAATGCCCTCACACAACTCAAACAGCCCTTTTCCCTCCCATGTCCCCAACAGAAATAGAAGTGTCAACTTGCCCAACAAACTAAGGGTAAAAAGTGAAGCCCCTGCCTATTCTGCATGAACTTGATGTAACCACCCAAGATATCCCCATAGAAAAGATCCTGTTGGATGCCATATGCATTCTGTGTTCCTCATGGCCAGGCTAACAAGGGATCTCAGGTTTTATGAGGTTCTCAGATGCTAATGGATTCATTCTTTAATCCCAACAACCAATGGATCTCCAGAGTTCTATACAAAATAACCAATCATCACAGCTCTCACCACAAAGTAATGACAGTGCTTTGTACTTAGATACACCCATTAGGGTTCCCTTGTGAAACCCCGCATTTCATCATTTTTAGAACTATGGCTACCAAAAGTCAGCTTCCATAACATTATTCCTCTAAGATTTTTCAATATATCAGCAGTAATGCCCTTAATGGGGACCAGAAGTCTGACCCCCAGATCTTCACTTGCTCAGTTCTCTATATAACTTTTCCTCTATTATAAAAGGTAGCCTCCCTATGTCTGCATCATAAAGAATTGGGAGTTTGGATGGAGGAAATACTGATTTAATAACCCTGCTTGAAAGGTTAAAGTTCTTAAAGATAAATGGATTGCAGGAGGCAAAGCTGCACTCGCTGAAAACATAAGAGAGGCCAATAATATGACAAGAAAGGTTAAAACGACCTTTTGCATGCATCATTTGGAGAAAGGAAAGTGCTAGGGCAACAACATTGCCAGTCTTCGAATTTTTTCTCTCCAGTAAGATTATACACAGCTGTATGCATGGAATCTCAAGTGATTTCTCAACTTTTTCACTACCCCACCCAGTCTTATTTAAATGTTCAGAGTGAATTAACCATCCAACCAAACAAGCCACGTGAATCATTATGAAAGGATGAAATCTCCTCCATTGATTTCTGCTACCCAAAAAGAATGAACCGAGGTGATTTATACGCTGTTTTCAAAATAGAAGATGGAATCAGAAAGTCTGGATCAGCACTTTTTCTTCTATTTAGCTTTTTTATTTCTGATATTCATCATAGTCATAACGTTCAAACAATTTACCTGAAATGGCCATGGCAATGAAATCAATAGTTGCCATCCCTTCGTTTTTCCTGCATAAACATGGTTGTACTATTAACAAATTTGCACAAGAAAATGAAAGGATGTATTTGTGAGGTTTCATTCAATGATGTGTAGGGGAGTGGGAAGGTGATGAGAGAGGAGTTGACATATTAGTTTAAGTCAGCCATGTTTTCATGTCAGTTTCATGGTTGAGTCATTTTTCAATGACATTTAACTTCATAAATGTAATTCATGGTTCTTCAGGGGCTTATAGTACATATTGTTTGTAAAACTCCTTGACCTCCTTTTTTATCCTTAGGGATAGAAATTGCATTCACAACCCTTTTTTGTCAAACCTACAGAGGGCCCAAGACTAAATGAGTTCTAATGATTTCAGCTGCCAGGGGGCTGATGTTTCGAGGCACATGGTACTTAGCTGGTAAAGGCCACTGTCCCCTTTTAAGTGTAACACTGTTTCTATTTATAAAGCTTCGTAAAATGCCATAGTCCCTCCTGCCTGCTAAAGACTCTAAGGACGTGGCCACAAGACCGTGTTAGGAAATCGGAACCAAATTTAAAATTCATAGTAAAACTGCTCCTCTTGAAGTTTGAATTTAGTTATTCCATCCACTGCTGTAATTATATAGCACAAAGGGCATATTTACTGGTATCACTGACCAGAGAAAGGGTTAGCTCATATTTTTAGATACAATAAATGGTTTTTTTGATGGCATTCTAGTACCGGCACTAATAAATCTCTGTGGATTTTCCTCCTTCCTTTATACCATAATTCAGGATAGAGAAGAGAGAGCTAATTTATCTGGAAGAAAAATGCCATTTTCATTTTTTTAGTGTATTACTTTTTATTATTTCATCCTTCTAAGAAAAAGATTGTGATTTTTTTTTTGAAAGCTCCTAGCTGCTGGCACCTCACCAAACATTTTAAATGGCTAATTATAGGTTGAGAACAATTTTTGAAGCAATAAGCCACAAGATATTTTTGTGTATATTTTGATTTTGCCTTATTAGAAATGGGGGCAGAGTGAAAAATTAGAATTTCAGAATTTCCTTTATTGGAACAATATAAACATGATGGGTTCTGAATGAATTTGTTCATAATTTACAGATCCCCAAATACGATTTTTTTCCAAAAGCAAGAAAGAAGTTGTTAGCACCATTTCTGCTTCCCATCAGTCCTTTCTCTACACAGGAAGTGTGTCCCATCAATGACAAATGCTTATAGCACAGTCTATCCTTCATTCTTGCAGCAACTGTGTATTGCACACCTGGTATATTCCCTTACCTGTGCTAGGCATGAGACACCAAAGGCCCTGCACAGACCTTTGTCTTTTTTTTTTTTTTTTTTTTTTTTTTTGAGACAGAGTCTCACTCTGTCACCCAGGCTGGGGTGCAGTGGCGCAATCTCGGCTCACTGCAAGCTCCGCCTCCCGGGTTCACACCATACTCCTGCCTCAGCCTCCCAAGTAGCTGGGACTACAGGCACGGGCCACCACGCCTGGCTAATTTTTTGTATTTTTAGTAGAGACAGAGTTTCACCGTGTTAGCCAGGATGGTCTCGATCTCCTGACCTCGTGATCCGCCCACCTCAGCCTCCCAAAGTGCTGGGATTACAAGTGTGAGTCACCACGCCTGGCCCGCCCTTTGCCTTCTATGTGTTTGATGCTTTCAGCTCAAGTTTACGTTCAGATGTGCTCCACCACCCTAAATGGAGCAAATCTGAAGGTATCAAATGGGCTTATGTCATCAGGAGTTATACTCCCTGAGACAATGAATTCAACTGTAAAGTGATAATAACAAGATTATGTAACATCATCATAAATATCTCCAACTAATAATAAGCAACCAAAATTCACCTTTGGGGGAGTGTACCCCTGATTTTTTTTTTAATCACTGTTTTTTCCCCATGCCTGAAACGGTTTTGAAATGACTTCCATATATAATACCTTCCTGAGAATATCCAAATGGGATCGTGAGAAATATTTCTTACCACTGAAAATTATTATTTTTGTCTCAAGGGAGGGCTGCCCTTTGGAAACTTCATGGAATATTGTGATTTCCAGTAAGTCTAAATTTCTCAAGTCTGATGTCCCTCAGGACTAGTTAATTTGTGGCATGGATACTCTAAATAATGTCATATTTAGAGCCAATATGTCATCAATATTAAAATACACCAATGGCTGGGCATGGTGGCTCACACCAGTAATCCCAGCACTTTGGGAGGCTGAGATAGGAGGATTGCTTGAGCCCAGGAGTTCACAACTAGCCTGGGCAACATAGCAAGACCCCATTTCTAGAGAAAAAAAAAACATAGCTGGACATGGCAATGTGTGTCCGTGGTCCTAACTAGTTGGCAGACTAAGGCAGGAGGATCACTTGAGCTCAGGTGTTCGAGACTACAATGAGCTATGATCATACCACTGCATTCTAGCCTGGGTGACAGAGCAAGACCCTGTCTCAGAAAACAAACAAACAAACAAAAAACCATTATTTTGTGCCCTGTAGGGAAAGAAAAAAAGACACTCAGCATAAAAAATGTCTTAGGAGATCCTACAGAAAGCTGAGACCCTGAGGAATTATCATCTTAATATAATAGTGAATTATTTAGAGACCGGAAGTCTTGCATATTTCAATCTTGGCATTGTGCAAGGAGAGAAAACAAAATTTTCTGAGAATTTAAACCATAAGACGGTACGCATACACAGGAAGGATTTAATAACACTGTCAGCGTGGTCCATAAAAACTTCAAGAAAAAAATTCAAAGTGGTCTCAAGCTAGCTGTGCCCCCAGGTGATAGAAGAAGCAATCCTTTAATCTGGGCCAACAGGCCTGATTTGGAAGCCGTGAAAATGGGAGAAATATGTCTTAATCAAGTAAGGTGATGATACATCCACATTTGTCTGATCCACAAAGCCATATCTGAGCCCTGTGCTAGACCACCATTTCTCATTCAAACCACATATTACACAAAGAACCCTCTTCTCCAAATGACATTGCATCATTTCCTGAGAATACATAGGAATACGTAAGAAAGCTGGGCTTCCTCTAAAAGGCCCTATTTATTCAACCCTTAGATTGAATGGAGGTCCCAGGTTTGAGATCACATTCTCATGCAAAAAGTTCTGTCCTCAAGAACTGGCCTTTGCAGCTCGCTCCTCTCCTCAGTCTGAGTTTATTCAAGTTACGTACTGGATGTATATCCACTCTATTAAGATGGCCAAACAATCAGACAGTGAAGCAGGCAAGAACCACAATGACTGGACTCTGGCCATCAGCTCATCTGCTTGACTGGTAGAAGGTCAGTGCCTCAGCCAGAGATAGCCATCCAGTCCCCTGGTGATTACCTGTAGGAGGGTGATCCCTTTTGGATCATTTTCACACCCAACTTCGCCTCTTCTATACTGCACATTTACTAACTCCTTCAGTGGGTGTGTGCTCAGAGAATGGATACTAATTTTAGACTTAGCCTAAGTGAAACCTCATTAGGAAAGTGACTCATAAGTTTCATTGGTTTTCCTTTTCATCTTTTGTTACCTTTTGAAGTCAAGTATTAGTGAAGTTACAATGAGCCTCTCTACTTTTCTCTCTTATAGTGAGGAGCAATCCAGTTTGGCGACACATGTAGAAACATGGCATATATTCACATTCCTATCGCAGATGCTCTGATATGATTCAGTCAAGGTCCTAATCTTTATAAGCACAAGATGCTAAAGGTGGAATGGCATCCCTCTATATCTGACTTCTCCTAATTCTGCTTGAGAAATCCCCTTTTCATTTCTCTTGTATCTTCTTCAAGTTTGAGATTTGGTGTTTGACAAATAAGAAGGCTTTTACTTTTTATGGGTGTTCTTCAGGTGACCACATAAGTATTTCTTGGGCTACTCCATTTGCTAGCAAGTGGATGGGAACTGGTGACCCAGTGGTCCGTTCAGCAGCAAGCCCATGTCTCATGGTCCATCCTCCATGGGTGATTAATACTTTTATTCTTTGGTTTTTGTTTTTGTTTTTTTCAGTTGATTGCTTGGATCCCACCTGCTCCAGCCACGGAGTCTGTGTGAATGGAGAATGCCTGTGCAGCCCTGGCTGGGGTGGTCTGAACTGTGAGCTGGCGAGGGTCCAGTGCCCAGACCAGTGCAGTGGGCATGGCACGTACCTGCCTGACACGGGCCTCTGCAGCTGCGATCCCAACTGGATGGGTCCCGACTGCTCTGTTGGTAAGCCACAAGGTTTTCTCCTTCCTCTCTCCAACACTCCTGCCCTGTGTTCCATCCCATTCTCAGATGGATGGGAATCTGCTCTTAATACTTAGCTGGGGATAAGAGGACTTTGATGAATCACATTGTGTCTTTCTCATTCTCTTCTCCTCAATCATGGAGTCTGTGATCTTTGAGAAACAAACAAAAAAGCACTGGGTTGGTACCATCACCACAAATGGATGAGGAGCCCAGGAGGGATGCTTCCATTTGCATTATAGGTTTTCTTATGTACATTCCCTAAAGGTACCAGAAAACAAAACAGAACAATTCAGCCCCAGACAAACTAAATGGAATGTCCCATAAAACAGAAAAGAGGCTCCCTCGGGGTGCTGCGTGAACATGTTCTAAAGCTCTGTAATACTCCAGTGACAGGAAAATAATGAAGTCGCGCTGTACACTTCATTTTCCTAAAATTTAGAGTATGCGTCTTCCCTCCAGAGTGACCTTAAAAATGGAACAGTTCAACAGTTCAAGCCAGTCCCAACCTTCCTGAGAAAGGTTCTGTTCACACTGACAAGTCCCTATCCAAGCAAGCGATCATTCCGCCCCCTTCCTCTGGGTAGTGAGACAGCTGTCAGATTGCCATGGCAATCAGGAAGGGAATAGATGTGAAGCTTTGCCTACAATGGGAAAGAAATGAATATTTCATTCCAAAAAGAAAAAAAAAAAAGAAGAGTCAGTTAAAATGGGCTATGTTGGAATGTCTTCTCAGCCCACTCGACTCTGGCTTCAACTCTGTCGCTGGTGGTCCTGGCAAGGCCGTGCAGATGATGGGAGGAGGCAGGGGTCCTAGATCCAAAACCCAGTTATGCTACAGATATGCTGTGTGACTTCGAGTGAGTCACTGGCCCCACTCCCCGGCCTGGTCTTCCTTCACCTGGCATGCCAAGCCACGCCTCCCTCAGTAGACTGATGAAAGGATGAATGTCTGGCACGTGCTTGTCCTCGCGTGAGAGGTCTGGAATACCAGAGAGTGCATATCTGTCTGTCTGTCTCCTCCCCAAGCACAAAAGACTTTGAGCTCCTTTGAGAAAGAAGCTGTGTAAATGCAGCACAATTACAGCGGTCATTATCACCACCAAGATACCAATCTGGGTAACGGGGGGATCTGCAGTCATCATGGGAATGGAGCAGCAGGGTCCCCAACTGACCTCTTGTGCTTGGTCAGTTCAGGCTGTCAGTGGGGGAGGAATCCCAGCTGACTAGAGAGTCAGAATCCGTACATGGATCTTTTCAGGTGGATACTTCCCGGTTCGCTTTGCCAAACTGGTTGGAATGGTCTCAATCTCTAGAAGAGTGGTTCTCACATTCTAGCGAGTATCAAAACCACCTGGAGGACTCGTTCCAACAAAATCTCTGAGCCCTATTCCCAGATCTTCTAATTCACTTGGTCCAACCAGGGCACAAGAGTCTACATTTCTAACGAGTTCCCAGGTGATACTGATGCTGTTGGTCCAGGGGCCACACTTTGAGAACCACTTCTCTAGAAAAAAACATCTAACAATGAATTGATACCCAGCCAAGGAGAGACAAGCCTCCAAAGATGACAGAGCTGCTGGGCCTCGGGGCCTGCTCCAGGGGTCTGGGCCATGTGCGTGGTCTGGACTCCATGGAAGGTTTCACCAGCTGTGGTGTTGAGCTGTAATCATTGTTTTTCTTCCAGAAGTGTGCTCAGTAGACTGTGGCACTCACGGCGTCTGCATCGGGGGAGCCTGCCGCTGTGAAGAGGGCTGGACAGGCGCAGCGTGTGACCAGCGCGTGTGCCACCCCCGCTGCATTGAGCACGGGACCTGTAAAGATGGCAAATGTGAATGCCGAGAGGGCTGGAATGGTGAACACTGCACCATTGGTAGGCAAACGGCAGGCACCGAAACAGGCACATATTGCTTTATTTTCATAAATCGTAGATCTATAGTGACGGTCGCGCATGGCAACTGGCTGTTCCTTCAGGGACACAAGTGCTCTCCCACATTTCCTGCTGCCCCTCCAAATCTCCCAGGGGATAGGGAAAGAGAAAAATGAGGTCCCTAATTGGGAAGGGCTTTTCCTTCTTTCCAGGATTCCGAGTTGAAAGGAAAGGGACCAGAGCAGATAAGAAAACCCCTCCAAACTTCCAATCTCAGGGAGGGAGAAATGCACATGCATGGGAAATTGTTGGTGTCTGGGGGTTGCAAGCACCTCAAATCACTGTGGTCTGCAACTCTCCCCTTTTTAAATCCTCTCTCAGCTGGCTGGATCACTGGATCCCTGCTTGCTGGCAACAAGGTGAACTCACTAATTTTAGGTCAGGTTAGACGCAGGCAGGACTCTCAGGTTCCCTCCGTAGCAGGTACCACCGTAAGGTCCTGAGATTCCCCATCACCACCACCGTCATTAAATGTCTCCTCCTCTGGTCCCATTTTATTCTCACTCAGCCACCTCTCTATAAAAGCTTCTGGACTAAGAATAATTTAAAGGTCATTTTCTTTGTTAAGAAGAAATAGTTTTGGAGTTTCTTCATTTTTATTTTTCTCTCTTTTTCGGCACAGTTGTGGTTTAGGGTAGGACTATACTGGATTAAACGTACCTAATCATCCCTTTGGTAGAGAAGCTGGGAGCCAATGCTGTTTGGCTTTGCACATCTCTCAGACAGTTGGGATGACAAAGTTGTCAACTTGAACATCATTTTACCTCCGGTTTTTACTTTTGTTGTTTAATTAGATCAAGCCTAGGATCCATTTTTATACCAAGCTGGTTAATCTACTTGCCTGCATGGAAATTCTCAAAGACGTTTCCAGCCAAACTACAGTTTGGCCCCTTGAAGTTACCTTTGGTCCCAGCCATCAAGTTTGAGACCCTCCCCTCTGTCCCTGGCTAACAACCCCAGTCACAGATGGGCCACCTGGAGTGAGAGACAGGGCTAGGAGCTTGCGCAGGGCTGATTCATGAGATCAGACTCAATTTCCCATGCTGTTCATTTGGGTGGTTATACAGAGATAAAGTGGACTGACTCTGTATTCGATTTCTTCCGGTTCCATCTGATTGGGCATCCGAGGGGCAGCATGCCAATCAGGGCCACGACCATAGCACTGGGACCCTGCTGGGACAGTCTGTTGGCAGTGAATTGTTTTTGCAATCTCTCGATGACGCTCCAGGTCTTGCTACCCTGCAGCCGCTTTTATCCTCAGTTCCCTGTAGAGTCTGAGGAATAATTCAAAAGACTTTCAAGGGAGGGCTGTGCACAGCCCTATACTGAGACAGTTCTTACAATAGCTTCCATTCATCAGGGGCATTCCTTTTGCTGTACTATTGCATGCCTGGTGTTATTTACATGAAGATTCCCCTCCCCATATCTCCATTGCCCCAAATCCTCCCCTCAAAAGCTCGTGCCAATCATCAGTGTTGAGGTAGATAATCCTACTTTCTTTTAATTCATACAATCCAACCTCACCTCCCCTTTACTCCCCCTTCCCACATCTGGGGGACAGAGGGGCAGGGTTAGTGTTTCCACAATGATGCCTGCTGGCTCTCTCCTACCTACAATCTGTCTTTACTTTGGAAATAGCTCACAAGAGGGCAGTCCAGATGGATTCGAGCAGGAGTCGCCAAACTACGGCCAGAGGGCCAAATCTGGCCTGCTGCCTGTTTTTCCATGGCTTGCCAGCTAAGAATAGTTTTTACATTTTCTAAGGGTTGAAAACAAATCCAAAGAAAACTATTTCCTGGCACGTGGCAATGATATGGAATTCACATTTCAGTGACCATAAACAAAGTATTATTACAGGACACCCACACCCATTCACTGATGCCTCTCCAGCTTCCATGCCACCTGTCAGCACTGAGTAATTAGGAGACCGCATGGCCCACAAAGCTGCTTGTGTGGCCCGTTATGGGAAAAAAAAAAAAAAAAGAAAGGCTAACTCCTGAATTGCACAAATCTTGATGGATAGAGGGGAGAAAAGCAAGGCAGGTCCACACCCCCATTAAGAAAAGGACACCAACTGTAGCTTGAAGGATCTGAGGGGTCTACTCCAGATATCACAGAGTGGGAGTGGAGAAAAAACAATAGATGTGCTGAAATGCTTCCGGGGCCCTTGAAAAAGAGATGGGAAGATGACAACTTTGGTCTCAGTAGAGAACAGCAAGGAATTGGCCAACAAGAGAACATAGATGTTTCGGTCAAGCTAGTCCTTTGGGTGAGATAAGTTGGAAAAAAAGGTGTTTCTGCTACTTGAAGTGTTTGGTACAGGTTTCACATTTTTGTGAGATGACATACATGAGTTCTTGAGAGACATTCAGAAAGTGTAAATTGATATGCCAGCTAAAGCTCCCAAAATGAAGAGAGTGCTGGTCCAGTATAGTCTCTTGTTCAGAACGATGATCTCCTGTGACTTTAGAGTTTGTGCTCTGTATGTTATAAAGATCTTTACTACCAAAGCCTTTTCTTGTGAGAAATTAGGGCTCTGTGGCTTTATTAGTAGGACATGTGCCATCTCCTCATAGTTATGTTCACTGTGGTTTTCTCAAAAACAAAGCCAAGCATACCTTGATCAGTGAGATTTGCCATTCAAAAACCAGAGAGATGTTCATACATGCATAATTGCATCTTTTGCTTTTCTATCTCTGGCCCCCAGAGCTGCTTTGGGGAGTTTTATTCTTCTAGTTTGAGCAGACACTCCTGTCATTTCATTTAAAGTAAATGCCACAATTTACAAGCCCAGCATCAGTTCTCCTCCTTGGGGATACTGACAGAGAGGAAATGGGGGCTCTTTGGTCCTTTCCAAGCGCAGCCTCAAATGCTATATTTTGAAAATAGAAAATACGTAAAAATGACATGGTACCAAGTCAGCAAACAATGCATAGGGAAATTTTGGGTAAGGCAGAATTGTGAGAGTTAGTGTTGGACGCTTGGGTTGTCTGTGGCCTGTTTACAAAAGGTCATAGTGAGGTAGTTTTCCTGGGGTCATTGCAAATAGTCAACTGAACAATTCACATCAGTCCTTGTGGATTACATTTACTGTACTCAAAGAATCAAAAAGAGAAATGGGGAAAAAAGATGAGGACACAAGGACAGACTTCTAAAACTTAGTCAGATGGAAGCTCCAGGATCAGTCCATGTTTGGTTAATGCCTTTCTGGAATTTGCAACCAAATTATTTATATTTGAAAATGTAGTAGAGATTGCTAAACATTTAAATATAAGGTATAAGACTTCAATGTTAACTGTTAGAGCTAACTTATTGGCAGACTGGATTCTACCAAGCAATGATTGTTATATAACCTTTTCCTTAAAAGTTAAATATATGGCATGGCTAAAATCTACAGAATTGTGTAGATAAAAAATATACTTTGAATACATATCAGCCACAATTCATGTGTATCTTTGGAATATATTAGCATTTTTTGTATAGTGTGCAGTTTACTCTTATGACTAGCGCAGACGGCACATTGTGTGGCTAGAAGAGGTTTATTCTTTAAACATAATTTTAAAATGGGCTGTTGTTCCTGTCATCTGCCACTACCACCACCACCATCACCCCTTGTTAATACTGGGACCTAGGCCAGGCGCAGTGGCTCATGCCTGTAATCCCAGCACTTTGGGAGGCTGAGGTAGACGGATCACTTGAGATCAGGAGTTTGAGACCAGCCTGACCAACATGGTGAAACCCTGTCACTACAAAAGTTAGCTGGGCATGGTGGTACGTGCCTGTAGTCCCAGCTACTTGGGAGGCCGATGTGGGAGAATCGCTTGAGCCCAGGGAGGCAGAGATTGCAGTGATCCAAGATCACACCATGGCACTCCAGCCTGAGTGACAGAGCGAGATCCTGTCTCAAAAAAAATACTGGTAACTAACATCAAAAGGCCATGCAAAGGCTGTAACACCAGGACATGGAGGAACTATAGAATGTGTATAATAATAGATCAAAATCACTAAGAACTATATATAGTAAATGTAGATCAGCGTCTCATGAAGAGGTAAAGTAGATGTTAGTGTGTGTTCATGAGCAGAACAATTGGGCAAAATGCAAGAAGAAGCCAACATTTGCATTGCCGGGGAATCAAGAAGGGATGCTACATGCTAACTGTGGACTCTTGCAATTATCTCCTGAACATGGGCTATCCAGACATCTGCTCTGAATAATACAAACTAACCCGCAGACTAAATCTGCCCACTCTGGGCACTTCCCAACCCTGAGTGAACTGTTTGATATCTGGGTAGTGAGTAAAGGCTGTAATGGTTATTTCAACTTGTGTATTTTATCTATGTGGTCCTAACCTCCGATTTCATCTCAGAATCATAAGGGCTTGATTCCTAGGACCTTGTGAGGCTGAGTGACCTGCCCAGGTGCCACAAGTCAGAACAGTTTTCTTTTCCCTGTATCGCACTGGGCCCTTCTATTTTTCCTCTTTAATTGGTTGGGGAAAGAAATCGGTGCTTGTGATGTTAATAAGGAAAATGAATCTTTACCCAAGGTAAAACCAGCCGTGCGGTGATCCGATGTGCTGATTAAGTGATTGTCATCAGAAGTAGACAGGGTCACAGTCCAAGAGGGAGAGTGCTTCAGAACAATAGGGAACAGGTTGATAAGAAAGTGACTGTCAGAATTAACCAACTTCAGACTGAGGACAGCTGCTTCTGAATCTCATTCCAGTCTCATTCTACGTTATGAAAACTTTTTTTTTCTTGTGGCTATTGTCCTTGAACACTTGAGCTTTCATGACTCTACAGTGAGATCAAGTTGAGATGAAATTAGCCACTGTGGAGCCATCCTTACCACCAGGCCTGTGGAATCAGCTAATTCTCTGATTGGTTAATTAACCTATTCCTCCAGGGGCTCTTATTAGAACTATCCTTGGAGTTCCTTTTTTTATTTTAAGTGAAAACCTAAAGCGATGGCCTTTTACTGATAAAGATTATGGATAAACTTTTAACAGAATGCAAAAGCTGTTCCATTGCTGGTTCTCCCCCACCACCCCCCTATAATTTGGCCAAAACATGAGCTTCCTTACTGCAGATCAGGAGTCACCACATGCCCAGAAGTTCTTTTTGAGTCTGGATCAGACAGTCTGCCAAAGGTTTCCTATCTAATCCCAGAACAAGGACTGGGAGACAGACTCACAGAAACATGTTTTCACATCACTGCAAAAAAATAAAAGGAAAGAAAATAACTGCTTTACAAGCAGCGAGAGTCTCATCACTGGAAGCATTTGCTTTCTTGTCCTGGACGTTGAAGGGCTTTCAGCATCAGTAGAAACATAGACAAGATAGACACAAACTACATTCTAACTTTATGACTCATCATTCTGTAGTTTAGATGGAAGCTTTTTTTTTATTTTTATGTGATTTAGTAATGTCTGCTCATGTTATGAGCTCCCATCAAAAAAGAAAAGAGGAGAAGAATTCTTGGTGTTTTAGCTCTGTGGGGAGACAGTGATTTGTGTCGTACTCTGCGCTGTTCCCTTACTGTTTCAGGGGAACTGGTTTGATGGACTAGCTTGTGGCTCACAGTGATGGGGCCAAGCTTGCTGAGTCAATAGCTTGATATAAGGTATTCCTTCCTGACTTCACCAGAGCAAAGAATTGAACAGTTTGGAACTCTTGCAACATAAACTCATGGATGAGAGTTAACACAAGTAAGATTCCAGGCTCAAAGAAAGGGGAACATGTAATAAGAGCTGTTGAAAAACATGGGATGCATTGTCCTAATGTATAGTGAGTGTTCTGCGCTTGAGCTTTTATAGAGAATCCACGTTCCTTCCAAGTCTGTGACTCTGGGCTTTCACAATATGCACTAAAGATTTTCCATCAAAGGAGAATGGAAAACAAAGTGGTTCCTGGAGAGCTGAGCTCCCTTAGGTATTTGTGATGGACATCTTTCTTATCACTTGGTAGCCAATTCATTGTGGTATCATGAACAGTAGACTGACTGATGAAGGAGGACATCTGTGTTCTAGCTTTGACTCTACCATATACATTTTGTATATCCTGGAGCAAGTCACCAAGCCTTCCCGACCTCAATTTCTCCATGTGGCAAATGAAAGGGTTGGATCACATCATTGCCTTCCAGGGCATGATACACAAACTTGAGATGCTTTTCATTGGTGTACAAATATACCTTATTGAATAGTCATGTAGGGCTTTTTAAAATAGATACAGTATTAGGAAAAAATATAACTAGCACATCAAACTGATGATTATACAGCTATTATTGCTTAGGGAGGGGGCAAAAGTAGGTAGTCATATTAGGCCTGAGTAAATTTAAAGAAAAATATTAAGTAAATAGTACAGATATTGCAAATGTCATAAATGCAGCGTGTGATTGACTGAATTTAGAACACACTTGAATGAGCTGATCTCTAAGGACCTGTCCATTTCTAGGATTTCATTACTTTTGATGCAGAAGCATATGAATGGGCTATTCTAATGCAATCAAGCCTTTCTCTCTTCTGTAAGGCAGGTTTTCAATGTAGGCTCCTATAATATGCACTAAAGACTTTACATTCAAGGGACAGATACAGCAGAGTGCTGCCCAGCTGATGAGGCATTGTTGAATTATTAAGGATAGTGAATGGAGCTTTTGTTGTTTGTTTGTTTGTCTGCTCACCTCAGCTCCAATTTATATCTGGTTTACCTAGGGAATCTTTTGTACATTGAAAAACTTCCTTGCATAAGTTGAATCATCAGGCCCCACTTCATCCGTTTATATTTTTTAATAAAAAGAAAAGACATGGCTCATCCATCCATGTCTGCTTCACTTGAATCCAGAGAAATGCAAGCATGATAACAGAGTTTTTAAGAACACAGGATTTTGTGGCAAGACGTGGTGGCTCATGCCTGTAATCCCAGCACTTTGGGAAGCTGGGGCAGGCAGATCACTTGAGGTCAGGAGTTTGAGATGAGCCTGGCCAATATGGTGAAACCCCGCCTCTACTAAACATACAAAAATTAGCCAGGTATGGTGGTGCACACCTGTAATCCCAGCTACTCAGGAGGCTGAGCCATGAGAATCCCTTGAACCCAGGAGGTGGAGGTTGCAGTGAGCTGAGATCATGCCACTGCACTCTAGCCTGGGCGACAGAGTGAGACTCTGTCTCAAAAAACAAAACAAAACAAAACAAAACAAAAAAATAGGCTCTTGTGTCATTCTACCTGAGATTAAATCCTGGCAGCTTTTCTAACCTTTATGTGTCTCAGTTTCTTTGTCTGTAAAATGGGGATACCAAATAGCACCTATCTCACTGGGACATATGTAAAGTACTTGGCACAGTGCCTACCATAAAGTAAGAGCCAGATACATGTAAGCTGTTATCATCATCACCATCATTGTCTAGTGCCAATGCAGGACAAATTGCCAGGTGTGGTGGATCATGCCTATAATCCCAGCACTTTGGGAGGCCGAGGCGGGTGGATCGCCTGAGGTCAGGAGTTCGAGACCGGCCTGGCCAACATAGTGAAACCCCATCTCTACTAAAAATACAAAAAATTAGCTGGGTGTGGTGGCGAGCACCTGTAATCCTAGCTACTCAGGAGGCTGAGGCAGGAGAATCACTTGAACTCGGGAGGCAGAGGTTGCAGTGAGCTGAGATTGCGCCATTGCACTCCAGCCTGGGCAAGAAGAGTGAAACTCTGTCTCAAAAGAAAAAAAAAATTCTCATTAGACATTTCTTCCACTTCCAACCTCCCTTTCACAAATTTGCTTCCAATCCATCAAGAAGTTAGTAGCATGTCAAAATCACACCCACCCACTTTTCCAAACAAAGGTTGTTCAGCAACCTGCTGGCTTCTGGTTCTTACAGACAAACATAAACTGCCTCTCTTACCCAGAATGGAACCTGCTTATTTTGCCAGATGGCCTCATTGACTGTATGTAGAAGAAGGAAGCTGGCATTTCTCAAGTTTGAGGATGCTGCCTAGCCAGCGTCTTAGAACACAGCATCCTGTCTCTCCTTTTCTTACTTCTTTTCTTTCCTCATGACTCTCTATTCCAAGGTTATATTTGCACGGGCTCTGAGCATCAAGAAATCATTTAGGAGACCCAAATTTGACTCAATCAAGTACCACGCATGCCTTCTGGAAAATCAAGACTCTCATTGATTCTGTCCCCATTCAGCCTGATAAACTTCACAATTACCCTCATTCCTCCCATGCTGCAATTTCTTGGCTCCTTTGGAGCATGACCCATGTGTAACATCTGGGGATTCGTTGCAATTTTTTGGTTCATCTCCTGGGTTATCTGCAGCCACACGGGATATCCCAGATGTTCATGTAAGCAGCAGACTTTGCTTTTCCTCGCAAGTTTCCTGCCTAATTGGGTTTAATCTTTACCAACCCTCTTTTTTCATAGCATTCTATTTCACGAGCTCTTCTTTAAAAGCTTGCTGTTATTGCCTTTGGAAAATAGAATGCCATCATCTTGAAAACCTGCCAGTCAAAAATGGGGTTTATTGCTTGCTTCTTTATCCTTTTCACCATGCACTTATATGCATTGTTATAATCAGACCCACAAAAGGTAACCACATCGTTGGCTATTATTGAACTTTTCCATTAATGGGTAATAAAGAACCCACACAAAATAGCAGCTACATGAAATTTAAGTATTTCATCATAAACAGTCTCAGGATAATTAGAATGGATTAAATTACAAGAGAAAATGCATTTAGTTAATCTTCCCTCTAATTAAAAAAAAATCCCTAGTTTTAAGTAAAGTGTTTGTTTTTAAAAACATATTTTCATTGTAATCAGTAAAGGAGAGGCCTGTTTGGTCCCCAGTGATAGGGTGAAACATCTGCAAAGTTGCATCTGAAAACATCTGAATAGCTACCAGCCAGTGTTTTTTTGGTTTTTGGTTTTGGGCAGGGGTTTTATTATTAAGGTCCTTAAAGAATGAGTCTGGTCTTTTCCCATTGCTGTTACCAAGGGATTCTCTACAAATAGCCTCATTCCATAGTCCATGGTGGCATTCCTTTCTGTTCTGAGATCACTGATGATGTGGTTGACTCCCCTTGACCAACAAGTGTCAAGTGAGAAGATTAACTCAGCAGATGTTTATATATTCTGACCGAGCTGGGGTAAGAGTCAAAATGAAACTGGTAGGTGACGTGAGAAGTTTTCAAGATAGAACGGACATGTACTCCAGCCCTTCATGATGCTATTCCAAGACAGATAGGACCGAAATCACCCTAAGCCCTACGAGTGTGTCCCACAAATAAGGAATCATTCACATCACCTCACCAATTTCTTGGCTCATCCCAACTGCAAACTCACTCCACACTTTCACCCCAAGGGCCTCTAGAAGTTTCCAAGAGTGTCTCGCATGCTCATATTTAACCCAATCTGATTTTACAAGCCTAGTGCCTTCATTGAAACCTGCTGCCTGAGAAATACACTTACAGGGACTCCTACAGCACTTCCCCTACTGCCAGGATCCATGCCAAGGTTGTGGTCCCCCGTGCCAGCAGCACCATTGGTGCTCACGCTACTGAAGTCCTGCTGTGTTTACACAGTAAAGGAGAGAACACCACACTCCCCAGCTTTATCAACTGGTCCAAAGTTCCTTTGAGAAGACAAACCTTCACTTTTTGCCAATAGTGGCTCTCCCATACATCAAGGTTTTGTCCCAGCGCTGAGCTGTTGAACAGACACCACAGAGTCCTTTTTGTATCCTCACCTCTCCTCACCCTTAGACAGGCTCTCAACCCAGGGTAGTGGAGGATGCTTACAAGTTCTTTAAGCTCAGCCAGTCTCTGAATCCCAGTTTATACTCAGTCAGGACCCCTACCATTTAGATAAGCGGCTCTTAAAGAAAATCCTTTTCTCTTCATTTAGGTTAAGGGTTGCCTTCATTTTCAGCCAGCTCAACTGCAAATGCAAGAGCCCCTGTGATCTCCCTCCTTCATAATAATCGCATCCCAGTTGGAATGGAGAGGGGACTGCTTACATATCCCCTAGACTCCAGGTTCCAAACAGTTTCAGCACAGCTCTTTGAGGCCGCTCCATTTAATCATGCATGAGACCCAGCACCATGCAGTGCAAACTGAACATCACAAAAACTACGTCCTGCCAGTCCCCAGAGAAAGAAAGGGTTAACCAATGGTCTACAGACAGAAAGCCCCACATAATTTCTGCCCAGGAGGAATTAAAAGAGCTGAGAATCCTGGGCTATGCATTCCAAGTTTAGCCACCACAGCACCTGGTCAAATTAGCAATGAAGTTGGTTAGAGGTTGGCCCAGAAGGGTCATCTTTCCAAAGCTGTAAGCAGAGGGAGAAGCTCTGATAAGTGTGAATTGCATGTCATTATTTCAAAAATTATGCTGTAACTTCAAGAGGGATTGCCAGACAGCCCTGTCTAGGTGTCTAGAAACAATGCCAGGGAGTGGGGGAGTCCCCAGGATTACAAAATAACCACCTCACAAGCACAGAGGAAATGTTTGTACCTGATTTTATTCCAACAAGTTAGCCAGCTGTCAATCACCGGTCATGCTATTGCATCTGAAACACATCCTGTCTAATGACACAAAACTCAAAACAGTGGCTTCTGCTTTGCAGATAGCATCCTGGCAACAGGGCAAGGAGATTGTTTCCCTACATTAGGTGTGTGTGAGCCCAGAAAGCCTAAATGTCACTGATGATTGCAATCCCTGTGAATAAGAAAAGAGATTGAAGATACCGGAGGCAGTGTGAGAAACTAGTTTTTTCCTATTAATCCCAGCAAAGCAGGCAAGTCAAGTTGGGTCCCTTAAGCGTGTTACTGTCAACTTCTTGCTATATGTCGAATATGAACTGATTTAACTTTTTGCTTCCATTTAATGGGGCCAAGAAAGATCAGTATCTATTCACTTACAGACCTACTCCCTGGAGGTCTGATACAGGAAGTGTTATCGTATCCTAGAGAGAAGCCTAGCACAGACAACAGTCTACCCAGAATTAAGCAGTTTAAAATGCATAATACACAACAAAACCCACTCCAAACTCTCAATCATCTCCCACGTTATGTTTATAGAATGTAACATCTTTTGTCTTTGCTATTAACATTCTTTGTCAATGCTTGACTATGGCTGGTTTTTTGCATTCCAAGTTTGAGGCAGTTTGGGGAATTATGTAGCAAAAGAATTAAATGCCTGAGATTTGGGATCAAACAGGACTGCCTTCAAATCCACCTTCCATCACTTGCAAGTTGGGTGACCTTTAACAAGCTATGTGTCTTCAATAAGCCTCAGTTTTTCCCGTCTGTAAATTGGGAATAATAAATAATACCTACGACCTACTGTATTGAGGATTTCACTGATGGAGAGCACTTAACATATGCTTGCTACTCTGTAAGTGTTAGCTTAAAAATTATTAACACCACACTTTCATATCTTTACTGTAGTTTCCCAAATGTGTCTTCACAGAGTGAATGGTTAAGAAAATTGTAGAGATAGCGAACAACCCAAAATTTCCCAAAGGGTCCAAAATTCCAGAAAGAGAAGCCAAGGGTGCCACACCTCATGTGTCCACACAGGTGCTCGTGGCCCTCCTCCTATTTCACTGTTCCAAGACAAGTTCCTTGGAACACCTGGTTTCTATTCCATTCAGAAGGGAGCACAGGGAGAGAGAGGAAAGCAGGAAGGGTTATGGAAATGGCCCACTTAGGATCCATTTGCTGGTTTTAAGAACATGGTGTTCTAAACATCAATAAGAAAGCCACACACATCATCCATGGTAACATGTCTGGGGTCTACACCCCCTCCATCTGTTTCCAGATGGGTGGTGATAACTGTATTCAATCATTTGGGAAACATTCATTGAGTGCCTAACATGTGCCAGCACAGTACTGGGTGTGACACATGAGCCACCTCTGTGTGAATATCACCAAGGCAGCAAGGACAAGAAAGAAGTGGTTTGCAGAGGGTGGTAATCATGGGAACTTTAGACCTCAGCTGCCTTTTTGCCCACCTGAGACTTTGATGTTTTCTAACCCAAGACACCCTTCTCAGTGTTTCTGTCAATAATTTTTGGTTAATTTTTCAACATTGTCCTTGCTCAAGCTTCCCAAGGAGGTCAATGTAAGGATGGAGGCCTTTAACTTCAAATAGTAGTTTAAATTCATTTGCAACACAATGTAATTGCATAAAAGAAAGTAGTCAAATATCAAACTGTATGGATACACACAAATGACTCCCTCATAAGTGTTAATATCTTCCACAATGGAGGAAACTTAGTTAAATCAAATGAAGGTGGCAACTCATTAAAATTTGATTTTCCCTCCTATCCTTTTTTATCTTTTAATCCTCTGTATATGGCACAACTTGTTCTGTTAAATAACACTCATTAATGAAATCTCATCTTCTCTTAGCCATATCTATTTTATTTATTTTGAAAACCTTCAGATGCTTATAATCTAATTTAGTTAGATTACTGCTTGGACATCTCTAAGTAGGAAAACTTTGAGCTTTTAAGGTGGAATTACTGGCAAAGGCTAGAAGTGAGAGAAACCAGTTCTCTTCCCATTTCCCCTTGGTAGGAGGTGGTTGGGCAGGCCTTTTCTCTATGAGGGGACTGGGCCTCCATTTGGATAATGAGGGCACTGTGAATTAAGGATCTGTGTTGATTCAGGGAAGGGGAGGGAGGGAAGAGCCTCTAGAAAGAGTTGTAAACTCAAATTCCCATACATGGGGTAGGCGAGAATGACGTAAAGTGGGTACATTCAACAGGGTGTAAGAGGCCAGGGAGTGGTGACAAACTGGAAAGTGAATGTCCCATCTATGGAGGGCAGATGTGACCCAGCTCCAGCTGAACATGGCCATGTAGAAATGCAAGCCTAGTCTTCCCAAAATTTCCAATTTTTCAGTAGAGGCCAGATATTTGGATTGTTATGTATGGTCTCCCAATTTTCAAATGCTGGCAAGCAACTAAAAATGTATTGAAATGTTGTGCAGGCCATTCAAACAAGACTGGGGGTCAAATGGACCACCCATCTATGACCTCTGACACCTACCTCCAGGGCAGGATTAGTATTGAGTAAGGAAGCATCATTTGCCCGGATTGAGACTGGGACAGCTTTGGCTTCTCTTGTTTGATGCCCCATCTCTCCTTGGTAACTGGTTTAAGCTGGTGGGAGTCTCATTACCATGATACAATGGTGATACTTTGCACTTGCATGGTGAATTTTCTCCAAGGAGCTCAAAAGACTTTGTGTTGCCTCGGTCAACCTCACAGCAAGCCTGTGAAGCAGGCAGGTAGCCATTGCCCCCAAACACAATGAGCAGCAACAGAAAGTATTTTACACAAAGCAGCTAGGTGGACTCATTGGCTTAAATCCAGCATCTACACTATTGGCAAATACAGCATTCAAGAAGCATGGGCAGGATTTCCCACTAATGCCTCCCCTGCCACCCTTTTCAGCTTATCTTCCTTCCATCTGCTCCAAATGGCAGCTAAGCCCCAAATCTCAACAACAAATACCAGCAAACCAAGCCAGTGACTAATTCCTGTTGTGTGTATGAGTGTATACACGTCTGTGTGCATGCGTGTGTGTGCGCCCACCTGACTTCTTAGCATACCCAGCCCGGTACATCTGCATCCATTACAACATGTCTCTGCATTGGTCATTGGTCTAATGCCATGCTCTGAAATGCTACTTTTGCAAGTGTTTAAGACCTAAAAACTTCAAATGGTATCTTCAGGATTCTGGATACCTGTATTTTGCTAACGGTGCCTAATAATTTGTGCTGCTTGGGAAACCTGTGTCCCTTTCTCTTCCTTATGCTGATAAAATTACAACGGTGAAGTCTTTCCCTGACAGAGCTAGAATACAGCCCTCTCTCAGGCTACTGCAGGTTCATAGGAGTGGCCATGTAAAATAGAGATAAGGGCCAGAGCCGTGCAGTGGAGGCCAGGGACAAGAATCTTCTCTGAGTTGCTTTGGATAGAACACCCGAGAAAGTTGGACTGAGCAGCAGTGACTGGGGCTCCTCCAGAGTCATCATTTTCCCCTGTATGACTGGGTTCAAGAGCTTTGCTACATAGTCCCGCTGGGCTATGCCTTCCCCTCTGCTTGATGGACATATGTGCTCTATGTCCTGCTCTACTCAGAGAATTCCTTGGGCTTTGCAGGCATGACCCAGAGAGAAGACTCCCGTTCAGCAGTGTAAACCTGTTGATCTTTTTCCCAGGACAGGACAGCACAACACAAGTATTCTGCATTTTCTAGATTGCCTTGCTCTTCCTTCTAAATTGCCTCAGATCAGGCTACTGATTTCTGGGAACAGTTCCCAGCATGATATTCTACTATAATCATTCACATTCTCTGCATGCAGGCATGCCATAAACATCCTTCAGAGGCAGATGCAAAACCAGGGAAACACCTGGCCATTTTAAATGCATGTGTTGGAGAGATAACTAGACTTACTGGCATTGGAACTACAAAGGCTGACATATCTACCAGCTTCCCATCTGATCCCACAAATCAGAACATGCTTCTTTAGAGCCAGAGGAAACTGCCTTTCCCAGGGATGAAACCATAAAGATCCAGCAGAAAAGTTTGGGAAATGTCTCTTGATCTAATTGGAACAAGGAATTGATTAAGCATCCAGAATCAAGAATGATGTTTCAGCTCTTCCCAGTAGATCAAAATCAATATTGAATATTTAAAAGGTATATAGATTTAAAAAGCCATTTCTTTATATACCTAAGTGTATAGGGAGAAATCAACTTTTATTTTTGTTGCCTTGGGAGAAACCAACTTGTGCTTTCCACTTGGCTATGCAGAATGAAAACCGTACAGGCTTTCAAAGGCCAGCTGAGGCTTCTCTGTATCTTCATTCATCATGCCTCTCAAAGCGTCAGATGGATCAATCATAATTTGTGTTTTTCACACACATACACAAACATTTCTATTTTGGAGCGATTGGAGTACTATACTGGAGCCATCTCTGTCTTAGTAGCCTCAGGTGCATACATTCCAGAAATTCTAAAAAGTCAGAGAAGACACATATCCCCAGTGCTGCCAAATCCAGTAAAACCGAAAGAGTTCAGGTTGCATGGTTTATGGACATCCCAGAGAAAGAATGTCCATTCAAGCCCACCAGGCTGAACTAGCCATCAGGTGAAATTAACTCCTGACTAAACTAAACTAAAAGGTGAAACTCAGGGAGGCCCAAGTAGACAGAGGTGCTGATCATTAGGGAGTTTGGCCACTAGAGTTTCTACTTTCGGCCCTGCTCAGGCTTCAGAAGATGCAGAGGTGAAAGTCTAGTTTAGCTAAGTGTAGCCGGCTGGACCAACAGGTCACTTTAAGTCAGGTCTAACTGATCTCAGTGCTCCTGGAATGGCTTTACCTTGACATCTAAATTTTGGCTTCCATCACCAGTGAGATGGGGTTATGCTAAGTAATACAACTTTAAAATATTTTCTGAACAGTAAGGCAACCATTAAAACAAACAATTTCAGCGTTATAAAGTTATGTCTTTTAGGAGACATTAAAATGTTGCTGATACTGATGATAGTGAGGTAAAAAGCTGCAAGCCAAGGCTTTGAGGTGATAGGGCAGAGGCCCTGAAAGCAGCATGAGGCTGATACATAAAGAATGTAGTTGAAGCCAAGCTGAGAATAGCTTCAGAACCTAGAGGCACACATGGCTGGGGGCATTGCCTTTTACTTTGTTTTTCCTCCCAGGCTGTGGCTTTACCCCTTTCTCTTAAAATCCTGACAATACTTCCCAAGAAATGTGGTCTCTGACAGAGGCAACTCCTTTGGATGGGCCAAACGTGGCACCTAGCAGCAAAACATACTATTCAGAAAAGTCCTAAATGATCCCCTGCCTTGAAGCCTGGAATATAGTAGATGCTCAGTAAGTGCTGGCTGGCTTGAGACTCCCTGTGTGTGAGCCCTCTCCACCCACCTTTCACTGCCCAAGTCATTTAAGATAGAGAAAATGGAGAACCACACTGCATCTAAAAATAGTTGGGGAGGGAATTACATGAATCCACTGTAAGTTAGCTTCAAAAATACCGTGCTTCCTAGGTGCTAGAATAGCCCATTTTTAGGGAGTCAAGAGCTGGATTCAAAGAAGGAGTAGCCAAGGGGCTCACCAAGTAAATAAAGGGTTTCTCTTCAGTTTTGGAGCATTCAGGCTTGAACAAGGGATTTTTTGGCCTGTGACCTAGTGCATAATTTGCTGTGGGGGTAATATCACCCCCAACAGAGTGAAAAATTGTTCTAGGGGTAGATGAAAGTCTTACTCTTTTTTTTTTTCAGAAACCACATTTATTTTGGGGGGTTCATAGAGAATATTATACTCTCAAACAATACTTTATAAAAATTACTTAGTATGCTATATCTATTCTGTTTGTTACATATTATATTTGTACTTTCTTTCCTAAGAAATATACTGCTGCTAATAATAGAAAGTGGAAGAAAAAAGGCATAAGCAGGCAGAAGTGGGGGAAAAAACCCCTGCAATCTTTGTGGCAATAAAACATTAGATTGCATTAAAATAACCTAAAACATTAGATACTGGCCCCAGTGCCTGGGCGCGGAACTTTGTTGAAAGGGTATTCCAGCGGTAAGATGAAAATAAATCCTGTGTCATATATTTGCCCTATAGCAGAAGGAGGGTGGGGTTTAAGCTCAGGAACCACAGCCTAAAGCACAATAATTGTCTGGTTTCCTCAAAGGAGTTTGCAGTTTCACATACCGGAAGTGTAGAAAGGCTGAAAGGAGAAGGTGGGGCAAGGGCATGAGAGTTTCTTTCAATGATACTAGTATAAACTGTACGTGTCTGAGCTAATATTAACTAGAAATTTGTCTACTACACTTTTTTTTTTTTTTTTTTTTGAGACAGAGTTTCTCTCTTGTTGCCCAGGCTGGAGAGCAGTGGCGCGATCTCGGCTCACTGCAACCTCCGTTTCCTGGGTTCAAGAGATTCTCCTGCCTCAGCCTCCCGAGTAGCTAGGATTACAGGCATGCACCACCATGCCCAGCTAATTTTTTTTTGTATTTTTAGTAGGGACAGAGTTTCGCCATGTTGGTCTGGCTGGTCTTGAACTTCCAACCTCAGGTAATCTGCCTGCCTCGGCCTCCCAAAGTCCTGGGATTACAGGCACGAGCCACTGCGCCCAGCCTACTATACTTCTTTTAAGTCTTTTTTTTTTTTTTTTTTAATTATACTTTAAGTTTTAGGGTACATGTGCACATTGTGCAGGTTAGTTACATATGTATACATGTGTCATGCTGGTGCGCTGCACCCACTAACTCGTCATCTAGCATTAGGTATATCTCCCGATGCTATCCCTCCCCCCTCCCCCCACCCCACAACCGTCCCCAGAGTGTGATATTCCCCTTCCTGTGTCCATGTGATCTCATTGTTCAATTCCCACCTATAAGTGAGAATATGCGGTGTTTGGTTTTTTGTTCTTGCGATAGTTTACTGAGAATGATGATTTCCAATTTCATCCATGTCCCTACAAAGGACATGAACTCATCATTTTTATGGCTGCATAGTATTCCATGGTGTATATGTGCCACATTTTCTTAATCCAGTCTATCATTGTTGGACATTTGGGTTGGTTCCAAGTCTTTGCTATTGTGAATAATGCCGCAATAAACATACGTGTGCATGTGTCTTTATAGCAGCATGATTTATAATCCTTTGGGTATATACCCAGTAATGGGATGGCTGGGTCAAATGGTATTTCCAGTTCTAGATCCCTGAGGAATCGCCACACTGACTTCCACAATGGTTGAACTAGTTTACAGTCCCACCAACAGTGTAAAAGTGTTCCTATTTCTCCACATCCTCTCCAGCACCTGTTGTTTCCTGACTTTTTAATGATCGCCATTCTAACTGGTGTGAGATGGTATCTCATTGTGGTTTTGATTTGCATTTCTCTGATGGCCAGTGATGATGAGCATTTTTTCATGTGTTTTTTGGCTGCATAAATGTCTTCTTTTGAGAAGTGTCTGTTCATGTCCTTCGCCCACTTTTTGATGGGGTTGTTTTTTTCTTGTAAATTTGTTTGAGTTCATTGTAGATTCTGGATATTAGCCCTTTGTCAGATGAGTAGGTTGCGAAAATTTTCTCCCATTTTGTAGGTTGCCTGTTCGCTCTGATGGTAGTTTCTTTTGCTGTGCAGAAGCTCTTTAGTTTAATTACATCCCATTTGTCAATTTTGGCTTTTGTTGCCATTGCTTTTGGTGTTTTAGACATGAAGTCCTTGCCCATGCCTATGTCCTGAATGGTAATGCCTAGGTTTTCTTCTAGGGTTTTTATGGTTTTAGGTCTAACGTTTAAGTCTTTAATCCATCTTGAATTGATTTTTGTATAAGGTGTAAGGAAGGGATCCAGTTTCAGCTTTCTACATATGGCTAGCCAGTTTTCCCAGCACCATTTATTAAATAGGGAATCCTTTCCCCATTGCTTGTTTTTCTCAGGTTTGTCAAAGATCAGATAGTTGTAGATATGCGGCGTTATTTCTGAGGGCTCTCTTCTGTTCCGTTGATCTATATCTCTGTTTTGGTACCAGTACCATGCTGTTTTGGTTACTGTAGCCTTGTAGTAGAGTTTGAAGTCAGGTAGTGTGATGCCTCCAGCTTTGTTCTTTTGGCTAAGGATTGACTTGGTGATGCGGGCTCTTTTTTGGTTCCATGTGAACTTTAAAGTAGTTTTTTCCAATTCTGTGAAGAAAGTCATTGGTAGTTTCATGGGGATGGCATTGAATCTGTAAATTACCTTGGGCAGTATGGCCATTTTCATGATATTGATTCTTCCTACCCATGAGCATGGAATGTTCTTCCATTTGTTTGTATCCTCTTTTATTTCCTTGAGCAGTGGTTTGTAGTTCTCCTTGAAGAGGTCCTTCACATCCCTTGTAAGTTGGATTCCTAGGTATTTTATTCTCTTTGAAGCAATTGTGAATGGGAGTTCACTCATGATTTGGCTCTCTGTTTGTCTGTTGTTGGTGTATAAGAATGCTTGTGATTTTTGTACATTGATTTTGTATCCTGAGACTTTGCTGAAGTTGCTTATCAGCTTAAGGAGATTTTGGGCTGAGACAGTGGGGTTTTCTAGGTATAAAATCATGTCGTCTGCAAACAGGGACAATTTGACTTCCTCTTTTCCTAATTGAATACCCTTTATTTCCTTCTCCTGCCTAATTGCCCTGGCCAGAACTTCCAACTTCCAACTCTTTTTTATATAAAACGTGCACATATGACATAAACAGCTATGTAGCATATCTTTGGCATTAAGGGAGAGGAATTAGAGGGGAAAAGGTCTAAAAAGGTTTCTAAGATGGGAGATAATGAAAAAAAAAGTTGAGAAATATTAACCTGGTAGAAGAGATGATAGATTGATCCATTTCTAGAGCCTCAACAGAAGTGGCCTCAAGCATCCTCAGGGAAGACACTGTTTCTTAGAAGACTCTGCCAACTCATGCTTCTGTCTTTATCGCCCCTGCCTGCTGGCTCATCTTATACCAAATCAGTTTGGACTGAAATAACCAGGCAGGCCAAATAATTGATTTGGTGCATGTTTTTAATTTACTGATTTACTGAATTCCCTTTTCAGAAAATACCACCTAACATTATTGAGTACTAATGACAGAAACGGCCGGTCCCATTGCTAAGTTCTCAGCGTGCCTCCTCTCTTCTAATCCTCATATCAGTTTTATGAGGTGAATACTATTAGCATCATCATTTCACAGGTGACAAAACTGACTCAGAGAGGTTAAGCAATGTGTGAAAGGCTTATCTGTCAATGAGAGGGGCCGGTGAGTGCTAAATCCAGGTTTACTTGACAGAAACCAGGCTTAATCATTGCACTTTGCCCCCAGGTAGTTGCAATGGGGTTCTGGGGAGTCCAGCAATGAAATCAGAGAATATGGGCATCAGGGGACCCCCCCTTCACCTGTCGGGAAAGTCATCCTCTGCAGGAGTGTGTCCTTGGTGATGGAGGACAATTCCCCTTTTCACTTTACCAGTGCCCCCCAGGCCAAAGAGTACACTAAATAATCTCCGATTCCAAAAATGACTCACTGCTACTCCGCATAGGTGTAGTTGGCCAACTTCCCTAAATTTAAGTTGACTTTCTATCAGAGTTCACATTTCCACCAACTTTTCATTAAATTAATTATTCAAAACAATTCAGAGTTAGCGTTCTCACAGCAACTGTAACTCTGCCATGACTAGATTAAGGCGTAAATTGAACAGCATGTTTTGCAATAAAGTTAATTTTATATTCACCAGAGAACTGAGTTATAGTTGCTGTGGGAACCATCATTTCGAATCTCTTGACTTTGGTGCATTTAAATTCTCAACCACAGCGTTGCACACGGTAGCATATTTTGCACGGACGTTTAATTTGCTTCACACCACGGCCTGGCTATCCTGAACTTGGAAGGCCTGTCAGAAATAAATATTGCAGCTTTCTAGCTTTCCCAGCCTTCTACTTATCCTATACCTATGACACTATACATAGAAACAGCCAAGAAACCAAAATGATTCCAATTTTATCTTGAAATTATCTGTTTGGGGGAAGCGAATTTCCTGAGAAGAACTGAGTCTCCGGCAATGTCAACTAAAGCAGGCAATGCCATTGCTTTTGTGTGCAGCCAGGATTCTCACCCAAGGATATTTTTGGTTCTGTGCTGTATTATTCAGTACACATGGGGTGACCTCTGAAAGCTCCAAGTCCTTGCATGTGCCATTAATCAAGCAGGCATGCACAGCCATACATCAGAACTTATTGGAGCTCCGGAAAAGCTAAGCAACATTTCCCAGAGCCACATAAAACCTGAGCATCCCTAAATCAAGACACATTGCAGGGCCTCTAAAAGGTGCGTTCAGCAGAACTGGAATAGAACTCAGGCTAAATGCTGGTGGTATGGAATTGGGAACATGTGCCAAGTAAAGACAGAGGCTTGTTTGGAAGGAATAGCAGAGGGAGATGAAACTCTGAGATGGTTAGAGATGCGAGCATTCCATCCACGAGGATTATCGATTTTTGTAGCTTTATTGGAAAAATTAGTCATGCTTTCTGCCTCCTGGGAATTGCTCTGCTGCAATTTGGGACTGTGTATGTGTGGAAACTGCAGGTTAGCAGCTGAGTACCAGCTCCCATTCACCGTTCAATTATCCATTTAGCTAGAATGTGACTTAGCAGAAACAGACTGCTGTTTTGCATGTGTAAGATGTATTTGAAAGGAGGGATTTTTGTTTCTCTGTAAATGAGAGGATTTCCAAGGAGAAGCTCTTGCCTTCCTAAGGGCACACTCATTATGCAAAATTGAAGAGTGGCACCTAACGAAAGCATAGGCCAGATTGTTGGAATTCTGAATACCATTCTACAAGCTTTCAAGAAACAGAAGTCTCTTATTTCTCATACTGTGCCACACATGAATGTACCTCCTGATCAGAACTACTGCAAAATTTGTAGATAAAGACCCTGTAATGATCAGAGGCCTCCCCACCAAGTCCTTGATCAGCTAAAAACTGTTTAAAAGAAAGTTTCAGAGAGCAGGATATGTTCACGATAATTCAGGGTTCCCTGGGCCACGTGGATGGGATGGGTAAGTGATAGATGGCTTTAGATTCATGATAAAGGTGGGCAGGGAAAATACCATGCCAGTCAGAGCAAAGAAAAAAGAGTGAAGAAACAAGGGAGAAACTGGAATGTTTTATTGCTTCTGTACAATGTAAAAAGTGCCATAAAACAATATAAAATATGGGCTCCTCTATGAGGTCGTTTGACACTTACTGTTTTGTGACCACATCTTCACAGGATTTAGACAGATTTTTGGTAAGGAATGTTTGACAGATTAATAAATAAATATAAATATATATGATAGATAGATAGATAGATAGATAGATAGATAGATAGATAGATAGATAGATAGATAGCACAAGCTTTTTAAGCATGTCTGAGTGTCCCATTCGGGTGGGTCAAGCTGGCCTATAGGGTTAAAGAGAACGCAAAGGAACTAAAAGACCAGGAGTAATAACCTGGGAGCATGCTTGGGTGGTTCAAAGAGACCCTATTGCCAAGAATTAGATGAAGCTGGCCGGATGAATGCAGCCTTAAGGTCTGGAGTCGCTGTGTTAAGAAAGGCGAGGCATTCATTTGCTGGAGCTGTTCATATGAGGTTGTCTGCCCTGACCCTGCAGATAGAGCTGCTGTGACTCAATGGTTCTCTCTGCTTCTCCACTCTCAGCCATGTCTGTCCTGATGCGGCACGATGCTCCCCTGTCACACTTTCCCTTCATCTCCACATGTTATTTTTAGTATGAAAAAGCAACTTGGAGAGGAGGGCAGAATCCTCACAAAATCCAGCTTCAGCAACCTCATCTGACTGCTAGTTCCAACCGAGGAGTCTGGTTTGCTGCATCAACAGGGGTAGTTGGTGGGGAGTGCTGTTTATAGACTGTATGTTTAATTGTCTGCTTTTGTGTCTCTAAAGCCTTCCCTTTCCGAGGCATGTGTAGGAAAACATAAACACATCTAGCATTAGCGGTGCCACAGAGAGTCACAGAGCAGGACAAATTTGTGCCCTGCCCAAGCCTCCACCCTGGCTTACCCAGATGGTCCTGATGGGTCCCTGCTGGCCAGATTCTAGATTCTGTCCTGGCCCCATCCTCTGTCTGTTCCTCACCCAGCACAAAGGGAGCCTTTAAAAACTCATGTCAGATCAGGCCACTCCTCTGCTCAAAAGCTTCCAATGACTTCTTTTCACTCAGAATAAAAGCAATATCCTTACAGTGGACTATGAGGTCCTACCCCTCACTCACTCTGCTACAGCCACACGGGCCTCCTCTCTGTCCTTCCAACACCCCAAGCACTCTCATGCCTAGGGGCTTTGTACCTGCAGTTTCCTCTGCCTGCGCTACTATCTCCCAAATATTGGTATGATTTGTTTCCTCCCCTCCTTTAGGTTTTTTGCTCAAACAACTTATCATCAAGGGCTTCCCTGACCACCCTATATAAGACAGTCACCTCCATCACACACAACCCCCTTGTGGTCCCCTCCCCCTACATTTCCCTATAGCAGTGATTACCATCTGACATACCATATTAATTTTTATTGTTTATTGTAGGTCTCCTCCCTGTAGAATGTGAGATCTTTAAGAACAAGACTTTGTCTCTTTCATTGACTACTCTATGCCCTTGTCTAGAAACTACCCGGTGCATAATAGGTGCTCGATAAATAATTATTGAATGAATGAAAGAATAAACTCATGAGTCTACAGCAGAAATGAGCATATTCTAATCATTCAGTAAATATTTGATGTGGGATTGGTATTTCTCCCTTGGAAGTCCATTTGTCCCCTGATTCGCACACACTGAACTCAAGGATTAGGGACAGAGCAGGAGACAGAAGCCAACACTCTTGACAGGGAGACCACCCCACCACTCAGGCAGGACGCCACGCGGGGGCTTCCCCAAGCAGGATCCTCATGGATCCTATTCTCAGCTTTAGAAATCCCATTTTGTTTCTGTTAACAGAGTGGATCAAGCTCTAGACTGACTCCATCACACTACCCAAATTCCCATCCAAACCTGAAATGGCCATTCAATAATTCACAGTGAGGAAACTCCACATCTCCTGCTCAGTGTATTCTCTCCCTAAAGGGAAATCTATATGGGAAATGAAGTTAAAAGCAGAAGATTTCTTGGGGAACAAGAAATCAAAGCAAGTAATATGATATTCTGAGTCTGCCTTCTCCCTGTACAGTCCTACCTGGCTAGGGGGGCGCAAAGTGCATGGGCTGAGAGTTGCACAGGACTGGATTCACACCCTCCCTTTACCACTTGCAGTGATTATGACCCTGGGAAAGTTAATTAACTTCTCTGAGCTTCAGCTTTTTCAGCCACAAATGATGATAATAATATGTATTTCATACCATCCTTGAAATGGCTCAGTGAAATAACAAGGATGTGAATTGCTGAGCATGGACAAATGGCAGGTGCTGTTGCTTGCCTCCCCTCTGTCAAGCCGGACACTCTCACCCGTGAACTGACCCTGGCTCTCTCTTGCTCCACCAGCTCCCTCTCCACATCCCAGGCAGACTACCCCTTTCTGTGGGCATGCTTTTCTGAGCCTGGTTGAGATTTCTAAGCCCTGCGATCCTTGATAATGTCACTCACACACCTCTTGCGTTTTAAGGGGAGTTCTATTGATAACTTGTCGCATGCATTATGTGCAGATCTTACTCATGTAACTCTCAGGAAATTACCTCATTTTTCTCATTTTCATTTACGTCTTTGGAGGGCACCTTTCTGGGGCTTTGCTGTATTGACTACACTGATCCTATTTTAAATAATAGCATTCAGTCCCTCCTCATAACCAATTCAAGTGCAAATCAAAGGCTTTCCTAAACCACGCACAGACCTTTCTGCCATCATTGGAGGACACTTTTAATAAAAACAACAACAATAGTAACAGGTATCTGTTGTAGAATATTTATTATGTGCCATGCATCATGGATTCTCTCATTTAAATGTCAGCGACCCTCTGAGGTTCTATTGCTCTGGTTTTGCAAATGGAGAAACTAAGGAATTGAAGAGCTTATGATTTTTGCCCAAGATCATGCAGCCAAAGGGTGAAGCCAAGGTTTGAACCCAGGCTGCCCAGATTCAGAGCCACTACCTTCCCTATTCCAAGTACTGCCACATGGTGACTGAGGTGACCTGATGCAGTGGCCCCAGGCAGCAGCAGAATCTGTTGGAAGCCCTAACATACCAAAACAAGTGACTTGGTATAAAAGTCTGCACCCTCTTTCTTGCCCTTGGGGCCTTCATCTCTGTCCCCACCTCTGCCTCTGGGACAGCCAATGAAAAGAGCCTAGTCCTCACTCCCTGTTTTCAATGATGACCAATGATCCCAGGCTGCCTCTTGGGGCACAAGATTTTCAGTGCAAAAACTTGGATCATCCAGGGCAAATTGGAAGGGTTGGTCACCCCAGTTGAGAACAGGAACTATAGAGCCATTGGCTGGTGTCAAATCCTGGCTCCACCATGAACCCACCCTGCTACTTTGGCCAAATTACTTAACTTTTCCATGCCTCCATTTCCTCACCTATAAAACAGGAATAATCGTTGTACCTACACCATAGGGTTGTTGCGACGATTAAATGAGCTAATGCATGAAGGGGATCTAAAAGTGCCAGACACAGAGAGATGTCCCTGTGAGGGGTTTGCTATTTTTGTGGCTATCATATAAAAAGCTTTCTAAAATCCAGAATTTCATCCTGGGGCAGATTCTTTGCCTAGCTCTTTTGAGATCTATTAGAAACATTTAGTGATTTCCTTACATTTCCTGAAGTTACACTAGGAGCAACAACAACAACAACAACAAAATGGCAATTTATGGTTGGCCTGATTTTACACTAGAGCCGTCAACCCTGCAGAAGTAACAAGTCCGTGCCCACAGGCCTCCTCGGTGTTATTTGTATTTTTATGACCCTCCTGTGGCTATGAGGATGCTCAGTGGGTGTAGAAATTGGATGGTTAAAAATAACAAATAAGAAATCAAAGTCGCGCTTTGTCCCTATTTCCATACTGGTAGGTACCACATTCATTATTTGCTGGACAGCTGTGGGAATAAGCTGCACAAGGTACAACAACTTGATTCACCTCCAAAAACCAAATTAAACCACTGGACTCTCTTATTATTGTTATCCCTACCTTTGTGTAACACTTGTCACCCTCCTAAGCTACCAACACGCCTTCTCTTCTACTCACTGGGTACCCTAGTCTGCCTCCTTCAGTCCAGAGGTATCTGCTTCTTACAAGTTGAAAGGCACAGACCCACATCCGCATTCATACACAGCCCCTGTCATCAGCTTGGTTTTGAACCCTGAGCTGCAACCAGCTGCTTCATTTGCTTAGAGAAGTGTCATCCTTCCAGAGGCTTGGGGTGTGGCCTGTGGGAAGCTTTTCCTTTTACCTGGCTGCTGAATCAAGAACACAGTGAAGCAGCAATGAAACAAAGCACAGTTTGTTTGTTTTTAATGTATTCATTCAACAGATATCTTTAATGCTCTAGGGTGGGAATTAGGAAAACAGCCATGAACAACTGAGCCAAAGCCTTTACACTTGAGGGGTTTGGAGGCTCCCAGGAAGATGGACATTGAACCGCTTGCTCTCATCATCCATTGCACATAGGAATCACCTGGGTAGCTTAAAAAAAAAAGGAAAGAAACTGATGTCTGGGTCGCATCCTCAGAGATTGTGATTTAATTGGGATGCAGTTTAACATGGGAATTTTTCAAGGCTCCCAGGTGATTTGAAAGTGCGGCCCAGTTAAGACCCGTTGCTTTAAACAAAGGGTTCATTAGAATTATGAGGAGTGCTACAGAGAAGGGGAAGGTGGTGCTATAAAAGCATGCAATGGAACAGGAACCCTGAGCTGGAAGCCAGGAAAGCCATTCCTAAACAAGGGCCAGCTAAGCACAAGGTGAATGGCTTTAGCCAAAGTGGGTGCAGGGAGTGTAGTTCAGAGAGACACATCTGGAAAAGCCCACAAGAAGAATCCAGGCTACAGAGAACAGAGGCAAATGTGATATGAGAAGACAGAAATGAGCAGGGCCAGATAATGCAGGGCCTTTGAGGCCCTTTTAGGGGTTTGGGACTTAATCCGAAAGCAGAGGCTTTCACATTGAGCAGGCGTCTGGATCCCGGGGGCTTGTTATAAATGCAGACGGCTGGGCCCCATCCCCAGAGGTTCTGATTCAGTAGCTCAAGAATGTGTATGTCTAACAAGTTCCCAGGAGATGCTGCTGCTGGTCCCAGGACCACACTTTGAGAAGCACTGCTCCAATCTAAAGCAATGGGAGAAACTCCCGGAGGATGTTCAGCAGGGGCATGGCATGAGTTGGGGTGCGTTTTAGCAACACGGTGCTATTCACCCCCATAACTCGCAAAGGTAATGTTCCAGGGAGATAAAGCAGGCGCCCCCAGGAAAGCACAGGCCGGGCTGGACTCCAGTGCAACCGGGTGATAACAGTTCAGTCAGAATTCACTGAGTAACTGACGTGGGATTTCCCTCCCAAGAAGAGCTATTTTGGTTACTGTTGCCTAAATTCTCCATTTCCTCGCATGATCACCTACTTAAAAAAAAAAAAAAATCTATTAATAAGAGCTTGAAACATCAAAACACCAAAAAGTAAGATACATCTTCCTTTCTCCTTTTTTTTTTTTTTTTTTTTTTTTGAGACAAGGTCTCGCTCTTTTGCCCAGGCTGGAGTGAAGTGGTGCGATCTTGGCTCACTGCTGCAACCTCCACCCCCCCAGCTTTAAGCAATTCTCCTGCCTCAGCCTCTCAAGTAGCTGGGATTATAGGTACCTGCCACCACGCTCGGCTAATTTTTGTATATTTAGTAGAGACTAAACAACGGGGTTTCACCGCGTTGGCCAGGTTGGTCTCGAACTCCTGACCCCAGGTAATCCACCCGCCTCAACCTCCCAAAGTGCTAGGATTACAGGCGTGAGCTACGGCGCCTGGCCCCTTTCTCCTCTTTATTCAAATGTGAAAGGATTGTTTTTACTGTTTTTACAAGTTCATCATTTTTCTGCGGCCAAGGCTGAGCCTACTGCCTTCCTTGTCCCATGCAGACAGACATGGTGCTGATCAGTGAGAATCCAGGTGCATCCAGAAAACGTGCAGCCTAGACAGCTGGAGGCAAATTTATATGACCTCATGGAAGCTCTGCTGTTTCCGTTGCTGTTGGGGTTGTGGGGAGTGATTTCTGCCTTAGGAGCAAAAGCCAACCAATAGACCATGGAAAGGATCACTGGCCTCCCAACACCCCAACCCAGCATCCCCCATACCTGCATCTACACAAACCCTTAAAGACATACAGACACCACTGAAACAAAGAGGAGCATCTGCCTCTCTCAATGTGCCACATCTTTTCTAACAAAGCAGAGTCAGCTGTGGACGTGCAGGTTCATGGCTGCGTGTCCACGCCAATTTGTGCCTAGAAACAGAGTCCCCGCACAGCTCCCTCCCGCACACACGGGCGAGCAAGCGGGACAAGCCCTGCCATTTTCCAGAGACCAGAGACCAGAGACCAGGGTGATTCTTTGGCAGCCGGTCTTCCAAAACTAGTTGGAGATTTTCGCCAGAGCACCTCGAAGCATCAGATCAATTTTCTGAGCATTTGCCACTGCTGTTCAGTATAAATGGCTACCTGAACCCCTGGTGATCCCCGATCTCCAACACCTCAGCTATTTTCAACTACAAAGAGCTCTGGAATGTAATGGCAGACTCTATTATTAAATAATGTCCAGTGTATGTGTGCTCTTTAATTCCAACAATGCACAGCTCCAGGAAAAAAAAAAAGAAAAAAAAAAAACAGCGATATTTAGAACAGTTGGTGAAGGGGGGGGGGGGTCCCTAATTAAGTTAATATTCAAAAGCACAATTCTTCCCAAGAGAAAGGGCCCCCATGTAGTCTACCTTCGTGTCTCCTGCACCTCATAATTGCCCTTAGCTCCAGTGGGTTTTCTTCTCACTCAGCCAGTCCAATGTGGTATTGCTGGAGTTTTGGCTGGTGGTCATTGGGAGAATGAGAATTTCTTAGGCTGTGACACAATCACACATGGAGGACACTTGATGAACCTTCATTTTTTAACTTGAAAAAGGATGGGTTCTTGTTTTTTTCCCTGATCTCAGAGTCAGGCAAAGAGAAATGACCTACACTTCAGCCTATGCGCTAAAGGGAAAGCTTACCACTAATTATAATATCTGTCATAACAACTATATAGACACTGACAACAATTAGTGCCACTATCTACTGAGCACTTACAACGTGCCAAGCTCTGTTGAAATATTTAGCTTTATCATTCCATTTATTACCTCTGGCATCTGTAAAAAAAAAATTGTAAGTACGGTCTTGTGACCATCCCTAAATTATTCGATCGGCACATATTTCTTGAATGTCTGTTATGTGCCAACTGTTCTTCTAGACCCTGAGAATATCTCAATGAACAAAAGAGGCAAAACTTTCTGCCTTTCTGGAAGTTGTATGCTATTGGAAGAGAAAATAAATAAGATTAACAAGTAAAATACACCATTTTACAAACAGGCTGAGGCTCAGAGAGGTGGATCTACCAGCCCAAGCTCACACAGACAGTAAGAGAGACATCCAGATTCCATTCCCAGAACTCTGACTCCAAACCAGGTTAAGGTTTTCCCCATAGTTGAAATTTAAAAAAACAAAACAAAAAAAAAAAAACACTTTTTTTTTCACCTCAGTTTAACTTAGGGTGTAAGTTCTCTCCTGATGGTCTCTTGAAGCAAGCAGGGACATCTGGCTTCTCTGGCTTTCCCTGTCATCTGTCTACATTTCCATGCAGCCTGTTTTATGTTTTTACTTGCATTTCCATCTGGATAGGGTATTGCCCTTTATGCTTTTCTTAGGCATGCTTGATGTTGAATATTAAAATCCTATTTCTCTCTTCGTACCCCTCATGCATTATTAGCCACTTATTTCTACCTTTAAATTGCTGCACATGGCAGAACATTTCTTGATGCTTTTTTAGAAAAGCCTTTTATGGTAATTATAGCTTTCTTCAAGTGCATTTATGCTTCCCTTTTTACCGTGCTGTAGACATTACTTTGTTCATGCCTAATTTTTGTTAAGGCAAAAAGCCTGCCTACCTGGTAACTGTGTGGACAGACTTTTTTTTTCTAGTGGTTGGAATTTTATGTGTAGAACCTTGGAAACTCTCTCATTTCCACTCTGCCAAAGGCATCGGATTCAGCCAGAGTTATTCGTTCATCATTTCCCCCAACTACTTATTGAGTACTGGCAATCCAAGAGTAAACAAACTAGACATGGTCCCTCCCTGACAGTTTTACACCATAGCAGGAGCACCTGGGGCAGCCGTTCGGTTCACAGTAGGGGCACCATTCAAAATGTAGGTAATGACAACGGGCACATTTATTATGACACTTTTCCAGCAGGTGACAGTAAAATGTCTTAAGGAAGGGCTGCTACATGGCCTAGCGAGCATCAAGGAGGTACCAGCCAATTGTGATACAGCGGGGCGGGTAGTACCACATAAAGGAAAGGATAAAGATGCCATGACCGGTGCTGCTGGCATGAGCTTGGGAGCTTTGTAAAAGCTTCCAGGAGGAGGTAACTTCTGAGTGGGGATTTGAAGGATGTATTGAAGTTAGGGAGGTGAGAAAAGTGAAAAGGAAAGGCCGAGTGGCTTAAGTCTAACCAAAGCCTAAAGTGATATTGAGATAGGCTGATGTGGTAAGAGTCAGTTCATATGAAGTCAGCAAGCCCAGTTAAGGACTTCAGACTTTACCCATGGGTCAATGGAAAGCTATTGAAGTGTTTCCAGCAGTGTCCAGAATGTGAGAGATGGATGATGGTACAAGATTGGAGGCAGGGAGACCAGTTAGGAGGTTTCGACAAGCATCTGGACCAAAGATGAGGGTGGCTGGGGTTAATGTGGTGGCAGTAGGGGTGGAAGTAGAGCACAGATTCCAAGATATTTAGGAAGAAGGACAGATAGGAGTTCTTGCAGTTAAGAGGAAAATTAGGCAGAACTTGGCTGGAATTAGATAGAAGAGACAAGAGAAGGTAGGAGAGGAGGGGAATAATTAAGAATGCCTCCAAGGTTTCAGTGGTGGGCAATGGGGTAGATACAGGATGTGCCATGCACTGCTCAAGGGGTCAGAGTTTGTGGGGAGGAAAGGTAAAGAGTCAGAATTCTTTTGAGTTTGAGGTGCTTATGAGTGTACAGGTGGGGAATAGATGGCTATGTGGAGATGCAAGTTGGAGTTCAGGTCTAGAGGTCAGAAGACTGGAGTTGAAGATTTAGGGGCCATCAGAATATAAGGGTGTGGGTTGTTTTGTTGTTGTTGTTGTTGTTGTTGTTGTTGTTGTTGTTGTTGTTGTTGTTTTGAGACCGAGTCTCACTCTGTCGCCCAGACTAGAGTGCAGTAGCACAATCTTGACTCACTGCAGCCTCTGCCTTCCGGGTTCAAGTGATTCTTCAGCCTCAGCCTCCTGAGTAGCTGGGATTACAGGCACCTGCCACCACTCTCAGCTATTTTTTGTATTTTTAGTAGACATGGGATTTCACCATTTTGGCTAGGCTGGTCTCGAACTCCGGACTTCAGGTGACCCACCCACCTCGGCATCCCAAAGTGGGTTTTTTTTAAATCCCAAATTTCGCATCAGCTCTCTCTCTATAGGTTGGAATATGACAGAACTAGCCCATTAATATCACTGGCATCCTTGAAAATTCTCCCTGGGAAGAGGACTTTTGATCTCAGAGAGGAAGTTTCTATTATCTTCTCATGATCCTCAGAAGAGTTTATAGATATGAGGCAGGCAGACAGAAAAGATATAGTGCCCCCCGATTGTTTTTATTCATTCAAGCACCTTCTATGTGCCTAAAACCAGGCCAAGCTCTGGGATCCAACAGCAAACAACCAAATCTTGGATCTCATGGGGGTTTATGTCTAGGGCTAGGTTTCTCAACCTTAGCACAGTGAACATTTTGGGCTGTATCATTCTTCATTGTGGAGCCTGTCCTGTGCATTGTAGGATGTTGAGCAGCATCCCTGGCCTCTACCCACAAGATGCCAATGGCACCCTCCTCAAATTGTGACAATCAAAAATGTCTCCAGACTGGGCACGGTGGCTCATGCCTGGAGTGCTGTAATCCCAGCACTTTGGGAGGCCAAGGCAGGCGGATCACTTGAGGTCAGGAGTTCAAGACCAGCCTGGCCAACATGGTGAAACTCCATCTCTACTAAAAAAAAAAAATGTGTGTGTATACATATATATATATATATATATATATATATATATATATGTATACACACACATATATATGTATACACACACGTATATATATACATGTATATATGTATATATACACATATATATGTACGTGTATGCATATATATATATATATATATATATATATATACACACACACAAAATCAGCTGGATGTGGTGGCATGCACCTGTAGTCCCAGCTACTCAGGAGGCTGAGACAGGGGAATCATTTGAACCTGAGAGGCGGAGGCTGCAGTGAGCCGACATTGCACCACTGCACTCCAGCCTGGGCAACAGAGTGAGACTCCGTCTCAAAAAATAAAAATAAAAAATAAAAAAGTGTCTTCAGACAATGCCAAATGTTTTCTGGAGAGAAATAGGGAGACAAAATTGCCTTAGTTGAGAACCACTGGTATAGGGTCATGATAGAACCTTTAGTCTCCAGGCAGCCAGCTCTCTCTAGCTCCATAAAAGAGGAACCAAATGGGTATGCTTTAAGGGGCTTTATATTGGTGGTCTTGGAGACAGGCAGTACCAGCCTGAAATCCAGAAGACTTCCTATAGGAGACTTCTTGGGTGCCCCAGTATAAGCCCATTAGCCCAATCCAACTTCAGTTATAGCATCCTCTCCAGAGAAAAGCCTCTACCTCATACCCATTTTGCCCTCCAGACTAATTACTTCCTAGGTTTTGTTTTTCCTTAAGCAGAAGCTGGCTTTGCACTTTACAAACACAAAGGATCACTTCCTCAGAAGGCCACCAGTAGAATGAACTTGTGCTGGGGTTAGCTTGGGGTTGCCTAGCAACGCCATGCACCTACCAGGGCTGTTCTCTTCCTCTTCAAGCTAAAAGCAAAGTCCTGTCCGTTAATTACCAGCTGCCCTGAAACTTCTCAGAGATTTGCCAGCTTCCTACTGTTCGTGTTTTCATCTTCCTCATGTGATGTGGAGAAAACCTGCTACTGTGGTCTGTTTATTTCACTTCAGTTGGTCGGCAGGGGAAGGTTGGGGAGGAAGCAAGAGAGGAAGAGAAGGGGTTGAAAAAAAGCCTCATTCAATCTAGGAATATATGTATTTTGAGTGCGTATCTCTGACTGACACGCTAGTGTTTTTTGCAGATTTAAATTTGATGTAGCGGACGTGGGTTTCCTATACAATGAGGCTTCTTCTGTTGACACATTGGACATGAATTTAGTCAGACATGAGACCTCAAAGTAGCTAAATAACAAAGCTCCACCAAATGGATACCGTGCTGAGCAAATGTTGGTAGGTCTGTCATTTAGTGTATTTTCCGTGATCCATTCCCCAAAACTCTACCAGTAGAAATTGTTAAAGCTGAAGGTAGCTGGAGGTTGGAGAAATTCTCTTTTCCTTGAGAACCTGTGAAATGTCCCTTGGTCTTTTCCTACTGAGCTCATTTTGTTCCTGCAGAAATGTTTGTGGCATTTCTCTGCAACTGGGGATGGCTTTCCCTCCACACACCGTCTCACGGTATGAAGTGAACAGGGGTTTTCCAGGCAGGACCGCAGTCAGGAAAAGCATGGAAATGTGAATCTGGGCTTTGTGAGGAGAGGTGTGTAGACCAAACAAGCCTTTCCAGGTATGCAAACACTGGTGCTTTACTTGCCTGCTGGACTTAGTGCCAGGCTGTGCAACAAAAGAAAACGGATTCCCTGGTAAGAGTCTCCTTATTTGCCCTCTCAAGACAGCTTGGCTTCTCTAGGGACTGGCCCACATAGGTCTCCTCTGCTGCATGCACTCCTTGCTCAGATCCTAATCCAATACCACCTTCTGGAAAGGATGAGAGGCAGCAAGCAATGAAGAGTGAAACTCCTCTTCCTAAAGAAGTAAAGCTTAATTGTATACCCTTGAGACCTTGCTTCTTAGGAAGATGCCTTTAAATTCCCACCACTGGCCAGGCATAATGCTTCATGCCTGTAATCCTAGCACTTTGGGAGGCTGAGGCTGAGGCTGGAGGGTCATTTGAGGCCAGGAGTTCAAGACTAACCTGGGCAACATAGCAAGACCCCATCTCTACTAAAAATTAAAAAGAAAAAATCGCTGGGCATGGTGGCGCACACTTGCAGTCCTAGCTACTCAGGAGGCTGAAGCAGGAGGATCACTCAAGACCAGGAGTTCAAGGTGGCAGTGAGCTATGATCATGCCACTGCACTCCAGCCTGAGTGATAGAGTGAGACCCTACCTCAAATTCCCACCACTGCCATATGCACATATTAGGTTTATCAGCATTCTCATAAGGGGTACTCAAGAGAAAAGAAGGAAGATGCTAGGTGAAGGCCTCTGGAACACCGGAGAGAGGAGTAGGGGAGATGCATGCTTTTGATCCACAAGATTTGGGCCAGGAAGGTTTCAAATCAATTACCTCCATCATTACAAAGCTTTTTATCCTCTGCCATGGCCCAATCCAGCCTGCACTTTATGTAGTTTAAAAATAGATGTAGAAAAAAATGGAAACAGAGATGGTGGCAGAGGTAGAGATAGGACTCGAGATAGATATTCAAGGAAATTACTTTCTGGGGAAAAGTAAATTAATGGTCACTGGGGTATATTTAAATTAAGTAAGAAAACATATCCCAAGTGCACAACTCTGCAAATTTACTAGAAGTCATCGCATTGTACACTTAAAACAGGTGAATTTTATGGTGTGTAAATTATGCCCCAATAAAGCTGTGAAAAGAAAGAAAAATGAAAACGTGTCTAGGAATTCTTGCCAGCACGTAGGTTTTGTGAGTGTGGCCACATCCTAGTAGTTCTCTGCTTCTCTCCTACCTGTTATAAAGAGTCACGGAGGCTCTGCTAGTGAGACCTTTCCCATGTCTCTTTAATGTACCTCCTTTCTCCACTTTTCTCCCCCAGTCTCCCTTTGTCCAAACTCAGGTCAGGAGAGTGCTGGCTGCAATTGTTTTGGGTCCTGGAGTAATTAGAAAATTACATAGGCAGCTGATTTTGCACAGGCACGTAAGCACATGCATACACACACACACACACACACACACATACACACACACACATCAATAAAGGAAAAGAAATCCACAAAATAAGAACTACTCCTACCCCACCACCCTTCCCCAAGCACATATATTTTTTCTTCTATCTTTCCCCGATTCCTGGCACCTAGCATCTATCCCCTCCACAGCCTTCGAATCCTGCAGTATTTTTAAATTGTGCCATAAATAGGTTGAGTGATAAGCAGCCAACATCTTTAAGTGACCCTTAAAACTAAATATTACCTGTACAAGCATATGAAAATAGCCCAGCAGAACCATCCAGTTTTCAGTCATGAGAAGCTCATGATAATCCTATGTAAATATATTTTTAAAACTCTGAAAGATGGCGGGCACTTTGCCTCCATCCTGGGTTGATAGGGAATTTTTTCTCTTCTACAGAAGAGCACTTCTTTAAAAAAGACAGAAAGAAAAGCTTCTTTTCAGTAGCATCAATCCTGAGCTATTGGCTGGAAACCACAGCCTGGCTAGTCTGGTTGTCAGCTCAGCACTGGTTTAGTTGTCTGGGATGTGCATTGAACTCCCCGCTTTGGGAAGGTTGCCTCTGACCTAGGTCAGTTGTCACTGGGGATCCCCTGCATCTGTGACCCCACTCTGTCTTGCTACTGCATGCGTTGCCTGCTCCCCTGACTCTGTGGAAGGCAGGCGCGGGCCCCACTGTGAGGCTGGCCCAGCGGCTGCCCTGCGGCCTTGCTCCCCTCTGCATGGCTCCCCTGCTTCCCCAGCGCGGCCTCACGTCCCTCCTTCTCATCCTCTCCATTTCTCCAACCAGATGGCTGCCCTGACTTATGCAACGGTAACGGGAGATGCACACTGGGTCAGAACAGCTGGCAGTGTGTCTGCCAGACCGGCTGGAGAGGGCCCGGATGCAACGTTGCCATGGAAACTTCCTGTGCTGATAACAAGGATAATGAGGGAGGTGAGCACGCGTCTTCTCATTCCCAGCCCCTAAGAGCAGAGCGTTGTCCATGCTTTTGTCATAAGTCATTTTTCTTCTGAAAGACCTCCCCTGCACTATTGTCAAATGTTGTTGTAACATTTTCTTTGAAGCAAATGCAGCAGAGAACAGGTGTCCTTATGCCAGGGGGGATCTCTGGGAGACACCGGCTGGAGGCACTGGGGGTTGATACTGGCTGAGAATTCCCAAGTGCCCATTGCCACATAAAGGTGGCTGGGCCCTGGCGCTGCCTTCAGGGTCACCAGTCCTGCCAGACCTTTCAGGGCTGCGGATAACAGTCGGTGACAAATAAGGATGACAATCTATGCCTAACGCACAAAGCTGCCATAAGCAATGCCTGCTGCCTTCATCCTTACAGCCCTTTGAGATGTCACTCTACAGATGAGGAAACCGAGGCCTGAAGAATGATTAAGTAACTTTTTCGAGATAATCCAACCACCATTAGTAAAATTGAGACCCAAACCCAACTGTGGCTCCAAAGCATCTGTTCTAACCAGTTGTTGGCAAACTATGGTCCATCGACCAAACCTGGCCTGTAAGCTAAAAATAGTTTTAACATTTTTAATGGTTGGTGGAAAAAATCACTAAAAAGAACAATGTTTGATGATGTGAAAATTATGTGAAATTCAAATTTTGATGTTTAAATTTTTAAACAGCTTTATTGAGGTATAATTGACGTATAAAAAGTTGTGTATATGGCCAGGCACAGTGGCTCACACCTGTAATCCCAGCACTTTGGGAGGCCATCACCACCATCAAGGCCATAAACATGTCCATCGCTTCCCAAAGTTTCTTCCTATTGACTGAACCAAGGGTTGGGCTGCTTGATTTCAAGGTCCAATAACAAGATGCAGACACACTGGGAAAGTAACCAGAAATAAACTCTCCCAGGTACAGGAAGAAGGCCAGAGATAATTCACCAGGCCAACTCAAAATTACAAAGTTTTCCAGTGTGTATATACCTTCTAAGCTATGTGTCTACGTGTAAGTGTGCATTCATCTGAAGACACAAATGATTGATTCCATCTAATCTATAACTAAGGTTTGGGTCCTGGACACCTTCCTCCAGAGCCTCAGTAAATTTGCTTAGCCTAGATGGGTCCTGGTGCCAGGGGTGATTACCCTTATCTTGTCTCCAGCTAAGGTGTGGAGGTCTGGGGAGTTCCTTTAGACTCCCAGTAAAACTTGTTTAATCCTAAATGGGCCCTGGTATGAGGAGCATGAGAATTTCTTCATTATCTTGTGAAGGTTCAAGGCCCAGGAAAGGCCTAGGCAAGACTCTTGGTGAGCTTTTGTTACATTCCAGCCTTTGTGTAAGTGCGCTGGCTCTTTCCGCCTTTAATATTTAACCTAACCATTCATTCAGTGCCAAAACAGTTGTCATGGAGGCCTGCCTGTTCAGCTGGTGGTGAGACCTGGCCTGCCACACTGCTCTCTTTGTGATCATTGTTTTGGGGTGATTTTTTGGTTTTAAGAGTTTTTGTGGTAAGAACATTTTAATGTAAGATCTACCCTCTTAGCAAATTTGGAGTATACACTACTTTGTTAGCCATAGATACTATGCTATGTGTAGATCTCCAGGATGTATTTATCTTGTATCGCTGACACATTGTACCCCTTAACCCACACCTCTCCATTTATTGGAATATAGCCATGCCCGTGTGTTTATGTTTGGCCTAGGGCTGCTTGCACTCTCCATGTCAGAGTGGAGTCAAAACAAAAACCACTTGGCCATCAAAGCCCAAAACATTTACTCTCTGGCCCTTTACAGGAAGAGTTTTCTGTCTCCGTTCTAAACCTCTGAGCTGAATTTCCCCGTGTTCCTTCCTGATGGAGTGCTAAGATTCTGGGGCTAAATGAGGTTGGGTTAGCATGTGGGCCACCTAATCTCCTAAGAATACTGTGGAATGTTCCGTAGACTTTAGTACAGGTATGTTATCCACCCCCGCCAAAATTACTACCTGATCAGAATTCACTGGGGGCAGAGGTTGTTTCAGAGTGTAGGAAGATCCATGAGTCCAATCATTTGATTTAACAAAAACGTATTTAGTGCCACCTTGGACCAGTCATTGAATTCTAGGAATATCAATGACCAAGTCAAAGTCAGCCACTGCCTTCATGGCCCCAACAGGTCCTTTCAGTGGTGTCCAGAGCAGGGTGCAATCCATCGGGGTGGTGGATGAGAGTATTAGATATTCTATTTTTATTTTTTCTCGTCCTCTTAATGGGTATTTTGCAGTTTCCATAATTTATGATTGCCATTGTGCCTGTATGTAATTTGTAAATAAACAGATGTGCATACACTGATAGGAGTACACAATCAAAACAGTTTACAGACCTGATGTGGTTTACAGAGCTCCCATTCATTCATTTTCTCTTTCCTGAAACAGAGCCAAAGAGAAGGCACGTTAATTCGTTTTTTAACAAGTTAAGGCATAACTACATAATGCATTTTTTTTCAAGTCAGAATCGCACGACTTTTGCTGGTAAGGTTCACTGTTTTTCCTTCTGCCTCCCTGGCGATTTCACTGAGCACAGCGGTTGCTTACAGATCAGCTTCTACTTCCAGAAAGGAGCTGCTCTCGTGGCTCCCTTCCCTGTTCCTGGTGTCAGCAGCTGAAAGCATAACAAATGGCTGGAATGCCACACAGAGGGGAGAGAGGAAACTCTGGGGGACTGTCTCCCCAGCATACCCTGCCTTACCCACCTCCCTCCCCACCAGCCCTACCCCTGATCCCAGCTTCCACCCGGCCAAAACCAAAATCCTGAAGTGATGGAGCTAAAAGAGGCTCACAGGGTCCCCGGGCCTAAGGGTTGCCCACCAGGCACAATTCAGGATCCCCCCTGGCTGGCAGAGACAAAGCAGTCCAAAGGCAGGGCACAAAAGCAAATGAGGCAGTGATTATGCTAAAGACAATAATGGCCTTGTTATGGGAACTATTAAAGCAAACCTCCCAAGGAAGTAATTAACCACAAAGAAAAAAACAAAGGCTGCATGGTGTTTATAAAAAGAAACTCCCAGTTAATTCAGAGTTGCTTATGTCAGGTGAGAGGGGTAGACACCAATTCTCTCTCACCTGGCGTAAGCAATTCACAATTAACTGAGTTCTTTTTTTGGAGGTGATTCCTCGGTGTAGAGTATCCTTTTTATGGTTAGTGACTTCCCTAGGAGGTGTGCTAAGCACTTTGCTGTTTATTGATAAATATTAAGGTTGCTCCTCATCAACTCCAGATTCAATCCTGCAGCACCCTAATTATATCACTCTTTTTGTTTGGTTGGGGTGGGGGTGGGAGTTCCGCCCTAGTCTCTGCCCTGCTTCGTGAGTTATCAGGAAGGGCTATGTGAGTTTATAAACCTGGCAGTGGGTCAGAGAGGCACCCGGGCAGAACATGAATGCAGACCCGGGGAGCAGCTGCAATGAACACATTTGTTATAAATTTCATGAACGAGCAAAATAATAGAGCTATCTACCAAAGTGGACTGGAAAAGGCAAATCACTTTTCCATCTAGAAACACTCTACTTTAAAAAAAAGAATCTGTTTGAAGGGATATATATTTTTTATTTTAAACTGAGATAGATATAGATACAAATACAGATAGAGATATTTGAAACCTTTAACAGCCTTTTTTCAACCTGGGTTCCTCTATGAGAGAATTAAGCCCTAATACTTTATGGCCACTAGTAGTTCTGAAATTTCAGCATGCGGCAAAACCACCTTGATTCAACACAGAGCGCTAAGCCCTATTCCTAGAGCTCCTGATTCTCTAAGTCTGGGGAGGGCAGTGCAAGACTGAATTTCTAGTAAATATCCCAGCAGTGCTGACACAGGGGACGCTGATGCAGGTCCTCTTTGAGAACCACTGTCCTAAGCCATCCATTCTATGTAATGAATTAACTTCTCTCTTATGCATCTAGAATGGTACTGGATAAAATAACTCCTCTGGAAGAACTGAGAAAACTTTCACTCAAATATGCTCTGTAGTCAGCAGTGTTGGGATGAAAATCCCTGTTGGAGAAGGCTGCCTTAGAATATCCCCACCAAAACAGTTTATGCCAACTCCCTGCCTTCTCACCCCCTTGGCTTTCAAAGTCTCCAGACACCCCCAGTCATGTGACCGCCACTCATGTAACCTCGGGAAGCAATGGCTGATTCTGAAGGGACAAGCCACACCTGCCCATGGCCACTAAAAAGAAGTGGAAATGGTTCAGACAGACACGGCAGCTGGCAGACTGTCTTTTTAATAGTGAGAGATCTTCACTTGAACTGCTCACCCCAATTTGAAAAAGAAGAGACTCAAAGAAATATTTTTGCTTACAGAAGACAAATACCAGCTCATTAAAGTCTGAGAATACACACAACATGTGCACCAAGTGACAGGCGGATAATATTTAATTATCACCACCAAGACAGAGGTGTGAGATTTAGTTCATCACAGCCAGGGGTAGGAGAGAGAGTGTAGATTTCCTCTAAAAGTGGGAACTGCAAGGTGAGGAGGCGTTGTTAGACCGTCTGGCCTGGTGAGACAGTCCTTACTTCTTCCCCACTCCCCTTTATCACCCTGAACTTAGAGTCAGGAGCCCTAGCCCTTCCATCATTTCAAGCCGGCATAGGAGTGAGTCTGAAGCTCCTGTGGAATCCTATGAGATGCTTTCTCCCATCTGTGGGCAGCGGTAACAGTGGAGACCAAGGGAGGTGATGTCATAACCACATCACCTGGAGGTAGGGGTAGGAGGAAGCCTTTTTAGGCTGAGCCTGTCCTGTCACCCCGCATCACTTTCTTCCTTACTAAACTAGGAGAGATGTCTTTTCTCCTCTCGTTCCATTTCAACACAGCACTGAAAGATGTTTTGCACCTTCTCTTTCACGTCCCTGGTTTCTGAACAGGTGACACTGTATCATCATAATTGATTGAGGGCTTGGGCTTCAGAGTCAGCCTTTGTATCCCAGCTCTGCAAGTCACTTTGCTTCTCAAAGTCTCAGTTTTCTTATCTGTAAAATAGGCATGGCAATGCCAATGTCACTAGCTGGTGTGAAGTTTAAGTGAGAAAATGCATGTGATGTATTTTACAAGACATCTGGCTCATAGATGCCCTCACATGTTGGCTGCTGCTAGCATTAACATTATTAATATTAATGTTATTTTCTAGAAAGGAGACTGAATTCATATAGATGGAACCCAACCAATAATTTTTCCAGTGTACACAACCACAAAGATTCTAACTTTGTGCTTATTGAACTTTAGTGCTGCGTGACTGTGTGGAGGGCTTGTTTAAAAGTCAGATTTCTAAGCCCCCACCTTTGAGGTTCTGATTTATTAGTCAGACATAGAATGCAGGAGTCTGCACTTTTACCATGCACCCCGGAGTGTCTGATACAAGTGTGTTTGCTCTGCAGATGACATTTTGAGATAAACTTTTTAAAATAATGGTGTTCCCTGGGTGGGCTCACCCAGCCTAATGTCATAGTGCTTATACCCCAAACCCTTTCCCCTAAAATCCCCAGAACACAGGAGTGCAGCGAGGAGAGGGGAATTTTATTTCAGGAAGAAATAAGTAGCTGAAAAGACATGAAGTCTGGGCATGGTGGCTCACGCCCGTAATCCTAACACTTTGGGAGACCAAGGTGGGTGGATTACTTGAGCTCAAGAGTTCAAGACCAGCCTCGGCAACATGGTGAAACCCCATCTCTGCAAAAAATAGAGGAATTAGCCAGGCAGGCATCCTGGCATGTGCCTGTAGTTCCAGCTACTCAGAAGGCCGAGGTAGAAGGCTCGCTTGCTCAGGAAGTTGAGGCTGCAGTAAGCCATGATTGTGCTGTTACACTCCAGCCTGGGCGACAGAGTGAGACCCTGTCTCAAAAAAAAAAAAAAGACATGAAGATATCTTTATGTTTAGGTCCTTAGTGAATGACTTCAGTATGATTTAGAAGTTCTCCATTCTTGGGTGGAGAGTTGGCTGATGTTTGTTTCAAAGTTTAAAAACCTTTAACTTTCTGTCATTAGGGTATGAATTCATCTATCCACTCATCCATCCATCCATCCATTCATTAGCTTATTCATTTATGGTTTAACAAACATTTGTTGAGGGTTTACTAAGTGTTAGACTCTGAAAATAAGCCTTTAGAAATACTAAAGCAAACATGACATATGTCCACAAAGAGCTCACTATCCATCTACAAAGATGGATAAACACATTGTTATTATTATTATTACAGTCCAGCATGTGAGAGGTGACAGAGATGGACCATCTTATTAGATGGCAATAGTTCAGTGGGAGCATAGCAAAGGGACTGTCACGTGTATGGGTGTCAGGAACATGACATGAGAGAAAGCGCAGCCCGTTGTTAAGGACAGGCTCTTCAGCTCGTCTCCATGGAGTGTCCTCAAAGCCACAAATCTGTGTGATCAGTAACCCCTGGTAGAGGCTCTTCAGGCCACTAGCAGTTACTGCAGTTCCCTCTCTAAATGAAGCACTCCACGCTGGCTTCTCTGCAGAGCAGTATTTCCCACCCTACCTCCATCTGCAAGGCTTGGTTCCTTGCTTCACTCCAAAGGAGGCTGCCTTGGGTTAAGAGACGTGGATCCTGGCCTGAGCTCCGGGCATGCCATCCAAGGCACTCCAGCCAGGTCTAAATGAGGAGAAATAACACTGGAGTCTGTCCAAAGCACTTGGAACAGACAAAACTCACCCCTCGCCCACTGCCTCCTCCCGCTCCCTCCCCATCCCATAGCCATCCAAATTGGTTTGACACGATTCAGGAATGCTCTTCCGGCATTTATCTCACTTGTTAATTAATAACTCACCTTGTCTGTGCATTTAGCAGAGCCAAGCTAGGGACTTCAGGGACTCCAAAAGGGTTCTGGTTCCCATGCCCAAATAGTCCAGTTTCTTCCTCCAATGAGACACAAAGCTTGGTGAACCCACTGTAAATGCCTTGATTAATGTATCCCAATCATGTTGATGGATTGGTTGGGTGGGGGACGGCTTAAAAATACAACATTGAGCTATTAACTGGGTTGGATGAGGATTCCCTTTGCAGTCCAAAGACCTTCTGGCAAATGTAGCTGGAGCCATAAACAGAGTCCCTGATTAGCTCCCAGAGAGAAAAGCAATGTATCTAATGCTTAGGAGGAAAACTTGGCCTTGAGGACACTGCCAGCTGGCCAGATGCTGGGTCTCTCTTCTTTAGGAGGGAAGCAGAATTAGCCTCAACTGAGATCTTCAGGGAACACATAGCAACAGGGATCTGAAATTATTCTGACTCTTCCAGTTGAAATAAGATCTTTGACTTCCTGGGCATATTTGACTAGAGAATCTTCTGTTTAGAAAACTGTAAGGTAGGGGTTCAGGTTTCTTTTATTCTACTGAGGTTTAGAAAAAAGATAGAACCAGCTGCGCACGGCGGCTCACACCTGTAATCCCAGCACTTTGGGAGGCCAAGGAGGGCAAATCACTTGAGGTCAGGAGTTTGAGACCAGCCTGGCCAATATGGTGAAACTCTGTCTCTACTAAAAATACAAAAATTAGCCAGGCATAGTGGCTCACACCTGTAGTCCCAGCTACTCAGGAGGCTGAGGCATGAGAATCGCTTGAACCCAGGAGGCGGAGGCTGCAGTGAGGCAAGATCGCACCACTGCAGCACTCCAGCCTGGGTAACAGAGCAAGACTTCATCTCAAAAAGAGAGAGAGAGAAAGAAAGAAAGGAGGGAGGAAGGAAGGAAGGAAGGAAGGAAGGAAGGAAGGAAGGAAGGAAGGAAGGAAGGAAGGAATTCTCTTGCATATAAAAATAATAGTAAGATTTTTGAGAGCTTACATGTGCCAAGCACTGTGCTGAGCTTGCTCTGCACCTGGGTTACGGGAACAGCCTCCCAAGCGGTCTCCCTGCTACTCCTCTTGCCGTCTGCTCTCTGTTCCTCCACACAGCAGCCAGAGGGAGTGTTTTAGTAGGTTGATGCAAAAGTTATTGTGGTTTTGGCCATTGAAAGCAATTAATTTTGCACCAACCTAATACATTGTAAATCTTATCATTCCATGTTCTCAAAGGGTTTCTCATGGAGTTAGAATCAAAATCAGCTGTTTTTTTCACCTTGGCTTAGAGGGCCCTCTGTATATCCCCTGCCTTGTCTCTGACCTGTCCTCCCCCATCCTCTCCGGAAGCTCTGCCTCATCCACTCTGGCCGGTGTTTAGACTGCACAAGTGCAAAGATTAGTTCCACCCGAGGGTCTTTGCTAGTGCAAGGTGGAAATGCTCAGTCAAGGCACATTGTATCACTGGCTCATTGTAGTCATTCAGTTCTCAGCTCAAATGCCTGAGAAGGACTTATTATGAAGTCTTCCTCTGTCTCTCTCCCATCAACCATTAGTGTTTCCTTTATGGAAATATCACACTCCTAAATTTTCTCACACTATTATTCCTGTAGATTGTCTGTTTCTTCACACTAGACTATAAGTTCAATGAGTCTATTTCATCATATTATTTTCATTATACAGATAAGGATACAAAGGCTCAAGAAGTTAAGACTCAGAATAGCCCTTTCAGCTAACCACCATGATATATGGCTTTTCTCCTTTAAAACCATTGGCTCATTTTTTCTAAAACACTCAAAAAATTTGGACAGTGTTTCTGAAAAAGATTCAAACAAGTACAGAATGTGTGCTGCTGCAAAGAAGCCTTAGAAAAAAACACCTCAAAGACAAAACTTTTCCATTGAAAACCTTTTCCTGGTACATGTAATTGACCATTGAATTAGTTGTGTTTTTTTTTTTTTTTTAAAAAAAAGGTGTTTAAAGTTTATAATTTACCCAACACAGCACTTTCAGTCTTTTTTAATCAAGTCTTTATTAGTTTAAATGGTTATTAAGTGTCTCTTAAGGGATTATGTTTTTCCCCCTGATTAGATGACAAATCAAATATTCATTATGAAATTGTGATGAAAATGCATAATCTGAAAAAAAATTTTAATCATGTAAATCACTATGGACTTATTTTAGGGAATTAAAGGATGAAAACGCAGATTTCACTGGTGGCAAGGAGGTAATATTGATAGCGTTATGTTGGCTTCCGGTATTTGTGCTTTGGCCAGAGTCTTGCCCTAGATGGTGGCAGGCACACCCTTGCCATCCCCCGGTCTCTGTGACCAGCATTTGAATAAAGAGGCAAGGTCATCATGCCATCACTAGCTCTCTTGCTCCCACAGTCTTCCCCCAGGTCCAGACCGGTGGTTCCCTACCAGGGCAACTCGCTCTCCCAGGAACATCTGGCAGTGACTGGAAGCATTCATGAGTCATGGTGGTGGGGAGGTGGGGAGGTGCTATTGGCATCCAGTGGGTAGAGGCCAGGGTTGCTGCTAAATGCCCTACACACATAGGAAAGCCCCACATCAAAGAATGATCCGACCCAAAATGTCAATAACACCAAGGCTGAGAAATCCGATATAGACATTTAATGTCCCAGGAACACATCTGTCTGAGGGACCAGAGGGTCCCAAAACAGGCAGTGTCCATGGGCCTGATTTGAAAGGACGTGATGTCCAAAACCCTAAGGCATTGAGCCCTTACTAAGGGCCAGGCCCTTGCTAAAACTTCACCCACATTGCCTAAATAAATCATGACAATCCCCACAAGAGCCCTAGGAGTCTTTCATTATCCTTTATATAGAAGCAGAAACTAAGAGCCAGAGAGGACAAGTGGCTTGTCCAAGCTCCCACGGCGAAAACATAGCCAAGCCAGGATTCAGAACCTGGGTCAAGAACCCTCCTCTGGGCCCCTCACAGCACCTGAGTGTTTGTTGTGTTTGGGCTCAGAGCAAGGCAGAGCGTAAGTGCTTGAACAACCTCCGCCCCTCAGAAACACGAATTTTGCAGCATGCTTAAAAATACCATCGGCGTTAGCTTTTCCCTCCAGTTTTGGATTTGGAATGCATTTTTGCCACAAAGTGCTTAGGCACTGAAATGCCAGGGGGTGAGCAGGGGAGAGTTGAGCAGTTGGACTTTAAATAGCAAGGTGTTAGCAAGCAGCGCAGCAAGAGCAGCTGCCCAAGGCCTGTGCTCTTTTCTTTGACTTTCTATCTTCTCAGCCAAGAGCTCTGGGGGATTGGAGAGGGGCCAGAACTCTGTGGCCAAATGCAAATCCAGAGAAAACTGTGAGGTGTTCCTCCAAACCTCTGTGCCTAATGCTTCTCTTCCTCCCCACTCACAACCAAGACCAAACCTTTCCAAGGTGATTCTCCTCCTCTGCCTGTCCTCAGGGTATGTCATCATGGAGCTCTCCCCACCCCCTTCAGTTTCCTGGAACTCCATGGCCACGTGCACTGAGGCACACTACCTCTTTCATTTATGAGAATCACAGGATGATTTCATTTATGGGAGTCTGGAAATGTCAGATGCAAAAAGGCTAAAATATAGAGTCCCCGGCAGCTGCAAAACCCAAGGAGGGAAGTCACTTACTCAAGGCCAAGGAGCAGGCAGGGCAGACCTGAGACTGGAGTCCTGGTTTCCTGGCTCAAAATCCAGTGTGCTTTTTTCAATGCTACGTTGCCACCAAAAGGACTCAGTGACCCTCAGGAGAATGGGTGCCTGCCGCTACTGGTTGGAGCCAAGATCTGTTTCAGACCTGGGACCTAGGTTAGAATGAGTGGAGATGCCTAGGGTACCTCACAGTGAGTGCCGCCTTCACTTTTGCCCCCCTCAGCCCCTCATTCACCTCTTCCTAGTTGCAACCCTGCTCAGACCTCTTGTCATTGATGGCAATGACAGAAAACACCCTCCCCCACACCAGCCACACTCCTGGACAGACCACTCACCACCAAAATCATTTATTCATCCAACAAACATATACCAAGCCCCCACTCTGTGGCAGGGCATGTGAATGAATAAGACTCAAACTCTGCCCATAAAGAATCCTCTGTCTGGTGGGAGGTAAAATACACACTAAAGCTGTCACTGCAGAGCCACATTTTAAGGGTCCATAATAGAAGTAAGGCCAAGAGACCATGGCCACTCACAAGAGAGGCACTGAAGACTTCCAAAATAGGTACAGCTTGAATCTTAAAAGATATAAAGGAATTAGGCAAGGAAGGAGGGAAAAGCATTGTGAATGAAGGGAACAGCAAATGCACAGAGGCAAGGAACAGCAATGCCTGTGTGGGGACCTCTGAGAAGCCTGGTACCTTGCAGCCTAGTCCACATGGGGAATGGAGGAGGATGAGGCTAGAATGGGGTTTGCATGCAGTGCTGGGCAGAGCGCAACACAGCCATCATATTTGTTTGTGCCTCCCACCAACATAGCATCTCAGTCTTCAGAATTGCAACCATGCCTGCCCCTCAGACAGAAGGCTGATATATCTGCTTGAGTTATTATAAACACACACACCACAGCTGAGAAGCAGGTGTGGCCTTTTGTTGTGTTGCCTCCATTGCACATGGGCATTCTTTCTCCCAGGGAGAGGAGACAGCCTGGCAGGGTAGTCAAGAGGCTTTGGGATTTGAGCTTCAGGTCATGTCCCAGCTCCTCCACTTCCTCAAGATATGAGCTTAAATTTAAGCTTTGTCCTCTGTAAAGTGGAGCTAGGGCTAATTTCTACCTCATAGGATACTGTGAGGCTTAGATGAGTTAATGGATGCAAAACAGTCAGCACAACGGTTCGTATACATCTTATACGTCAGTGAGCATCAGAATCACCTGGAAGGCTTCATGCACGGATGGCTGGGCCCCACCCTCAGAGATTCAGATTCAGTAGGTCTGGCAGGAAGCCCAAGAATGTGCATTTCTCACAAGTGCCCAGATGATGCTGTCGCGTTGAGAACCACTGACTTAGCGTAATACGTGCCTTTTGAAGGGGAGCTCAAGTGCTGGCAGAGGGATTCCTCCGAGCGTGTCAGCCCTGGGCCAGCTGATGAGGAGAGACAGGCCAAACAGCTCTGCATCCTGAGGCGGTGGCCACTGTATTAGCATATGGACCTTGGGTACATTCCTGGGTTCACTGAGGTCCTTTCCACAGAAGCTTGTCATCCGGAGAGGAGTCAGGGCTCCAACTTCCCGGGATCCATCCTCCTCCTTCAAGAGTGTTGGAATAAAAGAAAAATGTGGAAGGAGTTTGCTGGGAGAGAGCAGTGGTAGCTGGCCCTGGTTCCTTGCCTTTTATGACATTCTGCTGCTTCTCCCATGCCCCCTGCCCCACTTAGGGCAGGTGGTGCTGTGCCATTTACTGATGGGGTCCACAGACTTTGGAATCAGACAGACCTAGCTGTACATTCTGACTCAGGTTCTTACTAGCTGTGCTTCCTTGAGCAAAGGACCTAACCTGTCTGAGACTCAGTTCTCTCATCTGTAAACTGGAAACAATGATATCAACTTCATTGGCCTGTTGTAAGGTTTGACTAGAAAGTTTATAGACAGCAACTTAATGCCCCTTTACTTAAATGGCTGCTCTAAGTGTTTGCATCTCCCTGTATGATGTGAGTTCAGAGATTCTAAAAACATACACTGCCTCCCAATCAAAAACTCATCATTTCAAATAATACATACATTTCAAAATCAGGAACCCATCTTTTGGTCCCTGTTATAATACATTTCCCTCAATTTCATCCCCACTGGCTCTGGAATGAGTGCTGTCTTCCCTCAGAGGTCATGAACCGGTGACCCCCAAGCTGGGTGGGTCACTGCCATGTTCCCTTTAGCCACATAGGCTTACAAAAATCTTTGCATTCATTGCTGACATTTAGAGGATTTCATTTAACTAACAAAGAAGCTGAGGGCCTAGAGGTTAACTTGCCCAGAGTCAAACAGTGGAAGGGCTGGGATTGGAGCCCAGTTCTTTTGATTCTAAATGTCTTGTTCATTCTTCTCTCAGACCCTTTTTCTGAAAGTAATTTTATGCCAGGTGTGCCAGAGTCCAAAGCCGCTAGGTATCTGGGGTCATGCTGGAAAAGAGGAATCCATGGAGAAGACAGATGCAGAAAAGAGAAACAGCAGTCCCCGGAGCAAGCTTCTCCTGCTCTTACTTCTGCCATGCTCACTCAGAAAGCTTGTGGCTCAGGGAATGTAGTACCAGGGAGAAAACCCCAGCCTACCTGGGGTCCATCACTCAAAGTCTTAGCCCTTTGACGAGCAACGCTAATACCATCACTACCCAACTAGCACACCGTCTGCCAGGGAGGCCATTGCATAGGCCTTTGACATGCCCTCTTTGTCTATGCATCTTGCCACACAGATTTTGGGATGCCCCCTTACCTGGCCTCTCCATTCCCTACTCTTAATCCTTAAGGCCATGATTTCTTAATAGCTTTCCACCTCCACTCAGATCATGCCAACAACTTCTCTGGGCTGGACTATGGGTCCTCCAGCTTCTAATCTGTTCCTCACAGAGCAGCTAGAAGAATCCTTTTAGAAGTCAGATCCTATCACACCCCTGCTCAAGCCTTGCCAGGGCCTCTCATCTCCCGTAGCATGGCACCCAGGTTGCCGCAGTGGCTTCCATTGCTCTGCATTAGTGAGTCCCTGCTTCCATGCTGATCTCATTTCCTCTCTCTCTTCCTCGTCCTCTCTCTGCCATACCTGCCATCTTGCCATTCCTACAACTCACAAATACACTTTCACCCTAGGCTTCTGCACTTGCTGTTGCCTCTGCTCAGAGTGTTCTTCTTCCAGATGTTTCCATGACTCATTTCCTCATTTCGTTTAGGTTTCTACACGAACATCATTTCTTTAGAGAAGCCCTCCCTGCCCTCCCTGTCTAAAGCAGAAAATCCCCTCCTTCATCCTGTCCAGCCCTTTATCTTGCTTTACTTAGTGTCTTCAGAACACTGTCACTGTAAGTCTATCATGCATTCATTTGTTTATTGTCTATTTTCCCCCTCTAGAATCTAGGGCCATAATCACAGGGTCCTTGTCTGCCTTGGTCAACTCATTGTTACATGAATTGAATGAGTAAAAGCTTTCATGAGAAGTGTTTGGGATTGGAAGCAATTGTCTTTTATTCAATAGATGATTGGGAGATAAATACATTTCATTTTAGGATTTCAAAAAACATGCATACAGTGACACCCAAGTCACTATATACTGCTGATATCATTTTATCAGTGCAAAGAAAATCCAAATATAAAATACATCTTTGCTTTTCAGTAAGGCATGAAGACATGGTTGTACTGCTCTTCATCTGTATTATTGACTTGGCCTCATCCTGTCCATTGACTTCGTATGGGTTGGTGCAATAGGAATGCAAGCCTCATAATCCTCTTTTAAAACAAGAGGAAAGGCAGAGGCAGCTGCAGATTGTTCTTGGGTGAACTCCGACCTCCCAAACTAGAGCTTGCTGGAGAAGCATAGAGTAGGGGAGAAGAACAGCAAGTCTAAGACTGGGCCAGCTGCGTGTGAATCCCAGCTTCCCCACCCACCAGCAGCTGCCCAACCTTAGTCAAGTAACTGACCCTCTCTAGGACTGGGTTTCTCCATCTGAAAAGTGGAAGTAAACAAATGGTTACTATACAACAAGTCCTTCTGCATACAGTTTATTTGATTTTTTTGCGACAGCCCTATTAAGCTGGTGTGATTATTTTTATTTTACAGATGAAGGAACCAAGACTCAGAGAGGTAAAGTAACTAGCCCAAGGCCACACAGCCAAAATTTTGCTGACCTGGGGTTGAACACAGATCAGCTGCCTCTAGTCCCGTGATCATAATTGGCAGTATGATACTAATTCCTAGTACCTACACCATAGAGTAGATGCGAAGATTAAATGACAGCCAGGCACAGTGGCTCATGCCTGTAATCCCAGCACTTTGGGAGGCTGAGGCAGGAGGATTGCTTGAGCCCAGGAACTTGAGACCGGTCTGGTCAATATAGCAAGACCTTGTCTCTACAAAAAATTAAAAAATTGGCTGGGCACAGTGGTGGGTGCCTATAGTCCCAGCTACTCAGCAGGCTGAAGCAGGAGGATCTCTTGAGCCTAGGAATTTGAGGCTGCAGTGAGCCAAGATTGCGCCACTGCACTGCAGCCTGGGTAACAGCACAAGACCTCATCTCTAAAAATAAACAAATAAGTATAAAACAAAATAAACGAGAAAATCTCCAGCGAGTGCTAAGCACAGTGCCTGGAACATGGCAACAGCCACGTTTAGGAATGACACCGTTTATAAGTTAGTACTTCCAACTCCTCTAATTCCACAGGAAGCTCGTAGAATAGCCAAGCCCGGGCCCTTCTCCCAGCTGGCAGTCTGGGGCATTTCTTTATGCAGCAGAAGGAGAAGCATCATGCCCCCGTACTAATCCTCTCCACTCTGGGGCCAAGCCTCCCATCTTCCCCCCAGGGACAAGGTCTCCCCTCAGGCAGAAAGTAACTGTTCCAGCTTGTTGCTCTGAGGTGTCGGTGGTGACAGCCCCTTTTCTTTCTGAGGGACCCAGCAGGTCACTGTCTGGCACCAGGCTGCCACCCCCTGCCGGGCCTGGGCTGCGCTGGCCGTCGGCTCAGTTCTGTGTGACCTGTCAGTGGGCTCTTTGAAATGGAGGTTGATGAGGAACAGAGCAGGGTAGACCAGGCAGCGAGAGGCCAGGAACAGCAGGCAGAGGGCAAGCATTTGGGGAAATCAGAGGCCAAGAGCAGAGGCCCCTGCTCTCTGTTGCCAGTGGTTTTTGTAACAGCAAAGTGGGGAGACAGCTGCAGCCAGGATAGAAATCCCCCAGGTATAAAAAACGTGGCTCTAGGCTAACAAGGGTGAGACTGTGCCAGAGAGGCCTGTCAGAGGCTGTCCAAGGTGGGAAATTTCTGATCAAATGAGATCATTCCCAGAGGCCCTTTCTGGGTTGAGAGTCAGCAGGGGTGGGGCAGGGAGAGGAAAAGAAGGAAGGGGAAAGAGACAGAAAAAACAACTAAGAAATGAACATGTCTTCTGAAGCTTCAGTATTTCCCTTCATAAGTCCTGCGACATTCAGAGGGTATCTATATATGGCTGTGACTGCTTCCAGCCCCCTGTGAAAAACCGAGAACAGAAGTCAAGAGGCTTTGGAGGAGGCCGGGCATGGTGGCTCACGCCTGTAATCCCAGCACTTTAATTCCAGCCCTGTAATTCCAGAAGTCAAGAGGCTTTGGGAGGCCGAGGCGGATGGATCACTTGAGATCAGGAGTTCGAGACCAGGCTAGCCAACATGGTGAAACCCCATCTCTACTAAAAATACAAAAGTTAGCCAGGCATGGTGAAGGGCGCCTGTAATCCCAGCTACTTGGGAGGCTGAGCCAGGAGAATCACTTGAACCCAGGAGGCAGAGGTTGCAGTGAGCCGAGATCGAGCCACTGCACCCCAGCCTGAGCAACAGAGTGAGACTCTGCCTGAAAAAAAAAAAAAAAAAAAAAAGAGGCTTTGAGGTAGACAACCAACATGTGAATCATGAATCACTTCTCCATCATATACTAGCACTGTGACCTTGGGCAAGACCCTGAAGCTCTATGAACCTCAGTTTCTTTATCTGCAAAATGAGGATCATAGAACCCACCACAAAGGGTTCTTGAGAGCATGACTGGATGCTGGCTGGATCGAAGCACAGCACAGGCTGAGCAAGCACAGAGGGACTTAAGTGGCTGGCAGAGGGCCAAGCACTTAATTGTAAACTTAAGTCAAAAGTGTGAACTGGATGAAGCTAGGAGCTGGGGCAGAGGGCTGGCCAAAACATTCTGCAGCCCAGTTTCCCAAAACATAAATCACCCTGTACTAGGTATGTAAATGGTTACTCTCACTAACTGTCTTAGATAAAAGAGCTCATATATACATGCTTGTACAAACATGTCATGGCAGAGGGTACAACAGGCTCCTGTGTGTTGGACACTCAGCATAACAGTCACACCAACTTACATGGCAGCTTTGTGTAGGATTTCATTCCAGAGTGCAGCAAACAGGGTCCAAAACCCAGTCCTACCACTTAAAAACAGGGTGACCATAGGTGAGTTATTTAATCTCGAAGTCTCCCATTCCTCATCTGTAAATAATGATGTTAATAGCACCCAGGATTCTGGTGGTGTCTTAATAAAGGCATGCGTTTAAAGTACCTAACCCAGTGCCAGGCACCCAGGAAGCTCCTCCTGAGCACCAACCATTGGTTCTCATTAGACATGGTTGCCATTAATGTTCCATTGTCCTGCTGACCCCAGGATGTTGTCACCTAGCACAGGGTCCCCACTCTAAAATGCACTGGCCTTGGGAGACACTGGGAGCTGGAGGACAGGGGCTCTGAACTGATATGCTAGTAGTACCGACGTGGTTTGTGTTGGGCCTGATCACCCAAAGCCCTGCACTTTATAGGAAGTCAATCAAGGATGAGACTGCCACTTGTGACTATTGAGTAGATGGAGGTATGGCTGGTCCTTCCAAGAACAAAGCCCCCCAAACCTAGAGCCCTATGTTCTCATGAACTGTTTCCCAATGTCTATGGCACTAGATACAATTGCAGGGAGAGGCTCGGAGCCAGAAGGGTCCATGGTCAGGAAATGCTGCGTACTCCATGACAATATTAAAGACTCATAATGTGTATCCATATATCAAAGCCTCCAGGAAGTCCTGCTGTAAAGTTTAACTTCGTTTAACTGACTCCCAAATTACATTTGATGGCAGATCCTCACCTCCCGCCTCCACTTTTGTGTTTCAGGGAATGCGTATTAACACCCTGCAGGAGACAGAGTTTGGAAAAACTGTTGTAGCCCCTCAGCTGTACTGCTGTGGATATTTGAAGGCTTTTTCTCAGTCACTCAGAACAGAGGTCTCAAGCTTTAGTGAGCAAAATAATCATTCTTGAGAAATCTTCTTTAAAATGCAGATTCCCGGCCAGGCACGGTGGTGCACACCTGTCATCCCAGCACTTTGGGAGGCCAAGGCAGCTGAATCACCTGAGGTCAGGAGTTCGAGACCAGCCTGGCCAACATGGTGAAACCCTGTCTCTACTAAAAATAAAAATAAAAAAATTAGCCGGGCATTGTGGCGGGCACCTGTAATGCCAGCTACTCAGGAGGCTAAGCCAGGAGAATCACTTGAACCCAGGAGGCAGAGGTTGCAGTGAGCTGAGACGGCACCATTGCACTCCAGCCTAGGCAACAAAAGTGAGACTCCATCTTAAAATTAAAAAACAAAAAAAAAATGCAGGTTCCCAATATTTAGTCTCAGGAATTCAGTATGTCTGGGTTGATGGCATCTTAACACCATACCAGAGCAGGTAGTCAGGCAGCACACCTTCAGCAACGCTGGTTTAAAGCTTAGCCACTGGAAATACGGTGCTCAGAGCAACAACATAGACATCACCTGGGAGCTCATAAATAATGCAGACTCTCAAACCCCACCTTAGGACACAGGATGAGAATCTACATTTTAACAAGATCCCTGAGTGATTGTGATGCTCATTAGAATTTGAGAAGCATTGGTTTAAAATGCTGGCATTTGTTTTTGGTTTTTGTCCATTAGTTGCTGGTGAAGAACCATTTTTTAAAAATAACTGGACAAACACTATAATCCCCTTGTCAAACATTTCCCCCAGTGGCTTCAAGGTACAGCCTATTAAAGAGAGGCCTTACCTGAATCAGATTTCTGCCTTTGGTAGCAGAGCCTTGATTTTCTTAAGCAGCCCTTGCTTTTTTTCCCACATCCATCCTAAAGAGTAGAAAAGCCAGCAAACAGCTTTCACTGGGGCTTCCTCTCTGCCAGATCTCTGGTCAGACATGATTCATCTTCCATGACTAAGTCATAAGAAAGGCCAGAAGGTGCTTTGGTACAACGATCTCTGGACTTGGAAGTCAGAGTCTGACCAAAAGAGTTGGCAAGAAGTAGGAGGAAAACTTCCAACAGGTCTTCCAAAAGGAGTGCAAATACAGTTTTACTTCTTCTTTTTTTTTTTCTTTTCTTTTTTGAGACAGAGTCTCGCTTTGTCACCCAGGCTGAAGTGGAGTGACTCAATGTCAGCTCACTGCAATCTCCACCTCCCGAGTTCAAGCGATTCTTCTGCCTCAGCCTCCCAAATAGCTGGGACTACAGGTGTGCACCACCACACCCAGCTAATTTTTGTGTTGTTAGTAGAGACGGGGTTTCATCATGTTGGTCAGGCTGGTCTCGAACTCCTGACCTCAGGTGATCCACCTGCCTCAGCCGCCCGAAGTGCTGGGATTACCGGCGTGAGCCACCGCACCCAGCCCAGTTTTACTTCTTGCAATATTTGAGAATGGCCGTTGCTCTGTGCAGGGAAGGAGGATGCCTGAGGAGCGATGGTTCATCAGGCAGCCAGGGTATTAATGGCAGGTGAAACCCTCCAAATGAGCATCCTGTCAGCCAATCTATTGCTTTAAAAGGTTGGCAATGCAGGAGACCTTACAGAGGCAATGAAGAACTAATCTCATATTGCCAGGTTAAATCAAGTCAGCCTTGCCTATTCCTTTCACTTCTTAGTTACATCAAGCCCAAATACTTTCAATTATCCTCACTTCCAGCTTGTCAGCAGGCGTAGGGTAAAATGCAAATGGAACAGTACCTTTCTCTCGTGGAGAGCAGGAAATATCATTAAGAATAACCTTCATGTATTGAGCTTTTCCTCCATCTTAAGTGCTATACATTCATCATCTCATTTCACATGCACCTTCTTAGAGCACCTCTGTGCATTTCAGTGTAGTCGGCATTATTAAGTCCATTCTATAGATTGGAAAACTGAGCCACAGGAATTCAGTCACTTGCCCAAGATGACACAGCTGATGAATAATAGACCAGGTTTTAAATCAGACCATTCTAATTCCAAAGCCTGTGTTTGTTTGCTATTTTTCAAACTGAGCCAAAAGTCCAGTACCACCCTGGGCAAATGGGGCAGGGCAGGGACCAAGCATTGCATCTCAGCAGGCCCTGAGCTTTGGGATGACTCCCTTGAAATTTTCTAAGTTGCTCCCCAAGTATCAGGGACTGGCCAGAGTCAGCAATGCTAACTGGGAGGAGCACCCCAGTCCAGACTAGGACCCACGTGAGCCCTGATCCCTGTTCCTCCCCTTCAGGGTGCTCTTTTTTTTTTTTTTTTTTTTTTTTTTTTTGAGACAGAGTCTCACCCTGTCACCCAGCCTGGAGTGCAGTGATGCAACTGGGCCTCACTGCAACCTCCGCCTCCCGCGTTCAAGCGATTCTTCTGCCTCAGCCTCCTGAGTAGCCAGAACCACAAGTGCGTGCCACCACGCCTGGCTAATTTTTGTAGTTTTTAATAGAGATGGGGTTTCACCATGTTGGCCAGGCTGGTCTTGAACTCCTGACCTCATGATCCACCCGCCTCGGCCTCTCAAAGTGCTGGGATTACAGGCGTGAGCTACCGCCCCCGGCCCAGGGTACTCTTTGACCCTCTACCACCCCTCACCCCCACTCCTGTGCATGTAGGGTCAATAAGATGCCCCAAATTGTTTTGGCATTTGCATCTATGGGATATCCTAAGGCCTAACGGCCAGCCCCAGTTCCAGCAGGCAGCCTAGCAAGCACTGGCCAGAGGACTCTCTCTTTTGCAAACCAAGCTTCCAGAATGGTGCTGACCTGCTGATTTGGGGTGACTCAAATTGTTTATATAGCCAGGGGCCCAGCAAAAAAAAAAAATGCCGTTTGACTGGGGTGCTGCATACCTTAGGCATGCCCTGCAGGAGTTTACCTCAAAACAAACTAACTCCCAAGGCAAAACCAATCCTATGGTTCCCCCTTTTTACTCAGGAAACTCTTTCCATCTCTAACTCAAATTCAGCAGGAGCCTTTGGCCTTTGCTGACCAGCATTAAGTGCCCTCCAGGACCCCTGCACCTTCTTCATTTCCATCACGAACAACCAGATTTCATCTTTCTTGCCCCAACTTATTGCTTCTTCACTCCTTTTTATTGCTGCATTAATTTTTCACCTCTTCATCATTATTAGCTGATCTCAAAAACGACCCTGAGTCACGGGGTTCACCACCTGACTACCCAGACTTTCCTTGGGGAAGTGACAGCTTGGCAAGCACCTAGCTCTGTATAGGTAAAAAAAAAACCTATATGATGCCAAGAAGACTCAAAAAGAAAAAGAAAAAAAAAACATAGAAATGACTCAGAAGCACTTAGTAGGTGACAAGGTGCTCACAACTGTTGTAACGACCTTTCGTGGATTACCTCTGTTGATCCTCCCAGCACTCCTGTGGGTATAATCATCACTGCCCTCACTTTGTCAATTCACCTGGGGAACCAGGTGACTAAGGTGAAGATCAAGAGCATGCCCAGTGCCCAGAAAGTTTCCCTGTGCCCTCCCAACTAATACCTCCTCATCAAGGTAACTACAACTTCTAACTTTCTATCATCACTGATCAACTTTGCGTGTTCTTGAACATCCTATCGATGGGTCAGAGAGTACTCTTCAAAGCTCATGTTTTTAACCAATCCACTCTATGGCCTCCTGGCCCAATGAGTAGGAAAGGTAGATTTGGTGCTTGGTGGTTCCTCTGTGAAACCATGACTGCAAAGAGTGCAGCTTATTTTTAAATCTGAGCTTCTGACCAGTCCCCAACCAGCAGCTGCGTGCAGACACTAGAAGAGTCATCCACAGCACCTGCAGTGATTTGTTAGAGGCCATCTCTACCACTCTGTCACAAAATGAAACTTAGAAAAGTAAATGTAGGTGTTCTTCTGGAGCCTTTAATACCTAGGAAAGCCATGGAGTTCATGCAGGTTGGAGAGAGACTCACTTGCAAACCAAGCTACAGGGAGAAAAGTTGAACAAAATGCTTCCATTCAAATTCTCTATAAGCTGCCCAGAAGATCAAAGAAGAAAATAAGTGAAATCAACATCTTCTCATTCCCTGAGCCATTTCCTATGAGAATGATGATGCAAGAACTCACACAGCCTCCTCCAGGCAGAAAGGTGTGCATGGTTCAGCCAACTCCAAAGGATCCAGATGCTTATTGTGGCTGCTTTACAGCCTCTCCATCGACACAGGGCCTCCTTCCTCCTGAGTGTAGCTTTACTAGTAAGCGTTTAATGGAGGCTTTGAGCTTAAATCTCTTCACTAGTTAGGAGCTCCTTTTAAAATCTAGCAGAGTACACTAGACAGGGGATTGAAATGGCTGACAAAAACCTATAGCTAGCACAAAAGTAAGTGCCACCTTGTGCCAATGGTAAACAGCTGAAAGGGGATTGTGTCTCACAGGTAAATAGTGTGGTCCTCTGCAGCCTACAATGCCAGGAATAAATTCCCAGACATCTGGTTTCTCCTGCTGATTCCTCTTCAGATGCTCATTTCAACCAGCCACATTCTTTCCCAGCTGTAGGAGTAGACAGGCCTTCAGAAGTGATTAAATCTCACAGCTGCCCACACTTACCCCTGTTGATGGGTGTCCACTGCCTTGTCTTCAGACTTCCTTGGGGAAGGAAGCACCACCCCTCCTAATAATGAAGACAAAGGGTGATAATCTCATCGGTTGCCTTTCTCTACTTTTTATTCATAGCTGCTTCTTAGCCACTTGGATATTCACCTTCTCCAAGCCTCAGTTGCATCCTCTATAGGTGGGTATAGAGTGGGTGGCATGGTGATAATGGTGCTAAGACAATGTACTGAGCATTCATTATACGACACTGCTCTGAGTACTATACAGACAATAACTGCTTTAACCCTCCCAGCAGCACTATCTATCATCATCATCATCATCATCATCATCATCATCTCCATTTTATACATGAGGGAAACTGAAGCACAGAGCAGTTAATTGCCCATGGTCAACAGCTAGGTAATAGCCAATCTGAGATTCAAACCCAGATACCCTGTTCTATAATCTGACATTTAAGAGTTACATTATTCTGCTTTGCAAGATTTCCATGAATCTTTAAATTAAAAAAAAATGTAAATTCTGCTCAATCTATAGCATTTGTTATTCCTATTAATTATTATTATTAACCTATCACTATTTGGAAATAAAGTATTTTTGCCAAGATTCAACCAGCCCATAGCCTACACCAGTAGATGACTCTAAATATAAGGGAATATTAATTTCATTTACTTTTGCATCTTTTTTTTTAAATGAAAAAGTGGAAGACTTCAGGGAGTTTCTGGTTATTGTTATAGTTCATTGGACATGTACTGTATACCAGACTGACATTTATATATATATAAATTTTGAATATATTTGAATTTGAATATATATAAATTTATTCTCCATCACATAACCCTATGGCATATGTGCAGTTATAACTCAGTTTTTAATGCAAGGAAACTACAACCCAGCAAGGCTGATTACCTTTCCAAGCTCACACAGCCAGGGAACTAGCAGAGATGAGCTTCAAACCCAAATCCATCTGATTCCAGAGGCCAGGCTGTCACCTCTGATGCTGTGTAGAATTTTTGGCTTTTTACCTTGGGACTTCTAATCCAAAGGTTTCAATTCAGCATTAATGAACCTGTTTCACGTTGCCAGAACTGTTATGGAAGAATCTCTCTGATTTGCTTTATCAAAAGCAATAAATAGAATGCCTTGGTATCATTCCCAGAAAGTTTCTCCATGATCACATTTCTCTGAAATTGTCATCACAATTAGCTTATGACGTGTATGAGTAGACTAGAACCAGAGCTGTGATTTAGCGTCCGTTCTGACAGAAAACACCTAGATAATTCTTTTTGGCCCCGTTTCACTGAGTGAAGTAAGATTAAGCAGACATGAGCCACCGCAGTGTGGGCTGATTCGGAAGGCCTAAGTCGCTTTCCCATAACCGCTGAGTCAGTATTGGGCCCTTTTTGAGGACTCCGCAAACCTCTCCCACCATCCTCACCCCCTTCCCCAGGAAAAAGCCAACCAGACTAACAAATAAGTAGGTAGATAAATAAAGAAAGAAATCGTCCATTGTCATAGGAGGGCCAGGCCGCTTTCCCTCTGCTGTTGAATGGAGACATCGGCCACCTCTCAGGTCCTGAACTGGTAATTCAGAACAGTTTGATTGCCTGCTTGATTGTTTGCGAGATAACTGCAAGATTGTCAGTGACAGGGTAATTTACTGAAGATTGCAATGTCAGACTCCATCCAAGGGGCTTGCTGGCATAAAGACGCGATTCTCATGACTGACAGGCCACTGGGAGATTGGAGTGCCAATTTAAAGTTCATAGTGTCGTCTGAAAGTGTTTGGCGGCTGCAGCCCATAATCACGCAGCATGATGAGGTCATTATAGGCATAACGTAGGCTCCTACTTAATAACGGGTAGAACCCCAAATGCACAATCTCTGGAGCAGGTAAATGTAAATATGTAGGAGGAAATCATTTGTATCCTATTTTCTTTCTGTTTTGGCATTTGTCATCTGCTATTGCTGATGTGTTTAGGCCATCTCCTGCCAGACAGGCCCTTGAATCAAAAGCCCAGGATCAACAAAACAGTGGGGAAATTTGAAGTTCACAATTCTGAAGCAGTCACATGCCCGGAAAGAGTGACAGGCTGGAGGGGGAGGGGGAGGCAAATGTTCAGCACTCAATAGGAAAACTGTCTTAAGTTATTCTTCAAGCCCAAAGAGGTCTTCAAGGCGGTTATATGGAGCGGGTGGTAAATGGGTTGGAGGGGGAGGAAATATTTCCCCAGCTTCAGGAGGGAAAGGCCACCAGAGATGGATGATACCCCTAATCGGAAGAGGCCAGTGACCTTAAAGAAATCTATAGTGCTAACAGCAGTGGGTTTCTTCTCACCTGAGAAGCTTCTTGTGGCTGCTGAAGGAAGCCCTGCCAGCATATCTCAGCAGGTTATTTTTTAAATCTGAAACAGGCATTCCGTGGTAGAGCCCTTCTGTCTTTTGAAGGCAGCCCATGGACAGTGATGTTCAAGGCAGAATTCTATGCACTTTTTTTCTTCTTTTTCTTATTCTGCCAATGGCCCTCCAGATTGGACAGCCTGAATGTGGATCTGAAACAATGCCTGGATATCATCCTGCTACTAAGATACAATCTCCAGTGCTGTTTCTAGGGTCTGAGGTTTGCCAGGCTCCGGGGAAATGGGGAGTATCCGATTCAGCCAGCATATCAGCCCGAGATGTTCAGAGCCTTGATTTTGAAAGTCTCTCAATCTAAAGTGTGCATGCCTGCTCACCCTCCTGTGTCTGCATTTCTAGGAAATTGTGTAAATCTAAATGTGTTACGAGGCACATGAGCAACATTTGCCCATGTGGAAAATGAGAGGCTAGTTTTAGTAATTTAAAGCCAGGCAAAACATGCAACCTCCTAATTTGTTTGTTTGCTAAAAAGAAAGTAATGCATTAAAATAATTGCACATTAATTGCTAAATTACAGTGGAACTTTGGTGAAATTACATATTTCATTTTCATTAGCGGAACCAAACGAAAAGGGTAATGCCAAAAAATTACATTGTAGTAAATTTAAAGCACCCAGCCAGGCCTCTGATTCAGCGTTCCAGTACAAGTGTTTGTCAAGGCACAGCCCAGGGTTTGAGTGCGTGTTTCCATGATTCTAATTATGGTCCAAAAAAATGCCTTGCTATCAAATCCAGGAGGTGCAAGCAAGTTATTCTGCAAGCTTCTCCACTGTGTATTCAATCAGCTCCCAGCCGAGTGAATAAGGATTGACTAACGAATTCGTTCTTATCAGAAATTCCAAGGAGCAAGCACTGCCCTAAACATTCCCATCTTCAGCCCTCACAGACAGGTGAGGAACGGGAAACAGTCATTTTATTCATTCAACAAACATCTGTTGAGTGCCCGATTCTGTGCTTGGTACTAAGAGAGGAATGAATATAAAATTAATAAGACATCATTTTTCTCTTCAAAGAGCTCATTTTCCAGATAGGGAGGCGAGCATTAAGAGGTCATTAATTCTACTGTAAGAAAGTTGGCATTAACAATGGTTTTTAAATCGTATTGTGTGTTAGAATCACCTGAGAATCATGTTTAAAATGCAGATTCCAGGGCCTGCTCCTGGAGGCTCTCCCTGGGGAGATGTGGGGGTGGGCCGTTTATTCTTCCTGCAGGATTCTGATGCAGAATGCTTCTTTGAGAACCTCTGATTCAGGGATGTACAGAACAGGGATTCCTAACTGTCTTGGTCAGTTTGGGCTGCTACAACAAAAATACCATAGACTAGGGGGCTTAAACAACAAACATTTATTTCTTGCAGTCCTGGAGGCTGGGAAGTCCAAGATCAAGGCACCAGCAGATTCAGTGTCTGGTGAGGCCCTGATTCTTGATTGATAGACTGCAGTTTTCTTGCTGTGTCCACACATGGCAGAAAGAGTACTGAAGTGCTCTCTGGGGTCTCATTTATAAGGACACTCATCCATTTATAAGAGTTCCACCCTCATGACTTAATTACCTCCCAAAAGCCCCATTCCTAATACCATCACATTGGGAGTTAAGTTTTCAACATTGAACTTTGAAGGATCACAGACATTCAGTTTGTAGCAATAACCTGGCCAGGGGCATCATCCGGAAGGCTTCCTGGAAGAACAGGCCAACCTAAACTTGATCTTAAAGGATGAGTCAGTCCTGTCAGTTTCCCCCACTCTACCATTAGCTCCTTAAAGACAGTCTCCATGGTTCTTTGCTCTCTCTCTTGTTTCCAGCACATGGACACCACTCAAATATTTGTTGAATGGTAGTTGAGAAAATAGGAATCAGCCCAGGTAAAGGGATAGAGGCGCAGGACTCTAGGCAAGTGCATAATAATGTTCCGAGTCCTGAGGGCATGCAGGAAGACAGAACCAGAAACTACTGCGGAAACTGCAGGCTTAATTTCCAGATTCCCAAGCCAAAGCCATTTCTCCACATTTCCTAGAAAATGTAAAACTCTCAGCACCCGGGTTTCCAATTGGTCAGCAGTTCCCTTCCTGGCTTAGAGAGAGTGGGATAGAACAATTTTCTCCGTTAAAGTGAGATTTAAGGAATTCCATGCATTTTAGTTTTTTTAATTTGATAAAAACAATTGTATTTCTAATAGAGACAGGGTCTCACTATGTTGCCCAGGTTGGTCTCGAACTCCTGGGCTCAAGTGATCCTTCTGCTTCAGCCTCCCAAAGTGCTAGGATTACAGGTGTGAGCCACCATGCCCAGCCAGAAATTCCATGCATTTTGATTACTTGTGCACCCATTAGCACAGACCCCTGGGAACTGACTGTGGGTAATTTGCTGTGTTGTGTTATTTAAAAGCGAAGTTTTTGTTTTTATTTTCCCACTCAAATAATACGTGTTCATAGTAGAAAAAGGTAGAAATTCCAGAAAAGCGCAATAAAGAAGAGAAACACACTAATCTGCTATATGAGGATAACCATTTGTCAACATTTTAAATTATTTCCTTTCAGTCTTTTATTTTCTATGTGTATGGATTGGAATTGGATGAGGCTTGCTGTGTGAAACCTGCCACCTCAGGCCCTTGGGTACGTTTGATGCTGCTCGTGCCTGTGCTGGTAACAAAGGTGTTAGTGTCTCCAAACAGCTTTATGCCATGAAATCCGCTGACTCTGGCTCTGCCTCTGCCCTTCCAGATGGCCTGGTGGATTGCTTGGACCCTGACTGCTGCCTGCAGTCAGCCTGTCAGAACAGCCTGCTCTGCCGGGGGTCCCGGGACCCACTGGACATCATTCAGCAGGGCCAGACGGATTGGCCCACAGTGAAGTCCTTCTATGACCGTATCAAGCTCTTGGCAGGCAAGGATAGCACCCACATCATTCCTGGAGAGAACCCTTTCAACAGCAGGTAGGCACCCTCTGTCCCTGCAAACTCCTGAAGTCTCTGATTTTCTTCCTGTTGGAGCCAGAGGCAGTGCTCCAGCTTTCCCGGGGACCCAGTTGGCCTGGAATCTGCCCCCCTAGAGGCAGCTCCCTCCAAGGGGGACTCAGAGAAGTGCCCTTTCCTCACTTTGTGTTGGGCTCCAGAACAGAGCCCTAGTGTCTTTGCAGGATGTCAACATCTTTGACCCAGAACCTGCTGGAGACACCTGTTGATTTCCTGGTTTTTAGATCATTTTTAAAATCTGTTATTTTATGATGTTATTGTCATTATATTAAATCTCCCTTGAAAATGCCTCTGATAGTGGCTTTTGTTCGAGCATTGCTGAAATAGTTCATTCAATAGAGTATTTTTGAAAGCTGTTATTAACTTGATAACATAACCTATCATTCGGTGGCATCTTAGAGTCAAGAAGATGTTGGTTGCAAGGATTTATTGAGCACCTAGGATAAGCCAGAGACTTTGTGTAGATTATCTCTAATCCACACAACAATCCCATCTATTGCCTCTCCTGATTACCTGTTGCGTGCAAGCCATTGTGCCACTGCATTTCACCCCTCATTCTCTCCAGTTTATTATTGCTCTTAGTTGCTAATTTGAGGCTTATGAATATTCTAGGGTCAAGTTCTAGATTCATTTTGTCTTCAACTTCACCCCAGGACAAGTTAGAACTGTGCTCCTGGAGAAGAGAGCAAGGGGAAGGTTTGTCTTGGAGACACTTCCCCACCACCCCATCCCCTCCTCTTTTCTATGCACTACGTATGATTCTGAGGGTAGAGAGGAGGGGTAGGAGAGGCTGGGGGTCTTCTTATGGCTTGGCCATGCTTGATCTTCCTCTCAGTTGGTCCAAGTCCAGATGTCGATGGTGTATGCTGATGCAAGAAGGAGGAGCGTGGTCAAATTGGGGATGCCCCGCCCCATCTCTGTGGTCCTTCACATCAAGAAATAAAAACTGCTGGTCAGGTCCTTTTTCACAAAACTTCTAGGTACTAGGAACTTGGGTAGGATGGTCCTGGCCCCTTTGCAGCCCTGATGACCCCCATTGTGCCATCTTTGTCTTATTTCTCTTTAGCCTCATTCAGGTAGGCCCAGGAGCAACTCTGGATGTATGCTACTTCCCTCGGCTTCCAAGCAGGGAAGAAATACTAGACTTCCCTTCTTACAGAAGCCCCTAACTTTATAAGTGATTCTCTCGGAGCCCCTCTCATGAGCCTTTCATCGGTCCCCAACCGAGACAGCCCAGTGAGAGTGGGATGGGGAAGGAATGGGTGTCAGCACAGCTGATTCTACAGCCTCTTAGAGCTCTCTGGAAAGTTGGAGAGCCCCAATTCCTGCAGCTCTTTTGAATATGAGTGTCTTAACAGGGTCACCTTAGGCCAACAACTTTTGCTTCTCTCTGTTGTCATTTTACTAAAAATAAAATAGAAAAAGAAATAATAGAAAATTAAAAATAATCTCAGCCCTCTTCTATTTCAGCCCTGACACCTCCTAGTGATATCATGTTGGGCTCGTAAACCTCATTTTCTTGATTAATAAAATTGGGATAACACTATTTAAATACGTAAAAGTTGATCAGACAAATTGGGTCATTCTTGTCATACCCAACTAAAGCAGAGTCAAGAAGCCAGGAAGAAAAAGCACTCTGGGCACATAACATTGCCCTAGAAATGTAATTCTCCCCAGGCCTGGCTACTGAAACTGCCTGTTGTAACCTGAAACCAGTTGATCTAATAGTGACTGAAACAACCTACTATGACTCTAAGACTAGTTTTACCCACCACCATCATTCACCAGTCAGAACTCACCAGATCGCCAAAACTTTACCAGTCCCAGTGAACTTTCTCTCAAAAGAATAAGTAACATTTCTCCTTATAAAACCTCCAAACTTCTCTTTGTTCTTCAGACATCCTGAAGACTACCCCCATGCATATGCCCTGAATTGCAATTCTTGCTTCCCAAATAAAACATTTTAAATTTAGAGATTAATCTTTCTATTTTATTTGACTTTAACATATACTATACACAGTATTATTACTGTTTCTTTTAGTAGAAGAACCTCTCAGGAAAATAAAAGAAACCACAGATCTCTGATAAATAAAAAGCATTTACTCTGCTTGTTAAATCCTAGCTCTAGAACAGATTCTGTAAGTATGCTTCCTTTTAATTATGAACATAATTCATCTTGCTAGAGACCCGTGACTGGGCAGAGCTTGCACTGGGCCATAAGCATTTCAGTGGGGTTTGTAGTTTGCTTATACTGAAAATGCATCCTCTGAAGGCCTGTTTCAATCTGCTTCCTCATTAACCTATCATTATTTCTACCCTAAATCCAGTCATTTCCTGATATTCTCACTTTCATGCTTTCTTTACCTGGCCCTTCTAATTTTATCTTATTCTCCTCATCAATGGTTACCACTTCCAGAAGGCACCTTGAGCTAGAGCCAAAATACAGGTGAACAGTCAGGAACCCCAGAATATTTGGTAGACTATGCCAGCCCAGGAGACCTGAAAGAAAGTTGCTTTAGAGAAAGCGTCTCAGAAGCTTTAAATGTAAACAATAAATGGCACTTCCCAAATGAGCCCAGGCTCTCCGGCTGTCTGCATGGATACATAATTCAGAAATATGAAATGTAACTCCAAGACATAGGTTGAAGTTCAGTAAGCGTGTGAATTCCAGTACATTATCATCTTACAAATAATGAAGGACAAAGCTAGGAGTAAAAAAGAACTTGAAAATTCAAGACTTCTAAAAGGGTGTTCCCCTAGATAATGGCATACAAAAATAACTAAAATGCCTTGACTCCACCACTATAATTTATAGAGCAGATCTCACTATCTAGATAATGCGATAATTGTTACACATCAATAATCATAAATAGAAATGAACTGATAGTATGTCTTAGCTGAATCTTTTCTGCAAATTGACTGCCTGGAAACGATAGGAAGCCAGCAGCAAGGAAGAATTTGAAAAATAGAGGATAGAAATCACAGGCAGCACTACTCCTGTTATTCCTGTGGCACGCTGCAAAGCCTTCTGCTACAGGAATGATTTAAAAGAAATAGCAGTTGTAGAAAAAAGGAAGGGTGGGGAGACTCCATTGTGGAATGTACTTTCAATTTTGTTTTCTCTTCACGAGCACTGTGTACCTTGTGGTCGTCAACACACATCACTGATTTTAAAATAGTGTCTGGTAAGGTCTTAAAGAAATCTTAGTCCGAGCTAAGATAAGAAAATGGAATTGAACAAAAGGATTATTTTCATAAATTAGTTTTCCACTTTAAAAGAGTCTAGCATTGTGGTTAAAACCAGCTAAAAATGGCATTCATTTGTTAGGCAGCCAGTAGCAGACAATTAGAGCTGTCAGTGGAACAGTCTAAACACTCCTGAGATCATCAAAGGGTTGGAGTTGAACAGCTGGGGGTATTGCTAATAAAAAGAGAGATGCGTGGAGACAGCATCCCTCCGGTTTTCAGGACACCCAGGAATGCAAAAGTAAGTGCATTCCAAAAATCGAGCCGACTTTGACAAGATTCTGGCAAAGGACGGGTCAGTTGATCACCTAGTTCAGAAACTGGGAGTGTGTCCAGGACGCTGGGAGCCTGAGAACCTCTCTTCTTTTGCCAAATTGCCCAGTCTGCTGGGGGCTTGGTGCAGAAATAGAGCTTCTCATTGTCCCATTTCTCTGTGAAGTCAAGAGAATTCAGATGAGAGGAGGCATGCACATTCTCCCTCCATGGACTTTGAGCACAATATTGTAGCATCTCTCTGGCTTTATAGGACTTTCCCAGGGTAGCTGGTTGGAAACCGGGATTTGTGGGAAAGTTCTAGTTACTATGTCTGGAAAGAGGGAGATGTTCTGTAACACTGGAAATAAATTGGTAGGATTTCAAAACCCTTCAAGATAGCAGGAATTCGACATAAGAGAAATATGTAGTAACACAGAATCCAGAATCCAATATATTTCTAGCAGAAAAAAAGTGTATACAGATATATACACATTTTTATTGAATGTGTATATTGAAGGGTTTTGCTATATATATCTCCAAAGTTCTCGTTTCCTCAGACCCTCATGGATTATGAGAAATTTTGCTCTTAGAGGGCAGCAAAAGACAATGCATGTGTATTTCCCAGCCATAAAACTCTCTGTGCTCCCCTCTACCCACTCTGACATTCTGGCCTCTAGAAGAGTAACATGGCCGTCCTCCAAAGCCAAAAAATGGAAATAAGTAGCCAGATGTGGAAGCTCTCACCCGAGTATGGCACTCTCGGTGCCAGGCTAAGGAGCACCTGGGAATGATGAGGGACAGCCTGAAGCTCAGGCCAAACAAAAGCCAAACAATGTCAAGAAATGGAGCAAGGCCAAGAGTGGAAGGCGGGTGCCCAGGAGACCCCTTGGCCCAGCTCAGTGACGGGAGATGCTGCCCATGGATTTCACCCCAAAATGTCACTAGCGTGATTGTGCAAAGCCAGAAGTTAATGTTGAAAGCCTTCTCCTTGCCTGAGGGACCAGATGAGGATGAGGGAGCAGAGGCAGTGTGGAATTGTCTCTGTTCTCCTGCATGTGGCTCAAAGACCTCTGTTTCTTTCTTTCTCAGCTTGGTTTCTCTCATCCGAGGCCAAGTAGTAACTACAGATGGAACTCCCCTGGTCGGTGTGAACGTGTCTTTTGTCAAGTACCCAAAATACGGCTACACCATCACCCGCCAGGATGGCACGTGAGTAGCTTTGTGGGGCTCGGACCTACTCAGGACCACACGTGTGTGCAAAGGGACAGACGGTGCTGTTGGCTTGGAACCACAGGATTCCCCCTGGTGGACTGGAATGTCCACCAGGCCTGTCCCCTAGTGAGGATTCCCCCAAAGACATTTCATGCTTTTTGATGTGACATCAAAAACAGAAAATAAATAGGAAAGCCAGCTTACCTAGTACAGCTCACAGCCACCTCGTTTTTTTTAATGTCAGGTCAATGCATGTGTGTGTGTGTGTGTGTGTGTGTGTGTGTGTGTGTGTGTGTGTGTGTGTGTGTGTGTGTGTGTGTTGGGGTGGGGGCAGGTTCTAGAAAAAGAAGGGAAGGTAGCTCTTAGAAACGAACTCCTGTTTTAAATCAAAGGCAGTGCAGGGTGACAGGAATCCACATGACATAGTGTCCTGTGGTGATCCCCTTCTGCTTTCATCTGTGGCTTTAGGAGTTGTGTTGTTTTCGCTACTGTTTGGAGGGGGTGGCGTGTAATCAGAGAAGTCTAATTAAATACATTTAGCAGTCACCCTGCTGTGTGAAGGAGGCAACCTTTCCCTATTATCTTCTGATTGGAAACGTGTACCCGTTCAGCCTCCATCAAGATGAAAGCTCTGTCATTTCCTTAATCTATTTGGGCATAGAGTAGAAATTTAAAGAAAAAGAAAAGAAATCTATGGGAGGGAGAAAACACTGACTTACTCTGGGCTAAAAAACACACAGACACACACACAATTATGGCATTCTGTTTTAAATGAAAAGGGAACTGTGGCTACCGATCTGATCCAACACTCTTTCTGTAAAATGCACTCTGGAAAATCTTGGATGTATCACAGAAGTAAGAACAGGGATTTTTTACCTTTCTCTGGCGAAGAGTCTGGCCTTATTTTCTTTCTAATGCCCTAAGGTAGCCTTATAGGCAGTTTCAACAATTACCAGCCTCCAGGAGCCCTAACTTCACTCTCCCACCTCTGAAACCCAAACAAGGAGTCTAAGGATTCATATCAAATCTTCAATATTCGTGAAATTTCTGATATCTCACTCATACATTTCTGTAGCCAAATCTAATTATTTTAAAGCACAGGATGGCAGATGTGTGCCTTGCAGAATTACTCTGGCCCTTGTTCATTCTTAGAAGCCGGTGGGTTTTTTTGTTTGTTTGTTTGTTTGTTGTTGTTTTTTTTTTTTTTGAGACGGAGTCTCACTCTTCTCGCCCAGGCTGGAGTGCAATGGCGCAATCTCGGCTCACTGCAACCTCCGCCTCCTGAGTTCAAGTGATTCTCCTGCCTCAGCCTCCCAAGTAGCTGGGATTACAGGCACCCGCCACCACGCCCAGCTAATTTTTGTATTTTTAGTAGAGACGGGGTTTCACCATGTTGGTCAGGCTGGTCTCGAACTCCTAACCTCAAGTGATCCATCCACCTTGGCCTCCCAAAGTTCTGGGATTACAGGTGTGAGCCACCGCGCCCAGGCCAGTGTTCTTGAAGAACTGACATCCTTGAGTCAATTGCTGTGAAGTCCCGTGAGACAACAGAAGAAGACATTTCTGAGTCCCTGATGTGCCATTTTCCCTTTCTTCGGCATCCCTCTCTACTGCTTCCTGAGTAATTATGCCCCAAGTCCACTTCCCAGATCATCTATCCAACCTCCTGGATCAGTTACTCTTCAGCTTGCTCAGGTTGTAAAGCTGTGGAAGTCACAGGACGTGCTGGAGAATGCTCTGAGGAATCCCACAATCTGTTGCATAGTGGCATGTGCCCCAAATATTCATGTTGATTCTACCGTGCCAACTAGGAACAATTTTACTTCAAGACATTTGACTCTTTTCTGTACTCTATGCAGAACTATCCCCAGCATTGTGCGTGCCTAATAAATAAGCACATAAATAAAGTAATTAATAAGTAAACTATTGTACTGTACATGCTCTGATATTTGTCTTAATATTCCTATGCTCCCTGTTCATTCACATTTACTAAAAAAGACCAAATGTGTTACTAAGATTGGATGAAACCAGCGAGTCAAGTATATTTTTACCGAGTTTTTACTGTGATCCAAGTACTCTTAGCTGCTGGGGATTCTGAAGGGAGCAAGACAGACAGCACCACTGCCCTCAAAGAGATGAAATTCTAAGGCCGGGCGCGGTGGCTCACATCTGTAATCCCAGCACCTTGGGAGGCAGAGGCTGGTGGATCACGAAGTCAGGAGATCGAGACCATCCTGGTTAACAGGGTGAAACCCCGTCTCTACTGAAAATACAAAAAATTAGCCAGGCATCGTGGCAGGCGCCTGTAATTCCAGCTACTTGGGAGGCTAAGGCAGGAGAATCGCTTGAACCCAGGAGGTGGAGGTTGCAATAAGCCCAAATCGTGCCACTGCGCTCCAGCCTGGGCCCCAGAGCGAGACTCCATCCCAAAAAAAAAAAAAAAAAAAAAAAGATGAAATTCTAGAGGGGAGGTAAAATAAAGCTTAAAATTAGGACACCTCTCTGTTAACGTCCTTGTTTTCTGTTAATTGGGAAAGAGCTACCTTTATTCTACTTTACAGGTAATACACCTCCATCCAGCTCTTAAGAAATGAACAGAAATATAGCTTAAGAACCATTGGCAAAGAAATCAGCCACAGAGCAGAGGCTGATTAGAAGAATGCTGTAATGACCTCCTCCCTGTGTCCTAACATAGTATCGTTATAATTACACTATTTATTGAACATTCTATTAGCCTAGGACTGTGCTAAGTGCTTTACACGAGTGGCCAGCAAACATTTTCTATAAAGGGCCAGACAGTAAACAGTTTAGGCTTTGCTGGCCATGTGGCTTCTCACCAACAACTCAGCTCTGCCATTATAGCAGGGAAGCAGCCTAAAAGATACATAAACAAATGGGTGTAACTGTATGCCAATGAACCCTTTTTTTTTTTTTTTTTTTTTTTTGAGACAGAGTCTCACTCTATCACCCAGGCTGGAGTACAGTGGCGAAATCTTGGCCCACTGCAACCTCCACCTCCCAGGTTCAAGCAATTCTCCTGCCTTGGCCTCCTGAGTAGCTGAGACTACAGGCACCCACCACCATGCCTGGCTAATTTTTGTATTTTTAGTAGAGACAGGGTTTCACCATGTTGGCCAGGCTGGTCTTGAGCTACTGACCTCAAGTGATGCACCCACCTCAGCCTCCCAAAGTGCTGGGATTACAGGCGTAAGCCACCATGCCCTGCCCAATAAAATTTATTTACCAAAACAGGTGGTGGACCGGATTTAGCTCATAGGTCATAGTTTGTTGAGCTCTGCTCTACACTCATGATGTTTCACTCTTAGCCATGCCATGTGTATTGGTGTAATTATTCCCATTTTACAGATGAAGAAACTTGGTCTCAGAGAGGGTTAGTAACTTGCCCATTGCCACTTAGCTAGTAAGTGATAGAGTTTGGGTTCCATCCCCACCTGTCTGCCTCCAAAGCCCATGCTCTCCTCTGTGCTCTGCCCATCCCATGGCCATCAGGGGAGGAGGAGAGGCATCCTGCCTTGTCTAAAAGTGAGTCTACCCCCTCATCAGCTCATTTACTCCCTCTCCAGGTTCGACCTGATCGCCAATGGAGGTGCTTCCTTGACTCTACACTTTGAGCGAGCCCCGTTCATGAGCCAGGAGCGCACTGTGTGGCTGCCGTGGAACAGCTTTTATGCCATGGACACCCTGGTGATGAAGACCGAGGAGAACTCCATCCCCAGCTGTGACCTCAGTGGCTTTGTCCGGCCTGATCCAATCATCATCTCCTCCCCACTGTCCACCTTCTTTAGTGCTGCCCCTGGGCAGAATCCCATCGTGCCTGAGACCCAGGTAGGAAAGGCAGTGCCAGGGCGGGACTCTCAGGACTTCCCTAACCAAAACCAACTGGACACTGCCTCTCCCCGAGTGGACCAGAAACTAATATTATAGGGGAGTAAAAAAAGTGGGAGCATAATAAAATTTATAGCCACCAGAGATGAAAGTTTGAATCCCTCTTGGCTGTTCTGGATGTCTGCAGATAGTCGTTCAAGACTTTGGCAGTCATCAGAGCTTTTAATAAAATAAAAACAACATACATATGTGCAACCCACCTGCAAATTGCTTTTTGTTCCTGTTAGTCACAGAGATACATGGTAAGAGGCGCTTTAATGATCTACATCGGTGTTACGACAGAGGGCATATTACATTATTGCCTCCCTGTTGCTTTATACGGATTGTCAGTGGAAGTTGTAGGTTCGTATAATTACAGCCTCTCGTGGCCTCCTTGCATGCAGCTAGCAATACAGCCTGCTGTTCTTATTTACATCTTTTGCCAACAGTGTGGCTTTTTAAAAAGAACCACAACAGTGACCAAGAATAATTATTAATCCAAAAATCATAACCTCAGCCCCATCACTCTATGGTGGAGGATAAAGTTTTTGTTGTTGTTGTTTTTCTTTCTCAGTGGTGGTAAGTGGTTCTTGTACCCACATAAGATGTGATGCCTCAGTGAGGGACATAGCAGACAGACAGTATCGGGGTTACAGTTTACCTGCACAGGTGTGTTTTAGGTGTGTGTCTGCCACGTGTTTCCTCTCCAGGTTCTTCATGAAGAAATCGAGCTCCCTGGTTCCAATGTGAAACTTCGCTATCTGAGCTCTAGAACTGCAGGGTACAAGTCACTGCTGAAGATCACCATGACCCAGTCCACAGTGCCCCTGAACCTCATTAGGGTTCACCTGATGGTGGCTGTCGAGGGGCATCTCTTCCAGAAGTCATTCCAGGCTTCTCCCAACCTGGCCTACACCTTCATCTGGGACAAGACAGATGCGTATGGCCAAAGGGTGTATGGACTCTCAGATGCTGTTGGTATGTTTTGGTTTCAACCACTTATTGATCAATGGATTTAGTCATGTGTTAATTCGACCCATATTTATTGAGTTCCGAGGATATGCCAAGCACCATTTAAGTAGATAAGGACACAATGGTCAAGAAGACAGACAAGATTCCTCTTCCATGGGGTTTACATTTTGGTGAGGTATTGAGATAATAAATACAAGTGAAACAAAGAAATATCAAGCAGGATAGGTGCTAATAAGAAAATCAAAGTAAATGTTACATATTGGGGAGGAGGGACAACTGTGGTGAGCATTTAGGGAAGGCTCCTCCGCAGGGCAGCATTTAAGCAGAGACTGTAATGACAAGAAGGAACCACAGGAAAATCAGAAAAAGAGGATTTCAGGCAGAGAGAAGAGCAGGGTGTGTTTGATAGACAGAGAGAAGGCCAGTGTAGCTGGAGTGTAGTGGAAAAGAAAATATTCAAGATGTTGGGAGAGAGGTGGTCAGGGGCTAGTTCATTTTCCAGACGGAGCACTTGTAAATGGCACAGAATGACCCTGAATAATCAGAAAACAGGGTTTGAGGAGATCAGAAAGCCACATGCTATGTTCCAGGGCTTTGCCTTTTGAAGGAATCACGATTCCCTCCTTATGAAAGATCTTCATAACAGAAGTGTCCTACCGTTATCAGAGTTGTGAGTTGTAGATTAATCTTGTATCTACCTTGTATCTTCCTACTTGTGGAAAGCTATCTAGGAATTAATTAAAATCCAGAATCCTGTGTTCTCTTCACCAATAGTCGTGTGTATTTTAAAAACTGTAAAGATAAGTTACCAAAGTAGGAAACTAGCAACCTCAGAAATTTTCACTATAATTGGTAGCCAATGTGTATCAGACATTCCTTTTGTGTAGAGACCATTGTGTTAAATCCTTTTTTGGGTAACCTCTCAATTACCCCTCAAGTAGGCACTCTCATAACCCCATTGTGCATATGGGGCAGGAGGGAGAGGGTAAGAAAGTTGCCCAAGATCATGCCACTAACAGGTTACACCTGCTCAGAATACAGCCCTGGGGGTCTGCTTCATCAGTGAGTGGTGTTAACTTAACCAAGGTAGTAAGAAGTTCCCAGAGTAACTAGTGCATTTAATATACAACACTGGCTAATCAAATATATGTATATTTGTGTGTGTGTGTATATATATATACACACATACATATATACAGATATATATACGTGTATATACACATATATATACATATACATATATCTGTCTTTAGCTAATATCAAAATGACAGCCAATATTAAAAAGTAGACTAAATATTGTAATGCACTTCCATACACTCCAGCTCCTGCCATTATCAACTCATGATGAGGCCTGTTTTTTCATACCCCCGTCTGCTCCCCTTTCTCCTGTATTTTTCTGAAGCAAGCCCTAGACATCACATCATTTCACCTGTAATATTTAAGAATGTATCTCTAAAAACACTCTAAAAACATAAAAACAATATCATCACAACAAAAAAACACAATAATTCCCTAATATCATCACATAGCCCATCATTGTTCAATATTTCAATTGCCTGACAAATACCATAAACTATCAATACTTTGTCTCAAGATCCCATTAAGATCCACCTTTTGCAATTGGTTGATTTCTTTTAAACTGTTTTTAAAGTTCTTTCATCTTTCCTTTCTCTCTCTATCTAACCTTTATAATTTATTTGTTGAAGAAATTGGGTTGTACAGTTTCCCATATAGCGTGGTTGGTTGGTTGGTTGATTAATTGGTTGGTTCTCGAATTGCATAATTATGGCTATTTGGCCTCTTCCTCTGTTCCCTATATCTCCTGACCATTGATAGTTGGGTTTTGAAGCTTTCTCAGGTTCAGGTTTGATTTTTTGATTTTTTGTTTTGGCAGAACAACTTGATAGGTGTGGTTGTGTCCTTCCATCAAGAGGCACCTAAAGTCAAGTTGTGTATTTTTTACAGATTTCGGTAGCCATTGATGCTCATTGCCTAGTCTGTCTGGTCATTAGGGATTGCAAAATGATAGTTTCATTCTATACTTCCTTCTTCATCTGTTAGCTGAAATACTTCTATATAGAGATGCTTTCTCCTTAACTACTTTGTTATTTAAAGTACAGTTCAAATAGGAAAGAATAGATAATGCTTGATTATTTCCCTTTATTTACTAGTTTTCAAGATAATGAGTTGATTCATTGTCCAGTGGTGGCAAATTAATGTTTCTTAAATACCATTATGAACTCATGGACTGAAATGCATCCAGTATGTTTCAATCCATTGAAGTTATTATTCTCACTAATGGCCAAATGGCCCCATCTTTGGTCAGTGGGCACCTTTTCAAGCTCATTCCCAAATCCTTTTGACATGACCCTAATAGATTTTGATTCCTTCCTTGCTATCTAGTATGATAAAGTAGGCTGGTGTCATTGTGTTCATTTCTTACTCCAGCCATTTCTTCCAGAAGCCCTGATTCCTTTTAATGAGAAATAATATATCAAGGCCACAAGCCAGGCACTAGCAATTCTCTTTGCTGCTGGGGCTGGTCATTTGGCCTTTGTTTCTTGGCATTTTCAGAGGACAAGCTAGGAAATATGTAGAGTTTTTTAAAGATAAAAATGTATCCTCCATTCATATTGACACTTCTATATCTCAGGAATTTTTTAAAGCTGCAAAGAATCCCCAAAGGTGACACACATAGTTAAGAGTTTAACGCAGTAGGAACAGCAATAGTAACAATGCCTCATATTTCTAGAGCAGCATTCCAATTAAAAATGTATGGCATCTCAGCACTTCATCTCATATCTCCTTACCACATCTGTCTGAGAAATTGAGGCTTCACTTAACCCATTTTACACATGGGGAAAATGGAGCCCCAAGGAAGTGTGAGCTTGGAGCCAAGCTAGGACTAATGTCCTTCATTTCCACCTCTCTCTCCCATTTGTCCATGTGGCAAATGCAGGATTTTTAAAAACAGCTTTTGGATTCTGTTCCCCATTGAATCCCCATGTAACTGGCAGGCTGTACTCCTGCTGGTGCCTGCCTCTCCTGGCACTTTCTGGAATCCTGAGTGAACACACCAAGTGTCTTAATTTACACAAGCTATTGCTCCGAGAATCTCCATGTCAATGAGCCAGTACGATCCCAAAGGGCTTTCTCCTAGTAAGTGGAAATAAATAACACAAAATATAATAAATGCATGCCGTGAACAGCAGGCTGAGAGAAACAGTCTCCTGTCCATCTCTAAAGGGGAATTGTGTCAGGTTTTCAAATGATTCCTTTCCTCCCTCCATGTCACCAGGGTCATTTTTGAAAGCCAGTCGTTCATTGGAAAGGTCTTTCCATCCCCACAGAGTACTACTGTGTAAAGTTTCAAGGTTGAGTTCAGCTCAAAAATCTGAATTTAATATTGTAGAATCACAAGGAGAAAAGCAATCAGCCTGCCTCTTTGAGTGAGTTTTTGGAACAGAATCTGTATTACTGCGAACACGTGCGTCTCATTCTTGCTACAGAGCTCTGGAGTAATCAAGTAAACTCTCTCTTTTCTCTCACTCTGCCCCACCCCTTTTATCTTTCAGTGTCTGTCGGGTTTGAATATGAGACCTGTCCCAGTCTAATTCTCTGGGAGAAAAGGACAGCCCTCCTTCAGGGATTCGAGCTGGACCCCTCCAACCTCGGTGGCTGGTCTCTGGACAAACACCACATCCTCAATGTTAAAAGTGGTACGTGAACACATCTTCTTTCCCAAATACAGCCTTGCCACTTCTCTGGAACCTTGTCTCTAGCCTCAGCATTTAAGTGGTCACACCTCCCCTTCCCTGGGTCATTTTTTCATCAAGTGCCCAAAATATGCATAGATTTTCCTACCTTCTCCTTTTATTTTATTATTTTTTTATTTAAATATTTAAAATATTTATTATTTTTTTAATAGAGACAGGGTCTTGCTCTGTCATCCAGAGTGTATGTGCCATCATAGCTCACTGCAACCTCGACTTCCCGGGCTCAAATGATCCTCCTGCCCCAGCCTACCAGGAAGCTGGGATTACAAGCTTCTTTGGTTATCCTCCCAAGTGTCATTTTACCCAGTGCCACAGCATTTGGGGTCCACCTCTCCCACTGCAGCTCTCTCCACATTGTGAAGAAGTTAGAGAGCTCCCCGAGCACTGAAGATTCCTAATTTTTCTCTTCCCCTCCCTCCCAGTTGGCCAATACACATGTCTTCCCCAGAGGGCTTCAGTAACCCCTCCCATTCTCCAACCCCCACAGGAATCCTACACAAAGGCACTGGGGAAAACCAGTTCCTGACCCAGCAGCCTGCCATCATCACCAGCATCATGGGCAATGGTCGCCGCCGGAGCATTTCCTGTCCCAGCTGCAACGGCCTTGCTGAAGGCAACAAGCTGCTGGCCCCAGTGGCTCTGGCTGTTGGAATCGATGGGAGCCTCTATGTGGGTGACTTCAATTACATCCGACGCATCTTTCCCTCTCGAAATGTGACCAGCATCTTGGAGTTACGGTAAATGGCCTCACAGGCAACCTTCTTTTGCTCTCTTGCCCCCCATAACTCCTAAGTTTGATCGGGTAACTGGGGCTGCATTTGGGATTCTCCAGAGAAGATATAGTCCTTGTGATCCAAAACCTAGGCCCAGAGTCAAATAAGGAGGAGGGAAGAATGCTTTGTGTATCTATGAAAAACCATACACAGATTTGATACAATAGTCAACAACTGACTTACAGACAAGGCTTTTAGTTTCCAGACTGGAGAACAACCAAGGCATCTTTTATTTTTAAGAAGCTCTGTAGACACACATCAAAGTTTGAGAACCACTAGTGTTCATTTGCTAATTCAAAATGTTGTATTGAGCACCTCTATCTGGCTAGCTCTCTATAAAGTCTCTGGATCTTTGCACATTCACTAGGATAGCACTTCCTTTACTGCGTAGGCTTTGCTGTGTAATTTCTGGCCAGCCTAGGTAGATTCCTCCTGCCCATTGCTGGCTACTAAGTCTGAAAGCCAGACCCCTCTGTGCTGGGAAAAAACTGACCCCTAAAAGCTCTTAGACATGCTATTGCCAGGAAAGTTGATTTCAGACCCTCAACTCGGAGGAGATCTGTAATTAGAGAGAGAAATAAGATCTATAAGAAAGGGGCAAAATTTCATTCAACAAATATTTGGTGAATGTATACCACGTCCCAGGGGCTTTCTGGCTAGAAAAAAAAAAAAAGTGGGGTCAAACAAAGCACCTGTTGTTGTGTTTGTGTTCTGATAAGGAGCCACAGACAAAATCATGTGGGCAAATAAAAAATAATAATTTCCAGTATCCTTAATTGCTTTGGGGAAATATAACAGAGTAAGAAACAGGAACTGGGGGACAGGGAGGGTACATGGATGAGGAGGCTACGTAAGATGAATTAGTTGGAGAAACCTCTTGTACTAGGTCATGTTTGGCTAGGATCTGAGTGATAGACGTCAGCCATGGGAAGATCTGGGGAAAAGCACTCAGGCAAAGAGAAGTTGTTCAAAAGCCCTATACCAGCCAATAACCTGGCTGATTTAAGGACTGATAGAAGCCCAATATGGCAGGAGGGTGGTGAGCTCAGGGAAGGGTACCTCAATGCATCAGAGTCTCACTAACCACTTAGACAAGAGTACATTGTATTGCAATGAACAAGCAATGGAGGTTAAAGTAGGGAGTGGGGTGGAATTGATATGATCTGATTTGCATTTTTTTAAAGATGACTCTGGCTATTGTGTATGGAGTAGATTGTAGGACTACAGGAGTGGAGGCAGGAAAACCCATAGGGAAGCTGCAGCGATTGTCCAGGATTGGAGCAATGGTGATTTGAACCAGAATGGTAGCAGAAGAAAGAGGAATGCTCCAATTAGAATATATTTTCGAGGTAAATCTGATAGGATTTGCTGATGGATCAGGTATAAGGAACAAACAAAGACAGAAACGAATCAAGGGCCCTGCCTAGGATTTTGGCCTGACAACTGAGTGGATGATGGCATCTTCTGAAGCAGCCTCAGCCTCTCTCCTAGAAGGAACTGCAGGTTGCACTTGCATTTGAGAGTCTCTGAGGCCCTGTCTGGGAGAAATATCAGTGGCCTGCCCCCAGCAACTGCTGCTGAGCATTCTTGGGAGCCAAGAGTGTGCCAGGGACTGAGAGGAGTAAAAAGAGGAAAAAACAAGAGCTTCACCCTGAGGAGGCTGCAGCCTCAGTGATCCAGTGGGCATTTTTTGAGCATGGAGGCGAGCCAGGCATGTACTGGGCTCTGCGGTACAGAAGGGGATGAAACACAGGCTCAGAAAACACCCATGTGAGCATGAGAGGTGGCACCTGGGGAAGTCAGTGCAGTTCAAGCTGAGCTGAAGGGCCAAAGGCCAACCATTATGGATATCCAGAGACAGGCCTGGGGTGGAGGAGGGGGCATGGTAACCAGAGGGTGGACAATGAGAGCAAGAAGGACACACGTGGGAAGAGGCCAGGTAGCCCTCAAGCTGCCAAACTGGCGATCAGACAAATCACTTTTCCTAGACTTGCCCATCCATATAGATTCCCTTCCCAAGATGTTGTTTTTGTTTGCTTTTTTTAATCCTAGGAAAGCCTCCTTTTCTCAGGCACCCTGTGGGCAACAGAGAACCATGGGAGAAGACAGGATAGGGTGGAGGTAGCACTGTGCTTTGCCATTGCCTATAGGAAAAAAGGGTGGAAATATTTCATCTGGCCCTTGTAATCTTCCACATCAGGCCCTTCCTCCTTTGTCACTGTTCTTCCTGCTCAGAGGCTAATCAGCCCTCACCTGGTACAGTCTCACCTCCAAACCTTCACTCTTGCTGCTTGCTCTGCTTAAAATACCTTCCCTACCTAATCTACCACATCACATCCACCTGCAAGGCCCAGTGTCAGGGCCCCCTCTTCCACGTAGCCTGATCTCCCCAGCAGAAACCATTGTCACCCACCTCTGAGTCACTACACCCTGTGATCTTCCATTAGAGTTGATGCCACTGAATGCCTTGTTGTCATTATCTCCATGTAAGTCTTTAGGGCCTAAGCATGTGAACTTCTGCAGCAGACCCCTTGGTCATCTTTGTCCTTTTAAGTCCTAGAGGAGGTCCTGGCCCACACTAGGTGCTCAAGATAGTTGCTTAAATTAAAGAAAACACAGACCCGTCTCCTCCCTCTTGTTGGAGTTGGTCCCTGATTCCACGTCTCTCGAGTTGTGGAGGCCACAACGTCAATGGTGCAAGCTAAGGGCCCAATCAGAACAAGTCACGCCATGCCCACGTGGTGACATTAGGACAGCTTGAGGCGGAATGTGGCTCCCAGTTTCCCTCGACAGCTGTGTGATTCTTTTTTCTAACTGCCTTTAGACTTGTTCTTACTTTCATCAGCCAGGTACCCAGAGCCGATTAGAAGTTAAGCTTTTATAAGAACACTGGTTTTATTCTTCTTTTCTTCCCACTACATACCTGAAAACAAAGGGCTGTCAATCCCCTCTCTTCAAAACAGCAACCAGCAGAGGGAGGGAGGGGGAGGAAGAGACCTGTCTTGCTTATGTCTTTTCTCCATTGTAAGTTGGCAGCTGAATGATTCCATTTCGGGAGTCAGTGCCCATCCCTATCTCGCTTACCCACCCCAGAGCTGAGCCTCTGAATGGGGATCCTATTGAAATGTTTCCATGGTTCTCTCACTATCCTTCCCCCTTCCTCCTTCCTTTGTCTCTCCAAAACATGCAGGGACAAATTCTATACACTTAAATAACTTCTGATGCTACAAAGAGCCTTCTCTTAGGTAAAATGGTTATCACCTGTGTGCTCTGATTAGGCAGACATTTAGGACATTTCCATACTCCTGTCCCATAAAAGCCTGATATCCCATCTTTACTAGTCCAGTTCCCACTGCCCATTCCAAGTGGTCTTTGGAAAACCTAAGCCCTGGAGCAGAGTGAATTTGTCAGTCACTAACATTATAGGGGGAATTTCTCTCATAGCAAAATCTTTTCTCCGTCCCCAGTTTTAGAACATCTTAGGAATTAGACCTCAATATGAGGCAGTAAATTATACGGGATGGGACGGTATCTCTCTCCCTTTTCTTAGCTTAGCTCCTTTTAATAAACATAAGAATCTCACACCTTACATAATTTTTAAAATTCCCATTTTTTTATTTTTTAAACATAAAATAATATTATGATATTAAACATGCTTTTTTCCAACTAAACCGCTTCTCCATGCTGACATTCTGATGGTGCTTTCAGCATGGAGTCAAGGGCACCAATCATTAGAGGAGACCTTCAGAGAAGGGACATGTCCAACCCAGATATGTTAGTACCGGGCGGGGGGAAAGTGGGAGCCTGGGTAGGCGGGCAAAGCCAGCAGACATTGGAAGGAAGCGTCACCAAGGACAAGCTCTGCCTGAGAGTTTCAGCCAGGACAGACCCTGCTTGATGACCAGGTAGACTGTTAGGGAAGACTATGTGGTTCCACTTAAAGAACGGAAATGCTTTTCCTGTGTGGTCAGGCTTTGAAAATAGGGGTCAGGAAAGAAAAGTCATGAAGCACTCAATCCCGAATAAAAGTAAAAACAATGTCCCCATAAAATTTTGGAGACTGATTGGCACTATTTTCAAAGTCTTTTTACCAAGGGTAGAACCCAGATTTTATGAAGCCTAAGACTAATACAATTTCAGAGGCTCTATCTAAGAAGAAAAAAAATAAAATTATAAATATGAAATGAGAAATGAAATGGAATATTTAGGATGAGAAAAGAAACCCAAAAGATTGCAACGTTTAGAAAAGCCAATTCTATCACAAACATCACAAAATCCAGACAAATAACCTAATATTTTTATTAATTAACTCCTGTAACACTTCCATGATACATGTTTTTCTATACTTTTTGGCTGCATATCTTTGATCATCTTTTAATATCACAGTTATTTTGTAATTCCATTATCTATAGAAAGAACAGAGGGATTTTCAGTCTTTCCTTTAGTAGGGCTGATCAAAATTTGTTTCATATTATTGATAAATTAGAAAAGTTTCTTTTGTGTTCATAATTGATTATTGGTGATGTGTAAATCATTAGAGTTATAAAATTGGGGAAAATCTTTATCAAGTTTCCTTTTTAATATCTCTGGGCATTTCAGGTTTTCCTGTGGAGTGAATAATCTAAATAGTCTTTGAAATGATGCTCATTAACCAGTTTGTCATTGATGTCCTTGTATTAGTCAAATATGAATTCTACGTGGAGACTTTTACTCTCTGCAATGATGCTAGACAAATCAACATTGTAGGGCAGGAGCATTCCTTAAAGACATTCCTATTCAAGAATGGCTAGCAACCATTTAACTGGGTGCTAAAGGGACTGCAAGCCACATGAGCTCATCCTCCTGAAACTAAACCAAATGTACCCCAAGTCAACTTCTCTTTAGTTAGAACAACAACAACAAAACAACCCTGTGGCTACTCCAAGTCCACCTTCCTCAAGGGGAAAATGTGGCACAGAGAGAGTTGGAATGAAAAAAGACAACAGTCTCCACTGATTACAGATTTGTAATTCTGAGCAGAACATGAGGGATTGGAGTTAGTCCAAGGCAAAGTCTGCCCAGCACTAAGGGAAGCAGCCTCATTCCTTGCTTCCTTCACTCAAGAAACTGTTTTTCCAGACCTAACTCTCTCCTGGGCCTTCTACTAAGTATCTGCAATTCAGAGATGACTGAGTCATGTCCTATTCACAAAGAACTGAGGGGGACAGGCACACAAACATAAATCACCAGACAGCATGATGGCAGCTCTGAGAGATGGGCTGAGAATGCCACAAGAGACCCTGAAGGCTTCGCAGAGACATCATTGAGACCCTGCAGTGTGAAGAAGAGCTAATCCATCTCAATTCTCCCATCTGAAACACCACTTTTTCCTCAAAGGGCTCACCTAAAGAGTCTGTGGTATTAAAACCATGCACACAAAGCCTAGGCCTATCCCTTGTAAGTAGGACATCTGTACCCAGCTGCATAGACTGACTCGGTGATGCTGTTATTCTGGTTTGTTGCCTGCTAAGCACCCAGCCTGCTGTGATCCTGGACTGGAATAGCAGTGACCTCAGCCTTTCTCCAAAGCTCATATTCATATGATCATTCAGGCTCTACACTCTCCAACGACTTGATCCTTCACCCCGCCTTTCTCCTTCCCCCAACATAGATCTTATATTAATCAACTGAAAGCAGATGTTCTTAGGAAAGAAGTAGGTCAGGTCTGCAGACCCAAATCCCATCCAGTATTTTTACAAAATCTTGACTTTAAAAAGTGAAATTGATATTGCAATAATTAAGAGCCAAATATGACTACCACTGGTGGCAGATAACATTTCACTTTCATTAAGCAATATAAAATAGACGCGAGAATTCCCGGCTGCCACCCTGACACACCAGGCTTTGCAGAATGAATCTTAAATTGCACTATGTCAGTCAGAGCTCAGGAGTTATCAACATCATTTAATTAACTTTTTTTTCGCAAAAACTAACACATTGGAATAAAATATAAAAACGTAATCCCTGTGCAAACCCACCACTAATGATGGCCCCCGGCAGAGGACTGAGCTACACCTGAGCAGAAATCAGGGCATTAAACTCTCTTTGTCCCTTCCCTGAAGCCTTTCTCCTCAACTGAAAGGGAAAGAGGGGTCAGGGGTTTCTTCCACTTTGGCCTAGAAGCCTCGAGAATGGGAGTGGTTCTCCTTAATTGAGACCTTAGCATCTTCTCATCTCTGGCACGTTAATTTTCAGCCGCAATTTCCTATTGAAATTGAATGTATTTCTTCTCTTAAAACAACAACAAAATTTTTACTAGTTCTCTGATAAGAAATGATAACTGGAGTCTTTGACTCCAATTCCAAGAGGATATTATTACCTATAAATTTCATTTATGGATGTTATTGCAATATTGGACGTTACCTTTTAGAAAGAATGCATATTTGGGGTCCCACCCCAAGTTAAAAGGAGACAATGAAGGTGACATGGAGCAGGGAAAGGAAGTGGTTCAGAGTCTCAGGGTTCAACAGCCTTTGCCCAACTGCAGTAGGCTGTGAGCAGGGTCTCTCTCTTGGGTGGTACTCATTCTACCCTGAAATGCACCAATGGCAAATAGGTGGTACATGTGTCACCATCCTCCCTCCCACACTCAGAGGGGACATTGCAAGTGAGTCACAGTACTCTTTATACCTGATATTAAATTTGGTTTCAAAATCCTTCTACCACCACACTCCCAGTAGCCATTACTGGCCAACACATGTTGGCACCCAAGATATAACCTGTTTGCCATCCCTTCCTTAGTCAGGAGGCATATTTCACCTGTTGCCACCTGTGTCTTGTGACAGCCACATTGCTGATGAGAGAATTCAAGCTTTCTTGTCCAGATTGTCCAATGCCTGGGAGGAGTCCAAAATCAGGGGCACTTCTCAAGCTATCGAGCCAGGAGTTGTCAGTTACAGGGGAAAAAAGAAAAAGACTGTCTTTTTTGGGCCCCTTTATACAAGAAACAAAAATGTTACGTTTGCTTTATCATCAATTCTTCTGCTAACTGTTTGTTCTTTTTTCCTTTCTGTTTTCTTTCTATAAAGAAATAAAGAGTTTAAACATAGGTAAGATGAAGAACTCTTTCCCATATAATTTGATATGGTTCGTTTGCTTCCTTGTGTTTGCTTTTTTTGTTTTGTGCTTCTTGTGTAATGTTGTATATTTTTATGTATCAAATATAGTAACTTTTTTATGTGCTAATTGTGTGTTGTGGATATGATAAGCTTTAGCAATTATGAAATGCAGTCAAAAAGCAACCAAATAAGCTGACAGTAATTAGAATTTCCGGGAGATTCAAGTGCAAGATAATGAACCCTCAGCGAACTTTTATCCCGACTGCTCAGTGCGGTCCATAATTGGGCTAAACAGTTGAGGCAAACTCCTGGCTTCTGTAAATGCTGGACTGGGTTCACAAAAGCTTTAATGAACTGGAAACGGGTTAAAAACTCATTTTCAACTCATTAATGATTTTTTCCCCTGGATATATGGTCATCTTAAAAAAAAAAAAAAGTTAATTGCCAATCTGCCGATCAGAATGAATCCAACAGTCAGATGCATTGAGAATTTTCATGGAGTAAAATCACTTTTGAATAGTTTGAAGGATGGAGACCAAGTATTCTTTGTCAAAACCGCCTTGGTCATTACATTGATCCAAGGTTATCATTTAAAACCACACTAGTACAATTCACAGATAAAGTGTAAAACACACATACACATGCATTCACACATGAACCACACTGAAATGAAGATAGTGTGAGCTTTCTTAAAGAAAAATGACCTTATTTTTATTCAGAAGAAGAGAAAAAACAAAGCAATCTGTACCACTACTCAACGGAATGCTTCTGCTCACTTTTTGAAATGAAACATGGACAGCTCTCCTTCATGATATTAGGTCAAAATTAGACAAAAAGTAGAGTCAAATTGCACAAGATCATAACAGTCAGTGGAAAGGCCATGCATTGAAAAAGTCCTCTGTCTTCTCCTCAGGCACCCCAAAATTGGCCTGTTATAGGCACCCCATTTGAGTCAAATTTTAAAAATGAGTAGAAATGCCCTGGAAGGACATTTTTCCAGGAAATTCACCAACCTCATGTGATCTTTGCCACAGCCACAGGTGTGGAGGCATGGCTGTCCCTCTGACGTGAGTTTCTCTGCAAGCATCTTGGTGAAAACAGGTATGAGACCATGGAGAAGAATGGTCTCCCTAAGCAAGAACTGACCTCAGACCCACCACTGCCTGCTCTTCTGCCAGAGCTTTTGAAAAGCCTCCTCAAATCAGGCTCCCTAGAAAGTCCAAAATTAATTATCTCTCTCATAGATAGGCACAGACGTGCAATGCCTTGATCCTTCTGTTGATAATGCCAGCTACTGTTCATTCAGTAACAGAGTGCAGCATATAATTAAAAAATGGCATGAATTTTTCCCTTTCTGCCCTAATTTGTTTTGCATATATGGATAGTCTCTAATGACTTAATAGCCAAAAAAGAAGAAGAAAAGAGGAAAGGAAAGGAATGAAACCAGGTAGTCTACGCTTTAGTTATCTGGACTGGAATTTCAGAAAAACTTTGACTTCTCGTTCAGGGATGTCTTAATAGCAACCTGAAGAGAAACTGGAATGAAAGACCATCTCAACTCCACACAGATTGTTCCTAAAAATAGCTTCCTAGTTCTTTTCTTTTTTTTCCTTAAATCAGAGAAGACCCCAAATGGTGGTGTTTTAATTAGTAATTTACTAGCTAATGTCAACAGGACAAATGCATCCAATGTTGTCATCTCTCTCACCTTCCCTCCACCTCTCCCAGCCCCTGTCTTCCCAGCACCCCAAAGTAAAATTGAAAAATAATAGGAAAAGGCTGGTTGCATGGTTTATACCTATAATCCCAGCACTTAGGGAAGCCAAGGCAGGAGGATCTCTTGAGGCCAGGAGTTTGAGATCAGCCTGGGCAACATAGTGAGACCCCATCTCTACCAAAAAAAAAAAAAGGTTTTTAATTAGCCAGGCATGGTGGCATGCACCTGTAGTTTCAACTACTCAGGAGGCTGAGGCAGGAGGACCACTTCAGCCCAGGGATTTCAGGCTGCAGTGAGCTAGAATTGTGCCACTGCTCTCTAATGAGACCCTGTCTCTAAGAAAAATAAAATAAAATAGCAGGGGGAAAAAAGGGGGCCTGTGCTTATTTCAAAACCTAGTCTACCACACTGAGGCAGAAAGGCAATTACTGTTTGCATCCTAGAGGTGCTGATTGTAATAACCAGTATAGGAATAACATAAGCACCTATTCTGGTCCCAACCTCAAACCAGTGACAGGCACTACAAAGGGAAGAACTGCAGGGTTTTGAGCCAGAAGGAACATTAGCAATATCCAGTATGATTGATTTAATCCCCCCAGCCCCTGCAAAAAAGCTAAGACCTGACACAGTCAAATGACTTAACCAAGGTCACCACCAGCTGGGTCAGAATTGAGTTTAGAGTTTCATGTGTTTTAGCCCTGAGCCACTTCTACAAGTCTTACTCTGTCCTAGTTAGCCTCACACAGGGCAGCCAGACACATGGCAGGGGAAGCAGCCCAGGTCTCGGAGGCTCATGCCTTCCTAATACACTTCACACACACAAAGGTATTAATCCCCTAGTGTGGCTGGGAGCCCTGGCAGACCGTGGCTCACGCCTGTGACCTCACTGTTACCTAGATTTGAAAAGTGCATCTCCTGTCTCAGTAATTCAGATTCCAGACACAGTACCAGCAAGATACCCACATTTCTTTACACTAAATGCCAACTTTATCCATGTCCACACTGAAGAGCAGTAAAGAAGCAAGCTCTGAGCCTGGAGATTGGGGGCGGTTATGGGGTGCTTCCCATGATAAAATTAGGAAAACTCCAGGTCACCCTGGTATTAATGGCCTAGTACACTGGAAGCATAGGTTAAAATGAGAACATTGTCACATGGAAGTGTTCCTCTATCCCACTTGAGAATACACTAAGCCCTTAAGGGGAAATTAAGGAGACTGCACACACATGGACTGTAGTTGGTCTTGAATAACTATCCTGCTTACAAAAACAGGATCGGAGTGGGAGCTCTCGTACTGGCTAAATGAAGCAACAGTTGTTTAGCATGGTGGGAAATGAATTTTCTAATAGCATAAGAAGCATAAGTCCAATTAGAAGTAGCTAAGAACCATGATGTGTTAGAACACTGAGTTTGATGTTAGATTCTTTCCAGTTCACTAAAGTGGAAAGACACTAGAGAAGGTAAGCGTCTTGCTAGGATTTTTGTCATTCCTTTGATCTAGGAGGCCAGCTCCATAGCCCTCTCCTCATTTCTCTTTGTGCTTCTTCTACTAAAGCAACAACCCAGCACACAAGTACTACTTGGCAGTGGACCCCGTGTCCGGCTCACTCTACGTGTCCGACACCAACAGCAGGAGAATCTACCGCGTCAAGTCTCTGAGTGGAACCAAAGACCTGGCTGGGAATTCGGAAGTTGTGGCAGGGACGGGAGAGCAGTGCCTGCCCTTTGATGAAGCCCGCTGCGGGGATGGAGGGAAGGCCATAGATGCAACCCTGATGAGCCCGAGAGGTAAAGGACATCAAGGAAGAGTCTCCCGCCCCAGATAAAGCTTTGCCACCAGCTTGGCTTTTTCTCATCAGAACTTAACTAAGTCCAGCAGTCCAAAACACAGCTTTCCCTGTAATCATTTAACTCAGATAGATTGCTTTGGTGTGTGGATGGGTGTTTGAAAAGAAAACCAGTCATGAGGTCAGGAGATGGAGACTATCCTGGCTAACATGGTGAAACCCCATCTCTACTAAAAATTACAAAAAATTAGCCGGGCGTGGCGGTGGGCGCCTGTAGTCCCAGCTACTCGGGAGGCTGAGGCAGGAGAATGGCGTGAACCCGGGAGGCGGAGCTTGCAGTGAGCCGAGATCGCGCCACTGCACTCCAGCCTGGGGGACAGAGCGAGACTCCGTCTCAAAAACGAAAAAGAAAACCTTATTTATTTATTTGAAGTAAACTTTATCATGCACATAGGCTCCAAGTGGAAAGTGAAGGGGATTGCGCCTGGAGATTTCTGACTGCTGCCAGTCAAGAGAATCAGAGGAAATCCTGGCTCCATGGGCCACAGTGCCAGCTGTGTGGGCTGGAGACAGAACAAAGCCCAGCCAGGGGCCTCTGGCCACGCCCAGACTTCCGTGGTAGACAGCAAATGTGTGTGAAGTCGAAAGTGCAGTGCCTCACATGTTGTAAATGCCCAATAAATGGTAGTAATTAAGAATGGGTATAATTTCCAGGGGTCCAGGATGGAGGAGTTCTGGGAACCCATGGGTCTCTATTTGAAAAGGACTAAAAATACTTAACATTAAGGAGCAGTCATCTGAGAGTCCAATTCCTGTTAGCATTTTTAGCTACTGTGAAAGCAGCAGGGCAGCATGGATTAAGGAGGCAAAGCCTTGTACTTGGGCACTGGGGCAAAGACACAAAATAAATAGAAGCCATATCTGTGCCTTTCCAGCCCTGCTGCAACAGGGGAATGCTAGGCCCCAGTGTCCCCCTGGGGCACTGAAGTGCTGATTGAAGTCAAGCTTAACTGGGAATACTTCCTGAAGCATACACCTTGAATTAGGAGTTTGTAACTACAAGAATCATCGTTTCTCAGCATTACTGCTGCAATCGGTTGTGAAGTATATTCAAGTAACTTACTACTAATAATGTTTAGGGTAATGAACTTAGGAAATAACTTCTTTTCTAAGGAGAGCAGATGCAAAGTTATTTCCTGCTTCATTCATTTGCGGCCTTGGTTCATTTGCAGTCCAAGGAGCATGCTTTCGTCAGTTGCAGGGAAGAGGGTGGTGATATAGCCAGCACCCTAGGAACTATACAAATCCCAGCACAGTGCCCATGGGAAAGGATCTTGCGTTAGAAGGCTGAGAACCACTGCTCTGAGGGTACCAATCAATTCCAGTAAGGTCTCTGGTCTAAGCAGAGTGCTCAGCAAGGCATCTCATCTTCCACCTCCACCCCACAATCCTACACCTTTCCAAGAGATAAATCCACACTGCTTGTCTTGCTCAGGTATTGCAGTAGACAAGAATGGGCTCATGTACTTTGTCGACGCCACCATGATCCGGAAGGTTGACCAGAATGGAATCATCTCCACCCTGCTGGGCTCCAATGATCTCACTGCCGTCCGGCCGCTGAGCTGTGATTCCAGCATGGATGTAGCCCAGGTGAGACTCTTTCTTATTTCTCTTCACTAAGCAACACCTGCCCCTTGGCCTGAGGTTCTTACCTGTTTCCTGTTTGGTTTGGAAGTGGAATGGGAGGGAGAGATACAGATACAGATCACGGGGTTGTTTGGAGAAAGCCTGAGATGAGCTAAACAGTAAGATGGAGTGGAAAATATCAGATAGGTATGAGAGAGAGAGAGAGAGAGAGAGCAAGAGAGAGGGAAAACTGTTGAGAAAAGTGGAACTGGTGACACACTCCAGCCGTGGCAGATTACAGGGTAGAAGCTGCTGTGTAATTACCTCCCTTCTCCATCATTATTGCAGGTTTGAGAATGTACTGTACAGTGTTATATGTCAATCAGAACTTCCCCGTTAATCTGAAATGATTGCATCCTCACTATATAAACCTTTACTTTGTGCAGTAGTAACTAGAGCAGAGCCCTCTACCATATCACCCAAAGTGTGTGTTTAGTTTGGGCTGTTAGAGAGGCAGAGAACAGAGGCTCACTCAAATGTACAGCATTTGTTCTCAGACAGCCTGGAATATACGTTCAGCCTTTCTATAACGGCCTTTTCAACCCTTGGCCAACCTCATAAATTTCAGCTCAAGTTCCACAACAGACAACTTGCTACTGAGATTTTTATTTCAAATTCCATAGAGGAAGGATGCGTTTGGTTCAGTTTATTTTTTAAAGCAGACACTCAAGTTGTAGTTTGCTGGCGAGCCTGCACTTTGCCTCGCCTTGGATCAGAGCCACCTTCCAAGTCACATGGCTCCTTTTTGTGAATTAGATACAGGTGCCGCCTCTAAATGTACATAGCTTCCGTAGGCGTCTGCTTGGAGAGCAGAGTATGGGCTGGATGGCATGGTCTCTTGTGTAGTGAACTACCTGTGCAACCATATGTAACAGCTCTGATGCTGGTCCAGCCATCTGGAGCTGAGAAGCAGCATCATAGGTAGAGCTGATGGCCTGTTCTGGTCATGGCAGGTGACATGGTAGGAAATATATATTATATTATCTCTTCTTCTCCATCACACCCACTCATCATGGGCAATGAGCAGCTGGTTCAATGAAGAGCATTTCTAATACAATGTGTTATTAAAAAGCTGTCTTTTTTCCTAGATATATAAAACCAGTAAGTGCCCTACGGTTAAACGTTGGACATATTAAAGGCTGTTCTTTAATCTGATACCACGTCATCCACAGGTTCGTCTGGAGTGGCCAACAGACCTTGCTGTCAATCCCATGGATAACTCCTTGTATGTTCTAGAGAACAATGTCATCCTTCGAATCACCGAGAACCACCAAGTCAGCATCATTGCGGGACGCCCCATGCACTGCCAGGTTCCTGGCATTGACTACTCACTCAGCAAACTAGCCATTCACTCTGCCCTGGAGTCAGCCAGTGCCATTGCCATTTCTCACACTGGGGTCCTCTATATCACTGAGACAGATGAGAAGAAGATTAACCGTCTACGCCAGGTAACAACCAACGGGGAGATCTGCCTTTTAGCTGGGGCAGCCTCAGACTGCGACTGCAAAAACGATGTCAATTGCAACTGCTATTCAGGAGATGATGCCTACGCGACTGATGCCATCTTGAATTCCCCATCGTCCTTAGCTGTAGCTCCAGATGGTACCATCTACATTGCAGACCTTGGAAATATTCGGATCAGGGCGGTCAGCAAGAACAAGCCTGTTCTTAATGCCTTCAACCAGTATGAGGCTGCATCCCCCGGAGAGCAGGAGTTATATGTCTTCAACGCTGATGGCATCCACCAATACACTGTGAGCCTGGTGACAGGGGAGTACTTGTACAATTTCACATATAGTGCTGACAATGATGTCACTGAATTGATTGACAATAATGGGAATTCCCTGAAGATCCGTCGGGACAGCAGTGGCATGCCCCGTCACCTGCTCATGCCTGACAACCAGATCATCACCCTCACCGTGGGCACCAATGGAGGCCTCAAAGTCGTGTCCACACAGAACCTGGAGCTTGGTCTCATGACCTATGATGGGAACACTGGGCTCCTGGCCACCAAGAGCGATGAAACAGGATGGACGACTTTCTATGAGTAAGTGGGTTTGTAAAGCATCTCTGAAGAGCCCTTCCCTTGCCCTAGCTGGCATTAGGACTGGGTCGTTTGTGTAGCTTTTTAAATTGCTTTGTCACGTTGTCTTTCTAACTTTAATGATGTCTTATGGCCTCAAGATATTCATGTCCCCTCTCCCTGCCTCTGAAATGATTTGCTCTAATGGATCTCTGATATTGAGCATCCTCCCTACTAGAGTTGGGAATTCCTGTTGCCTGCTTGCCGTTCAAATTTCAGGATATTGGACGTGCACAGCAGCTGGGAGGTAAAATGTTGATTAACTTTGCTGATTATTCAAGTTTGCCATGGGTGCGGAAATTAGAACCTAAAAGGCAAGATCCCAGTGGGGCTCCTGTAATTTGCCAATAGGTCCAGCAACACACTTGATTGCACAGACAGGTAGATAAACTCTGAATTTCCTCCTTAGCGGAAGCAGATCGATACAGATAAAGCATTAGGTATATTAAAAGATGCGAGAGCTGGTCATATTTCCCCTAACAATTATCTCATACTTAATAGTCCTGACGCTTGTTTTGCAAAAAGCTGTTTTTCCTAGCTCCTGCAGGCAGTTCTTGGTCAAAGTGTCTGCTGCTGTAGGTACTAATGGTGGGATGCTGGTTGGAGGAAGTTACTAGGCATGATTCTCCCAATGGCTGGCTGAGACTGGAGCAGAATTTATAAATATCTGGCTCTCCTAGGTGATGAAGGAGTTTGTTAACCCCTATGTACTTGGAGTCCTTGCTTGTGTTTTGTCTGGATGCTGCTGCTAGCTGAGAATGTAGTAAGTTAGGGAGAGTTGGCACAGTAAAAAAAAAAAGGGGGGGTGGGGGGGGACAAGAGGGAGAACAGAAAACCTCATTGTTGATCATTCCTAAACCCGGCAATGTTTACTTCCTGTTTGTATGCCAATGGTCTTGGGAGAATGTAAAAGGAAGCTGTTGCCACCTGCTGGATATTTAGTGCATTGCAGAAGAATTGCTTTCCCTGGTTCTGACTTTCTTCTTTGGGCAACTCTTTCTCAAGCACCTTAATGATGCTTGAGATTTCTGAAGCATCTTAATACCCTTCAGGACACTGTAGTTTTGATCAAACTTTACCAGCCAGTGATTCTGCCCTCGAGGGTACCATCTGAGTGCTGTCCTTGGCTCTCATACCGAATTAGGCTGAAGCTATACACTCACCCAAACACCTCCGAGATTTTCATCTTCCTTTCTGACAGTTTCAACCAAAGACCTAATGCATTTCAGAAACAATTTGTTGGCTCTCCTGAAAGAGGGGGAAAAAACATCCCTCTCAGGGAGGCCAGCCTGAACTGGGCCTGGTTTACAGACTGTCATAAAGAAGCTTGGGTTCAAGTGCATCCACAGATCTGAACTCTAAAAGGGAAAGTATTTTCCAGAAAGTGTCCCTAGTTTAATGAAAACATAGGCATGACTCGTAATTGTGTTTTAAAATGTTCAGAAGTTACATTGAAACTGAGTTTTTTATCTTAATTTGATAAGCTGCCCTTTTTTGCATAATGTAGATAAATCCAGTGATCACAAATTCTCCATTGTGGGGTTCAAATGTATAGGGTTTTCTTTTCTAGCTGAAAAGATGGTGAGTTCTTTTTGTTTTATGGCACTTTTGGCACATGAGCAGCCAACTGGAAGACCCACAGCCAACTTAAAAATCAGACATAACTTCACCTCCTGTCAGGGCAGTGTGGTCAAGACCAACACTGCATAGCCTTAGCCAAAACTTTAGAGAAAGGGTGATGAAGAAAACCACACAGAGGCTGTGAGGCTACTAGAAAAGTCTGTCCTGGTCAGGAGCGATGCCTCATGCCTGTAATGTCTGCGCTTTGGGAGGCTAAGGCAGGAGGATCACTGGAGGCCAGCAGTTTGAGACCAGCCTGGCCAACATGGAAAAACCTCATCTCTACTGAAAATACAAAAGTACTTGGCTAAGTATGGTGGTGCATACTTATAGTCTCAGCTACTTAGGAGGCAAAGGCATGAAAATCACTTGAACTCAGGAGGTGGAGGTTGCAGTGAGTTGAGATCACGCAGCTGTACTCCAGCCTGGGCGACAGCAACACTCTGTCTCAAAAAAAAAAAAAAAAGAAAGAAAGAAAATGATTTGTCCTTCAGTGAGAGCTTCCTTAGGGGGATTCCTCTCTTCCCACTCTGTTGCAGGGGGCAGAGTACAAATCCCCCTATAGGTGAGAAGAGTGGCCATATCTTTTTTTTCTGCATAGAACATGAGGTAGAGAAGCCATTTATCTGCCGTGTTGTCACAGTGACTGTCTAAATATGGATTTGATTATCCCCATTTTATGGATAAAGAAACTGAGGCTCAGAGAATCGAAGTGACTCCCCTAAGACCACACAGGGAGTTGGTAGTGAAGCAGGACTGGAATCGAGATCTCCAAGCCCAGCGTTCTTTGCATTGCACACTAGCGTTGTAAAGCAGGGCTATGAATGGAATTTGTAATTCCACCTTCAGACTCCACATGGGAACTGTCCCTGAATTTTTGGGAAGATGTAACTCAATAAGACCAGCCTATCAATGACTCTGGAAGCAGGAGAGAGAGAGGGGTAGGAAAGAATAACACTATCGAATCTTCCTGGACCCATTTTATGATCAGCCAGTTCCAGAAACTTCCAGGACATCCAACCTTGGAATTAAGATTTCCCCAGATGCAGGCCATTGGGTCTTGATAGAAGAAGTATCCTGATTTAGTTACATCCCTGAGGGAACTCAGGTTTTCACAGTCTTCCCCAAAAGGCAGCATCTTATACCAGAAAGCTCCTAGGTCTTAGGATCAGGATGACAGGGGTGTGGAGTCCATCTCTGCCACATGCTTACTGATTGACGTTGGACACGTTATTTAACCTCTCTGAGCCTCAATGTCTCATCTGTTACCATCTGTTACATGGGGACAAAAATGCAAATTAACAACAGGAGCCCTGTGCTAATCCACTGAGATAATACATTTTTAGAATTTAGCAAAGCACTTGGCGTATAGAAGTTTAACTCAGAGTATAGGCTAATGGGATTTGAGAGGAATTATTAAGCACACCTCTGTCTCCTTCCTACCCCTCAGGTTTCACTCAACTAACTGTAGAGTGGATACAAGAGTCAGACAGATAGAGACTTATTTTGGAAAAGCAGAATTGAAGAATGCAGCTTGCACATTAGGTCTTTTTAATACCTCACTTCACATTTCTCCTGCTCTCTTCCCACCTCCCAGTGCTGCCTGCTGGTCTCCCATCCCCTGCAGGAGCAGAGTCTGCCTTCGCAAACTTCGGGCTCAGAGGGGCAGAAAAACACATCACCCTTAAAAAGAGGCCCTCCAGAAGACAGAAATGATAAAGAGCCTCTTTAGTCATGTTCAACTCCTTCGCCCGATCCAGCAACTGGGGAAGGGGCAAATGTCAGATCAAAGGAAAAGATGGAAGTTGACTTCCCATGGTGTGGGGTTCAAGAGTGATTTTACAGAATAAGCTGCCATGCAATTCATGAAGGCTGGAATGGGCCCCTTTAAAAGTTGCCTCTCTCTCCTCTTTGTCCTGGGAAGTGAAGAGCTGGGCAGAAATAGAGCTGATACAGAATGCCCTTTGGAAACCCTATCATGCCTGCTAAGTTCCCAGACTAGGGAAGATGCATCTGTATTCCTGAAAAGAACAGTACTGTCCTTAAAATTACACTCTCTACTCCCTATACTCTCTCTTTCTCCACTCTCTCCCTTCTTTATTTTAGTCCTTAGCACCTATTACTCACCATCTGACATGCTGTCTATTTTCTATCTTGGTTTAGTTTTGCCCTCTTCAGCTAGCATGAGTGCAAGAATTTTGCTCCATTTTCTTCCCAGCCGTATCTCCAGTGCCTTGAACTGTGTTTGGCACATCACAGGTGCTTGATGAATATTTATTGACTACATAATTCAAAGGCAGCCTCCAGCCCCACTCCAGCCAAGGCTGGGCCAGTTCCATTGGGTTGGCATTGAGATCCCATTGCTGGAACTTACAGCGCTTCACTCCTACATGCACAGTCATTTGCAAAAAGACCTACATCTGAAGACGTTCCTTGGGGGAAGTAAGTAGAGCTGGAGGCAGCTGAATCTTCTTAAAAGTTAAAGAAAATCTGTTTTTCTCCCTTTGGCCCATGAGATTCTAGTCCCTACCCTAAAGCTCTGCTCCCTAAAGTAGAAACTCCAGTTCCTACTACTTCTCTCATAAGGAAACTCAGCAGCCTATGCATTGTAAGTGTCCCCAAACTACAGTGGATTGGAATTAAAATCCTTGCCCTGGTCCCAGAGAATGTACTTGTCAGCAGGAGGAGAAACTCTCTGTTACTGAGTACCGCACTAGACACCCCGTATCCAAATACTTAGAATTGCTTTGTTTTCTGATGTTTTAAATACCTTTTGTTTCTGTTTATTAAAAATGAAAGTATTGATTACAAGTAATTTCTTCTTTTTTTTTTTTTTTTTTTTTGAGACGGAGTCTTGCTCTGTCGCCAGGCTGAAGTGCAGTGGCACAATCTCAGCTCACTGCAGCCTCCGCCTCCCAGGTTCAAGCGATTCTCCTGCTTCAGTCTCCCGAGCACTGGGACTACAGGCGCACGCCACTGCGCCCAGCTAATTTTTGTATTTTTAGTAGAGACAGGGTTTCACCATGTTGGCCAAGATGGTCTCAGTCTCCTCACCTCATGATCCACCCACTTCAGCCTCCCAAAGTGCTGGGATTGATTACAGGCACAAGCCACCATGCCCGGCTGATTACAAGTAATTTCTAAATTATGGGAAAATGCAAAGAAGAAAATGAAGATTCGTCAAAATTCCGTACAGCAAAACCACCATTAACATTTAAATGTCTGTATTTTCAGAGAATTTCTGCTCCATATAGATACTGATATTTTTTACCCCTCCCTGAAAAAAAAAAAGCTACTGTCAAGGGAGTATATTTTGTACCCCACACTTCCACTCACTCAACGTGTAGATTTGTGTATGCCAATAAATAGAAACCCATGTTGTCGATCCTGATGGCTTCATAGGTTTCTACTTTACTTTATGGATAGATCATCAGTTATTTAATGAATCTCCCATCAAGGAACATCTAGGTTGTTCTAATTTGTCATTATTGTAAATAGCACCTTTGTCCCCCTGCCTGAGAAGTGGTTTCTTTAGCAGGTAAGAAAGCACAGAGGAGCCCTATTGATTTAGCAGACCTAAGTCCCCATCCCTGATTACAACACCAGGGCTTTCCAGGGAGTGCATGGTCTGCGCCACCCCCTGCCTGGGGCCCTGGGCAAGTGATAGGGGTGGATACTGAGCTCACAGACATTCCTGCTCCAAGATCTCCCTCCTCTCTCCCCCAACACCTTTAGGCAGCGTGGTGTCCAGCTTAATGTGATTGCACTCTCAGCTTTCAAACTTCTGCAGAGCTTCACTGCTTCTAGTTCTTCCCAGAAGCAAAGTTTCTCAGATCCCTGAAAGCCTGAGCCAGGTCTGCAATTCTTTATTCCAAAAACATTTCCTGAGTGCTCTCTGTCTTTCTTTGATGTTGTCATCCTAAGCCCTAAGCGACAACATCCAACAGGCCACAGCGGTCCTTTCCACTGCTCACAGGCCCTCCCCACAGGGATCCTTCTCTGAGGACTCCCCATCCCCATGCACTGCACAAGCTCCAGTTCCCATCCCTCAGACCCTGCCAGGTTTTCCCTCTCCCCAGTCCAAAGGGAGTAACCCCCAGGAGTTGAGGCACTTTCCCTTCTTTTTTACCCTCCAAGCAAAATGTCTTCATAGTTCCGCCTTCTTCCTCCCCTTCCTCCTCCAGTAACAAAACTCATCTGGGAGAGCTCAAAGGCCTGGAAACCAGCCTGCTTTCCTTTCCTGGGTGTGAGAAGGGCCCAGCTCTCAGAGTACAGTGGATCTTCCAAAGTGGGGAAAGGCTGTCCCAACTAGAACAAGGCTTCTTGCTAAAGGTGACGTGGTGAGAAAACTCCACGGTGTGAGAAAAGAGGAAAGACGACACATATACATAAAGAAGGAGGCCCCAGTGTCAGGCCATTTGCAGGCAGTAGGGCATGATCACTGGTGTCCCTAGACTTACTTGGATGCTAAGGACAACTGATGGTAAGGGAGTCATTGGGAAACTGTCTAAGAAGGCTGCTTGGGAAGTGGAGCCATGGTGGTTTAGTGGGGACCAAAGAACAGGTTCCATGCAGCCAGGCCTTCTATGCTGAGCCAATATGTGCAGGTGGCATTTGGAACAGGCTGATTATCCAGAGGCCTAGGAGGTGACAAGTGAGACAAGGTTGGACTCCAGTAGAAGACTCAGGGCATGGATGGTCTCAAATGCCAGATTTTTATTATTTGATTTAGCAACCAATGGGAAAGAGTGTGGTTTGTTCAGCAGGGAACTGACATGGTGAAACTGCTATTTGGGGAATATTGATTTGATGGCTTTGTAGAACACCTAAATTAAAAAACAAAAGAGGGCCAAGTGCATGGCTCACGCCTGTAATTCCAGCACTTTGGGAGGCCAAGGCAGGTGGATCACCTGAGGTCAGGAGTTCGAGACCAGCCTGGCCAACATGGCAAAATCCCATCTCTACAAAAAATACAAAAATTGGCCAGGCATCATGGTGCATGCCTGTAATCCCAGCTACTTGGGAGGCTGAGGCAGGAGAATTGCTTGAACCCAGGAGGTGGAGGTTGCAGTGAGTGGAGAGTGTGCCACTGCACTCCAGCCTGGGACAGAGTGAGACTCCATCTCAAAAAAAAAAAGAAAGAAAAAAAAAAAGAAACAGAAAAGTAAGAGAAGCTCACAAGTGGCTGTTTTCTCTAACTAGAGGAAGCCTGAGACCAGGTGAAATGTTTTCCAGGAGCTGAAGTCAGTCAGTTATATCAGCGGGTGGAAGAAAGCATCACAGCTGTTTCTCAGGGCATAATAGGGTTTTGACTGTGACGAGGGGCCTCAGTGAGATGCGCCACCCAGCCAACCCATCATCTTTCCAGCCCTTTCTCTGGCCCTGTGAGTCTTGGGAATACTGTCAGCCCCAGTGACTGCTGCTAACCAGGGTTTATCTATCTATCGCCCCCCAGCTATGACCACGAAGGCCGCCTGACCAACGTGACGCGCCCCACGGGGGTGGTAACCAGTCTGCACCGGGAAATGGAGAAATCTATTACCATTGACATTGAGAACTCCAACCGTGATGATGACGTCACTGTCATCACCAACCTCTCTTCAGTAGAGGCCTCCTACACAGTGGTACAAGGTGAGCCTCCACCCATACCATCCTACCCCCAAACTCACCCATAGACCCAGAACCCAGCCAAGCCCAACATGTGAGTTATCCAGCCTGGGAGGACTTCCAGAGACCCAGCGTACCCCTCAGCTTTCTGTTTTATTCAAGTGTCCACAGCAAACTATAAGAGGTCAATCTTGTAGAAAATGACTTAATCAGATAGAGCAGAATGTCATCTACACCCAGCCAAATGTCTAGATATTTGAACTGTCTACATAGTTATCTGAAAATGTCCATTTCCACCCGCCCCCCACATACTCTCTCCCTACCTCTTACCCTTCCATCACCACCTCTCCCCACCAACCCAAAACACATAGTTATCTTCTCAAAGGCCATTTATTCTCCTGGCTCACCACTAGATTTCATATTTTCTTGTTCCATCCTGATTGTCTCTTTTAAGCATTTGTTTGATGAGTTGGTTGACCTGGGACTGGAGCTCTTTAACATTCTCTCTCCAAGACTGGGATCTCAAAGGTCTCTGCCCACCCTGTGGTTATTGTTGCTACTAGACATGTTTTGCAGTCCAGGGCAAGCACTGGGGCTGGCAAGAAAATGAATTGTGCCGATTAATTTTTCTTTTAATTAAGATATAATGTCGGTGGGCTAGCCCGTTGTCAGAGGATAAAAGTGTCCTCTCAGTAAATAAATGGTGACATTTCTGGACTATTATCCCACAGCGGAGCCTGTTTCAATGACTCTATTTCTGCTCTGCCAAATGATTAATGATGTAGATTCTGTCCTTCTGCGTGACGGCTGGAGTCTCAGGAGCGACAGGTACACACTTGCTCACCGCCCCAAAATTTGACATCTCAGAGGCCAGCCCAGGCCAGCTCCTTTGCCCAGACAGACAATCAGGAAGCAGTGTATCTATCTGTAAAAGGAGTCTCTGACTCACATTTCCTTCCCGTAACTTTTCGATAAAGGAAAAGGTCAGACGTCTGATTGACTCGTGTAGTTTCCACTGGGGAAGATAAACACATATTATCAGCACCCACCCACTGGCTGCATCTCCCTGATGTATTCGAGTCTCTTCAGAGTTCTCTTGAGTGGGGGTGGTATCAGATGCCGTCGGCAGTAAAAGCACGAGGATGGGGAAGGTTGACTTCTTCTCTCCATTTTCTCGAAGAATCCTGGGCTTTGATTTGTAGTGGATCCGGCCTGTGGCTAGACCAGCAACCTTGGGTTAGACGGCAGGCAAAAGGAGGAAAAAACTGAAGTCATTTGCCTTTCTTTTTTTTTTTTTTTCTGGTATAAGCTAAAATATATATGTTAAGCTTCGGGAATTTGATTGACACAAATTGTGTAGGCAATAGACATCTTTAAATGTTTAAACGTGCTATTAATAGTCTTCAGTGAGTAAAAGAAACATCACGGCATAATTATTTCTGGAGTGCCACATATTATGTTTTTCTTTACGTGGATCGGTAGTATCTCTGCTACTTACTTACCTTCACATGGTATGTATGTGTGCTAATTGAAGGCAGCCTTCGACTGATGGCTGCAAAGTACCATGGAAACCTATTAAAAAAAATAGGGGTTCTATTCTCTTCTGACTAATAGAGCGGATAATTTATTTCCCTATCCCCACCCCCACTTACATTTTTCCAGATCAAGTTCGGAACAGCTACCAGCTCTGTAATAATGGTACCCTGAGGGTGATGTATGCTAATGGGATGGGTGTCAGCTTCCACAGCGAGCCCCATGTCCTAGCGGGCACCATCACCCCCACCATTGGACGCTGCAACATCTCCCTGCCTATGGAGAATGGCTTAAACTCCATTGAGTGGCGCCTAAGAAAGGAACAGATTAAAGGCAAAGTCACCATCTTTGGCAGGAAGCTCCGGGTAAGTGGTTCCACCCAATCTGTTACCACAGAGTGGGAGGGGATATACACTTTCCTCACAGAGCTGAGAAAGTTTCTCTGTTACCACAGAGTGGGAGGGGATATACACATTCCTCACAGAGCTGAGAAAGTTTCCCAGCTTCAAAGCCTCTAATACCCCTTTATTCCCTGGAAAAGGCAAACTCTCCACTCAGAAGGTAGAATCTAGAATCCATCTCCCTTTGGGACTCATACCTTGGGAAAAACGTTCTCCATTTCCATTTCCTAGGACTGAAAAAGGCGGCCATTTCCTGCTATGGGGATTTACATTATGCTGTAACTAGAGACAGCTTTGGTCTTCTTTTCACACTTGCTGTCTTCTTCCTCAGTTTTCACTGTCTGGCCAGTTCAACCAATGAATTGGTGTTCATGCCTACTATGTGCTGAGTAATTTGCTAAGTGCTGGAAGAACAAAACTTTTAAAGTATGTTCTTTGCACTCAAGGAATTGAGGGTCTGATAAAATATGCAGACACAGGATGATCACAGGTTAAGTGAAAAGACAGAGGTACATGCAGGGTCTGATGGGATCCCAGAGGGATGCCCCTCAGCCTGAGAGGTTCAGGGAAGATTTCCCAAGAGGAAGTAACAACTGAACCTCAGTGGGGAGTTTTAGCCAACCCTAGTTTTCCCAGACCAGGCAACTTGCCCCACGTGACATCTTTTTAAAACCAATATATAACATTAATTATATTATTATTATAATTATTATATAATGTAATTTTATATTACATTTTTATAATATAATGTAAACCCTGTTATATTATAATATTATAATGTATAATTATATACATTATATGTATACATAATATACATATATGTATACATAATATACATATATGTATACATAATATAATATACATATATAATACATTACATGTATACATAGTAATATACATTATATATAATTACATATATAATTAATGTATAATTATAATGTATAATTATAATATTATAATGTAAACCCTATGTTAAATGCTTTGCTTTGCTTGTATTATCTTATTTTAACTTTTTCAATAGCCCCATGAGGATAATTATTACTACCTTCATTTTTCAGATGAGAAAACAGACTCAGGGAAGCTAAATTACCTGTCCAAGGACACAATAGCTAGAAAGGGCAATGCCAGGACTCGATCCCACATCTCTCTTTCTGTCTGACTCACTTGCCAGTATGTCACACGCCTTCCTGCTTATCCGTGGTCATCCAGATCTTCTCAGCAGAAGTGGATTCTGCTCCAGTCACTTATCCATCACCAAGAGGGAACAGTTCCTACCATCATGCTAACCCCTTCCCTGGGGAGGGGGAATGTAATGGCATACAAAGCAAAGGCCCTAACTTCCTGCACCTTACCTTCAGGTTGCGGGTAGATGGGAGAGAGGGGTAGATCATAAGTAAACTAATAAATAAAAATAAATAACTGCAGAACAAGACAAGCACTAGGAAGTCAGTAAACAATGGAACAAAGAGTTTATCAAATGCTTTGGAATCCCTGAGAGTAGAAGGCTCAGCATCGCCAAAGCTTGGGTTGTAACTTTTGCTGTGTAACTGGATTGAAATCCAGCCAGCCCAGGTGACCTCCCTGCAGAGCCAGGCCCCTCCATATTAAGATTCCGCCTTTGGCTGAAGTTTAAGTTTCCACATTAGGTTAGCAGCAGTCTCCCATGTTTTTCTTCCTCTGCTGGTATCTGCAAAGTTGCAAACTGCAGTAGCCTCCTAAAGACAAAAATGGAATGAGATTAGTAGTTAAATCCTTAATGACTGGATTTCAGGGCTGTGTAATTGATTTTTGATATGCTGCACTGTAGAAGTTGATTATAAGTAGTAATCGTGCCTTTTCTCTGATAAATCAGTTATGCATTTTGACTAAGTTTTCAAAATAAAGATAAATGTGGCCCTAAAATAAAGTGGCTATAATCCCAACTCCGAATATTAAAACTCTTTAATAATGGTACTTGTGGTAATTAGCCCAAGTTAGGCACACAAGTCTTATAACTGAATTTCTGCCAGGGTTCGATTTGCTGGCATCGTGTTTATGCAACTCAAAACACAGCTTTATCTATCAACACCTCAACATTTAATTGTCTGGTGTTAGTTCCTGTAACAACAATCACATATCCATTTAGCTCTCTTAAATGAAAATCACTATGAGATTATAACAGGTTGAGTGGACTGAAAATGTAATTTGAAAATGAGGGAGAAAGCCTGGAATTTATTTGCATCTCATTTATTTTAATTCAGTTCATAAACTGTTTAGTGAATGAAATAAAAGCAACTTCTGGAAATTGCAGGAGAGCAGTTGGAAGAAGGTATAAGGGAAATGTTGGGTGTGATGTGGATTGAGGGAACTGGGGAGTGGCCATTTCGTCAGATGTTTCGTGAGCCCATGGCAGGGAGTTTGCAGCCCCTAAGCCAAAGGTACCCATTGGCCCCCTAAGGCTAGCAGGCTGTCTCACCAATGGCAAGATGGGCTCTTCTCTCCCTACCTATCTATCTTAGTCTTGCTGTGTCTTTTCATCCCTGCTCCACTGTCACATGAGGGCATGAAAGTTCATTTATTCAAAAGATGTTTACTAGGTGCCAACAACACTACAGTCAGTACCACGGAACAAGTAGACTCCAGAGAGATAAAGAAAACTGGGTGGCACCGAGTAGCTAACAGTCTCACGGAGAAGACAATATTAGTAGTGTGATGTAAGCTATAATACAGGCCAAAAGCACAAAGAAAGGGATACTTAACTGTATCTGCTGGAAGAGGATAGGCCACGGCCAGGTAACAAATTAACCCTGAAATCTCATGGGCGTAACATATCGCAGTCCAAATGCATCGGGCGGCTCTTCTTAATGAGGACTTGCTCCAGTTGCTCTGTCTTGCGATCCTGCCATCTTAAGCACAGGCTCTGTGCAGTTGCTGCAGCAAGGGAAGAGAGTTTGGGTGATTCACGAGAGCTTAATAAGCAGGCCTGGATATAAGCAGGCCTGGATACGGCAGGCCTCACTTCCACCCACCCTGGTGAGAACACTGTCAGGGAACCTCAACTGAACCACAGGGAAGCCTGGAAAATGTTGTCTTTTCTGAGTGCCTAAGAAGAAGAAGATGAACAAAGACTTGGTAAGCACGTAGCAGAGTGATCAGGTCTCCCGTTTGACAAGAGATCAGGAAGGGCTTCACAGAGGAGCTGGAATCATTTCTGAAGCGTAGTAAGAATCAGCCAGGCAGAGATAGGGAACAGAGGTGACGGGACAAAGAATGTCGCCTGTGGAAAGGCCAAGAGGCCAAAAAGGGAATGGCATTTCAGAAAACTAATTCAGTGTGGCAGTAGATGTGTTAGAGAGTGGGGTAGAAAAAGAAGATGCAGCCAGAGACTGCACATGGAAAGGAACATGGTGCCAGGCTAACATTTATCCTGAGGGCAATGGTGAGCCCTACCTGGACTTCATTAGCAGAGTGATGTGCTGGGATGTGTAGCATTAGAAAGCTCTCTCCAGCCTGGGCACAGTGGCTCATACCTGTTTTCCCAGCACTTTGGGAGGCCAAAGTGGGAGGATCATTTTAGCCTAGGCGTTCAAGACCAGCCTAGGCAACATAGCAAAACCCTGTCTCTACAACAACAACCAAAAAAAAAAAAGTTTAAATAGCCGACCGTGGCCCGGCACAGTAGCTCATGCCTATAATCCTAGCACTTTGGGAGGCCAAGGCAGGAGGATCCCTTGAGCCCAGGGGTTGTAGACCAGCCTGGGCAACATAGGGAGACCCTGTCATGGTGGCACATGCCTGTAGTCCCAGCTATTCGGGAGGCCAAGGCAGGAGGACTGCTTGAGCACAGGAGTTTGAGGCTGCAGTGAGTGAGTGAGTTCTGATCATGCCCTGTACTCCAGCCTGGGCAACAGAGCAAGACCCTGTCTCAAAAAAAGAAAAGCTCTCTCTGACTTCCTCAGGTATGGAGGAAGACAGGTGAGAAGAGGACAAGATAAGATAGGAGGAGAGGGACAGTAAGGAGGGTGCTGCATTAGTCCAAACAAGAAACTAAATCACTAGCAGCAAGGAAAGAAAGAAGGTAGGGCGAGAGATTTGAGAGATGTCTAGCACACGAGGATTGGGCAACTAGCAGGGTTGCTGTGTCATGCTCACCTTTTGACAGGCTCTCCCCATGATCATGTAAACCGGGAAGGCTGGGTGGCCGTCCATGCTTTGTGGGCTCTGTAAAAGAGAGTGGCTGGGAGCTGAAACCCAAGCCAGAGACGTAAGATTCTGGTGGCCCCAGCCCTGCCTCTTGGAATGGGGAAGAAACTAAATGAACTTTGAAATGCAGCCACTTAACCAGCACCATGTAATCACTGCTCCCCATGTGGAGAGCAGGGATTTGGAGAGAATGTGTGGGTATCATGCATGAAGCAAATGGCCTGAACGTCCCCGGGACTGGCAAGCTCCTGGGAGCCTGGTCAGCTGAGGGGAGTGAGGGCCCAAGGCTCTGAACATTCCTGGAGTTTAGAGAAGACCAACAATCTCAGTGAAGCCATCACAATAGAACAGTGCCCAGTGAAATTCCAACCCACCTAGGTACCCTTTCTTCCCACAATCCTCCTCAGTGAAGCCATCACAATAGAACAGTGCCCAGTGAAATTCCAACCCACCTAGGTACCCTTTCTTCCCACAATCCTCCAGCCGGAGGCATCTCTTAGTGGAGGAAAGTATCAGTGGCTCTTCCTTACAGCCTGGGGAAATGTAAGATGATGGTGGATGGATAGACCAGGACCACATCCTTTCACCAAAAGCTTTGTAATGGAGTGTTAGTCCCTTCATTCCTGCCCAAACTCAGTGCAGGGAAGATTTTCATTATGCCTCCCAAGAACTCCTCAAAGACTCTCCTTTGAAACAGTCCTTCCCCCTCCTGCCCGCATTGTCCTCCATTCCTTTCTTCACTCACTCTGGCCTTGCAAAAAACATGAAGCAGGCCGGGCGTGGTGTCTTACACCTGTAATCCCAGCACTTTGGGAGGCCGAGGCGGGTGGATCACGAGGTCAGGAGATCAAGACCCTCCTGAACAAAATGGTGAAACCCCATCTCTACTAAAAATACAAAAATCAGCTGGGTGTGGTGGCGCACGCCTGTAATCCCAGCTACTCAGGAGGCTGAGGCAGGAGAATCGCTTGAACCAGGGAGTCGGAGGTTGCAGTGAGCCAAGATCGTGCCACTGCACTCCAGTCTGGCAGCAGAGTGAGACTCCCATCGCAAAAAAAAAAGAAGCAGTTACATCATGGCATCTGTGAGCTCCGTAAGTGCAGGGACCAGGTCGCCCCTGTATCCCTGGTGACAAGTGCCATGTGGTGGGTACTCAGACAACAGGTGACAAAGAAAGATGTAATAACTGTGCCTTCTATAGGCGCCTTCTTAATGTGTGAATGCTCCCCCACCAAAGTGGGTATAAATTCAGAAACACATTGCCCCTACATCTGTCTGGAATCCTTCCACTGCAAGAGACAGGAAGTGCATTCAGACTAACTTAAAAGGGTAGGTGCTGTCTTACCTAACAGGGCCACCACAAGGGAGAAGCTGGCCTCAGAGACTCTAAGATGTCATTAAATGGTGTACTAATCTGTTTTCACGCTGCTGATAAAGACATACCCAAGACGGGGAAGAAAAAGAAGTTTAATTGGACTTACTTACAGTTCCACATGGCTGGGGAGGCCTCAGAATCATGGTGGGAGGCAAAAGGCACTTCTTACTTGACGGCATCAAGAGAACATGAGGAAGAAGCAAAAGCGGAAACTCCTGATAAACCCATCAGATCTCTTGATACTTTATTATTCACTATCACTAGAATAGCACAGGAAAGATCGGCCCCCAGGATTCAATTACCTCCCCCTGGGTCCCTCCCAACACATGGGAATTCTAGGAGATACAATTCAAATCAATATTTGGGTGGGGACACAGCCAAACCATATCAGATGGACGTCTCTCTTTCTCACAGCCCCCTTCCATCCCATGGCAGGGTTTCTCTCTCGGCAGTTGACCTAATTTTCTCCTACAGTAGACTAATGTCCTCTTCACATTGCGGGGGTGGGAGGTGGTCAGGCAGACTTAGCCAAAGTTGACTCCAGGCTTACATCATCACAGCTAAGTGAACCCAGAGGAAAAAGGAAGGTATCTCCCCCAGCATTTCTATTTTTCATAAAATATCTCATGGAAGAAAGACTGACCTGGCAGAGGGAGTTCACATTCCTGGGCAAATCACTGGTCAGGGAGCTGGGGTTCTGTGATGAGTCAGGCAGGCACAGGTCACATGACCATACCTGTATCCTATAATAGACATCTCAGTAAAAGCACCTAGACAGGGAAGCCCTAGAGAAAAGAGGTGCCGTACCCAAAAAAGAAAGAAAGAGATACAAGGTTAAAATATAAATATCCCAAATATATTCTACATCCTCCATCCCTCCGAAGCCTATTCATAAGGCGAAACTCCTGGCCCTGAGGATCTAAAACTCCTGGCCCTGAGGATCTCTTGAGGCTCTATTGCCTCCCACCCCGACAAGCCTTTTTTCTAGGCTTTTGGAAGAGAGAACTGAAATCAACCCCTTCTATTAAGATTTAAAACTTCTACTCTTTCCTAAAATGGATCTTGTGCAGGATGATTCTCTTTCTTTGTAAAGGAAAGCATATAACCACGCTCTAGGATATTTCTTCCTGATTATGATTTACATAGAGATTGCAGAAGCAAGAAACAGCTACATGTGTAGGTAGCAGAACAAAAGAAAAATTGCTTCCAAGATAATCTTCCATCATGATATTGGTATTAGTGTTATTAGTATTCCAAGAAGAAGTGGGAGTTAGTAATTTTGTTTTGGCTCCCATATAATTAATATGACATTGCAATTACGTGTTGGCATGTGTTACTTTTACTTATGTGGCAAATCACAGTGACAGAGGAGTGAGGTGGGGGGATGGGCGTGCCTATGTGCATGTGAACACACACACATGGACTCAGTTCTGCGTGGAGCCCACTCAAGCAGGTCTGTTAACACACACAAGTCATTATGAAAGCCTGAATTTTCACAGCTCCTTCCTGCCACAATGCATTCATTCTTCAGGTGACTAATATTTTATATTTCAAACACCTCCTGTGTTCTTGGCACTATGCTAGGCACTGAGTGTACATTAGTGAACAAAAGATTTCACCTTACATGGTGAGCAGCACTTGTGCAGACAGAACTTGGGATAAATTTAATATTAGCTTAAATAACACATAATTAGAAGGGCAAGCCTCTGCAAACAGATTAAATAATGTATTCCCCAAGCAAACATTACTTTTGGGTGGCTTCTGTTTGGGATGATGATGTGGAAAAGAGGAAAAACCCAAATGGAGCTTATGCCTTTACCTCTTACACCTTAGCAAGGAGATAATAATCCAGTAAATGTACAAACAATATATAGAAATTGTGGGCTGGGTACAGCCTGTAATCCAGCACTTTGGGAGGCCCAGATGGGTGGATGACCTGAGGTCAGAAGTTCAAGACCAGCCTAGCCAACATGGCGAAACCCCATCCCTACTAAAAATACAAAAATTAGCCAGGTGTGGTGCGGCGCGCCTATAATCCCAGCTACTTCGGAGGCTGAGGCAATAGAATCACTTGAACATGCTAGACAGAGGTTGCAGTAAGCCGAGATGGCACCACTGCACTCCAGCCTGGGTGACAGAGTGAGACTCTGCCTCAAAGAAAAAAAAAAAAAGAAATTGTGATGGGTGCTTTGGGAAAAATGTACGGTGGAGCTAATACGGAATATATGATATAGGTTAAGGCCTCTCTGAGAAAATGACATTTGAACTGAGAACTGAATGAAGAGTAGGTAGGAATTTCCCAGGCATGGAGTTGGCGGAAAAGCCTCTATGGTAAAGCCATAGCATGTGCAGAAGGCCCTGAGGCAGAAGAGACTTCTGCCTGTATCCTGAACAGAAGGAGAGCTCCAGTGTGGCTGGAGTAAACCAGCTGAGGGTAAGGTCAAGGGGTAGAGCCTTATCTTGTTGGCCCTTTTAAGGATCTTAGAAATACAGAAGTCTTCTGCAGATTATCCACCCGGTACATGCAAATGAGCCCTCATCGGGAGCCTCCTTCTTGGACACTAGGAAATATACAACATACCTGACTCCTGGAAGTTCAGGTCAAAGGATAACAAATATAGCTTATTCCAGTCATCTGGGCTGAGCCTCCATACCAGACACCCTCTGCCCCTTCTCACTACATCCCTACCAATGGACCACCCACCTGCACTAGAAACTCACAGCATCACCTGAAAACAGCCATGCTCTGCCTGTGCAAGGCCTTTGCTCATCCCCTGTGCATTCATTTGCTGACCCTCCCCACCTGGAATATTCTCCCTGATTCTTCTCCCACCCTCACCTGTCCAAGCCTTACTCATACCCAGGCCCCCACTGAGCAGCGCTTTCTCTGGGAAATCATCCTCGTCAGTCCCAGCTCTGGTTCCACGTCCTTCCTCATTGCCACAGCTCCTTCCCTGTGTCTACTGCCATTACCACACTAAAAATGGTTTTTGTTGTTGGCTCACCTGTCGTCATCCCCCTCTGGCCTGTGGCCTGCCCCTCTAGGGCAGGGGTCATAACTGTCTTGTTCTATCTTACAACAGTCCCAGTAACAAACACAGAGTAGGCGCTCAGTAAATATTGACTGAAAGAATGAATGAATGAATGGGATTTTCCACTGACATAATGAAAATCTGCTCCCTCCCACCTTTGCCTATGAATTCCAGGTCCCAGGGGCCTTCCAGAATGACTCTAATAGGTCTTTGGAATGAAGCATTTCAGGTATTTGGAGACCACAGATGTCCTAATCATATATATATATATATATATATATATTTTTTTTTTTTTTTTTTTTTTTTTTTTGAGACACAGCCTTGCCCTGTCACCCAGGCTGGAGTGCAGTGGCACAATCTCGGATCACTGCAACCTCCACCTCCCGGGTTCAAGCCATTCTCCTGCCTCAGCCTCCCAAGTAGCTGGGACTACAGGCATGCACCACCATGCCCAGCTAATTTTTGTGTTTTCTAAGTAAAGACGGGGTTTCATCATGTTGACCAGGCTGGTCTTGAACTCCTAACCTCAAGCGATCCACCTGCCTCAGCCTCCCAAAGTGCTGGGATTATAGGTGTGAGCCACCATGCCCAGCCTAATCATATTTTCTATTCTTGATTTTCCATGTTGGAACTTTAGATCATCAGAGTTAGCAGGGTTCTTGTACCCAGTCTGATTCAGTCTGCTTATTCACTAATGTTCATTGAGCACCAAGCACTTTCCAAAACAAAATAGAGACACTAAGAAAAATAAGATAAAGTCCCGACTCACCAGTTCCCAGGCTATTACAGACGAGGAAACTGAGACATGAATGGTGAAGGTATGGTTTTGGTATGGCAAAGCTAATCAGTGACACTGATGAGTATCAAAACCGCCACTCAAACTCGGGTCTTTCCACCTTTCCACCTGACCTCCATCCAAAACAGCAAGTCATCCAAACATAATGTTTGTTTGGGGAATACATTATTTAATGTGTTTGCAGAGGCTCACCCTTCTAATGATGCATTATTTAAGCTAATATTAAATTTATAGCAAGTTGTTTTGTCTCCACAAGCACTGATCCCAATGTAGCATTGAGTCTTGTTGTGTGGGAGCTGGGGATAGCTACTTTTTAAATCCCAGGCCGGGCGCGGTGGCTCATGCCTGTAATCCCAGCACTTTGAGAGGCCAAGGCGGGCAGATCACGAGGTCAGGAGATCAAGACCATCTTGGCTAACACGGTGAAACCCCGTCTCTCCAAAAAAAATACAAAAAAATTAGCTGGGCATGGTGGTGGGCGCCTGTAGTCGCAGCTACTCAGGAGGCTGAGGCAGGAGAATGGTGTGAACCCGGGAGGTGGAGCTTGCAGTGAGCCCAGATTGCGCCACTGCACTCCAGCCTGGGAGATAGAGTGAGACTCCATCTCAAGAAAGAAACGAAGAGAGAGAGAGAGAGGGAGGGAGGGAGGGAGGGAGGGAGAAAGAGAGAAGAAAAGAAAGAAAAGAAAAGAAAAGAAAAAAGAAAAGAAAATCCCAGAGGACTGACCCAGAAAGAAAATGAAGATGTCCTCTAGGCCAGGCTTTACCTCTGGGTAGGTAAATAACTAAACTCTCCAAGGCAAACTCCTCTGCTTTTAAACGTCGCCAGACAGGAGACTCTCGTGACCCCCCTCACTAATCTTTTTTGGGTTTCCCGTACTCAAAGCAGGATGGGCAAAGGGTTCTTCTATACGTCTAACTGAAATCTCTCCTGCTGTGTTACAATTCCATTTCCTGGAGGGGATCCAGCCCAGTGTAATTTCCTCCCTCATGTTTCTCAAATCACTAGCTCCCATCATTGCGCCTGGAGCTAAGTTAGAGTCACCGGTTATAGGCCCAGTAGGGCCGTTTTGATGACAGCGTTTCCTTTTCTCCAGGTTTTTTATGAGCTTCCTTGTGACAGGCGTATGCTTGGTGAGATCAAAACGTTCTGGGGGGATATTCTGCAGGGGAAACCACTTCCCAAAGTCTGCCCTCTGCAAAAATGAAAAAGCATGCTAAATAGCTGAGTTTTATTAACTGGGGAAGCCAGGCTGAGGAAAATGCCCGATAATTAAAAATAATGGCTTCCTTACAAACACAAAATTGTATTAATTTAAAAATTGGTTTCTCTATCACTGAATTCCTACCAAGCCGACTGGGAAGGGAATCGTGCTGATCCCGGCAGTGAACATAATTCAAAATAACTTTTATGTTCTCCAGGAAGCCTCAAGGTTAATTTAAATATTGCTAGCTGGGTAATTTAATTCAGAATAAGAGAACATTGCAGCTAAATTAAAGCTCCCACATGCTCTAAACCGGGGGGGCAGGTATCCTCAAAGGGCCGATCGTGCCTGTTGGACCCTCCAGCATCTCGCACCCACAGCCGGGGCACCCCCCTTTATAAATGGCACCCTCATAATTAAAGAAATGTGATTAGATTACACAACTGGCCTGAACTCCTTGGCTCACCTTCCAGTGAATTTTTCAGATTTAATTATTAGAAGGATTGGGCATTTTAATAGAAATTTTCACATTTCAAAGTTAACTCAAGCCTGTGCTATCAAAAAATCCCATTGTCCCAGGGATATGGTAAATTTGCAAGTAAAAACCCACCCTAAGTTATCCATGGCTAATGGCTAGCACCTATCATTACTTCTTTATAGTTGGTGCACCTGGGTCAATGGTCAGAGGCCTCTCAGCTCTAAGTAACAGCAGTAAATCCCAGGGTGGCAGTCAGAGGTTAGGGACCCATCTTCTTTGTTTACCCCGTATTTAGTTCTTTTGTAATCCCATTCAAGCACTAACCAGGCCTGATCCTGCTTAGCTTATGAGATCAGGAATGTTCAGGGTTCTTTCTGTAATCTAAGCACCCTCACACACTAATATCATCCTTATTATGATAGTCATGATCACATATATTATTTACATGTTGGTCTTTCCCATGATTACATATTATAGTATATTATGCACACATATATACATCTATACACACATATGATTATATTATGGTTATATATGTGATTTTCCCATTGGTCTTTCCCAATAAGATATAAGATAAGGCCTTATATCACACTGAGTGTATTTTAACCAAGAGTATACATCAGAATCACCCAGGGAGGTTTTAAAAATCAAAAATCCCCAGCTGGGCATGGTGGCTCATGTCTGTAATACCAGCACTTTGAGAGACTGAGGTAGGCAGATCACTTGAGGTCAGGAGTTTGAGACCAGCCTGACCAACATGGTGAAACCCCGTGTCTACTAAAAATATATAAAAATTAGCCAGGCATGGTGGTGCACCTCTGTAGTCCCAGCTACTCGGGAGGCAGAGACATGAGAATCACTTGAACCCAGGGGGCAGAGGTTGCAGTGAGCCGAGATTGTGCTACTGCACTCCAGCCTGGATGACAGAGCGAGACTCTGTCTCAAAAAAATAAAAATCAACAAGACCCAAAACCCTATTCCCTGAGGAGCTGATTCAGCAGGCGTGGAGCCAGCCGAGCAGCAGAGCTTTAAGAGAGTGTCCCATGTGGTTTAGAATTGCATGCTTGATGGAAAGCCTGTAGTCCAACACCCCTCAATCCTAGAGGTGTACAGCCTGGAGGTTAAGACAGCAAGCTCTGTATGGGGATCCTAGCTCTACCACTGAGTATTTATCTAAACTTGAGCTAGTCACTTAAACCCATCTATATCTTGTGTGCAAAATGGGGATGATAATAATGCCTGCCTGAGAGTGTTGTTGTGTAAATTAGACAAAACAAAGGCAATGCTGAGAATAACACTCAGCCTGTGTTAAGTGCTCAACATGTTGCTGTTGCTGTGGTTTTTCTTCCTTGTATACCAGAGCAGACACCAAGGCTGGCATTAGCTGACACTCAATGTTCAATAATTAATAAATGCACTAGGGCCCTATGATATGAGCAAAAAGAAAAGAAATATAAGGAAAGGGAAGGAGGAAAAACTAAGGATGGCCAAGGGGATGGAAATAAGTAGGCATGATGGCAAGTCCCCAGCAGTTGCCTCCAAAAACCCTGGAAATTCTTCCTCATTGTTGCATCATTCATTCTGCCTAACAAAATGTTGGAGAGGTCTTGAACCAAAATCTGAAACCCATAGGTTTAAGAATGATGGTGGCCTTCTGCAGTTGTCCCAGATGAACCAACCCGATGTGACCAAGCTTCTGTTGGCAGAGGAGATGATCTATCTTTCTGACCACCACTGTGTGTTTTGCTCTGAAAATGATGGCTCCAATCCCGTATAATTCAGACGGCATTAACTTTTGAACCTGTTTTTTAAAAAAAAAAAAAAAAATCCTACTACTCAGCCTTTGCCTTCTTGACTATTCCCAGTTGCTGGAAGTTGTTGATAGGAATCTTCCACTTGAAGTTAGGGTTCCTTATAATCCCAAGATCTCACCACCTTTATTTCTCTCCCCATGCTTTGATGCATTCTCTTTTCTTTTTCTTTTTGTTCTTTTTTTTTGAAACAGAGTCTCACTCTGTCCCCCAGGGTGGGGTGCAGTGGCATGATCTTGGCTCACTGCAACCTCCACCTCCTGGGTTCAAATAATTCTCCTGCCTCAGCCTTTTGGGTAGCTGGGATTAGAGACACACGCCACCATGCTTGGCTAATTTTTTTTTTTTTTTTTTTTAGTAGAGACAGGGTTTCACCATGTTGGCCAGGCTGGTCTCAAACTCCTGACCTCAGGTGATCCGCCAATCTCGGCCCCCTAAAATGTTGAAATTACAGACGTGAGCCACACGCACCTGGCCTATGCATTCTCTTTTCTAATTGTCCTATAATAAATATTCTACCCTCTCTCTGAGACGACCTTATAGAAACAGCAATGGTTTGGAGAATCTGTAGTCCTGGGTTCAAATTCCACTTCTGCCACTTATCTAGTTATGGGACTCCTGTAGACCTCAGTTGCTCTTATGTAAGATAGTTTCTATGTCATGAAAGTGAAAATGGGATCAGGTATGTAAAGCACCTAGCATAGCACCTGCCAAAGTATCAGGGGCTTGTATCAATTTAGATTTGTTTCCACCGCTAGTAAGAGAGATTAGCAATAGCAAGGGTTTAAACAGGATTTACGCTTATTATTTTCCTATGATCTGAAAGGAGCTTAGGGAAAGCAATCCTTGGCTGTATGGATGAACACTGAAGACACCTAGATCAACATAGATCTGGACTCTTTTTCTCTGGATAGGCCATCATCCTGGAGGTCTCCAGCCCCAAAGTCACCTCATAGTCACAAGGTAAATGCTGGAGCTCCAGCCATCACATACACATTTCACCCAGGAAAAGGAGGAAAGGGAAGAATTAAAGATTGCCTAGCTCTCAGCTGAGTCAATTTCCTTTAAGAATATTTCCCAGAAGACCAGCCAACAACAACCACTTACATCTTGTTTGCCACCTGTATCTCTGAAGGAAGCTGCAAAATGTGTTTCATTACCTGGGCACAAAGCTGTTTCCCAGAATGCAAGTGTCTGTGGTATTAGAATTATTCCTTGTCCCACCCCCTCACACCCCCAAAGCTGCAATGTGGAGCTTTCAAGGGCTGTGAAAATGCTTCACAGTCTGTTCATCATTTGACACATTTCAGGGCACTCAATGGACATACAATACAGGAAGCAGTAAAGCTGGTGAAGTGTATAAGAAGTTAACTGGTTAAAGTCTGAAGGCCTAAGTTCCAGACCAACCCAACCACTTCACTGCTGTGTGACCTTGAGCAAGTTTTGTAACCACTCTGTTTGAAGCTATTTCTTCATTTGTCAAATGGTCTTTGTGAGCAACAACTCAAACAATGGATGCAAAATGCCTAACACAATGCCTGTATATATTCGTCCTCAGCATATATTAAAGTCATCATTACTATCAGCTGGGCATGGTGGCTCACACCTGTAATCCTAGAACTTTGGGAGGACAAGGTGGGTGGATCACCTGAGGTCAGGAGTTCGAGACCAGCCTGGCCAACATGGTGAAACCTCGTCTCTACTAAAAATACAAAAATTAGCCCAGTATGATGGCACATGCCTGTAATCCCAACTACTCAGGAGGGAGGCTGAGGCCAGAGAATCACTTGAACCCGGGAGGCAGAGGTTGCAGTGAGCTGAGATCTCACCAGTGCACTCCAGCCTGGGCAACAGAGCGAGACTCTATCTCAAAAAAAAAAAAAAAAAAAAAAGTTATTACTATCATCACCACCATCACTACCATCATTACTACCAGTAAGTGCTGTTGAATTATTAGGGTAAAGTGAGGAGGTACCAGACATCTCTCGAGTCTCTTCCTTCCACCTGTTTACATCGTCCCTTGCCTTCAGCAGCCACCCCAGGGATGTTTGGATTTGCAGTCAGTGAAGTTGTGAGAGCCTGGGCTGAGTCTGGTTCATTTCATTCACTTCCAGCCACCCACTCAGGGCTAGCTGAATCTCAGGAGTCCCTCTCCTTTGTCCCTCACCAGAGTCTAGTCTCCCAGCTCTGCCTTCTGGGATAGGCTTTCTTCTCTGATCAGATCAACTTCTAAATAAATATTAAATTATGTCTGATGTGTTCTCCTATTCCTTTCAAATCTAAGTAAATCAGTTAATCCCTTTGTTGGAAATCCCCTAGCCCTGCTGAGGCCTCCCCACTGATGTCTCACATTCTTGACAGTGGCAAGATTTTTCTCTAGATATTAGAAGGAAAGAAGTTCACATAGGAATGAGGCTTCATATTCCCAAATCTTTGTAAAATATGGATTTCTAAGCCCTGTTCTCCACTCTTCTAGGTAACTTTACTTAAGATTTCATAAGAAATTATGGCACCTGTTCTTAAAGATCATTAGCTTCTCAGCTAACGATGTGCCAAAAAGAGTTCCAAGTGTGCAAATATGCAAACTCTCTTGCCCCCAGGGTGGCCAGGCAGCCCAGGCAAAACTCCAGGGTTCAAGTCTGTTGTATATTGCTGTATAATTTGCACACTGCACAATTTTCACCATTCACACTTTCCACGATCCTATGGCACCCTTTGTAATTGTGCAGTGCACAGCCTACCCAACTGTCCATCACAGCCATGCCCAGGTCAATCATCTCTGTCCATAAGCTGCCTTATTTTTATATTCTATTGCACCATACAAATACTACCATTTTCTTTTCTTTTCTCTTTTCTTGTTCTCTTTGGTTTTTTGTTTTGTTTTGTTTTTTGTTTTTAGATAGAGTCTCACTCTGTCACCCAGGCTGGAGTGCATGGCACAATTTCAGCTCACTGCCATCTCCATCTCCCAGGTTCAAGTGATTCTCCTGCCTCAGCCTCCCAGTAGCTGGAACTATAGGTGCATGCCACCATGCCAGCTAATTTTTATATTTTTAGTAGAGACGGGGTTTCACCGTGTTGGCCAGGCTGGTCTTGAACTCCCGACCTCAGGTGATCCACCCACTTCAGCCTCCCACAGTGCTAGGATTACTGGCGTGAGCCACCACACCCGGCCAAATTTTGCCATTTTCTATCTGTGCCATGATAAGGACCTTAGAAAGCACTACTCTAACTTTGGGGTTATTTCTTCCTCCAGTGAACACTTAAGCCCTGGCCATGCCAGCCATGTCCTCCACAGAAGCCTGAGCCGGCATGCCTGGATGATGTCTTTCAAACCAGGCTTGTTGTGTTTTCCTAGGTCCATGGAAGAAATCTCTTGTCCATTGACTATGATCGAAATATTCGGACTGAAAAGATCTATGATGACCACCGGAAGTTCACCCTGAGGATCATTTATGACCAGGTGGGCCGTCCCTTCCTCTGGCTGCCCAGCAGCGGGCTGGCAGCTGTCAACGTGTCATACTTCTTCAATGGGCGCCTGGCTGGGCTTCAGCGTGGGGCCATGAGCGAGAGGACAGACATCGACAAGCAAGGCCGCATCGTGTCCCGCATGTTCGCTGACGGGAAAGTGTGGAGCTACTCCTACCTTGACAAGGTAGGTGAACATGCTGCCCTGACAGCAAGGGCTTTCTGTTATTTCTGTTATTCTGGCTTCTTTTTTTTTTGAGACGGAGACTTGCTCTGTTGCCCAGGCTGGAGTGCAGTGGCATGATCTCGGCTCACTGCAACCTCTGCCTCCCAGGTTCAAGTAATTCTCCTGCCTGTGCGTCCTGGGTAGCTGTGACTACAGGCACATGTCACCACACCCGGCTAATTTTGTATTTTTAGTAGAGACGGGTTTCCCCACATTGGCCAGGCTGGTCTCGAATTCCTGACCTCAGGTGATCGCCCACCTCAGCCTCCCAAAGTGCTGGGATTACAGGTATGAGCCACTGCACCTGACCATTTCTGCTGCTCTTGTAAGCTAGCCTGATACGCTTTGCCATGAGACATCTTAACATCTTTACTTCGACTCTACAAGGACTTCCCTCCTGCTCCCACCCTCACAGGGGGAAGAAAATGTGAAGGCAAATGTTATTCATAGCTCAGCACTATTACCATTGGGGTGGGGGGCGGGGGTGCTAGACGCTCAGTAATGGCAAAAAGGACGAATTGTCTGATTCTATTCCAAAAAAGAAAAAAGTACTGTTGAAGCGGACAGAATCATCCCACTGGCAGCGCGGCTCATCATTACTTATGAATTGGAAATGCAGTGATTCATTTCTGCCTTGCCCTAAATTAAGCCGTCAGGATGGGGAATTTTGCCTAAAATTCAAGCACACAGAGCAACCCTCTCCTACTTGCCCTGTTGGCTGAAACAGCCCGTGAATTCTCTCTACATGATTCCCTGTGTCTGAAAGTGCCAAATTCAGGTCTTCATGCTGGAAAAAGGTCAGGTTGGAGTGGCGGTATAAAAAAAAAAAAGGTCCCTTTGGGCATGTATCAAGACTTTTGAAGGCTGCCCTGGCCATGTAGTCATTAGACAGGGCTTGCTCAACCCGGGCCTCTCACCTAGACTCCCCTTGGTGCAGGTCCATTCCTTTCTTTCTCACCAACTCATTACAGCGGTGACTTGCAGACAAAGCTGTTACCCCTCTGCAAGACAGAACTGCTGTCCCCTTGGTCCTTCCTGAATGCTGTCCTTGTTATGCCTGAAATACAGGAATGATTGACCAGGGGAGCAGGAACCTCCCAATTGCCTCTAATTGAAGTCATCTTTTTTTCCCAAAGAATCAGTGATTCTAGGTTATTTCATCTTTGCAGCAGCTTCAAAATGCAGGATGTGGCTGGGCGCAATGGCTCACACCTGTAATCCCAGCTCTTTGGGAGGCCGAGGCGGGCTGATCACTTGAGGTCAGGAGTTCGACACCAGCCTGGCCAACATGGTGAAACCCCCGTCTCTACTAAAAATACGAAAATTAGCCAGGCGTGGTGGTGCATGCCTGTAATTCCAGCTACTTGGGAGGCTGAGACAGGAGAATCGCTTGAACCCAGGAGGTGGAGTAGGTTGCAGTGAGCTGAGATTGCACCACTGCACTCCAGCCTGGGTGATGGAGTGAGACTCTGTTTCAAAAAAAAAAAAAAATGCAGGATGTGTTTTCTCTTTTTTAGATTTAATCAGGGTATGTGTTTCACACAGCTCCCCTGCTGGACCCAGTGGCGGTCATTTCTAAGCAATCTTGGGGTTCCTTGTTATTGAGCATGGAGGTAAACCTCATGCCTCTCACTTCAGCTGTCCAAGCCCTCAATTCTTAAAGTATCATCCAAGCAACATTGGCATTTGCAGGGAGTTTGTTACAAAATGCAGATTCTCAGGCCCCACCCCAGCTCTACCAAATTAGACTCTGCCTTTTTACAAGATCCTGAGTATTTTGCATGCACATTAAATTTGGGAAGCACTGGTCTAGGCAACCACCATGATCCATCAAAATTGGCATGTCCAGTGAAATATATCTGTTTAATCTGGTCTAAGCTTCCCATCTTTCATGACTTTTGAGTTGACATTTGGGGAAATGGTCTAAATTCTGTCTGTTTGAATACTTGGTCCTCAAAAGCCAACTGATATGTTCTGTTCCCCTTTCCTTTCTGCAGTCCATGGTCCTCCTGCTTCAGAGCCAACGTCAGTATATATTTGAGTATGACTCCTCTGACCGCCTCCTTGCCGTCACCATGCCCAGCGTGGCCCGGCACAGCATGTCCACACACACCTCCATCGGCTACATCCGCAATATTTACAACCCGCCTGAAAGCAATGCTTCGGTCATCTTTGACTACAGTGATGACGGCCGCATCCTGAAGACCTCCTTTTTGGGCACCGGACGCCAGGTGTTCTACAAGTATGGGAAACTCTCCAAGTTATCAGAGATTGTCTACGACAGTACCGCCGTCACCTTCGGGTATGACGAGACCACTGGTGTCTTGAAGATGGTCAACCTCCAAAGTGGGGGCTTCTCCTGCACCATCAGGTACCGGAAGATTGGCCCCCTGGTGGACAAGCAGATCTACAGGTTCTCCGAGGAAGGCATGGTCAATGCCAGGTTTGACTACACCTATCATGACAACAGCTTCCGCATCGCAAGCATCAAGCCCGTCATAAGTGAGACTCCCCTCCCCGTTGACCTCTACCGCTATGATGAGATTTCTGGCAAGGTGGAACACTTTGGTAAGTTTGGAGTCATCTATTATGACATCAACCAGATTATCACCACTGCCGTGATGACCCTCAGCAAACACTTCGACACCCATGGGCGGATCAAGGAGGTCCAGTATGAGATGTTCCGGTCCCTCATGTACTGGATGACGGTGCAATATGACAGCATGGGCAGGGTGATCAAGAGGGAGCTAAAACTGGGGCCCTATGCCAATACCACGAAGTACACCTATGACTACGATGGGGACGGGCAGCTCCAGAGTGTGGCCGTCAATGACCGCCCGACCTGGCGCTACAGCTATGACCTTAATGGGAATCTCCACTTACTGAACCCAGGCAACAGTGTGCGCCTTATGCCCTTGCGCTATGACCTCCGGGATCGGATAACCAGACTCGGGGATGTGCAGTACAAAATTGACGACGATGGCTATCTGTGCCAGAGAGGGTCTGACATCTTCGAATACAATTCCAAGGGCCTCCTAACAAGAGCCTACAACAAGGCCAGCGGGTGGAGTGTCCAGTACCGCTATGATGGCGTAGGACGGCGGGCTTCCTACAAGACCAACCTGGGCCACCACCTGCAGTACTTCTACTCTGACCTCCACAACCCGACGCGCATCACCCATGTCTACAATCACTCCAACTCGGAGATTACCTCACTGTACTACGACCTCCAGGGCCACCTCTTTGCCATGGAGAGCAGCAGTGGGGAGGAGTACTACGTTGCCTCTGATAACACAGGGACTCCTCTGGCTGTGTTCAGCATCAATGGCCTCATGATCAAACAGCTGCAGTACACAGCCTATGGGGAGATTTATTATGACTCCAACCCCGACTTCCAGATGGTCATTGGCTTCCATGGGGGACTCTATGACCCCCTGACCAAGCTGGTCCACTTCACTCAGCGTGATTATGATGTGCTGGCAGGACGATGGACCTCTCCAGACTATACCATGTGGAAAAACGTGGGCAAGGAGCCGGCCCCCTTTAACCTGTATATGTTCAAGAGCAACAATCCTCTCAGCAGTGAGCTAGATTTGAAGAACTACGTGACAGGTGAGGATTCTGCCACCAAAGGTGGGCAGTGGCTCCCTCCAGGGTACTTGTTGCTGTGGGGAACTTGGGAGGAAGGTCTCCCATCTTATGGTAGGAGAAGCCCATGGGCCATAAAGCCCAGGCAGTGCAGTTGGCAGCACTACAGAGTCTAGAAAAGTAGAGAGACAGCAGTACAGAGCAGTCATGAGGACTGTTTGAAGATGTCCCAACCACTTTCATGTCCAGTCAGTTGAAATAACTCTATAAGAGCCCTTCCTACCCCAACAGAGGAAAGCAGTGAAGCGGGGAGAGAATAGGGCTCTGGTGTCAGAAATACCTGGTTCAAATTCTCTCTCTTCCATTTATAAGCCAAAGGACCTTGGGCTAGTTGTTCAATCTCTCTGAACTATAGTTTCCTTCCCTGTGAAAGGCACTGGTAAAACCATCCTACAGAGTGATCATGACAAGTAAATGAACACAGCTGGGCATGGTGGCTCACGCCACCCACATAATCCCAGCACTTTGAGAGGCTGAGGCAGATGGATCCCTTGAGGTCAGGAGTTCGAGACCAGCCTGGCCAAGATGGTGAAACCCTATCTCTACTAAAAATACAAAAATTAGCCAGGTGTGGTGGTACATGCCTGTAGGCCCAGCTACTCAGGAGGCTGAGCCAAGAAAATCACTTGAACTCAGGAAAGCAGAGGTTGCAGTGAGCTGAGATCATGCCACTGCACTCCACCTAGCCTAGGTGACAGAGCAAGACCCTGTCTCAAAAAAAAAAAAAAAAAAAGTAAATGAACTTGTGTAGTTATAGTCTAGTGCCTGGCAACTAGAGAGTGGATGTTCATGAAATGGTATCTGCTTGTGTTATTAACATTATCGTTACTAGAGAAGCAACGAGTAAGCGTAAGTATCGAGATGACTGTAACCCAGTTCCTGACCTCCAGAGGCTCATCTGGTGAGAGACATATTCAAATAACCAACGATAATGCAAAGTAGAATTAAGTCTTTGCTACCATATAGGTGTCTGTTCAGTTGTTTATCAAAACGCATTTATAAAGTGGCACTGTGCTAGGTTCTGGGGATTCAATGGTGAATAAGACAAATACTGTTCTCTCAAGGTGTATGTGTGTGTGTGTGTGTGTGCAGATTAATTCAGATTTTCAAGATTGGCATAATACAGAAGGGCTCATGTCAAAATGGGCCTGAAGAATTCTTGGGACCTTGGCCGGCAGAAGTGAGCTCAAGGCTGAAGGAAGGCTATGAACAAATGTCATAAGGACATAGGAAGTTTGGAGAATAGCATGAAAGGGGGGGCCAAGAAAGGCAGATTATCTACTTCTCTGTGATAAGTGAGAAATTGGTGAAATGAATTAGCTGCATGTGGTGGCATATGCCTGTGGTCCAAACTACCCAGGGGGCTAAGTAGGGAGAATCTCTTGAGCTCAGGAGTTGGAGGCTAGAGTGAGCTATGATCATGACACTGCACTCCAGCCTGGGCACAGAGTGAGAACCCATCTCACAAAAAGAAATGAAAGGAAAAGAAAAGAAAAAGAAATTGGTGAAATAAGAGTCTCTCTCCATCCATCCATTCACCCATTCAACAAATATTTGTATAGTATTTAAATTGTACTAAATACTAGAGACACAATGGGAGGAAAGATAAAGTCCGTGTCCTCAGGGAAATGAGCAAAGAAATCAGGATGGCTGGATGGCTGGGTGGATGGCTGGATGGATGGCTGACTGGATGGCTGGCTGGCTGGATGGGTGGATGGATGGATGGATGGATGGATGGATGGATGGATGGATGGATGGATGGATGGGTAAACAGATGGTTAAATTGATGGATGGGTAGGTGGATGGGTGGGTGAATGGATGGATGGGTGTGTGGATGGGAGGATGAATGGATAGATGGATGGTTGGTAGGTAGGTAGGTAGAGAGAAGGGGAGAGAGAGAGTGAGATCCAAAGAGACCAGGGCCCCAAAGGGCTAACTTTCAGCAAGCAGGCTGGGGCCGTCTCACCTGTTTATGCTTTGTATAGAGAAACAATAATGAGGACCCAAGACCAGAACCCCAAGTTCCAGAAAACTCACAGCTCTTGGCCATGGGCCAAGGAGGCATCGACACTCAGGTGACTGAGGCCACTTGTCCGTCCCCAAGGCAGGAATGGAAGCAGCATCTACCTGGAGCACAATGCTGCCGTCTAAGCCCCATGCTGCAGAAATAAACAAACAACCTTAAAGATCAACTGTGGCCATGCATTGCTTCAGTGACAAGCCCCGGACCTTTGGAAGTCGAACCCAGAATCCCCAAGCCCCAGAAGCATCTGGGACCTTTCGGACCCGGAAGTTATGGCCAAGCGACCTAGGCTAACATCTGTAAATCCTCCTGTCCTCCTCCCCCGTACCTCATCGAGGCCGTGCCAGGGCTTCCCCGCTTACCCCATGCTTAGCATAACTTTTATCCCCGAAATCACTGCAGCTGCAAATTAAAATAAGTCTCAAGAAAACACACACATATAGTATTAATATTAGGTAATGATAAATGATATAAAGATGAAAAATAGGAAGAAGATATGGAGAGTGATGAGAAGTGTCTCCTTTATGGAGGGGATCACGGACGGCCTTTCTGAGCAGGTGGTGTTGATCAGACATTTATGAAGTGCAGGGAGAGAGGAGGAGTGTTCCAGAGACAGGAAACTGTGAATGGGGAGGTTGACTAGGCCTACCTTAGCCATAGGAGAGAATCCTGCCCCACACAGAATGTCCCTTCCAGAAGCCTGGTTGGTATCAGACACCTTGGGAATGAATCAGCCAGAGAGGCAATAAAGAGAAACCCACAGTGTGGGCTGAACAGACATGTCCCGCTGCCAAGACGCAAACAAAATCATTTCACAGGGCATAGTCAGCCTCACTGACCCCCTCAGCTACTTACCTGGCTCTCCAGAAAAGGCAAAAAAATAATCAGCAGGGTTTTCTGAATAGCAATACTGCTTTTCTCATTCCGGTGTTTCATGGAGACTCCATAAATGGGAATCAAATCAAGTTGAACTAAGTCCAACGAAATTGAATCCAGAAACCATTAGAGAGTCTAAAATAAAGGGTGGTATCAGAGAAGCGGCGTGCACAGGGTGGATGTCTTCAGTGGGAGCCAAGGGAGAGAAGGAGCCGGACCAGGCACAGCCCACCCTCGGGCAGAGACCTGGGAGAGGGGATCTGAGTGGAGAACACCAAATCATTCTCTGCTGTTCACGTGTTGGCTCATCTGTAAACCACATCTAAATTAGTCTTAATTTGCCACTTAGGAGACTAGCAGAGTGGCTGAACTCACTGCTCACAATTTAAGCAGAAGAGGTAATTAAGATGTAGTCGGGAGGAACACAAAGAACAGAACCTTTTCTCTCCAGTACCCAGTAGCAGCAAAAGAATGGTGGCTGTTTGGAAACAGAACTCTCTGAATGCAAGTGGCAGCTCCTGAAGACAGAGAAGGGTCTATTTGTTCTGCCCAAGAATGTGAGGACAAAGGAAAGCAACCCAGAGTGCTGACTGGGTAGGAGCTCAGAGATATCTGGACAGGAACACAAGTTAGCCTCCAGGAGCAGGCGGAGGGGGCAAGAAGTGGTTCCTTCTCACTTACAGGCTCCAAAGCAGCACTCTTTTGAACAGTTACTTTTTAAGGTAATATATGGATGATTGACATACCTGTGATGAAAAGATATGAGAAGAAAGAATGTAAAAGAAAGACTGGGCCAGGCATGGTGGCTTAGGCCTATAATACCAGCACTTTGGGAGGCCAAGGCAAGAGTATCACTTCAGTCTAGGAGTTTGAGACCAGCCTGGGCAATGTAGAGAGATCCCATCTCTACCAAAAATTTAAAAGTTAGCCAAGTGTGGTGGTGCACACCCGTGGTCCCAGCTACTTGGGAGGCTGAGGCAGAAGGATTGCTTGAGCCCAGGAGATTGAGGTTGCAATGAGCTGTGATTGTGCCATGGCACTCTTTTTTGAGACCCTGTCTCAAAAAAAAAAAAAAAAGACTGGGAGACTACCTCCCAACAACCTGCAATGGCCTAGACTTTTCCAATTTTAGCATCCCAGGAAACTCTTCCATCTTGGACACACTGGGATCTATACCCTGCCCCAGCTCTGCCCTATTCTGAGGCCAGTTCTGTCTCATATTAGAACCTGAGTCCATCTCAAGACACCACTTCTTGGCCAGGCACAGTGACTCACACCTGTAATCCCAGCACTTTGGGAGGCCAAGGTGGGTGGATCACCTGAAGCCAGTAGTTTGAGACCAGCCTGACTAACATGGTGAAACCCCGTCTCTACTAAAAATACAAAAAAAATTAGCCAGGCATCCTGGCAGGCACCTGTAATCCCAGCTACTTGGAAGGCTGAGGCAAGAGAACTGCTTTAACTTGGGAGGCAGAGATTGCAGTGAGCTGAGATCGCACCATTGCACTCCAGCCTGAGAAACAAGAGCGAAACTCAGTCTCAAAAAAAAAAGAAAAAAGAAAAGAAAAGAGGCAGCACTTCTAACCTTGCCAATCACTTGCTGTGTGACTTAGACAAATATCTCAACCCTTTAGAGCCACAGTATTTTTTGTTTGTTTGTTTTGTTTTGTTTTTTTGAGACAGAGTCTTGCTCTGTCACCCAGGCTGGAATGCAGTGGCATGATCTTGGCTCACTCTAACCTCTGCCTCCCGGGTTCAAGTGATTCTCCTGCCTCAGACTCCCGAGTAGCTGGAACTACAGGCATGTGCAACCACGCCCAGCTAATTTTTTTGTATTTTTAGTAGAGATGGGATTTCACTGTGTTAGCCAGGATGTTCTCAATCTCCTGATCTTGTGATCGGCCTGCCTCGGCCTCCCAAAGTGCTGGGATTACAGGCGTGAGCCACCACGCCTGGCAGAGCCACAATTTCTTCATCGGCAAAATAGTAATGATAATAATAGCAGTCTATGGGGTCTTGAAAACTAAATGCATCATGACATGTAAAGTGCCTAGCACAGAGCAAAGGCTAATAAAAGCACAGAGCAAAAGCTAATAAATGCATTCTTTTTTTTTTTTTTTTTTTTTTTTGAGACAGAATCTCACTCTGTCGCCCAGGCTGGAGTGCAGTGGTACGATCTTGGCTCACTGCAAGCTCCGCCTCCCGGGTTCACACCATTCTCCTGCCTCAGCCCCCGGAGTAGCTGGAACTACAGGCGCCCGCCACCACGCCCGGCTAATTTTTTGTATTTTTAGTAGAGACGGGGTTTCACCGTGTTAGCCAGGATGGTCTCGATCTCCTGACCTCGTGATCCGCCTGCCTTGGCCTCCCAAAGTGCTGGGATTACAGGCGTGAGCCACCGCGCCCGGCCACGCACTCATTATTTATAAGCAGCTATGGACTTGGAGGTGGGGAGTTCAAAGATGAAGAGTGAGGACACTGCCTTTGTATTATTTTCTGAGGTATGTGGAGAACGGTCTCCCGACCCACCTTGAAATAGATTCCAACTCTGCTCTGAATGGCATTGCTTTAGCAAACTGGAAGCCCCAGATAAAATTTGAGTTCAGTGACCCTCCTAGATGTGGCCCATGATGATGCATATATCCCCTATCCCTTTCTCCCTGGTGGGTCTTTGGCTACGAACCCCAGGCACACTTTAGCTTAAAGTCGGATTTTGCAGAGTTTAATTTATCTAAGTGAGGAGGAAGACACAACCTCCTTCTCACATTATCCTCTTCTCATATTTACACTTAACACCTGAAGATGCTGCGCTGACAGCGTGTTCAGAGGGAGAACGCGCTTTGGCGGTGGATAATCACACGCTGTGAAGAACGTGAGAAGAGGAGAGTCATGAGCTATTAGGCGGTGCCACAGTGCCAGCTCCTGCCCAAGCAATTCCCTCTAGACAGACTGTTTAGGGAGGCTGTTACCAGATAACACCAATTACTTCTAAAGGAGGAGGGGTGTTGTCTTGTCTCAGAAATGCCTTCCGCAGCATGGAGCAGAGTCACTAGAATAAACATTTCCAAAGGGATTGAGGCTCAGAAACCAGCCATGTTAGAAAATTTAAAGAAGAGGAAAGAGGGAAAGCGGAGGGAGAGGAAGAGGAAGAAGGGGAGGAAGAGGAAGAAGGGGAGGAAGAGGAAGAAGGGGAGGAAGAGGAAGAAGGGGAGGAAGAGGAAGAAGGGGAGGAAGAGGAAGAAGGGGAGGAAGAGGAAGAAGGGGAGGAAGAAGGGGAGGAAGAGGAAGAAGGGGAGGAAGAGGAAGAACGGGAGGAAGAGGAAGAAGGGGAGGAAGAGGAAGAAGGGGAGGAAGAGGAAGAAGGGGAGGAAGAGGAAGAATAGAAAGAAAAGTAAGAGGAAGGAGGAAGAAGAGAAAGAAGAACTACAAGAACTAGGACATAAGGATTGCTGTTCATGGGAATGGCCATTGAAATTCCTGGTCACAGAGGCAGGAGGGCTCTTAACATCACTTTCACCTCCTCAAGGGATCCTGAGCTAGGGAGAGAGAGATCCCTGGAGGAAAAAGATCCCAATGAGGAGAGTCTTCTAAAGACAAGGCCTTCTCAGCCAGTTGCGGTGGCTTACGCCTGTAATCCCAGCACTTTGGGAGGCTGAGGCAGGTGGATCACCTGAGTTCAGGAGTTCAAGACCAGCCTGGCCAACATAGCAAAACTCCGTCTCTACTAAAAATACAAAAATTAGCGGGGCATGGTGGTGCGTGCCTGTGATCCCAGCTACTAGAGAGGCTGAGGCAGGAGAATCTCTTGAACCTGGGAGGCGGAGGTTGCAGTGAGACGAGGTCACACCACTGCACTCCAGCCTGGGCAACAGAGCAAGACGCTGTCTCAAAAAAAAAAAAAAGAAAAAGAAAAAGAAAGAAAAGAAAAAAGGACAAGGACTTCTCTTGCTTTTCTTGGAATTCCCTACCTACCCTATATCCCTGGTGAAAGATGGGACGATTTGATGTGGTATACAGATGAAGTATTAAGTAACAAAAAAACACAGATGGGGAGAGATAGTCCCTTTTCAATGCTCTCTTAATTCTTCCAATTCAGAGGAGAAAGTCTCACTTGATGCTGGTATGTATTTACACCTCATTAACACTTCTTTTTTTTTCCTTGAGACAGAGTCTCCCTCTGTCACCCAGGCTGGAGTGCAGTGGCACAGTCTTGGCTCACTGCAACCTCCACCTCCTGGGTTCAAGCGATTCTCCTGTATCAGCCTCCTGAGGAGCTGGGACTACAGGTGCCCACCACCAAGCTGAGCTAATTTTTTTGTATATCTTTAGTAGAGATGGGCTTTCACCATATTGATCAAGCTGGTCTCGAACTCCTGACCTCAGGTGATCCACCCACCTCAGCCTCCCAAGTGCTGGGATTACAGGCATGAGCCACCGCGCCTGGCCTCATTAACAGTTCTAATCTCCCTTTTCAACAGAGAGAGCAGGTCTAAGTCTCCCTCAGTGGCAGGTAACAAAATCAAGTACTCTAATTTAATTGCTTGACTTTGTTTTCTTTGTTTTAATTTTACAGTTATTTTCTGTTTACACCAAGTAAGCCTACTTTCCCATTCATGGTAGTGACATAAAATTTATTTTTTATTTATTTATTTTATTTTATTTTATTTTTTGAGACGAAGTCTCACTCTGTCTCCCAGGCTGGAGTGCAGTGGCATACTCTCGGCTCACTGCAACCTCTGCCTCCCAGGTTCCAGCAGTTTTCCTGCCTCGGCCTCCTGAGTAGCTGGGATTACATGCAGGCGCCACCATGCCAGGCTAATTTTTGTATTTTTAGTACAGACACAGTTTCACCATGTTGGTCAGGCTGGTCTCGAACTCCTGACCTCGTGATCTGCCCGCCTCGGCCTCCCAAAGTGCTAGGATTACAGGCGTGGGCCACCGCGCCTGGCTAGAATTTATTTTTTTAATGGATTTACCTAAATGGAAAGGCAAATTTATTTTTTAATCAGTAAATAAATAATAATACAAGTGATACCTAGATATGGCAAATATATATATGTCTATATATATGTGTATATATGTATATATATGTCTATATATGTGTATATATGTATATATATGTCTATATATATGTGTATATATGTATATATGTGTGTATATATGTATATATGTGTATATATGTATATATATGTGTATATATATGTGTATATATATGTATATATATTTTTAGCAACAGGTGGCCATGAATATTCAAAGTTGAGAAACCAGTGCTCTCCACCCAGGACCTACCTGGTACATAGTAGATGCTCTGTAAATATATGGCTGTTGCCAGATTAAAGCCAGGCTTCTCTCTGCTTGATATTAACATACTTTTTAAGGGAATTTCAAACTTGTATTCTTTTTTTTTTTTTTTTTTGAGACGGAGTCTTGCTCTGTTGCCCAAGCTGAAGTGCAATGGCACAATCTCAGCTCACTGCAACCTCCACCTCCCGGGTTCAAGTAATTCTCCTGCCCCAGCCTCCTGAGTAGCTGGGATTACAGCTGCGTGCACCACGCCCGGCTATTTTTTGTGTTTTTAGTCAAGACGAGGTTTCACCATATTGGCCAGGCTGGTCTTGAACTCCTGACCGCAGGTGATCCACCCGCCTCGGCCTCCCAAAGTGCTGGGATTACAGGTGTGAACCACTGCGCCCGGCCTCAAACCTGTTTTTTAAATGGACTATTGTTATGTGTGTAGATGCCAAGTCTTTCAATGACTAGTCTGTGCCCAAGGAAGGTGGATAGATCAAAGCTCCCAGATTCCTTCTCCTTAGAGGGTTCTTATATATCCATATTTTTGGCAGCAATGTCAACGTTAAATATCTCACAATAGTCCCAGGGCAGAAGGTAGTTATGCCTGAGCCCCTTCAGAAGTGTGTTCTTAGGCACAGACAGATCCACTGTCACACTACTACTAGTCAGGGTAGCTCTTGCCACATATGTCCAGTGCTCATTCATTCATTCATTCATTCTATAGATACTTACGGAGCACCTATTTTGTGCCAGGCATTGTTGTAGGGCCTGGGGAGACATCAATGAAGAAAACAGGTTTTTAAACTCCCCATGCTGGTGGAGCTTGCCTTCACCAGGCAAGCTGGAGTGAAAGAGATCACAAATACAATAAATGTGGAAATGACACAGCATGTTAGAAGAATGTGACTGTTGTTTTGGGGGGACATGAGCAAGGTAAGGGGACTAGGGATTGCAAGAGGTGGGGATGGGGGGTGGCAGTTGGGGTTGGCCTTACCGGGCAGGCAGAGTCTGAGCAAGACTGAAAAGAGGAGGGAGAGCGAGAGAGGCAGAGGATACGTTTAGGGAAGAGCCTGCTGGGCAGAGGGCCTACCAGCATAAAGGTGGTGAGATGAGTGCATCCCTGGCATGTTCAAAGAACAGCACAGAGGCAGGAGCGAGGGAGAGCATGGGAGATGCGGTCAGACAGGTCGTGGAGAGGGCCCTTCCAGGCCATTAGAAGGACTTTGGCTTTTTCAGTGAAAGAAGTGGGGAGTCCCTGGGGTGCTCTGAACCTCTCAAGAATGTCATGGGCAGCTCCTGATTTTTTTTTTTTGTGACGGAGTCTCACTCTGTTGCCAGGCTGGAGTGCAGTAGCACGATCTCTGCTCACTGCAACCTCTGCCTCCCGGGTTCAAGCGATTCTCCTGCCTCAGCCTCCCGAGTAGCTGGGATTACAGGCGCCCGCCACCACGCCCAGCTAATTTTTGTATTTTTAGTAGAGACAGAGTTTCACCATGTTGGACAGTCTGGTCTCAATCTCCTGACCTGGTGATCCGCCTGCCTTGGCCTCCCAAAGTGTTGGAATTACAGGCGTGAGCCACCGTGCCCGGCCAGCTCCTGATTGAAAGGCTCACTCAGGTTGCTGTGCTGATAAGGAATGTGGGGTGCAGAGCGGAAGCATGGAGGCCAGTTAGACATCCCTCGGGAGGTGCTGGACTGAGTAGAGGCAGTGGAAGTGGCGAAAGGAGACACGTACTCAGGACCTATTGTGAAAGTAAAAGTAAAGAATATAGCTGCATGACCCGGCAATTCCACACCTACACATACACACAAGAAAATGGAAAACAGGCTTTCAAACAAAAATTTGTGCAGGAATGTTTATAGCAGCATTATTCATAATAGTAAAAAAGTGGAAACGGGCTGGGTGCAGTGGCTTACGCCTGTAATCCCAGCACTTTGGAAGGCCGAGGCAGGCAGATCACGAGGTCAGGATATGGAGACCATCCTGGCTAACACGGTGAAACCCCATCTCTACTAAAAATACAAAAAATTAGCTGGGTGTGGTGGCACGCACCTGTAGTCCCAGCTACTCGGGAGGCTGAGGCAAGGGAATCACTTGAACCCAGGAGGCGGAGGTTGCAGTGAGCCGAAATCGCGCCACTGCACTCCAGCCTGGGTGACAGAGCAAGGCTCAGTCTCAAAAAAAAGCCAAAAAGTGGAAACAACCCAAATATGTATCAACTGGTAAATGGATAAACAAAGCACACTGCATGCTCCACAATGGATGAAACTTAGAACCTTAAAAACATCATGCTGAGTGAAAGAAGCCAGACATAAAAGGCCATGTATCATGGGATTCCATTCATGTCAAATGCCCGAAACAGGTAAACCCATACAGACAGAAAGCAGTTTGTGGGAGGGGTAATGCAGAGTGACTACTAATGGGTATGAGGGGCTTTGGGAGGTGATGAAAATGTTCTGAAATTAGTAATGATTGTTGCATAACATTGTGAATGTACTGGAAACCACTGAATTGTGCACTTTCAAATGGTGAATTTTATATGAATTTTACATTTTTTTTAAAGGGAAATGATTAGGCCAGGCACAGTGGCTCATACCTGTAATCCTAGCACTTTGGGAGGCCAAGGTGGAGGGATCACCTGAGGTTAGGAGTTGGAGACCAGCCTGGCTAACATGGCAAAACCCCGCCTCTACTAATAATAATACAAAAATGAGCCAGGCGTGGTGGCGGGCACCTGTAATCCCAGCTACTCAGGAGGCTGAGTGAGTGTTTCAAGGCACGGACATCCAGGAATCTCTATTGATCAGTGTGGAAGGAGTCTTTTTCTCAGGACCTAGACCATTCGGCAGAGGGCAGGACACTTGGGGCAGGTGGCATAATTCCCAATGCAAGGACTTGATGTTGACCTCTGTGGCAGGTGGTCTTACTCTGAGCAGTCAGTGCCCTTTCTTGGTTTCTCTTTAAAGAGTAGGAAGGCTGGGCCGGGCACGGTGGCTCATGCCTGTAATCCCAGCACTTTGGGAGGCCGAGGGGGGCGGATCACCTGAGGTCGGGAGTTCAAAACCAGCCTGACCAACATGGAGAAACCCTGTCTCTACTAAAAAATACAAAATTAGCCAGGTGTGGTGGCACATGCCTGTAATCCCAGCTACTTGGGAGGCTGAGGCAGGAGAATTGCTTGAACCTGGGAGGCGGAGTTTGCAGTGAGCTGAGATTGCGCCATTGCACTCCAGCCTGGGCAACAGAGCAAGACTCCATCTCAAAAAAAAAAGAGAGTAGGAAGGCTGGAGAAAGCCTCTCATGGTCCAGAGGACTCTGCTTTCCATCTGTGTCCAGCTCTTGGAAACCCCTTTCCATAGTGAGCCAGCCTCAGTGCAGCGGCCCCAGTCCAAAAGGCCTGCACAACAGTAAGAATCATCACTTATCCCTCCAGTCCATCCTGTATATCCAGCCTCTAAACACACTGCGTGGCCTGTGATAGATGCTCCCTTAAACACTTGCTAAATAAAGGAGTTGATATTTATTGAGCAGTTAATGTGCCAGGCACTGCGAAAAGCCTTTATGTGGATTTTCTCCTTTGATCCTCATAACAACCCAATGAGACTGACACAATTATTATCCCAATTCATATCTGAGGAACCTGAGGCTCAGAGTGGGGCTGGGACTTGCCCAAGGTCTCACAGCCAGGGGATTCGAAGCTAGATCTGTCTTACTTGAGCAAGGGTCTTCTTAATCACCACATGGTGGTTATCAACTGACCAAGTTTGATATCTGCTTCCTAAAACCCACGTATGGAAGCCCTGGGTCTGGACTCAGGAGACAGTCATAAGCTCTTCCTCCCTCCCCTTTGGGCCCTACACCCAACCACCCATTTTATTTTGTTCTCTCTTTAAGCTCCGCTGCTGCTCTCCATCCATCATGATTTCAGAAACCTTTATTTTTGTTTTCCACCATAGATGTGAAAAGCTGGCTTGTGATGTTTGGATTTCAGCTTAGCAACATCATTCCTGGCTTCCCAAGAGCCAAAATGTATTTCGTGCCTCCTCCCTATGAATTGTCAGAGAGTCAAGCAAGTGAGAATGGACAGGTAAGCAGAGGTTCCTGCCAAGAATCCAAATGATTGTCATCATTCCCTTTTGCAAACAGAACCTCATGGGAGCCAGGGGCATGTCAGTGCAGGAAAACATTGGAGCTGGGTATAAAAGGTGTAGGACACATTGAGACTTCCCAGGAAAGCGAATGTCAGTGCTGTCGCCTGTCTGGCACAGCACATATTTCTTCCCAAGTTCGATTATTGCCTTAATTGTGGTATCATTATCTGTTCAGTAGAATACCTTTGAGTCACTCCTTGATTAACAACAGCACAGAGAAATCTAGCAGCAACCTACCATCTGCACTGCCTATAAGATCATAACCCTTTCAGCTTTTATGGGACGTCATAAAACTGTGGTTTGCAGTTTCTGTCCCATTAAAGAACATTTTTATGCCCCACATAAAACCTCGGCGCTTTATGGCCAAGCGTATACAGATTGAGTTTTCAGAACATAATTTGTGCTTGGGTCTTTCTGCGATGACCGAGGGGTGGTCAGTTTCCATCTGGGTGCAGCTGAGACCTCTGCTACAATCAGATGGGAGGGGTTCAGATAACCCCTGCTACAGAACCGGCGCTCAGCACTATCAAAGTCTGAAAGGTCTCAGCTGCTCTGAATAATTGTCCAGATTGTGTAACTATAGAGAGGCAAGGAGGAGCTGCTGGGTAATTGAGAACAGCGTTCACTCAGTCCTGCCCCTTGGGGACCACTCAGTGGATGAATAGCCATCATTTCTCTCATTTATCTAAGTGCCCTTACCTCCCAAACGCAGCCTCTCCCATTATCCCAGCCTGTCCCCCCAACCACCAATTGAGACAAGTTGTAATTTTCGAGTGGAGAACTCAAGGCCAAGGAGGTAATGGTGATTTCATCCCCTGCAGAACCAGGGCGAGGATCCAAAACAACTGCCTCAAAGCCAGGGGATATTCCCTCTGGCCCTCAAAGCCTGACTCTCTCAGTCTGGTGCTTCTCAAATGTTCATATGCACACAGATCACCCAAGGCATCTTGTTCACACGTAGCCTCTGACTCAGTAGTTCTGGAGTGAGGCCTGAGATTCTGCTTTTTGAACAGGGCAGGTCCCAGTGATTCCTCTGCTGCTGGCTATACTTTGAGTGGCAAGGTCTTAACCCAAGGAAGTTAATGAATATCCAAGTCATTGGCCTCCAGGAAATCTAGCTTACTGTGGTGGGGTTCGAGGCTGTTCAAATCAACATCCTGCCCTTTGCATCAGGACATTCCTGGGTCTAAAGTGGGCAAGGCAGTTGCCAACCATCAGAGTACAGAACAGGGCACTTCCCGAGTGGTGGCATGACCCGGTAAGTGTGTAGGTCCAGGTGCCCATGCCAGCAAACGGTGAACCTCCTTTACCATTTCTTTAGTTAGTGGCAATTGCAAGATGGACAGACCACACCATCAGAGCATTAGTAATCAACCAGCCATCCATAGTTCAGAGCACTGGTAATCAACCAGCCAAGCATAGTTCCAAAAGCTACGACTCCCATCAGCTCAGATCTGGATAGACCCAACACTAGTTCTTGCAGGAGAGTTCCAAGCCTTTCTCTTTGTGACTCTTTTTGAGAGAGCTGACCAGCTCATCTTCTGAGCTTTCTCTATTTTCTTATCCCCACAGCTCATTACAGGTGTCCAACAGACAACAGAGAGACATAACCAGGCCTTCATGGCTCTGGAAGGACAGGTCATTACTAAAAAGCTCCACGCCAGCATCCGAGAGAAAGCAGGTCACTGGTTTGCCACCACCACGCCCATCATTGGCAAAGGCATCATGTTTGCCATCAAAGAAGGGCGGGTGACCACGGGCGTGTCCAGCATCGCCAGCGAAGATAGCCGCAAGGTGGCATCTGTGCTGAACAACGCCTACTACCTGGACAAGATGCACTACAGCATCGAGGGCAAGGACACCCACTACTTTGTGAAGATTGGCTCAGCCGATGGCGACCTGGTCACACTAGGCACCACCATCGGCCGCAAGGTGCTGGAGAGCGGGGTGAACGTGACCGTGTCGCAGCCCACGCTGCTGGTCAACGGCAGGACTCGAAGGTTCACGAACATTGAGTTCCAGTACTCCACGCTGCTGCTCAGCATCCGCTATGGCCTCACCCCCGACACCCTGGACGAAGAGAAGGCCCGCGTCCTGGACCAGGCGAGACAGAGGGCCCTGGGCACGGCCTGGGCCAAGGAGCAGCAGAAAGCCAGGGACGGGAGAGAGGGGAGCCGCCTGTGGACTGAGGGCGAGAAGCAGCAGCTTCTGAGCACCGGGCGCGTGCAAGGGTATGAGGGATATTATGTGCTTCCCGTGGAGCAATACCCAGAGCTTGCAGACAGTAGCAGCAACATCCAGTTTTTAAGACAGAATGAGATGGGAAAGAGGTAACAAAATAATCTGCTGCCATTCCTTGTCTGAATGGCTCAGCAGGAGTAACTGTTATCTCCTCTCCTAAGGAGATGAAGACCTAACAGGGGCACTGCGGCTGGGCTGCTTTAGGAGACCAAGTGGCAAGAAAGCTCACATTTTTTGAGTTCAAATGCTACTGTCCAAGTGAGAAGTCCCTCATCCTGAAGTAGACTAAAGCCCGGCTGAAAATTCCGAGGAAAACAAAACAAACGAATGAATGAACAGACACACACAATGTTCCAAGTTCCCCTAAAATATGACCCACTTGTTCTGGGTCTACGCAGAAAAGAGACGTAAAGTGTCCAAAAGGAACAAAAGAACAAAAACGAATAAGCAAAGAAGAAAACAAACAAAAACAAAACGAAACAAACACACAGACCGATAAACAAAGAAGCGAGGATAAGAAAGAAGGCCTCATATCCAATTACCTCACTCATTCACATGTGAGCGACATGCAGACATCCGCGAGGGCCAGCATCACCAGACCAGCTGCGGGACAAACCACTCAGACTGCTTGTAGGTCAAATACTTCTGACATTTTCGTTTAAGCAAATACAGGTGCATTTAAAACACGACTGTGGGGGTGATTTGTGTGTAGCGCCTGGGGAGGGGGGGGATAAAAGAGGAGGAGTGAGCACTGGAAATACTTTTTAAAGAAAAAAAAACATGAGGGAATAAAAGAAATTCCTATCAAAAATCAAAGTGAAATAATACCATCCAGCACTTAACTCTCAGGTCCCAACTAAGTCTGGCCTGAGCTAATTTATTTGAGCGCAGAGTGTAAAATTTAATTCAAAATGGTGGCTATAATCACTACAGATAAATTTCATACTCTTTTGTCTTTGGAGATTCCATTGTGGACAGTAATACGCAGTTACAGGGTGTAGTCTGTTTAGATTCCGTAGTTCGTGGGTATCAGTTTCGGTAGAGGTGCAGCATCGTGACACTTTTGCTAACAGGTACCACTTCTGATCACCCTGTACATACATGAGCCGAAAGGCACAATCACTGTTTCAGATTTAAAATTATTAGTGTGTTTGTTTGGTCCAGAAACTGAGACAATCACATGACAGTCACCACGAGGAGAGAAAATTTAAAAAATAAAAATAAAAACAAAAAAAATTTTAAAAATTAAAAAAAACAAAAATAAAAAAGTCTAATAAGAACTTTGGTACAGGAACTTTTTTGTAATATACATGTATGAATTGTTCATCGAGTTTTTATATTAATTTTAATTTGCTGCTAAGCAAAGACTAGGGACAGGCAAAGATAATTTATGGCAAAGTGTTTAAATTGTTTATACATAAATAAAGTCTCTAAAACTCCTGTGGACACTGGTCTTGTGTGGAAATGCTTTGAGATGAGAAAAAGGCAAGCATTACTGGAGAAAAAGAGGAGCTGCCCAAGTGTGTGGAGGCTGAGCTGGTATTTTGAACACCTGGAGGAGCTTTTTTCTTTTTTTTTTTTTTTTTTTTCTGTGAGACAGAGTCTCACTCTGTTGCCCAGGCTGGAGTGCAATGGCATGATCTCGGCTCACTGCAACCTCCACCTCCTGGGTTCAAGCAATTCTCCTGCCTCAGCCTCCCGAGTAGCTGGGATTACAGGTGCACCACCACACCTGGCTAATTTTTGTATTTTTAGTAGAGCCAGGGTTTCACCATGTTGGCCAGGCTGGTCTCGAACTCCCGACCTCAGGTGATCCACCCGCCTCAATCTCCCAAAGTGCTGGGATTACAGGCGTGAGCCACGGTGCCCTGCCTGGAGTTAGAGGTATCTTAGTGCTCCCCAATTCTAGAGCTAACTCTGCCTGCATCTGCAGCCCTTTCTCTGTATGGAGCAGAGGTGGACAGTCTGCATGTGGTGTGGGTGGGCAGTGAGGACCCTCAGAGTCTGCCCAAGCATGGACAGATCCCTCTAGCCCTCCTGGGACATTCAGGCTCCTCCCTGCAACCACATTCTAGTTCTGAGAGATGCTGGCAGAAATTAAAGGGGAGCATTCACTACACCGGGAGACACGTGCACGCGTGTGTGTGTGTGTGTGCTTTCATATTTCTTTCCAGACTACATCAACTTACCCCAAATCTTGCCTATTTGGGACAACCCAATAAGAAAAGCACTGCTGGTTTGGATAACTTTTGTTTTACATCACTCCTAAAGTTAGAATAATACTATCATTAATTGCTAACATTTATTGGTGCTTACTTGGTGCCCAGCATAGTGCTAAGGGCTCTGCATGCAATATTTTAGTTCGTCCTCACGTTTCATTCATTCAATGACATTTTCTTGAGAGCTTCTCTCGTGCCAGGGGGAAGTTCTGGGCTAAGTTCTGGGTAAGAGAGGTGAGTAGACACCCACAGGCCCTTGCCTCATGAAACTATGGGCAGGAGTAGACAGACAGTAGGAAAAGCATGGCATCAAGAAGTGAAAATGGGCTGGGGGTGGTGGCTCATGCCTGTAATCCCAGCACTTTGGGATGCCAAGGCGGGTGGATCACTTGAGTTCAGGAGTTCAAGACTACCCTGGCCAACATGGCAAAACCCCATCTCTACTAAAAATACAAAAATTAGCCGGGCATGGTGGCACATGACTATAATCCCAGCTAATCGGGAGGCTGAGGCAGGGGAATTGCTTGAACCTGGGAGGCGAAGGTTGCAGGTAGCCGAGATCATGCCACTGTACTCCAGCCTGGGCAACAAGAGCAAAACTCTGTCTCAAAAAAAAAAAAAAGAAGGACACAGAAGGTGGGTGATTAGGCCTGAGCACAGGAGAGGATGGCAGGGTTCACAAGACACAGTTAGAGGTTCGATTTTTTTTTTTATGTGAAAAGCAATAAAGTTGTGAGTTTTGAGTTCATAAAAAGTGCTGTGGCTGCAGCGTGGAGGACAGGGAGGGGAAGCCAATGTGGTCACCTAGGTGAGATGAAGGAGGAGGCCAAGAAAGCCATCAACCTCAGCTAAAGCTAGTTTTTAAAAAATTGACTGGATGCATGCCCCGGATGAGCTCCTAGTATCTTTCACTTTGGAGGTGAGAAATCTGAGGCCACCATCACCCAGCGGGTAAGTGGTGGGATCAAATTCAAGCCCAGCTGTGGCCAATTCCAAACCCTCTCCAGGAAGTCTAAGGCCTCCTGTGGTCCCATCACCCACAGGTGGAAGGAAAGAAAGAGAGAAGCAGGGCTGGCCTGCTTGAACCCAGGTACCAGGCTTCACAAGCCCTCCTAGCGTCACTAGCAGAGCCAGTGATGACTTAGTAAAGCAAGCAGGCAATGAAAATGGCCCAGAGCACTTCCCTCTGGAAGCACATGTGAACAGCCACATCTCCCCAGGGCCATGAGTTTGGGCCGTTTCCCTTCAGGAGGAGGATGGGAAGCAGGAGACAGACAGCTTCTCTGTCTTTGAGTTGCTTGGGCCCAGCTGCTGCCTGCCTTGTTTAATCTGGCTGGTGTCAGGAGTACTTGGAGAAATCTCACAGAACAGCTTCCAGTGGGTCTTGAGGACCGCTCAAATCTTGGTTTGGTGGGAGCTTCGTGCGGACTGGCCACTGTGTTTTATCCTCCTGCAGTAGATGCAGCCAGCAGTGCCCACCAGGACAGGGAGTTCACGCCAGGCCAGAAGCCGGGGGATCTCACTCGGCCTGTGGCTTCTCTGCCCCATCCAGCCTCTTGGGTAGACCCAAAGGGTGACAGACCCAAAGGGTGGGCAAATAGTGTGTCACAAAGGGAACCACATGTCACCAGAATGCCACCCAGGCCTGAAACTCTCCTCTTTTGGTTTAACCATCTTTCAATTATCCATGGGTTTTCTGCTACACCTAGGCCAGGCTCTTATAACACACTACACAAACACATATTAAGGGAGAAGGAAACAGGCTTGGGGCAGAAATCCTTTCCCGCCTTTCCTTGGGCCAGTCTTTGCATGACCAGGACAGACTGATACAGAATTCTGGAAAGGCGGGCCGGGCACAGTGGCTCATGCCTGTAATTCCAGCACTTTGGGAGGCCGAGGCGGGCAGATAACAAGGTCAGGAGATCGAGACCATCCTGGCTAACATGGTGAAACCCCATCTCTACTAAAAATACAAAAAATTAGCCGGGTGTGGTGGCGGACGCCTGTAGTCCCAGCTACTCGGGAGGCTGAGGTGGCAGAATGGCATGAACCCAGGAGGCAGAGCTTGCAGTCAGCCGAGTTCGCGCCACTGCACTCCAGCCTGGGCGACACAGCGAGACTCCATCTCGAAAAAAAAAAAAAAAAGAATTCTGGAAAGGCGATACAGCCTACGGGTTAGTGAAGATCATGCACTCTGAAGTCAGACCACCTAGGAACCAGTCCTGACTCTACCACTCACTAAATGAACATGGGAACTTGGGAAGGTCACATGTGCTAATTAAGGTAAATATCATACGCTGTGTTAAGAGATAAACTCAAGTTAGCAGAAGAAAAGCTTCTCACTTACATAATAGTCCATCATTGGTCAGGGATGAGGATGGCTGCTTCGATGATTAAATGAGATATTGCCTGTATCATGGATATGTGGTACTCAATAAATGTTCTTTTTTTGTTGTTTTTTTGAAACGGAATCTCACTCTTATTCCCCAGGCTGGAGTGCAATGGCGTAGTGTCGGCTCACTGCAACCTCCACCTCACGGTTTCAAGCAATTCTCCTGCCTCAGCCTCCCAAATAGCTGGGACCACAGGAGCCTGCCCCCATGCCCGGCTAATTTTTTGTATTTTTAGTAGAGACGAGGTTTCACCATGTTGGCCAGGCTGGTCTCGAACCCCTAACCTCAAGTGATCCGCCCACCTCGGTCTCCCAAAGTGCTGGGATTACAGGCGTGAGCCACCGTGCCCAACCTCATTTTTATTATTTTAGAAACTTTCTTCCAAACACTGATTTTTTCTAAGAGTAGAAATTGAAGCATAACAATTTTCACAGGGGGAGAGATTTGTATGCGGGAGCTGGGAAGATGGAGAAAGATCTTCCCTCAAATCTCATGTCCTCAAGAGCAATCTCTGCTTCTCCCCTCTCCTGGGCCTGGGTAACTTGAACAAGTACTTTCAGTGTGTGGACCTTCTTCATGGCTTCAAGGGCTTTTCAGAAAGGGTGACATCTGGAAAGTGGAGGGTCTCAGCCATGTGAAGACTAGCCATGGGAACAAGGGACATCTGTTCAGGCATTCTACTTTCAGAGTCACCAAGCACAATTTTGTCCCTGGCACTGTCAGAAGCTGGGAAGACAAAGATAAATAAAACATGGTCTAAAGTGTGAGACAAACTCACAAGCCAATCAATCACTACAGCACAGTAGGCTCAGGGCTGGCACACAAGTGATGAGCAAACCCGTGATGTCCAGAGGACAGGAGTATGAGTTCTCTCCACAAGTTTTGTTTTGTTTTTTTTTTTTTTTTTTTTTGAGACAGAGTCTTGCTCTGTTGCCCAGGCTGGAATGCAGTGGTGCAATCTCGGCTCACTGCAACCTCCGTCTCCCAGGTTCAAGTGATTCTCCTGCCTCAGCCTCACAAGTAGCTAAGATTACAGATGCCCACCACCACGCCCGGCTAATTTTTGTATTTTTAGTAGAGATGGGGTTTCACCATGCTGGCCAGGCTGGTCTCGAACTCTTGACCTCAGGTGATCCACCTGCCTCAGCCTCCCAAAGCGCTGGGATTACAGACATGAGCCACCGTGCCCAGCCTCCACAAGCATTTGAGCTGGGCATCTGGCAAGTAAGAGAATGCAAGACAGACAAGGCAGGAGGGAGTAGCAGGAAGGAGAAGAAATATGCAAAGAGACAGGTGAGAAGTTCAGAGAGGCCGGGGCAGGTGCTAAGGATTAGAACCACCGGAGAGCGCGCTAGACACGGGTCCCAGGCCAATCAGATCAGGACCTCTGGAAGAAAGTTCTGATCGTGGGTAGGTGAGTTTCACCTGCAGCCAGAAATGAGGAGCAGGGGATTGGAGCTCAGCGAGAAGGGCACAGCCAGAGATGAGGTTTGTTGGAGGGAAGGAGGCAGGAATAACAGTCAGGCTAAGAAGCTGGGTATTCTCCTGCCAGGTCATGAGGAACCTCAGTGTGACTCTTGTACATAGGGAGAAACACGATTAGGGAATCTTTGGGTTTGCAAAGTGGAGAGATAAGAGTGGCAGAAGGCCCAGAGCCCGGGAGAATCTGCAACAGTCTGGATGAGGGCTTGAAGGAAGGCTGGGGCGGTCAGAACAGAGGGAGAGCTCCTCAAACCGGCTCAGATTTGGGAAATGAGGACGAGGTTCTGTAACTTGCCCAGAGTTGGGGACAGGGTCTATACAGGGTGGAACACCGAGAACAGATCCCGGCCAAGGATCCTCTCTCCAGTGCATGCACCATTCCTTCTCCTTCGCCTCTCCCTCCTCCACGACCAGCCAGGTGAAACACCGGGGAGGAACAATTAGGGAGAAGGGATATTCTGATTACTTACTTACTTCAGTGATCCTCTGACCATACCAAGTGGCGACTTTCCAGGAAAGTTCTGATTCAGCACGCTCACACCCAAGCCCCGCCTTCCACCCTGAGGAGGCAGGTGGGCAGCCTGAAAGGCGCCGTTCCCCAGCACCCGCAGCGGGCACTGTGGCTGCACGCCGCCCTCGGAAAGCAATGCTGCACCAGCTGCTCCACAAAGCCCCTCCCTCACCAGCCCTCGCCTCCTCCCGGCAAATGTTGGGTTTGCCATCTGGCCACAAGGTGGCAGCCTTTCCCATGAAATCTGCTTGGAGGTGGGCCCGGCGCCTCAAAGGGATCTAGGGAAGTCGCTGAGCAGCCAGAGACTGCGAGGAGAGCCCTGGACTCCTGAAAGAGGCCCGTGGAATCGGTTCCAGGAAAAAGATTCCAAAGAAGACCAGTCCTGGGACCAGTCAGACTGGACTGCGAGCCTGCCTCCACCATTTGCCCACTGAGTACATTTCCACCTGGACTTAACTTCCTGAGCCTCACCTTTCCCGTTTGTAAAACAGGGATAAAAATAACTGCTGTATGGGATTATTTGCAAAGCCTAATAAAAACAATATATGTAAAGTCCTTGGCAAGGGCCCAGCATTTAACAAATGCATATTAAATGGTAAGCTATTATTAAAGGAAAATAGTGGAATTTGGGGGTTATCGTCTTTAGATTAAAAAAAAAGGAAAACAAACCAAAAAAACCCTAAAAAAAAAAAAAAAAAAGCAAAACAAACAAAAAAAATCCTTCACTTTCACTCCCAACCACTCTCCTTTCTAGCTAAGCCTGGGCTTCTTATCTAACCTCCGAAGCCTGGGTTTCCTCCCCTGTGTAGTGGAGATGATACTGCCATCTGGCAGGGTTGCTGTTGTAAACACTCAGCCTCCCTCAAGGGGATGTCTACTGATTGGCAACTAACTTTTCTTATTCTCAGCCTTCAGTGAGAGCTGAAGTGTGATCCCAGCCTGAAGCTTGACCTGTTGAAGAGTAAGGAGCTCCACCCACCCCATCCTCCCACTTCAAGAGCTGCGTAAAGCCCTGGGGACTTGCTCTTCTAGAAGGCTCCAGGGAAGAGAGGACAGAAGAAGCAAAGCCTATACCCTCTTAGGGACAGTCTACCCAGTAGCCACTCTTCCAGAGATGATCGGTGTCCCTGAACTGAGCCCAATTCCAGGGGCAGTAAAAGGGATGTCCTTACACTTATGCATTCATAAAACGCTTCTATCCAAATTAATTGCTGTTATTTGAACTTCCCAGCCACTCTGTGAAACAGTGTGAAAATTGAGCCTTAGAGAGGACACACCACAGATCAGGAACAGGCCCCTCCCAGGTGGCTGGGAATCTTCGGTTCTCAGTCAGCTCTCTGGCTGTTTCCATTCCCAGGCCACTCCCTCAACAATCCCTTATCTTGGTCTTATCTCGGCCGCATACATATAGATTTTGTTCTCAGGCTAGAGCCTTTGGCCAGAAGGAATCTGCCCCACTAGCTATTAGTCAACCAAGTGAACATTTAGGAAACATCTATTACGTAGAATGCTGCAATGAAGATGGAGAAAGTGAACACAGGCTGGCTTCTGCCCCCAAGCAGCATCTCTGTATTAATCAGGAGAGGTGCAGGGGTAAGTGACAGAACCCTAACACAAAGCAAAAACCAGAATATCCAAAGGCAGGACTGGCTTCAAATTTGGTCAGATCCAGGGGCGCAAAGATGCTCACAAGGTACTGTCTTTGCTCCACCTCTCAATGCCACTGCCCTTGGGATGTGGCCTTATCTTCACAGTGATTTATTCCATATGTAGGAAAGATGGTTGCCAACAGGCCCAAACCTATATCCTTGCAGCACCCATGGGAATGGCAAAGAGACCCTCCCTCTATCAACAGAAGACCATGAATTTGCCCAAACCCCATCAGCCTTTCCGGGGCCATAAAGAGTGGGAAAGGAGTGGCTCTTACAAGGAAAATAACTGCCTAGACAAAAACGTGTTAATTGCCAACATCTACTGAAATCATAAGGGTATCTGTCCATTCTGTCCACAAATAGTGCCTGACATGCCGTAGGTGCTCAATGGACAAACCAGGTGCTGGGGACAGAGGGATGAATAAAACGCAGCCATCCAGGAGAAGTCTAATGGGAAACACCAAGAAGCGAATACGCAATATAATGTGGAAGTGAGCTGGGCGCGGTGGCTCACGCCTTAATCCCAGCACTTTGGGAGGCCGAGGTGGAAGGATCACTTTGGGTCAGGAGTTCGAGACCAGCCTGGCCAACTATGGCCAACAGGGTTAAACCCCGTCTCTACTAAAAATACAAAAAAAAAATTAGCCGGGTGCGGTGGTAGGGACCTGTAACCCCAACTACTCTGGGGACTGAGGCAGGAGAATCACTTAAACCTGGGAGGAGGAGGTTGCAGTGAGCTGAGATTGTGCCACTGCACTCCAGCCTGGGCAACAGAGGAAGACTCCATCTCAAAATAATATAATAATAATAATAACAATAATAATAATAATAATGTGGAAGTGGCTGGGCGCAGTGGCTCATGCCTGTAATCCCAGCACTTTGGGAGGCCAAGGTGGGTGGATCACCTGAGGTCGGGAGTTCGAGACCAGCCTGACCAACATGGAGAAACTCCGTCTCTACTAAAAATACAAAATTAGCCAGGCATGGTGGCACATGCCTGTAATCCTAGCTACTCGGGAGGCTGAGGCAGGAGAATCACTTGAACTCAGGAGGCAGAGGTTGTGGTGAGCCGAGATCGCACCATTGCACTCCAGCCTGGGCAACAAGAGCAAAACTCTGTCTCAAAAAATAATAATAATGTGGAAGTGCTGGGAAGAGAAGTTGCTATGGTATGGCAGGGACACTGGGGAAGGGCAGTTAGCTCCGCTTTGATGGGGATTTGGTGGAAAGCACTTGGATGGGTGCACAAATAGTGCATTGGGAGGATCTAGATTGAATCTGAACAGCCAAAAGTCACCCGGCTCCGCAGGGTTTCTCAGCTACCCGCCCTGAGGATACCATGGCCTTTCCCTTCTTCTGGGAATGTGGGAAGCTACCAAGCAACACCAGCCTGGAGAGCCTGTCCCCTGGGAAGAATGGTCTGGTCTGTGCAGGGCTAGAAGTCTGCTGCTCCTTCACTCTGGATCCCCACTCCCTCCCTCCACACATGGGGAGCATGACTTCCCTTCACTTTCTGCAGAGGTGGTTCTGCCCATGGGACCATCCTATGTGCCTAGTACCAGGTTTCTCAATTGCAGCACCATTGACATTTGGGCCAGATGGCTTTGTTGTGGGAAGCCATCCAGTGCACAGAAGATGTTTAACAGCATCCCTGGCCTCTACCCACCTCATACCCCACCCCTGCCTATTCGTGACAGCCTCTCAGACATTGCCAAATGTCCTCTTGAAAGGTAAAATGGACCCCAGTAGTGAGCCACTGCTCTAATGCATTCTCTCCCCACCCACTTCTCCCTCATTTCTCCTCAACCAAGATCCCAGCATTCCTAAGGAAGGAGCCTCTTCTCCCTAAGGAGACATTTATTGATACTTCCTATGTTCATCCAAGTGACACTCCCCAAGCCAAGGGTTCTAGAACTACAGGCTGAGGTCTCTACCCCAATCCTCTTCTTCTTCTCTGAGGTCTCTACCCCGATTCTTCTCCTCTTCAACTACCTCAGTTGACTTCATGAGCTGAGTGTGAAAAAGGGAATTGACTGCCCCAACACCCCAGTCCCTTCTGCACCCCACAGACCTCCTGAGGAGCTGCCACTGCTTGGAGGAAGGCAGAGATGCTGATCATCCTAAGACAGGAGCGATGGGCTGTGTGCAGTAGGGAAGGGCCCTGTGAGTGTGCTACAGTGAGGAGCATAGAGTGATCCACATGAGAAAATGACAAGTGAGAGGAGCCTGGGGACTTCCAAGCACCCTCCCTTGGTACCTGGGGGAGGGATGCCAGGCCCTAAGATGATAGGGTAACACTTTATTTCCTCCTTCCTGTCCTGTTCCTGTGCCAGCCATCACAGAGCCCCTTGAAACAGCAACTTGATGGTAATTGATACTGCCCAAATGATATTTTCTGGACAGGTGCCAGGGATGCAGTCATGGAGCTCAATAGCATTTCTAGAGAGAATAGGAGTTGATATCTATCAGTCCCCAACTGGTGAGGCTTCAACGGGCTGCTTGGAGGAGGTGGTATTCTTCTCAGTAGCACAAATCTGCCAGGGAGAGGAAGAACATGTGTGTGTGTGTGTAACACATTGCAAATATCAAGGGTAATGTATAGCACAGACTTCAAGGAGATGCTCATAAGTGTAAAGGCACCAGGTGTGAGGAAGCATGCAGGTGCAAAGACACCAGGTGTAACTGAAGGTGTAACACAGAGTGTGAGGACTAGAGACACATACTGGGGGCAGGTTGGTGGTGCGGGGGTGGGTGATGCATGATGTGTAATTAGTGGAAATGTTGGAACAATGGAACATGCAGAGCAAAGATGTGTGTGCAGGAGCTGCAGAAAATACCTCGGCAAGTACTGAGTGGAGGTTTCTTACTCATTCTCATATTCACACCTGTGTTTCTCTGTACCAAGTAGAGACAGGAGGATCGGGTAGAATAATACTCAGCATGTGACATTTACTGTGTCACAGTCTATCTTCTGCTGTTATAGCAAAATACCACAGACTGGATAATTTATGTAGAAAAGATGTTTATCTGGGTCGTGGTTCTAGAAGCTGGGAAGTCCAAGAGCATGGCACTGGCATCTGGTGAGGGTCATCCTGTGGTGGAAGGTATCACATGGCACCTATGCCCATCATAAGAGACAGAGAAAAAGGAGGCCAAACTTATCCTTTTACCAGGAGCTCACTCCTGCGATAACGGCATCAATCCATTCATGAGTGCAGAGTCCTCCTGGCCTAATCACCTCTTAAAGGTCCCACTTCTTAATACCATTATAACGACCATTAAGTTTCTAATACCTGAACTTATGGGGGACACATTCAAGCCATAGCATTATATGTATAAGACAAAAGTACAACTGAAGGACCACTTTAATCATTCATTTTTTTTAACCTCCTAAGACAGGACACATGCCAGTCTATATTCCTGAGGGGATATATGGTGAAATGGTTTTTAGCATAAGCTTTAGAATCAATGATTTGAGCTTGAACCCTGCTCTACCATGTACTTGTTACAAGTCTTAGACAAATCTTAAACAATCCTATGACCCAGTTTTCTCATTAGCAACATGCGGAGAAGGGAAGCTACCCACTGCTTGTGGTGGTCATGGCAATTAGAGGAGAACCAGGAGTAAATCACACACATAAAGGGGCACATTCCCAAATGTCAGCTCTGTGCTAACTGGAAGAGAGCAGAAATGACATCCTATTGCATCATCTCAAAGAGTTCTGCAGGACAGACAAGCTGGGCTCTTCCAAAGGCTTGCTATATCCCAAGGGCAGAATCCTTGCTGGGAAGGCACCTTTTCCCTCTGCAACCCCACCTCTCTAAGCCCTTGCATTCGCCTCTAGTGAACCTGACAGAGGGGAAGAGCTGGGTCAATATAAATGAGATTCACTTCCAGAGGCACATCCCATGGACAAAAAAGCATTTCGGGGCAAGAGGATGGAAACACAGTTGAAGCCATTCAATACCCAGACAGGTGCAGGCCCTGAGAACTTAGGGAGGAAGGCAAGCCCATCCCTGCCAGGGACTCCACAAGCCCTACCGGCTGCTTCCAGTCCTCACCCCAGGATCCCTCTCCTGGGGTTCAAACCCACCTGCACTCAGGGGTGTGCTGGAACCCACCCACAAGACAGATATTTGTGCCTCTTCCCAGCCCCATGTTCGGTGACATCACACTGGTAGCATGAAATCAGCCAAGGTGGAAGCATTTACACCAGGAAAATTGGGAAATTTCTATGAGACTGGCAGAGTTGGGGGCAGATACAAAAGAGAATAAAAATGTCAAAGAGCCGTTGGGAGAAGAGAAGAGAAAGGATGGCCATGGGTTAAAGTGTTCTCTGTTGACCTCAGAAATATGGGCACTTTGACACCCAAGGCTCAAGAACTCAGGCCTGGATGGGCGCGGGGGCTCACGCCTGTAATCCTAGCACTTTGGGAGGCAAAGGCGGTTGGATCACTTGAGGTCAGGAGCTCAAAACCAGCCTGGCCAGCATGGTGAAACCCCCTCTCTACTAAAAAAATTACAAAAATTAGCTGGGCATGGTGGCAGGCACCTATAATCCCAGCTACTTGGGAGGTTGAGGCAGGAGAATCGCTTGAACCCGGAAGGCAGAGGTTGCAGTGAGCCGAGATCATACCACTGCACTCCAGCCTGGGCGACAGAGCGAGACTCCGTCTCAAAAAAAAAAAAAAAAAAAGGACTCAGGCCTGGTATCATGAAAAACATAATCAGACAAAAGCCAAAAAAACCCACGAAAACTGTGGGAGAAGCAGCGAGAGAACGTTTTCTGCATTCTTCCACTCTGCCGGGGTGTCAGGCCAGGTCACGGCAGCCTGTTTGGGACACACTGGGGATGCAGATTCCCTTCTTCACACCTGGGGTGCTCAGCTCCCCACTACCCAATAATACCAAGTGCTGACACCACACGCCACCCTCCGCAAGGGAACTGCCTGGGGCACAGTCACACCCCCTCCCCAGAAAAAGCCCATGTCCAATGCCTGGTCCACACAGCAGCAGAGTGTTGAGGCTAGGATTTGACTGTGACTAGGAGCTGACTCCAAGGGCTGAGACTGATTCTTCAGCATCACCTCTTCCACTAAAGGTCAGTCTTCCACTAAAGCAGTCAGGCAAAGGCCTGGCTGCTTGCGGCATCTCTGAAGAGTTGTCCCAGCTCCAGAGCTCACCATGGGATCGGCTGAGGCCACTATCACTACATCATCACACCTCAATGTCTCCATCTGCCCATCCCTGCACCCCTCACTCTTTCCCTCCCAAGCATTGTTCCTGCTGTCTCTAAAAAACATCCTGCATGCAACTCTCCAGCTCGAAGTCTGTCTCCTGGGAAACCCGACAAAGACACCCTATACCCTACTCCTGTAAGAAGGGAAAATGTTGTGCTGCAGAGACCCCCTGCCCAGGAGACCTAACGCCCTCCCCACCCCCACACCATGTCATTCTCTGCAATGGTGGAGGGGTGGGGGTGCGACTTGTAATAGGCTGGGCACCTGCAGACAGCTAGTGCAGGATGCTTCCTCAGAACAGGTGCAACACAGTGTGTTTTGCTGGGGAAAAGGGATGTCAAGCAATCTATGACGGGGGTGCAGGGAGTCTGGGGAGAAACGGAAGTGTGTGTGTGTGTGTGTGTGTGTGTGTGTGTGTGTGTGTGTGAATGTGTGTGTGTGTGAGAGAGAGAGAGCTGGTGTTTGTGTTCCAGGCTACAGCAAGGGGAGGGAGACAAAAGAATAAAACCCGCTTGTTGGCTGAGCGCAACATACCTGTAATCCCAGCACTTCAGGAGGCCGAGGCAGGAAGATCATCTGAGGTCAGGAGTTTGAGTCCAGCCTGCCAACATGGTGAAACCCCGCCTCTACTAAAAATACAAAAATTAGCTGGGTGTGGTGGCAGGTGCCTGTAATCCCAGCTACTCAGGAGGCTGAGGCAGAAGAATTGCTTGAACCTGGGAGGCGGAGGTTGCAGTGAGATTGCGCCATTGCACTCCATCCCGGGCGACAGAGCGAGACTCCATCTCAAAAAACAAAAAAACCCCTGCTTGTTGGATTTAGCAACACACAGGACCTCTGGAGCAAGAGCCACCTGCACTGTTGTCTATGCAGAGACGTGAGCATGCAGATACACACATCCTTTCTACCTCCAGGCACTAAACACATGCTGTCCCAAACATGCAGCCCACCTTCCAGGTCCTGGTTCTTGGGTGGGGAGGGGAAGAACTTAGCGTGACTGACCTTTAGTGGAAGAGGTGATGCTGAAGAATCAGTCTCAGCCCTTGGAGTCAGCTCCTTGTCACAGTCAAATTTTCTACACACTCAAATCCTCTACACAGTTAAAGCCTCTACACTCTGCTGCTCACCTTTCCATAACCCTTCAGAGTTCACAACGTGCATTCGTTCATTCCTCAAATACTGACTGGGAGTCTGAGATGTACACTCATTGTACCAGGTGCTAGACTCGCATGCAGCCCATCTCCCAACTTCAAGCTGACGCTGGCTCCACCTGACCTCATCATGTGTTCTAAAGGGACAAGCCAGGGACCCTGGATGCAAGAACTGGTTGGCCTCAGCCTCAACAAATGAATTCATCCCATTTGCCACCTTTCTGGCTCGGAAGCTCCATTTATGATCTGAGCCCCAGCTCACTCTCCTCCAGAGGAGGCTGCACAGATGGCGAGCTTCCCCACCACCTGGAAGAAGGGAGTTCCTGGCCACGCTGCCAGTGGGAGGACTTTGCTGAACAAACTCCAGGCAGTGGACCGTGTCCACAGCGTGTGCTTCCAAGTGCCGGTCGATTTGCTTCTTACCTCCTCCAGTCATTCCCCTGCCCATTCTGGACACTCACTGATAGCAAGCACACAGGCGAACCTTGCCCCACCTTGGGGGCAACCATGTTACTTGTTAACTTGCTGATTGGAAATTAGTTTCTCCTCTGAGGTGGTGGAGCGGAGCATGGGCATTGACTTTTACTGACTGAGAGTAAGTGCTCAGTCAGAACAACAGAAGTACTCCTGATTACCTTTTAAATTAATCTAGAACTTCACTAAACACTCAGAGGCAAGATGTGCATATGCCACTGGAGTCTTCCATATTCCCAGGGGTGTGGCACGGTTCTGTTACACCTGCTACTCTGCAGCCTGGATTTTTTTTTTTTTTTTGACAGAGTCTCACTCTGTCACCCAGGCTGGAGTACAGTGGCACAATCTCAGCTCACTGCAACCTCCGCTTCCTGGGCTCAAGCCATCCTCCCACTTGAGTTTCCCACCACTATGCCCAGCTAAATTTTTTGTTTTTTTGAGATGGAGTCTCACTCCGTCACTGAGGCTGGAGTGCAGTGGTGCAATCTTGGCTCACTGCAACCGCCACCTCCTGGGTTCAAGCGATTCTCCTGCCTCAGCCTCCTAAGTAGCTGGGATTACAGGTGCCTGCCACCATGCCCGGCTAATTTTTGTATTTTTAGTAGAGACAGAGTTTCACCATGTTGGCCAGGCTAGTCTCAAACTCCTGACCTCAAGTGATCCACCCACCTCGGGCTCCCAAAGTGCTGGGATTACAGGCGTGAGCCACTGTGCCTCGCAATTTTTTGTATTTTTTTGTAGAGACAGTCTCGCTATGTTGCCCAGGCTGGTCTCAAACTCCTGAGCTCAAGTGACCCGCCCTCCTCAGCCTCCCAAAGTGCTGGGATTACAGGCATGAGCCACCACGCCCAGCCTGAAGCCTGGATTTTAATGCCAGGCCGGCCTGGGTCTGCATCCCCAAGATTCCTTAACTTTAAAGTCTGGAATGAGTACTGGATGGGGGAAGCGCCACCTTGGTGCATGGTATAGGGTGAGTGCTCCATCAGTGCACAGTGGAGAGTAAGTGCTCAGTCATCTGCCACTCATTACATTATTGCCTCATTGCTGCCCCAGAGAGAAGCCCCTGGTTACAGAAGTGATCAAACCCATTAAATGCTCACTCTGTCAAGTCCCATCCTCTGGCCCATAGCTCATGTCAGAGGGAAGGCTAATCTCTAAAGTCCATCCCACTGCTTTAAGGTCTGCCAAATGCAAGAGTCTCTTGGATCATGATAAAATGGAAACAGAAGACACCAAGAGACTGAGGTCAGGTAAAGGGCTCCGCTTGCCCATGAACGCCTGCCATTCCATGCAGGTGCAGGTCTTTGGCCTTCCAGGAAATGTTGGTCCTTGAGCTGGATGATGGGGTGGACAGCAGCCACCTGCAGCTGAGTTCTTGCAGGGACATCATGGGAGTTGTTTAGGAGGACAAACAGGAGAGTGTGTCCATCCTTATTTTGGATCAGGACAGAAATTATGACCCATAGTGACATCAAACCCAGATTTATTTTACCTCACTTGGAATATACCATGTTTCTCTCCTATCTTTGTTTTCCTTTATAGAGACTTTTACTGTAAAAATGTTAAGCAATATGAAATATAAGCTCTATAAATGTATTTGGAACTCAAGCTATATGGCTCAATAGGAAAGAGATAGCTGTTTGCTGGGCCCTTTGGTTATAAAGCTGCTCAAAGCCCCCATATCAGATGTTAAAAGATAGGAAGTCAATAGAGCATCTTAAGCAATTCAATGCACATTTTTAGGCAACTTGCTAATTGTGGTTGTAGTTCAGCCGACATTCACTGAGGTATATTCCATGTGAGACACTGTGATAAGTGAGATGAAGGCTGAGTAAAATATCAAATACAGGACCTTTTTTATCATTATTTACCAGTTGTGTTAGTCCACTTGCACTGCTATAAAGAAATACCTGACCAGGCGTGGTGGCTCACGCCTGTAATCCCAGCACTTTGGGAGGCCGAGACGGGCAGATCACGAGGTCAAGAGATCTAGAGACCAACCCGGCCAAAATGGTGAAACCCCATCTCTACTAAAAATACAAAAGTTAGCTGGGTGTGGTGGCACGCACCCGTAGTCCCAGCTACTTGGGAGACTGAGGCAGGAGAATCGCTTGAACCCAGGAGGTGGAGGTTGCAGTGAGCTGAGATCACACCACTGTACTCCAGCCCGGTGACAGAGCAAGATTCTGTCAAAAAACAAAACAAAAAACAAAAACCTGATGCTGGGTAATTTATAAAGAAAAGAGGCTTACTTGGCTCACAGTTCTGCAGGCTGTACAAGCAGCATGGTGCTGGTATCTGCTTGGCTTCTGCTGAGGCCTCAGGAAGCTTTCAATCATGCAGAAGGCAAAAGGGGAGCTGGCATATCATATGGGGAGAGTGAGCAAGAGAGAGAGTCAGGGAACAGGTGGAAGTGCCAGGCTTTTTTAAACAACCAAGGCTGGGCTCAGTGGCTCACGCCTATAATCCCAGCACTTTGGAAGGCCAAGGTGGGTGGATCACTTGAGGTCAGGAGTTTGAGACCAGCCTGGCCAACATGATGAAAACCCCGCCTACTAAAATATAAAAATTAGCTGGGTATGGTGGTGCATGCCTGTAATCCCAGCTACTGGGAAGGCTGAGGCAGGAGAATCGCTTGGACCCGGGAGGTGAAGTTTGCAGTAAACCAAGATTCCGCTGCTGCTCTCCAGCCTGGGTGACACAGCGAGACTCCATCTCAAACAATAAAAATAAAATAAAATAAAAACAACCAGATCTCACGTAAACTAACAGAGTGAGAACTCACTTATTACAGGAGGACAGCTCCAAGACATTCATGAAGGATCGTCCCCATGACCCAAATACCACCCGCTAGGCCCACCTCCAGCACTGGAGGTCACATTTCAATATGAGATTTGGAGAGGACAAAATATCCACTCATATTACCAGTTGTTAACATTTTTGCCACATTACACTCTCTCCCTCCCTCCTTCCCTCTGAAATACTCAAAATGGTTTCTGAACCATTTGAATGTAATTTGCAGACATCATGACACTTTACTCCTAAATGCTTCAGTGTATATCTCCTAAGAAGAAGGTTTATTCCCCTAATAGAACTACCATACTACTATCAATCCTGACATAGGTAACACTGACATAATAATATTACCTAAAATGCATTCCGTTGTCACATTTTCCCAGTTGTCCCAAGAATGTACTTTGTAGCTTTTTGTTTTTTAAAAGTAACCCAGTATTCACTCGTGGATCCCACATTGCATCTGGCATCTTCCTAATGTTTTTTTCTGGCTTTTTCTTTGAGACAGAGTCTTGCTCTTTCACCCAGGCTGGAGAGCAGTGGCAAGATCTCAGCTCACTGAACCTCCGCCTCCAAGGTTCAAGTGACTATCCTGCCTCAGCCTCCCAAGTAGCTGGGATTACAGGCACCTGCCACCATGCCAGGTTAATTTTTTAGTAGAGAAGGGGTTTCACCATATTGGCCAGGCTGGTCTCTAACTCCTGACCTCAGGCAACCCACCCACCTCAGCCTCCAAAGTGCTGCGGTTACAGGTGTGAGCCACCATGCCCAGCCTGTAATGTTTTAATAGACACAGACCTCTGGGCCGGGCGTGGTGGCTCATGCCTGTAATTGCAGCACTTTGGGAGGCAGAGGTGGGCAGATCTCTTGAGGCCAGGAGTTTGAGACCAGGCTGGACAACACGGTGAAACCCCACCTCTACTAAAAACACAAAAATTAGCCAGGCTTGGTGGTACATGCCTGTACTCCCAGCTACTCTGGAGGCTGAGGCACAAGAATCGCTTGAACCCGGGAGACAGGTGTTGCAGTGAGCTGAGATCACACCACTGCACTCCAGCCTGGGCAAAAGAGTCTCAAAAAAAAAAAAAAATAGAGCTCTGCAAAGAAAGATCTAGAGCTCTTAGTGACTTTTGAGAAAGAACCTTTGGACTCAAACCAAAAAGCAAAAATCTTTCCACAAAAGACCCTTGGATGCTGCATAGCTCTCACCCTCACTACAGATGGGCAACTTATTTCTTAGAGGGGCATATGGGTTTCCAATTATTCCAATATATTAATGCCATCTGCTCCCTACATGAAAGAAAACTGGTTAAAAGTCGGTGTCAATGGAGTCTTAGGCCCTGATCAGCACTTTGGGAGGCCCATGTCTTCTGAAGGCCAGTCTGTGCTGGACCTTATTTGGGCACTGGAGATGTAGAAGAAAGGAGGGAGAAAAAAAAGGAAAAGCTGCCCTCACAGGGTTTACACTATAGCTGGGGAAAAATAGAGAGAGAGAGAGAGAGAAAAAAAAACAGGGAACTAAAATAAGATTAGATTGCTGAAGGTAAAGTAGCTGCAGGGGCATGCAACCCAACTTTGGGAGTGAGGGCGAAGTCATACTTAAGCTGAAGCCTGAAGGAAAATTCACCAGCTAAACACAGAGGAGGAGTATTCTCAGCAAGAGAAACAGCCCACGTGCAGGTCCAGAAGTGAGGAGAACTGAGTGTGCAAACCACATACACGAGCTCAGCTGTGCAGTAGGAGTGGGGGAGCCATGAAAGCTGAGACTGGAGGGCTGGGCCAGGGCCAGGGCTGCCCACACTGGGCCTTACAACACGTGGGGAGGCACTTACACTTCCTCCTAAGACCAGCGAAGAGCCACTGAGGTTTCACAACAACCATTCCA